>NC_086179.1:25253945-25878945 GCF_023053635.1 Elgaria multicarinata webbii | reverse complement strand
TTCTTCCAATGGTATGGGCGCCTTTGTTAAGTTTTAGCCGATTCTGAAACAATCAGCACTGGTTTACTTTAGTATGCAGCTTGCGTGGACATGCAAAAAGACATTATTTAGATTTATTTGATCAGCTTGGTTCCCTTTTAAGTCTTGTTCATCTGAGCCCTGGACAATGGGATTGAGAAGGTAAACAGTGAGCAAAATCCAGCAATAAGAAGACCAGAAGAATGAACACCAAAAGCAAAGGACATTGCTAGTATAAACTTACAATGCAACCTAAGAACAGAGAAAAAAGCCAGGTCGTAGGGATACCTTTTGTTAGTAGCAGATTAACTAGGATCTCAGGCTCTGTCTGTTCAGCCTTGGTTCAGAACCACGTTTCCCAAAAACAGAATTGTTAGTGGCTAAAGCAGTTGTCTACATGCAAGATCCCACATGCTGGATAGGTGAGGCTTCAGAGAAATAAAAACTTGAAAAGAAATTGTGGGAGACAGGTGTGGGAGGAAAAATTCCATTCAGAGGAGCAACATCTCAATGCAGAATTCCCTTATACCTTTAGAACTCTCTGGGACTGGAAGCTTTCTCAGATTCTGATCTGATGAGAAAAATCTGGGCTTTCACCCAGGTTAGTGTGGAGCATGCACAGGTAACTTAATCAGGAAGAACTTGCATTTCTTGCTGTTCATTTTTTACATGCATTTTGGCGCCTCTGTCTTGGTCTACAGCTCTCTGGGTGAAAAACTAGAAGTTGGTGAATAAGTGCTGAAAATCTAAGCTCAAGCTACTGTTAAGAGCAAGTCAGGTTAGGTTTTTCTCATATTTGGCAGTCCCTTTTCCAAAGTACATGGAGATTTAGAATTTTCCGACAGCTTCATCCATGTGAGTAACTGCAAAGCTTATTGTGCCTGACAGAAATTGTACCTATTTTTATGTGATTTTGGAACTTTCATTCCAGAGTTTTGACAACCCTCCTTTACACACCCAATGGCAGGTATGCCCTATTAGTACTTTGAATTAGCAGCAAATCATTATAGATAAGCACAGTTCACGCTGGCAACTAGCATGCAGACACATGAGCATGAGGAAAGATGTTCTTAAAGCTACATAAGCAACCTGTAAGATCTTGTCTCAAAATTCATGTTAAGGATGCTTAACATATATATGCACTTTGTATATATGGTTTTTAAGTGCATCCTCAGGAAAAATCTCCCACGTCCTGGAAATGGAATGAAAGTTGCAATTTCTTCAGGGTACTGCAATTGATCTCATGAGAAGGTAAGTTTACCGCAGAAAAGTAATGGGCTTAGTGAATTTACTACATGAAAAAATGAGTTTAACATGTTACTGTAGAGGCATCAATTAGGACAAAATAGAAAAGAAATTCAGGACAGATAAAAGGAAATACTTCTTCAAACAGCACATTGCTAAACTGTTGAATTCACTACCACAAGATGTGTTGATGGCCACCAATTTGGATGGCTTTAAAAGGGGGTTGAATCAATTTGTGGAGGAGAAGGCTATCAATGATGGCTAAGTAAAACCTCCAGCATCAGAGGCAGTAAGCCTATATACATTAGTTGTTGGGGAACATGGGTGAGAGGTGCTTTTCACCATGTCCTCCTTGTGGTTCCTTGGTTGACAGCTGGTTGGCCACTGTGTGAACAGAATGCTGGACAAGATGGACCTTTGGTCTGATCTAGCACCGCTCTTCTTGTGTTCTTAAATGAAAGAGAGAAGGAAGGACATGCTTTAAAAAAGAAAGACATCCACCCACAATTAAAAGGTGATTTGAGAACCATCTTCGAATATTTGAAGGGCTATCTCACAGATGATGGAGCAAATTTGTGTTCTTTTGCTCCAGAGGGTAGGGCCTGATGCAATGGGTTCAGATTACAAGAAAAAAGATTAAAATTGAGAAGAATATCTTGATGGAATGAGTTGCTTTACAGTGAAAGAGATTTCATTAGAAGGTGGAGGACTGTTCTTTGTTGGAGGTTTTTAAAAAGAGGTTTGATGGGATGCTGTTGTAGTGGATTTTCTGCATTGGTGGTGGTAGCGGTTGTTGGACTAGATGATCTTGAGGTCCCTTCCAACTATATGATTCTATGAAATATATCTCAGGGCAGTTTAGAATGAGAGCAGAATGACATAATTAAAACACTACCAAAAAAGAGCCACTATTTAAACGGAAGCACTTTCCAAATTCACTACATTCAAAGCCAATTCAGATAGCAGAATGGATATCTCACTTTCAGTGTTTAAAACACAGCTTCCTTTTCTATCAGATCTAAACCATTCCTTTCATTTAAAAGGTCTAAGAGAATAATTCTGGTGCCTAGAAAATAACCATGTAGGCAGGCACCGCCAAGATGAAATTCCCTGAAGGAGGAATTCCATAACTGGGAACCACCAGTGGAAAAGCCCTACTTCTGAGTAAACATACATAGGATTATGCTGTAAGGCAGCAAGCCTATGAAGATTTACTTGGGAGCAGTGCATGAAGTAATGTAACACACTTCTGCAGAGATGTTCAATAGCAGCTAGCAACAAAAGTGATGGAAAGGTAGACTCACTCACGGAGGGAAGCCCATTGACTGTGTCTTACCCATGGACCCTCAAAAACCTGGACCTGACACTGCTCAGAAGTAAGCTTAATTGCGTTTTATGAGGATTATGCTCAAGATAAGCAAGCAGGGGATATAGCAATTGAGACTGAGAATTTGCATATATCTGCAGCCATCTAAGCTAATCCATTAAAGACAGTAAATAAGTTGCAAATTGTCTCTCCTCCAGCATAATAATGAAACAGACATGTATCTTCAGTATGCTTTCGGCCATCAACAACCAAAGATTTTAAAACAAAAGCACACCAAAAAATATTAAACTAAAATAAAAAAGTAGTAAGGATTGGTGGGACATTATAAGAAGTATCTAGCATTTCCAGGCCAATCTGAACTAGTTTGACTCTGTATCAGCTGCTAAATTCCTGGCGGTTCAAGGAACGCAGCCACAGAGTTTTATAAGGACAATAAAAACAAAACACATCCAGAGCATATTCACTAACCAACCTACAGCAAAAGAGCCACGTGGAATTACCACAGGAGTATAAACAAATGTTTGGTAACGTGCCATTACCAAAACACAGCACTATTTTGTGGTTTAACAAACATTGAAGGTGTATCTATACCACACTGGCCCCGTTCAGAAGACACTTTAAACCATGGCTTTAACCATGGTGGTTAAGCCAGAAAGCTGGGCTGTGTTCAGAAGACACCTTAAACCACAGCTTTAACCATGGTGAATAAAGCAAAAAGCCTTATTCACCATGGTTAAAGCCGTGGTTTAAGGTGTCTTCTGAACATGGCCTGGCTTTCTGGCTTAACCATCATGATTAAAGCCATGGTTTAAGGTGTCTGAACGGGCCCATTAGAGATTTAAACTAGATTAAACAGTAGATCCATCTCCCAAGGGAACCTTTGGAACTGCAGTTCTGTTGAGCAGGGCTAGGGATCTTTAACAAAGAATTTCAACACACCCACCAAATACCTTCTAGGATTCTAGGGGCGGGGGAGAGGAGGGAAAGGATACAGTACAAGCTGGACAGAAACTCATAATATATCCCAAATGTCTTAGCGAACCTACCCAGCACTGTTCCACCTGAAGTAATTTGCAGAATATTTAAGTTACAAAGAGCACAGAAAAAGACAACTAGAATGATCAAGGGGCTGGAGCAACTCCCTTATGAGGAAAGGTTACAATGTCTGGAACTGTTTAGCTTGGAAGAAAGGCAAGTATGGGGAGACATGATCTAGGTGTACAAAATTATGCATGGTGTGGATAGGGAGACATTTTTCTTCCTCTCTCATAATGCTGGAACCCAGGGTCATCCCATGAAGCTGATTGGTGGGAGATTCAGAACTGACAAAAGTAAGTATGTCTTCACACTGCCCACAGTTAAATGACGGGATTCACTACCACCAAATCTGCTGTTGGCCACCAACTTGGATGACTTTAAAAGGGGATGAGACAAATCCATGGAAGATAATAAGGCTACTAATCAGTGGCTACTAATCATAACGACTATATGCTACCTCCAGTACCAAAGGTACTATGCATCTGTATACCAGTTGCTGGGATATTAAGTAGTTGGATACTTCCTGACTGTTAGAGCAGTGCGACGGTGGAATCAGTTACCTAGGGAGGTTGTGGGCTCTCCCACACTAGAGGCATTCAAGAGGCAGCTGGACAACCATCTGTCAGGGATGCTTTAGGGTGGATTCCTGCATTGAGCAGGGGGTTGGACTAGATGGCCTTGTAGGCCCCTTCCAACTCTGCTATTCTATGATTCTACTGCATTCATCTCCTGCTTCTGGGCTTTCTACAGGCAGCTGGCTGAGCACTATGTGAACAAAATGCTGAATTAGATGGGCCTCTGGTCCAGTTCAACATGACTGGACTTCTGTTCTTAAGTCCCTTTGAGATTATGAAAGGCCAACCAAAGAATTTGACAGTGTTCACTCATCTCTGGAACTACCAGACCTGAAGTGGGAGCTGAATTGGGAGAACGAGGGCTTTTCATGAACATTTCTACACACACACACACACACACACACACAGAGAGAGAGAGACGAACGACAGTGATTTTTTCAGTTCCGGGGGTGGGGTGGGGTGGGTGTTGAGAAGTGCGTAGGAGAGGGGTTGCCAAGGCAAGTAGGCCAGCACGCCTTCCAGCAACCATACGACTAGGTAACTATTTAGGCAACTAACTAGTTAGGCAAGAATAAGAATGGGATTGTGCATCCCACTGAAAGTAATGCAGTTTAGATGAATCGGTCATTACTTCCAGTGTGATGTGTACTGATAGGCACATCCCCATTCTCCCCAATTAGATGAGCACCACTAGAACTGAATCAGGCTGTGAAGTCCTTGCTGAGAAGGAGAGGGAACATTGCCAGGACAAGATGAACATAGGATGAATATAGATTTAGTTATTTACAGCATTTCTGAGCCTCCCCAGAACTAAAGTTCTTTGGATGGTATACATAGAAGATGGTTAAAATACAACATAAATAGAAAAAAAAATACAATTTTAGTATAACACACTTTACAAAGATTAACATTAAAATTAAAACACAGAAAAGTCTTAAAACTCTACAAAGAATGTTTTAGGATGTTTTAAGGATGTTTTAAAGATGTTTTAATCATGTATGGTATGTTTTTAATCAGTTTTTAATGTGTATTTTATATCATGTTTTTATACTGTTTGTTTTATACTTTGAATGGTTTTAGTTTTTGTGAACCGCCCAGGAAGCTTTGGCTATTGTGCGGTATAAAAATGCAGTAAATAAATAAAATAAAATAAAAGCCAAAACAGAATCCACTGAAGAATCCCTAAGGCTAAAGGGCTCCTAAAAAGCCTGAGGAAAATGAGGCAGTCCTTGGCTGTTACCGAATAGAATGCAAAGCAAGTGCTGTACAAGCATGTCTGGGGAGGGCATGCCACAATTGGGGTGCCATCACAGAGAAGGCCCTCTCTCTCTCATAGCCACCTGCCAGATCTCACTTAGTGGTGGCACTAAGAGTGTGTCTCCCTTCCCTCAGAATGAGGGTAATGGGAGGAGTACATTTGCATGCAATGGATCAAAACTAAAGAAGTCCTAAAAATGGTACCAAAGCAGCAGAGGTGTGCTTGTATCTGCATGTTGTTCCACCATCTAGCATCTGGGTCTGGCTGGTGAGCCTCAGAGTTCTAGCGGGGTAAATGATCCTGAAATCTAGCCACCCATAGATCCCAATCTTCCTTCTGCCCACACATGCTCTTAAAGAGAGGAGAGGGAGGCAATAAAGGTTTCAGGGCCTACTCCAGTTGGACTTCCCACACCCCGCTACAGGGCCATCTACCACCACTTGCGCTGTGGGAAGGATACTAGTGAGTTTTTATTATTAACTTCAGGAAAATGGGAATTTGCCTTGTACCGAGTCAGACTATGGATCCATCTAGCTCAGAATTGTCACCACTGACTGGCAGCAGCTCTTCAGGGTTTCAAGCAGATTTTATTATTTATTATTTATTTGTTAATTACTTTTTTATACCGCCCAATAGCCGGAGCTCTCTGGGCGGTTCACAAAATTTTTCTAGCTCTACCTGGAGATTGAGCCTAGGATGTTCTGCATCCAAAGCATATGGTCTACCACTGAGCCAAGGACAATCCATATATAGTTTTGGCGCTTTTTGTATTGTGTTTTTACTATTAGTTAGCCCTATGTGGTCTTATTTAGTCCTACATTGATGTTACTTGCAAGCTGCTTTGGGAGGGATTTGTATCCTGAAAGGCAGCATATAAATAATTGTAATAAATAAGAAAAATATTGGAGCAAACTAGCAATGTTACCTAAAAGAATATTTTTGACAGGACATTTCACAAGATAGAGGATCAAAGTTGGTTTAGGAGCTCTCCCTCCATTCTAAATATCAGCACTATTTGGTGAGTGGTGTCACTAGGCTAGAACGACAACAGCAATTCTCCTGTCCTCAGAATCCAAATATATTAATTTGAGGCAAACAGTTAAAAAAAATGATCCAGCTAGCTAGTTAATGAATGGCTGTTATTTTAAAAGGCACTAATAGCAGGCAAGGCTTTTGAGCTTACCAGCAGCACCAAAAACCCAGATGAGAAGTTTAATGAGCCTCAGAAGGTATTTCATGGTATGAACTCCAACCACTGCTTGAAATGGATGGGAAAGGGGAAAGAGAACGTTCAAGTCAACCCAAGATCTGAACAATTTTTTTTTAAAAAAGGAAAGGTTTTCAGTTTTAATTTTCATCATTATTTTTTCAAGGGGTCTGTTTGGTATTAAACATTTGTGTAAATGAAAAGAAGTAAAAATTCTTCTAGAAGTGGTAGCATTCACCAGAGAGGTTTTCTAATCACAACATTTTCTAATTGTTATATTGTCGGGGGTGTGTGTGGAGGGGGCAGTTCTCACTGAAAGTACAGTATTGGTAGCGGCTGCATGCATGCAACCAAGCTCCAGCTACTGATGTCATACGTATGGGCAGACTTGCAAAGGCTGATGTCAGATGAGGAACTCTGTCCTGGCTTTTAGCACTCTACTATGAGGTCATAGCCTTGCTGCCTAAGTTCTTTTTAATAGACAGAGGCTAGGGACTGAACCTGGAGTCTTCTGCATGCAAACATGTGCCCTGAAGCACTGGCCCTCAAAGACTCTCCACCATCCTCCTCATAGCAGCTTCCACCTGTGGCACTGGCAGCTGGAACTTGGCACGTGCTGGGGATGCCAAGCTAGAGGATGGATGCTAGCATAACCTCTAGCTAACAGGCAGGATATGCCTTATGAAATAAATAAATGGACCCCATATCCAAATTACCCTAAATTAAAGAATACAGAACATGGTAGATTTCCTCTTAAAGTGCATATACCAGCTTCCTCTCGATTAACCTTCCCCAATCTGGAGCTCTCCACATGTTTTGAAGTACAGCCCCCAGCATTCCTGACTATTACACAAGCTGACTGAGGTGGATGGAAGTTGAAGAATAAAACATCTAGAGGGCACCAGGTTGGGGAAGGCAGCTCTACATCAGAAGCAAATGCTGCCAATTATTTAAAATAAAAACATACACCCTGGAGGAGTTTCCTCTTTCCGTCAATTTCTGTTTTAAGCTGACTTGACATCCTTACTATTTCTTAAATAGTAATGTGATTTTTCTGAAGCTCAGTTACACCCCTTAATTATCTAATGTTACCAATGAGGCGCAAGCTTATATTCTAGTATGCCAAAAAGCACCAATCGTATACGTTAAGCCTAAAAAGAGACTTTGTTGTCTTTTAGATTGGAGTCTGTCATAGAGTGATAGGGTGAAAAAGAGCTATTACTACGGCCTTCAGCTCTGCAAATGCTCCCCCTCTTTTAAAATTTATTACTACTTTCCCTCCCTATAATTTAGCTGGGGAAAAATGTGCCTGTCTCAGTTGTTCCACTTTGGAATCTGGTGCTGGAAATTGAATCTATTTTTTTTTAAATGGAACACTATGTAGCTATATCCATGAAGCTCTGTTGTGATGTGACAAACACCACAATCATAATTTTCTAGACAATAGAAATGTGTTGTTCGTTACCATATATATGCACACATTTTGGGAGAGGGTAAAATGGTTTAATTATCCCCTTCCTCCTCCATGCTTTGTCAATCCAGCACATATTACAGATGAGAATACTGATGCCAGAGAAGACTTTAAACACTGTGATGTGCAGAAAATCCAAATGATGAATCCATGGTGGTTAACAATTTATAAACAGTAAATTAATGCCAATTTCCCCATCCTTTAACCCCCCAAAAACCACTGCCTGAGGATTCCCCCTACATCCTGTGTTAGGTACAGCAATGGCTGAGGCTGAAGGACAGCTGTGCAAAATGAATCCACTTCTGAGGTAAGATTAGAACCTAGGCCTACCCTCCTGAATATATAACAATGGTTGAAGAGGGATGGATGTGTCAGAGTGTATGCGTGAGCAGAGAGAGATTAGATGTATAGGTCGCATGAGAAGAAATGAAAATGGCATTGCACAATCTATTCCTCCATCACTCTCAGGGTTTATAACTTTTGTTTTTCTTTCAATGTGAAAGGGGGAGGTTATTATGCAACAGTTTTTATTTGTAAGAAATTCTAGGAATTCTTTTTCAATATTTTCCTAGTTTCCTCCCAATTATAAAACCAAGGTAATGTAACAGGCTTAGAATTATGCTTAATTTCACCGAAACTCCTCAAGACCTCTGCCAAACCTCCCCACTCCCTGGCTTTTAAATAAGATAATCTATCTGTCCCCCATTACTTCCTTGCAAGCTTCATCATATAGACAATTTTATTTCATAGCGGGGGGGGGGGCACCTTACAGAAAAGCATGACTGAAAAGCTCATTTGACTTAATTCCTCTAAATAAGATTAACATTAATAAAAGTAAATTGCATGTAGCAATATTGAACAGGCCTTGTCATCACTAGATGGAGACCCTTTATCGGCAATAATCATAATAAAATAGAAAGAAAGCTTCAAGGTTATTACCTCTGGAGAATTAGATCTGCATTCCTAGGAACACAAAAACTGTGAGACAAAAAGGGAAGAGAGGAGAGGATTCATCCCAGCCGCACAATGTGGACCAACACAATTTTACTAAATGAGTCCTACTGCTTTGGTAAGGGGGCTGGCTTTTCTTCGTTGTGGATGTGTGTGTGTGTGTGTGTGTAGATATATATCTATTTTCCTGGCCACAACGAAGAAGAGAACACACACACCTTCCCAAGCTGTAGGGCTCTTTTAATAAAATTGTGTTGCTCAGCATTGGGGAGGGGTGGGCGAACCCTCTCCTCTTTTCCTTTTTTGATATTGATATATATATATATATATATATATATATATATATATATATATATATATGGCATTCTCTTCTTCCACATGTCGAAACCAGGGCTTGGGGGATGGCCCTTTCAATGACAACGTCCAACTTTTCCCAATAAGTCGCCCTTTCTCCAACACTCATGCTGTTAAATTTCTCCTCCTCTGCTCATCCTACGACAGAAATCCTCCTTCGCCAAATTCCCATCCCCTCCACAACACCCACAAATCTCCCGAGTCCAAACGATTCCAGAACGTGTCTCGAAAGGATTCCGCAGCTGCGAATTTACGCTGACTTTCTGAGGAGGGGGCGTGGGGGAGATTCCAAGGTTGCATCCTTCTCCCATTACAGCCAGACTCCTTTCCTGCTCTCAAGCAACCCCCTCCCACTTTCCCCTACCCCACCCTGCCCTAGAGACCATTCATATCAGTCACGATGGGGCCAGCGGCAGAATTGGAGGGGTGTGTGTGTGTGTGTGTTACCATATAAGTCCCAGCCAAAAGCAACGAGATGGGTTTTTTTGCACAACAGGCAATCGAGCCCGGGAAGCCTTCGCGGCGTCGGCGTCCCCCACCCCTTAATGACAGAAACCCCCTGCTAATAAGAACTAGCACAGGGATCCAGACATCCCACCCCCCAATAACGCCACACACACACCCCACCCGGCGCAGCCCCGGCGCTTACCTTGCTCGACGGCAGTCTCCGGGCTGCCCCCCATCTGCCTTCCGTTCTCATCTTGGGAAACTCCAGCCTCAGCCCGGCAACGGCGGCGGCTGCTGCAACGGCAGAAGCAGCCTCGGCTCGCATAGTCCTCTCGCTCGCTCGCTCGCTCGCCCCTCCTCCTCCTCCTCCTCCGCGCCCCCTTTCCTTCCTTTTGTTAGCGGAGTTCCTCACAGTTTCAAAGGAGTTTCCCCCCCACTCTGGCTCTCCAAGCTCTGGTCTCCATAAGGCTCAGCTTCCACTCCACTCCCGACTCTCTCCGCAGGTCTCCTTTTCTCCTCGTTTTCTTTTTCTCCCCACCTCCGAGCCCGATCCCTTCTTTCCCCGACTCTCTGTCTCTCACTCTTCAAAGCTTTAGGATATTAATCCCAACCTCCTTTTTTCCCCTCCCCCTCTTTCCTCCTCCTCCTCCTCCTCCTCCTGTGTCTTTCTTCCCACCCTTCCCTCGCCTGACCCATCCTGACTCCTTTCCAGTGAGCTAATCTGCAGCTGGCTGGAGTACAGGCCCCGTCGCCATGGAAACCCAGAAAACGTGAGGACTCGGCGAAACGACAGTAAACAGGACCTTCTATAGGACAACATTTGGGGTCTCTGTGTGTATATGAGGAAGTAAGAAAGGGGGTTAATAACCTCTTCAGGCCTGCTTGATTTTTCTAAAAGAGATGGCCCTAACTTAAAAGTGCCCTCCCTCCTCAAATGCTCATTTTCAAAGTTACTGCCTATGTACAGCAGTTGCTGGGGAACATGAGCGGGAGAGTGCTCTTGCACCCATGTCCTGCTTGTAGGTTTCCCTCGGGCAGAGGGTTGGCCAGTGTGTGAACAAGAATGCTGGACTAGATGGACCCTTGGTCTGATCCAGCAGGGTTCTTCTTATGCATTCTTATTCACAGCAGCACAGAAGCAAGACCATTGAATTCGATGGACCTTACTCCCATGTGTGTATAGGACTGCAGCCTCTACAGGCTTTTATCAGAATAAATACTGGCCCTCCTCTAAGGGCTGGTCCTCAAGATCACTCATCTGCAGATTATTTTTCTCTAAAATGCTGAGCCATCCATACGCAAACAGGAGGTTTAAGAATGATCAGTTTCTTCAGTGAATGGCTACATAGAGAGAGTAATGACTGAAGGGGAAATGTGCCCAGTTTGGGAGAGGGGAAAGTCGAGGGTCACATTGATGGTTCACTGAGGAGAGGTTATTTCCTTCCTGGGCAAATAGATATTACCATACACCAAGCGCTAATTACCATAGTATGTATGGGATCACTTGGTCAGCTGGTTCCAGTGTCTTGACAAGGGGTGATGAGAGTTTTGTCATTTCTGATTAGGTGCAGATGGACAGTTAAAAAAAAAAGTTTTCAGCTCTTGGGAGGATATTACAATTTATGTGGTTGCACACAAAACTTGTAAATGGCTATTTATATTCTCTCTCTCTCTCTCTCTCTCTCTCTCTCTCTCTCACTCACACACACACACACACACACACACACACACCGTCCTTCTCTCTGATTATAATTTCTAGAGCAGTAGCCATGTTAGTCTATTGCAGTAAAACAAAGAGTTGTGGCACCTTAAAAGACTAACATATTTATTATCGTATAAGCTTTCAGAAAGGGCAGTATTCAGAAACCAATGGGATAACATTTCAACATCCCAGGACATTCTGTGGCTGACAGGAAAGGAGACTTTTTTGAACAAAAGAACTTTAAAGGGAGACTCCAGCATAAAACTGCTGCATTACAACTTAGCAAGAATTTGTGGCTTCAGTCATGAGAACGGTTCCCTGTCTTGCTATATGTGTTCATTTTGCATACATTTAAGCTTTAACATAGATGTCACAAAACTGTATGTTTTGCAATTCATTTCCAAGTGACCTCACTGTTTACATTTTTAGAAATCTACACTCATAATTATATGTACCCGCCAACTGAAGATAACACTTCATGCAACTGATGAAATGGACTCTGTTCCGCAAAAGCTTTTGCCATAATAAATTATTAGTGTTTAAGGTGTTATAAGATTCTTCATTGGGTTTTTCCTTTGGTTATGGTGAAGGATGATGGGAGTTGTAGGCCAAAACAATTGGGAGGGCTGCAAGTTGCCCACCCCTTAGTATTATTTCCCACTTATTTGTGGATTCAAATTGTTGTTGTTGTTGTTGTTGTTGTTGTTATTATTATTATTATTATTATTATTATTATTATTATATTTCTATACTGCCCCATAGCTGAAGATGTCTACGCAGCTTACAAAAATTAAAACATTAAAAACAATATGCAAAATTAAAAAAACATTAAAAAACACAAGCAACAGACAGTATACACAGAGACAACGTACATCTAAAAACAACTTTGAGCAATCAAAAGTCTGTATCACATGACTTTTAGCGTACTCACTGAACGTATGTACAAAGTGCACATAATTTTATCAAATTTGTCAATCAGTTTTTCTCCCCTTCCCCACACCTCACTTCTTTTATTTTAATTAACACAATCAGTTCACTTGTACATACCACCACCTTGCCAGAGGCTAACTGATCTGAAACTTGTCTGATTCACACAAACTGTAAATTTATTTATTTATTTATTTATTACATTTCCATACCGCCCAATAGCCGGAGCTCTCTGGGCGGTTCACAGAGAACCTTTGCATTTCTTACAAATTCCTCCTCCCGACCCCACCCCATATGGAGATGATTGGCTGGAAATCCTGCTGTCCTAAATTGATTCTCACAAGCGGGTGGGGTGGGGTGGGGGAAGCAGTGCCCAAAGCACTTACTGTACTTCTTACTGTACTTCTGCTGCGGTTTAATGGTGTACTGTACTACATCAGACCCTAAATAGGTTCTATGAACGCCATCTACTGGACATGGAATCAGTCACAATTCCAGGATCTATGCATTTCCACTCAATCCAGTAGACCTTAAAAAAAAACCCTGTAAGAGCGCCTCCAGTCAGATAAGGCTTTTAATGTCCAATTGCCCTGTCTCGGTGACAGAATTTTATGGGGGTGTCCAAGACAGGAAAAACTCCTACAACTCCCAGCATTCCCAAGCCAGCTTGACTGGCTAAGAAATCCGAAGAATTGTCTGTTATTTTTTCTGTCTAAAAATGCATAGGATTGCACCCTATGGAAGAAACAATGGAATAACTGCACAGTACATTCCAATGGTTAGCTCTAGGACCTTTACATCTGGGAGCACCTGAAGATCCATCATAATTCTGCCCAGTGTCTCTCCGTCTTGCAAAATACCTTTCAGGGGGAAAGTTATGATGCCAAGATATATACATATATATATATATATATATATAGAGAGAGAGAGAGAGAGAGAGAGAGAGAGAGAAAATCGCTCACTTTGTGCTATACATACCTATAGCACCTGACCTACAGCCTTATGCATCAAGTATTTACTGTAAAGCCTGATCTCACACTTTCCTGGTAGATTATGGTGCAAAGCATAGTTCCCCATCAGCACACTCAAGAAGGCCACTTTTTCAATACTCAGGTAAAA
The DNA here is from genome assembly GCF_023053635.1 of Elgaria multicarinata webbii. Lineage (NCBI taxonomy): Eukaryota > Metazoa > Chordata > Lepidosauria > Squamata > Anguidae > Elgaria > Elgaria multicarinata. The sequence goes on along the minus strand of NC_086179.1, from coordinate 25,865,306 downwards.
ACTATAAAGTCACCACCTCGTTCTATTAGCACTCTTGCTTGTCCTTCCTGATCTTCCTTTTAATATCATCCTTTATTTCTCACTACCCCAAAAGCAAATCCAAATGGATATACCCCTCAGTAACTGCCTCATCAGTTATTTCATGCCCCCAATTCCTATACAACCTGGAAAAATACCCCTACTCCACTTCAAATTACAGAAAGCATATTGTTAACCAAATCACCCCTCTGTTTTAAAAGCTCAGTTTCACAAATATAAGCACCACCATATTTCTCTTTACTTCCACTCTGTGCCTCACCTGGGATGGATGCTGACGTCAGATAAGAACTGGAGCCAGATAAGAAGAGCCATGCTGAATCAGACCAAGGGTCTATCTAGTACAGCATTCTGTTCACACAGTGGCCAACCATTCTGCCTCTGATATTGGAGGTAGGGTATTGCTATCTTGACCGGTAGTCTTATCGATTTGGGGCCAGGTTATTTGAAGGAATGCCTCTCCCATATGTACCTGCCCAGATCTTAAGATCATCCACAGGGGCCCTTCTCTGTGAGCCCCTGCCAAAGGAAGTGAGGCAGGTGGCTACTAGGAAGAGGGCTTTCTTTGCTGTGGCACCCCGGCTGCGGAATGAGCTCCCCAGAGAGGTCCGCCTGGCACCTACACTGTATTCCTTTCATCGCCAGCTGACCTTTTTATTCTCTCCGTATTTTAAGACTTAATTTTAACTTAAATTTAAATTTTACTGTTCTAACTCTGTATTTTAATCTTATATCAATTTTTGCTGCATGGTTTTTATCCTGGTTGTGCTTTTTATACTGTATTTTGTATTTGTGTTTTTAGACTGTTGGTTGTTTTATTATTTTAATTTTTGTGAACCGCCCAGAAAGCTTCAGCTATTGGGCAGTATAAAAATGTAATAAATAAATAAATAAATAAATAAATAAATAAATAAATAAATTATCCTTCATGAATTTGCTTAATCTTTTAAAGCCATCAAAGTTGGTGGCTGTCACCACACCTTGTAGTGAATTTCATAGTTTAATTATGTGGTACTAAATGCTGTGTGGATCAAGAAGTGCTTCCTTTTGGCTCTCCTGAATCTCCCACCATTCAGCTTCATTTTGGGCCAGTGGGTAGAGGCTCATGCCAAAATTCTCAGTGGCTGTGTTCAGAAAACACAATAAATGGTGGGTTAATAGTCAACTCCATGGTTGATTATCAAGGGGGTACCACGCACATGACATGATTATAGTCAACCATGGTATGGAATAAGGCCAGCGTTGAGCTGGCTCTAAGTCAATGGTGTGCTTGATTGACACATCCTCTGCCCTCTCCCCTCCCCCCAGTCCTCCCTTTGGTATCCCATCAGCCATTGTGAGTTCTGCCAACTGGTCTAGAGCGGCAGCCTTTGCTTTGGTCACTCTTGCCAAGGACTCTGTAGTTGCCAAAAATAACCAACTGTGTGCAACGAAATAGTCAATGGTGCCTGACAGATAACATGATAAACAATGATTGTTCAAATAATCGATTCTGTACAGTGTTGGTTATTTCGGATAAATAACCAACAATGGTGTGAAAAAGTCCTGACAGATGACACAATAACCAACTGTTGACTATTAACCCACCGTTTGACTATTTAATCCACCATTGGTTATCATGTCGTCTGAACCCAGTCAGCATGTCCCTATTCACAAGCATGCTCCTATTTACATCTGTGAAATCTTGAAGAATGTGGACATAATCAACAGGGTTCCCCCCCCCCCCCCCGCAGATGTCCAATCAAAATTATAGCAAACCCGTAGAATCCCCATTCCTGGCACAGAACTAGGAGACATTCCAAGTGGATTGGGCCCATCATGTTGCTGAAACACAATGGCATTTTTCCATGTCTATATAACATTCAAGCTCTGTGTAAGCAGCATTTCAGATCCATTTTATGGAGCAGTGTCCAAGCAACCCAGGCTTCACAGACAAAGACCTCATTGTGTCAGACAATACGCAGTAGAGTTTTCACCCCAAGGGCCTTGGCGCTTTACAAAAGGAAAATCAACTCGCCTTTGACACAACTCTGAAACAAGCTCTTTCGAAAAGCATGTGAATTTGCTGGAAAGATAAGGACAAGCAAGACAACCTCTTCCTTTATATTGAACATACTAATACAAACTCTAGGTGACAACCTTAAATCGTTGCCATCCATAGCGAGTCGTTTTTAATACATATGCTTACCCTGGATCATGAATTCCAGATAGATGGAGAGCATGATTACGCTGAGTTGATCATTTTAACGATCAAACAAAATAGGTCCAAGTACAATCACAAAAGTTGGTGCTTCTCCAGATATGATGCAGGGAATTGTAGATCAAAGATGTGGTGTAGGGAATTGTGTTGATGCATTCTAGAAAAAACAACACTCACAATATCCTACTGGGATGCCAGGGGTTTGTATAACTTGGGATGCTTCCAGTCAGAGGGCTCCTAGCATTACCATTAGAAAGCATTGCACAACTATTCTTCATTGATTTACTGTGGTAAGAAAAAAAATACAGAAATAGTGGTGATTAAACATGGAATGGTTATGTGTAGAAGATGATGATGTCTGGACCACCTGTAAAATTCTGTGAATGAGGCAGGGTGATGGCATGGTAAAAGCGTAGTGTAGAAGCACCCCTAGAGTCCATTACATATTCAGGGAGTACTACTGAACAATACGAAAATAAAATACAGAGAACAATCAGAACATAGCCGAAGCACCTGGAGATTACGTTTCTATACTGCCCAATAGCAGAGGCTCTCTGGGCGGTTCACAAGAATTAAAACCACAAAATATAGCATAAAACACAATACAAAATATAATGGCTTAAAACTGGTATAAACGGGCAACCAGAGTAAAACCTAATAGCAGCGCAGAGATTTAAAATGTAGCAGCAGACTTAAAACAGCAGAGATAAAAAATGAAATGCTAAAATGCTAAAAATGTTTGGGGAAAATAAAAAGGTTTTATTTTATTACCGGAAAGAACACAATGTAGGCACCAGGTAAACCTCTTTAGGAAGCGCATTCCATAACCAGGGTGTCACAGCAGAAAAGACCCTTTTGCTGGTAGCCACCTGCCTGAGGCAAAGGACAAAGGTCCACCTGTAAAGGTCCACCCTCTCCCCCACCCCATGTACAGACTCAAACTGAACTGAGAGCTGAATTTTGCTTTAACACCGGTACATTGTCCTCTACAACACCTGAGGGCAGCAGAATAGTTTAGGGACAGGCTGTGTCCTCCAACAAGGGGGAATGACTCGGGAGCTCAGGAGACTACTGGTGCTGCCCCCCCCACTCAACATCTGCCACCTGAGGCTGTTGCTTCACTCTGCCTAATGGCACGGCCAACCCTAGTCACAATTTCAGAGGACAGAACGTTGAATGTTTCTTTTCCAGAGAGTTGGAAAAAGGAAATACATGGTTTTAACCATGGATTTTCCTAGCACAAGATATAGTGACTGGCACCAACTTAGATGGCTTTAAAAGGCAATTTGACAAATACATGGAAGATAAGGCTATCAATGGCCCTGATGACAGCCATGTACCACCTTCAGAGTCAGGGAGCCTCTAAATTATGAGTTGCTGGGTAACACAGCTTGTAGCTTCTCAGAAGCATCTGGTTGGCCGCTGTGGGAAACCAGATACTGGACTAGTTTGGTCTTTGCTATGATCCAGGAGAGCTCATCTTATGTTTCTAGTACTACAACTATTCTACTTTGGCGTCCACATGTAGTGGAAATATTCCACAGTGATTTGATTTAAAGGCCATTTATTTTTACACAGTTTTACGAAGGGCGAATCATTTGACATTTGCTAAATGGATGCCACAGGGAAAAAATCATGAAGGACAATATTGTATTACTTTAATCGGGCGCCTCAGTAATGACTCACTGGAGTCAGAAAGAGGTCCTGCCCCTCTTTGTTTTCGGGATTTGTTGTACCCTTATAGCTATAGTCCCTTCACAATTATTTTACAGAACCTTGTCTCTAGAGTAAGAGGGGGTGAAGGGAAGCCGCCTCCCAACTTCTTTTTTCACTAGAGATTCATTCTTCAGGTTTACCTAATCACAATATTTTGAGCGTTCTGGAAAGAAGAACAGCTTTACAATGGGCTGTTTTCGTGTCTCTCATATTTCAATGTAAGTCCCATAGCTGCATTCAGTTACATATTAAATAGGCAGAGAGACAAGAACCATGATAGTTCTCAAGCAAATGTACTTTACAGTTAGGAATAGCAGAAACTGAACACACACATACCCACCCCCAGTTGGCTGCCATGATTATGACCTCCGTGTTCTGCTCCCTCAGGAACTATGGCTATGTGTGTATCTTATTCTGTTGCCCGGGTTGTCATTCTCTTTCCTGCTTTTATTTTTTGATAACTCTGCTCTCATCCATTAGGCCCACAAATCCCATCAAAAGCTTAAGGTGAGTAAGTTGAAGTCTTTTAGAGGGAAATAAGATGGGGCTCTGTTCCCTAAGCTACTGTTACCGAGCTGAAATTCAGTATGTAGGTCTCTACAGAGAACAGCAGGGCTGGCCCTACCATTAGACAGAGTGAGACAGTGGCTTCAGGCAGCAGGGGTTAAGAGGTGGCAGCAAGATGTTGGAGGAGAGAGTGGTGTGCTTAGCCAGTGTCCTAAGCTAGATTTGTGCCTTCAGGCACAGTGGAAAATGCTGCCCCATCCCCAGTATTGAAGTAAGATTCAACTGCTAATATAGACTACTTTTATGCATGGAATGGGTGGGGGTCATTTTTGCTTCAGGCAGCAAAATGCCATAGGTCGTCCACGGTTTGAAGGGCTGTTAAGAGGACAGTCCTCTAGTTGAAGGCATGTCCAGTCCATGTCCAGTTTAGAGATAAAGCACCATCAGAAGAGAGAGCAGCAGGAACCTTGATGTTTCTCATAAGCCATGATGAGGCCTTTGTCCCAGGCAGCAGATGGGAAGAGGGGGCAGATTAATTGTGTTATTTATTTGACTTGTACCCTGCCTTTCTACCAAAACTGGCTTTCAAGGCAATTTACAATCACTAATTAAAAACAATGCAACATGCTTTTGTTTTGCAACATGTTTCTATTCTTTAAAAAATTCCTACAACTATATGTTACCTTTTCTTCAGGAACTAAAGCTGGTGTACATGATCTCCCACCCCCATTTTGATCCTTGCAACAAGTCTGTGAGGAAGGTTAGGCTGAGAGGTAGCCACTAGCCCACGGTCACCCAACAAGATTCATGGATGAGCAGGGAGTTCAGCCTGAGAGCATTAGAAGTGTGTCCTTGAATTCAACTGTAAAACATTGAAAAGTACAGCTTGGCCATTCTAGACAAATGCAGGCACAATCGTGAACATCGCTACCTTTGAATCCTAAATATAAAAGTTTTGCTGCAGTATAATTGGCTACAAAACTTGGATTGTGGTTGATAAATGGCTTGGTCTGGAGTGCACTGTGTAACTTCCATTTTTAAAAAAGCGAAATTCCATGGGGGGAGTGTGGGGGATGTCCTGGATGTTGACGATATTGCGTAATGGAGCCAAAAAAATCTGAACAGCCAGTCATGAGCATGCAATAAATTGCTTGCTAGTCTACAGAAGCTCTAAAAAAAACAGAGATAATGTGGTATTATCTGGGATCTCTCCACCACTAGATGGTGCAGTCTCATTAAACACAATGGAACCTTTTTGAGAAGGGAAGTTTTTAATTCAAAATCATGTGGCTGAATTATTTTATTTATTCATTTATTACATTTCTATACTGCTCCATAGCCGAAGCTCTCTGGGGGGTTTACAAAAAGGAGTGCGTCATGATAGTGAGAGGACTGCAAAGACGAAAGCTCTGGTATGGCTGCGGGATTTTTCCTGTGTTTAGAGAAGCTTTGAGGAGCTAGGCCTGAGTCAAAGGCTTTATAACAGGGGTCCCAATCCAGTTCTCTAGGGTTCCCCAAAAGCCACAACCCCTTCCCCATATTACCATTTGATTCCCACTTTCCCCCTGCTTGTAGGCAGTTTATCATGCCTTCCCATTATGAAAGTTTGAAATGCCTTTCTTAAGGCATAGTTACTGGCAGTAAGAGCTTTCAGGTATAGTGTGCTGGCATTTGGCCACACAGCCTTTGTGTTTTGGCCACACAGCCTTTGCCTTCGCCCTGCCCACCACTGAAATGTACCCTCCCCCCAAGCCATATGTCACAAGGATATTACCTTCCTTTGTAAGCTCTCACAAGCCACAGCTATTGATTAGCTCTTCCCAAGAACTTCCTGCAGTTCAGCTGATCCCCTTAATTGAGGGGTGCCAAACTTCTGTCAGGCTGAGGGCGGAACTTCTGACCAGACTGGTATGGAAATGGTATTGGGAAAGTAGTACATGCAGTTCTTTCGGTAACTTGGGTGGAGAGGAGTAAGATTAGCATAGATCCTTCTTTCATATCATTATGTAGCATATCAATATTATTGTATTTTCCATCTTAGTTGGATTATATGGCAAAATATTTAACCACTTCAGTGACACTCCGTTGAAGAAAATGTTGGCATGTTTCTTTGTTGATATCTCTGCTTCCACCTTGTGGCGATGCTATTGCAGGATAGCATTTTCAATGCGGCTATTTCCACAGATGTAACTTCATCAGGGGTGGATTCAAATCTTTTCCTGGGTGCACTTTTCATTGCAGACTGTAGAAAGAAATAGACTTATAACTCAGTCACCTGCACAGTAGAAAACAAGGTCCTAGAAGCACTATGTCCTCAAATATCAGCCACATAACATTTACAGTTTTCTTTCTGCAAACGAAGAGGGCCCATGGCATACAATATCTTGAGAAATCTTCTGACTGTTGCCATTGAGATACTTTTTTTTTACCTAGCCAATGGACAATAGTGGAATAAAACAAACAAACCAAAATGTTCCAAAGGGGTTTTCAAAGAAAAACCAGTTCAGAGAAGCAGACTTTTCTGTCAAAACATGCATAAGATTGCAACTTTATATGGCCTTCTTCTGACAGCACACATGTGGGTTAGTTTCGGAATACTTTAATAACCTGTGATACATGGGAATTTGGCTCAGGCTACTAAAATGTGCCCAATGCTGCTGAACGGAGGGTGCCAAAAATCAAGTCATGATTCCTCTTTCAGGGCCAGATTAGGCTCAGGAGGCTAGTAGCTGCTGATGCAAGTGCTAGAGCCAGGAAGGAAAAGAAATTCCCAAAGTTTGCAGAACAATTTACCTCCTTCCAACATCTATATATATAAAACGCTTAGGTATGTTTCTGCAAAGGCTTCAGCTGATACAGGTTGCTAAGCAACAGTAAGAACGTGGAACGTCAGCTGATACAGGTTGCTAAACCCCTTGCCTGACTCCTCTGGGCTTTCCAAGGTAATCCTACTCCCCTTTCTGCCTCTTCGCTTCCCCCCCCCCCACGAAGGGGGCAGCACCACAGTCCAGAGCATGAGCGAGGCACGGCCGGGGCCCTTGGTGGCCGGGTGGGAGGCCGCTCACCTGCTGCGAGATGAGGCCCCGGCCTAATCTCATGCGAGCTGGGTGAGCAGCCCAAGGCTGACAGGAACCCTGGGGAGAGGGGGACACCTGTTCCCCCTCCCCCCGACCTCCCTCCCCCCCAGGTCTGCCAGACAGCACTGTATCGGCAGCCTCCAAGCAGCCTGTGCCCCCACGATGATATTTAATTAATAAACTTTAAGATATGCTACAATGGCATATGTTATGCTGGGTACAGCTAGTGTTATCAAAAATTGGTTTGGATAGGGCACACAAATAGGACCTGCATTTTATTCCAGCTTTTTTATTAATTGTCTCCAAGCAGTCCTCATGTCTTTCCAGTGCCTCCTTGAGAGAAACACACAGGTTTTGATCCTGAAATCTTCTGCCTGCAACTGAGATACAGTCCTGTCCCCCATCCCCCCTCAAATCACTGCCAAGATAGCTTCAAACCAGGTTATGACAACCCAGATTGATTGGTAACTCAGTTTGTATAACATAAATGAAAGTATGATAATTCAAGTTTAGTGATTTGTAAAGTATGGCTCCAATAACCAATTCACATGATCTCTACGATATGCCAACACACAGGTTGCATATATCCTCAATAATTTCATTTGGAGTTCTTTTCTACTCCTCCATCTCACCATTGAGTGCTGCGATTGCCAACTGACCAGAACCACTTTTGTGCCTTTAATAGCAACTCAGTCTGTAGAGAGCAGCAGCTCTAGCTTGTCATAACATAGAGATAAATATGCTCATCATCAGTTAACGTCTGTACATCAAGGTACTACCAAATGACACAACTGTAGAGACATAAGATTGTTTAGATCCACTGAATTCAATGAGGTTTATTAGTTCAGACGTAAGCGTGCATACAATAGCAACAAGAAAACTCCAACACCTCCTTTTCTTTCGAAGTACCCCCATTCCCCTCTCCCTTTTCCACTGCCAAGCTGTATTCACAATTTGAAGATCATCGTAAAGTCAAGGGGAAGGTTTAATGAAGCAGGGACTAGAGATGAGCAAAATATTTCACCCACGAAGGAAATCCCAAATCATTCTTAAAGCAGGTGTTAAGAGATACTCGAAGAAATCAGAAACATTTTGTTCAAACATGAGTAACTTCGGTGGAGAGTTCAAAAACCTTACCAAGCTGGTGAAACGCTACAGAGACACACAAGCTGAAAGTGGGCAAACAAACATACCTTCGTGGCTTCGGCTGCTGAAACTTACATTTATTTATTTATTTATTTATTACACTTATATACCGCTCCCATAGCCAGGGCTCTCTGGGCAGTTTACAGAAATTCTAAAATTGAGGTAAAAACAAGTATACAAAATTTAAAACTCTAAAACACAGAACATACACACATAAAGCATTAAAAATGATTAAAAACTAAACATGTGGGTAATTAGGATGTGCCACCATATGCCTGGGTAAAGAGGAAAGTCTTAACCTGGCGCCGGAAAGATAGCAGCGTTGGTGCCAGGCGAGCCTCATCAGGGAGATCATTCCACTGTCTGGGGGCCACCACCGAAAAGGCCCTATCCCTCGTTGCCACACTCCGAGCCTCTCTCGGAGTAGGCACCCAGAGGAGGACCTTAGATGTTGAACGTAGTGACCGGGTATATTCACGTCGGGAGAGGAGTTCCGTCAGGTATTGTGGTCCCAAGCCGTGTAAGGCTTTATAGGTCAAAACCAGCACCTTGAATTGGGCTCGGAAACATACAGGCAGCCAGTGCAAGCGGACCATAGCAGGTGTTATATGGTCAAACCTTCTGGTTCCCGAAATCAATCTGGTCACTGCATTTTGCATGAGCTGCAGCTTCCGAACCGTCTTCAAAGGCAGCCCTACGTAGAGCGCATTGCAGTAATCTAACTTGGAGGTTACCAGAGCATGGACAACTGAAGCCAGGTTATCCCTGTCTAGATAGGGGCGTAGCTGGGCCACCAACCGGAGTTTGTAGAAGGCACTCTGTGCCACTGAGGTCACCTGAGCCTCAAGTGACAATGATGGGTCTAAAAGAACCCCCAAGCTACGAACCTGCTCCATCAGGGTGAGTACAATCCCATCCAGAACCGGTAGAACACCCCCCATCCTGTCAGCGGAATCACCTACTAACAGCATCTCAGTCTTGTCTGGATTGAGTCTCAGTTTATTAGCCCTCATCCAGTCCATTGTCTCAGCCAGGCACCGATTCAACACATCCACAGCCTGCTGAAGATGAAAAGGAGAAATAGAGCTGCGTGTCGTCAGCAACATATTTAGGGCGCAATCCTAAACACGTTGAGGCATATATATACATATACATATACATATGACGACTTTTGTTTTGTTTCTACATGCATAGGATTGCACCCTTAATGTGTTAATCTCACATCTCGTTCTGCGCCTTTGCTATTATTATTGCTATTATTTATTTCTGTAGCACCATCAATACACACAGCACTGCACAAAATAAAACAACAAATACCTGCCACGAAGGCTTACAGTCTAATAAAATCACAAAATAAAACCGAAGGGAATGCAGCAAACATTTTAAACGACGACCTATTGCAAAGGTCAGGACTCTTGCATTTTCATCACCTCGTCTAACTGTTCTTAGAGAGGTGGGGGAGCCGTTGCAGCAGCACGAAAAACCAAAGAATCTGGGTCGCACCTTGCAAGAATAGCTCCTTTTTATTACGGCACAAGCTCTCGTGGGCTTTTTTCCACACTGTCTCTTTAAGAGGCGGAGTCTCCGCCCCCTCCCCTACGTTTGCGGAAGTCTGTGGAATTGGAACATTCGTGTTGTCCTGGTTCTACCCGCTCCCCCGCCGCGTTCTATGGAACATCGAGCTCATTGAGAAACGAAACACGCGGCGTTCTAAAGACAGGGCCTCCAATTCATCGGTTGGCCGACTTAGATCCACGGATATGATTCGCCGCTGAATGTTCCTCCCCGCTCCTTTGAACGACGGCACCCACGCGAAGATGCAGGTGAATGAATAGGTCCCGTGGAAGGCGATGCTTTGCGAATGGAAGCTAGGCTCTCTCGTAATGACCGAAGGTCAGGTGTGGCAGTGCAAGTCACCGTTAGCGAAGCCGGACTGGAACCACCGGATGCCCGCTTGGGTTGAAAGGAGTACTGATGAGAGTTGCATCTCCAGAAATTGGAACTGCTGGATTCTGCGATCTAGGGATGCTGCCCCCGCCGCCAGCCGATGGGTTATATTAGGTAAAAACAGGTTTTTGTACTGACATGTTGAAAGAGTAGGCGGGGTTATCGTCTTTAATTGAGGTGATGCAAGGCAAGGCGTTTTTGCTGTCTCCACCACTGCCCCGTTTTGAAGCGTCTCCTTCTGCTTCTGGAGTTTACGGCCTCCCATGTTTTCCCGAGGCTGAATGCTCTGACAGTGTCTTTCCCCACCAGCCCCTCGGTGCCTTCGTCTCTCCACCAAGATGAGCACTTGGTATTGCACTGCCCGGATTCTCCGACCCAATGTCAGCATTCTCACTGTAAGGAAGTCTTTGTGTCTCCTGAGCAAATGGGGTCGGCCTCCTGTTAGATCCTCCTCTAAGGATGTTCAGAGCTGGTTCCGATGCAAAGCCGTGGCAAAGATACCTTTTGTGGGCTGGGGGATTGGAGCATTGTCTCAGGGTGCCAGGTGCGAAAGGGTATCCAATAGCGATGCCCAAGTAATTGCAAATGTCCACCTTCCCAAAGGGAGACTTTCTTCAGCTGCTTTCCTAAGGCGCATTGGGTTAGCCTTTTCTGCTGTGATCCGAGCCTGCATCCTGTTGCTGAAATTCGGCCCCTTGCTTTGGCTCTACCCCGTTACCTACTTCTCTCCGAGCTTCATGTCACTCTGGATCCGTCTTCTGCTGAAGGTGACCGAATCCTCTGGGCCAACTTACATCAAACTCGGCCAGTGGGCCAGCACGAGGCGGGACCTCTTTTCCGAAGAGTTCTGTGACAACTTCTCCAAGCTTCACATCAAGGTGATTCCTCACCCATGGGCGTATACAGAGCGTTTGCTGGAGAAGGCATTTGGGGTGGGGTGGGAGAGGGCCTTCAGGTTTGAAAGCCAGGAGCCTGTTGGGTCTGGCTGCGTTGCCCAGGTGTATAAAGCTTACGTGGACCTTCCCGCTCTTGGAGAGCCAGTGCTGAAGGAACTCTCAAAGAGCTCTGCGTTGGATTCGGCCTTGGAAGCCTGGGAGGTGTCCGGGCTGAAGGGGCTCCTCAGGTGGCTTTGGAAGAGGAAGCATGAAGGCGTTTCGGAAGGGTATGGTGGCCATCGGCTGCGTCATGAAAATGATTCTCGAGAAGGTGATGATCAGAATTTCAGTTCTGGATATCAAAGCAGACTGTTACCTTCTCCCAAGAGGGACCGCCTTGTTCCAGTAGCCATTAAGGTAAGTCAAGGTTTCAGATCTATGCAAATATGATATACCTGGGAGCATGTCCTCGTAGGAATGCTGGAAGCTGCCTTATACTCAGTCAGACCATTAGTCCATCCAGCCCAGTATTATCAACACTGGGCCTGTTCAGACATCATGCTAAACCATGGTTAGGCCGCTAGCCCTTTTGTAGCAAATGGTTAGTGAGCGTGTTTAAACTGTGGTTATATAGCCACTATGGTTAGGAATGGTTCATATGACATGCTAAGCCATGGTTCACATGACACGCTAAGCTATAATGTTTAGCTCAAAATGCTTAACCACCATGGCTTAGTGTGTTGTCTCAACAAGGTCACTGACTGGTAGCAATTCTTCAGGGTTTCTGGCAGGAGTTTTTCCAGACGTACCTGGAGATGCTGGGGATTGAACCTGGGACCTTCTGCATGCAAAGCAGGTGCTCTGCCATGATGAGCTATGGCCCCTTCCCAATTCAGTGGAACTGAACTTCCAAGTAAAGGCTGCTGGAATAAACAACGGCTGTTAATTAAATCCACTATAGGGAGGAGAAATAACTATTTGAAAAGCCACTAGGGGAGTTGTAGGACTTTTTGTCTAAACATGCATCAGGTTGCACCCTAAATCAGTTATCTTGTTTAATCCCATAGTTAAATCTGCATATGGCTAAAACCAATATTTCTCAAGCAAGAAATGTATTAACTTTGTTTTTAGATGCTGTGCTTTGTGTCATAGGATTATCTTAGAAGAGGCATTCCTATTTATGTATGCCTTTTTAAAGATAATGCTTGTCATCTGAATTTTTTATAAGGACTTATATTTAAAATAACACACACACTTGCTTAATTAATCAGGGGCTTCACTTTAGGCCATTGATTATTTTTAATTGATTAATTGAACCAATGTTTACAGTTGTAAAGTTAATAACAGCTCGGGGCGGGATCCACCAGATTCTCCTAATTCAATAGGACTTCTAAGTCAGTCCTATTGAATTGAATGAATGTTTCACAACAGCATGGCCACAATCACATTCCTATAAAGGAGGGGTACGGAACTAATGGTCCTCCAGAGGTCCTTGAATTCCAACTCCCATCAGCCCCAGCCAACATGGGCAATGGGTCAGTCCAACAACATGTGGCGATTCCCTGCTGTGAGGAGATTTCTGCTGATGTTCATAGTACCATCATGATGGTTGAGTGGCTTTTGGACAGTGAGTATATTCTGTGTGCATAATAGATGATCCGGCCACCTTTGCCTCTTCTACAGGTGCTGCATCCTGGATTAGTTCGTCAGGTCCAAATGGATCTCTTTCTAATGAAGGCTGGCAGTCGATTCATTGAGCTTTTCCCAGGGATCAGGTGGCTCAGCCTGATGGAGATTGTGGAGGAGTTTGAGAAACTCATGATTCAGCAGGTGGGAAGTAGTTTTGTTTGGAGCATGGATTTCAGCTCTCTGGATCCAGTGCCATTTCAGGTCCCTGCACCAGATTTCAAAGCCTCAGTTTTACTGGACTGCCTTTAACATTATAGAATTTCAGCCACAGTGGAATTATAAAAATAGCGATAAAAATAATAGCAATAATGAAAATCATAGTAATAAAAATAATAAAAATAATAAAAATAATAAAAATAATAAAAATAATCTGGTTTCTCTTCAGATTGTATAAATCTTACCAATAATAATAGTAATAATAATAAATAATAAAAGGGAAAACACATTTGTATAGGGGCCAGTAGGCTGTAGTGGGTAGAGTGTTGGACTGGGAGTCAGGAGATCTGGGTTCTAGTCCCCACTCAGCCATGGAAACCCACTGGGTGACTTTGGGCCAGTCACAGATTCTCAGCCCAACCTACCTCAAAGGGTTGTTGTTGTGAGGATAAAATGGGGGGGGGGAGGAGGAGGATTATGTATGCCACCTTGGGTTCCTTGGAGGAAAAAAAGGCAGGTTATAAATGCAATAAAAAATATAGTGTTTCCAAACTTTTAATTTTTTCCTTACAGTTCCAAACCCCCATTGATCACAATGGGAAGGAATTAAGTACAGCAACTCCAGGCCTGATGTTGCTTTGGGGTCTGTTAAGAGAACAAATGGGTAAATTCATAATTCTGTTCTACGTCTTTGTTTTATTGCCTTTATTAAGCTCAAGACACAACCAGCCCTGTTAGGTAGGTTAGGATGAAATGTATTGACTGGCCCAAGGTCACTCAATGCGCTTCATGACTGAAACTCACTGGATCACTGATTTGTCTCCCAATTGCCTATCTCTGATATTATTCCTGATTCTTTCACTGAGATAAGCCTGATTTTTAAAAAAAAAATTTTTTTTTTTACTTTAAATATAGCAGAGAAAAGAACAATCCCCGAACAACTGGGGCTTAACAGGCTGTTACAAAAGACTTGGTTAATACAATTTCAGAAAAAGGGAAAAATAAAAATAAAGTAATAATAATAATAATAAGTGTTCTATATAATCTTCCTTTAGGGCTTTGGGGCTTTGCTTCCTGCTTCTCTTCCACAATTGTAATGAACTGAATTACATAGGAGAGGGGTGAACACATGGTTTGTAAATGAAAACTTCCCTGCTCATGTACTTGAATGGGTCAGTACCCTCTAGTGGGTGTTTTGTAGTGCTACTTTGGCTGCACGCAGTAGGAAATGTTGAGTTATTTCAGAAGAATTGGGATATCCAAGATTTTTTTAAACCGGAATAACCGGGGGAAGGAGCAGGGGATATGCCTGAGGCTCACAACGACGTCAAAATGACCCACAAACCTCCGTGAGTGGCCAGTCATGAGCGTGCTATAAATTGCTCATTTAAAGAAGCCCTTTGTTGTTATAATGTCCAGATGTTCAAAACAAAAGCAGGCATATATTGTTATAAATCCAGTTGTGACGTATGTTGAATAAATCTCCACTATCAGCCTTAATTCATTGAATGGGTGGGTTTGTTCCCATTCAATGAATGAAGAAACACCCGATGGGAAGGTGAGCCACTCTTCTGAATGAAACAGCTGAGACCATCCAGGGTTGATGTGTTACTAAAAGCTTCCACGGGTTATCTCAGTTGGCGCAAGGCCATCTGACGTTTGCATTATGCACCCTTCCTTCAACCTCTCTTTTCCCACTCCCTTTAGATAGACTTGCGCTACGAAGCAAGGAACCTGGAGCGCTTCCGCCATAACTTCCGAGATGTAGACTATGTGACGTTCCCTGTCCCGCTTCGTCCTTTTGTGACGAGAAACATCCTAGTGGAAACCTTTGAGGTGAGAACGTTGATAGAAGTATAGCTTCCAAATCGCGTGAGGTACTGGTTCCTCTCTATTCGGCCCTGGTTAGGCCTCATCTTGAGTATTGCATCCAGTTCTGGGCACCACACTTCAAGGAGGATGCAGACAAGCTGGAGCGTGTTCAGAGGATTGCAACGAGGATGATCAGGGGTCTGGAAACAAAGCCCTATGAGGAGAGACTGAAAGAACTGGGCATGTTTAGCCTGGAGAAGAGGAGATTGAGGGGAGACATGATAGCACTCTTCAAGAACTCAATAGGTTGTCACACAGTGGAGGGCCAGGATCTCTTCTCGATCCTCCCAGAGTGCAGGACATGGAATAACGGGCTCAAGTTACAGGAAGTCAGATTCCGGCTGGACATCAGGAAAAATTTCCTGACTGTTAGAACAGTATGACAATGGAACCAATGACCTAGGGAGGTGGTGGGCTCTCCCACACTAGAGGCATTCGAGAGGCAGCTGAGCAACCATCTGTCAGGTATACTTTAGAGTGGATTAGATCTCCTTCCCCCCTTGCAACGTGTCCTCTAAAGGGCATGCAGCCTGGCCTTGAAATGTTTGCCTGGAAGGCTATGCGGGGCTGTTCAGATCTAGCTGCTTTGTCTCTGTTTCAGGAGAGCAAGCCCATCTCCCAGTATCTGCACACTGAGGCCACGATGGAGCTGCGGAGGAAAATAGCCAAGATGGGGATGGACATGCTTCTGAAGATGGTAAGAAGAGCTGCTTGCCTGGTTTTTTTTTTGCAGCATGGGATCAAGGGTGGGTATTCCGATCTGCTTCGACCAATTTTTGGATGGTTTCCTGGGGTTCCCTTCCCACCAGTTCTAAAATGTCGAAATACATCTCCAAGGCTTAGTTACTACAGTAAAAGCTTTACGGTTTTTGTATTTTTGGCTCCACCCACCACTGGAATACAGCTCCAATGGAATTTGGCCTTCAGGGTGAATGAGCTCCCGATCCCTGGTTTCGTTCCTGCTTATAAGCCATGGAATTGGTGAATAACATTCCAAGGTCTTTAACCACGAAATCCCAGTTATATGATTGGAATGAATTATGCTGTGGGGAGAGGAAGGTTAGCTTTGGTCGCCAAAGTCATAACAAACAGAAAACTGGCTGGACATTTGTGTCCAGAAACAGAACAGGGCTCACTTCCTCTTCCCAGTCTATGGAACGCTAATGGTGGAAGAAAACTTTTCTTTTTTCTAAAGCTTTTAAAACTTGATTTTGATCTGACTTTTATACTGTTAATTTTACTCTACCCTGTGCCTGTTTGGTGCATTCTCTTCCCCTTCTTATTGTTTTATTATGATTTTATTAGAATGTAAGCCTATGCGGCAGGGTTTTGCTATTTTATTGTTTTACTCTGTACAGCACCATGTGCACTGATGGTGCTATATAAATAAATAATAATAATTTTGGATAAGGAAATGCTTACTGTGCTTGAGTTATAACCCGCTAAGGAGTAGACTTCTATGGAGCTCAAGAATAACTTGTGCATTCCATTTCCCAGTCTTGATACCATACCCACAAGTGACACTATTGGGAACAGGAAGATAAAAAAGTCCAAAGGGTTGTTATTTATTTATTTTTTGCCAACCAGTGAACTCTAAAACTGAACCCAAAAATCTGTTGTGCACAGATTGGTAGGGGAACTAACCATGGCTGTGATCCTGGATGCTGGATGCACATGGTGGGATTTAAGCAACTTCACTCTGTGCAAGATTGCAGCCCAGAGCCCTAAACCAGCACTGAGCTAAGCACCCTGAAGCCCATTGGTTATGGGGAGTTTGGGCATTCTTGACTTTATTTTGGGTTATGGCTCATGCATAGAATATATTTCTGATTTTCGTTTTAATGAGGATAATTTATAGGAGGGATTCAATGGCTTAACAATGTGTAAAGACGTAAGAGACTGCCTTCTATTCTGTTTGTCTGAGGGTCCCTCTAGGGCTGTCCTGTACTGGATCAGATCATTTGTCCACCTGGCCCAGTATTGACTACTCTGACTGGTAGCTCTCCAAGGTCTCAGGCAGGAGTCTTTCCCATTGCCTACTACTGGAGAGGCCAGGGGTTGAATCATGGTCATATATGATAGCAATCTGAATTCTCCAATTGCTGGCACTTAGGTAGCCAAAATGCACCACCCATGCACAGGAGGGAGGCAGCAACAGTCTTGGTGTGTGTGAGAGAGGTTTTAAACATACAAAAAGCATTAAGGAGGAAAAAAACCTGATGGGGACTGGGAAAGAACCCTCCAAAACAGCCAGGTGAGGAAGGAGTGTGCTCAGTGTTCAAATAATATTAATTGAATGTTGAGGGGGAAATATGGAAAACTGGAGTGGGAATGGAGTCTAGTGGAGAAGGGCATTGCTGGCTGGTTGGCCCAGTGAACAGGAGCACTTCACACTGCGACATTCTGCTATAGGTCCCAGTTGTGTAGCTTAATGTTATCTATTCTAACTGGTAGCAGCTCTGTACGTCTTTCCCAGCCCTGCTAACTGGAACATGTGGCCACTTCCAGATGTTGTTGGGCTGCAGTTCCCATCAGCCCTAGCCAAGATAGTCAATGGTGAAGGATGATGGGCATTGCAATCCCAACGTCGGGAGGATGTTTCCCATCCCTGCTTTATATGGGGATTTGAGGGATCAAGCCAGGATTTTCACATGCAGAGCAACTGTGGTACGACTAAGCCATGGCCACATCAGTTCTTTGTTCTTTGATGTGAGAAGCCTGTGTGCTTAGTATTAGGGTATCAATCATCTATCTATCATCTATCTATCATCTATCTTCCTTCCTTCCTTCCGCCTTTCTTTCTAATGGCCATAGCTCCCTACTTTTAAGAGCAGCTTGTTACAGAAATGGAGGAGGAAATAAATTGGGGAATGCTGAGAGTTGTAGGACTTTTTTCCTGTCTAAACATTCATAGGATTGCACCCTATATTTGCTTAATGTTGGTGGGCCAGGCTGGTTTTATTTCGCAATTATTATTTTGTGCCACGATTTCCAATGCTTCAGGTGTTTGTCGACAACTTCGTCCATGCTGATCTGCACCCTGGGAATATCCTGGTCCAGGGAGCAGAGGTCTCCAGTGACTGCCTGGAGGACCGTACGGCCATTGTGGACCTGTTGGACACACTGATTTTGGAGGTGCAGCCTTCTCGCTCCCCGCTCCGTCTGGTCCTTCTGGATGCAGGAATTGTAGCGGAGTTGCAGGGGGCTGACCTTGAGAACTTCCGGGCTGTCTTCACCGCTGTGGTATTGGGGCAGGTGAGACCTGATTCCAGGGTGGGCCTTGTGCATTTTAGAAACCTTAGAAAAACATTGCAGTGATGTCATTACATGCGTTCTACGTTATGGAGCTGTTCAGTGGAGGCTGGTGGCTCCAATGTTGGTGGGGCAGTGAATCCGCTCTGGGTTTCAGTTGGAGCCAATCAGAACTCCAAAGGAGCTATCTGAGGCACCTTGGAGAGCTCCTCTAGAGTTCTAACTGGCACTGACTAAAAGCTGGAGTGAATTTATCGCCCCACTGACATCGGAGCCACCTGCCTCCACTGGATGCATTGGCTTTCTCCCAGTTGATTAACTGATTATGTGTTTATCTCCAAGGAGCTCAGGGTTCTCTGTCCACTCTGATTTTATCCTCACAACAACCCTGTGAGGTTGGTTAGTCTGAGAGAGTGGAACTGGTACAAGGTCACCCAGCAAGCTTCATTGCTCCCTCTGGAAGCACTGGCAGACAATATGCCACTGACCTGTGCAGTGTTTCCCCATGCTTCTCGTAATTCCAGATGCAGGGCTTGGATACACATTTTGCAGTGGGGGTAATGCACTACTCTGTCCATCACACATTATCCAGAAATGTGGAAAGCGAGTACCTGAATTAGAAGAGCCTGAAGCTCCCTTCAGTTCCTTGCAAGAGTGTGGGGGGGGTGGAGGGGGGAGAAAGCTGGATATAAATGTAATAATAAAATAAATAACCACTTAAGGAATTGGGAGTGTTACATCTTCACTTTAAGTAGAGCATTTAAGGTTCTACTTATTGGTCTGTTGTGTCCTTTGATCTCCATGTTAGACGTGCGAGATGGATCTGGATGAGTGAGGTAGATAAAAACAAGTAAATGGACCCAGAGGGAAAAAAGGGACCTTCAAAAGCAGAATCTCTCCAAGTTTTTGCTCAGTGAGGAACATGACCTGTGTCTGGCTCAGCTGAGTAGCCATCTTTCTGGTTTCTTCCACAGGGGGAGAGAGTGGCAGAGTTAATCCTTAATCACTCCAGAGCGAATCGTTGCAAGGATGTGGAGCGATTCAAAGCCGACATGGCAGAGCTGGTGGCGAAGGCCAGGCGCAACACTGTAGCATTGGGCAAGGTCAGTAGCTTTGAGTCAAAACCTGCTCTTGCTACTGAGTGTATCGTTCAAAGCATAGAATGTCTTAACTTCCAAGTCCAGTGTAACCAGACAGGTAACAGGACAGGGGAATGGCTACTAATCCTAATGGCTATATGCCACCTCCAGTATCAGAGGCAGTGTGCCTAAGTACACCAGTTGTACTGTTGCACTCATGTTCTCCTTGGGGATTTCCCATCAGCATCCGGTTGGCCACTGTGTGGACAGAGCGTTGGACTAAACGGACCCTTGGTCTGATCCAGCATGTGGCACTTCTTAGGTTCTTAAGATCTGTAGATCAGACTTCCCTAACTTGGTGCTCTCCAGATGTGTTTGACTGCAGCTCCCATTAATTCCAGCCAGCAGACACATGAAAAGAAAGGAACTCTGTGTGCATGTTTAAGTACTGCTCCTTTGTTGAAGTTGATGCCTCCTGCTGAATTAAAAGAATACCATTTTTAACCATTTGCATTCCAGCTTGAAGTTGCAAGCCTGCTGTCCAGTGTTTTCAAGTTACTGATGACCCATCAGGTGAGATCATCTCTGTGTGGGTTCATTCTTTTTCACACTTGCATGAGGCCATGCTACTTGAAGGATGCTTAACTGAGAATGCATAGGATCGCATATTCTGTATTTCTTGTTGCCCTTGTCCAAACAAGGAAATCATACCCAGCCATGCTTCCTGAGATGACATCAGGGATTATCTGCATACTTTAGAGCCTTGAGGACTAGAAACCTATTCTAATAAGTAAAAGTGTAGGTTCTCAGGATGCTGCTCTATACTCAGTGCAGCTTCTGCATTCTGTGTCTATATGGTTCCTTCCCCACTGTCTGTGACTCCTGGAAGTAGATTAGCTGAAGAACAAAATCTGTCTCTTTTCTTTTCAGCCCTCTTGCAAAGTTTCCTTCCATTCTCCATGGGATTGTGAATGTGGTTGTTGCTACCATTTTGAGCCACTGTCAAGACTGTACAGTCTTAAAAGGCATTATCTACTTAAAAATTGATTTTAAAAAATTGATTGCATTGCTAGAAAGCTCAGTCATAGGTCATCTCAGACAATCCTTTCCTTGCTCTGAAGAGCCTTGAATATTTGTTCTTTTTGACCTGAATACGTGTGTTCTCTTTATCGTTGAATCATGGATTATAGTTGAATCGTGGGTTGCCATTACATGCAAACCCTGCATTATGGTAATGCATGTAATGGCAACCCACAATTAACTATGAGTTGTTAACCACAAACAACCCAGAATTCACTACCAAACAACAAACCATGGGTTCTCTTCTTGGGTTGTGGTTAACAACCCATAGTTAAACCATAGTGCTGCATTCACATGTAACGACAACCCATGATTCAATAACAACCCATACTCTGGGTTGTTGTTACATGTGAACCAGGCCTTTTATTGAAACAGTCATCAGCTCTTTCTTATTTTGTGTCTATTGTGCTTCTTCCAGGTGAAGCTGGAGAGCAACTTTGCCTCAGTTGTCTTTGCCATTATGGTTTTAGAAGGCCTCGGTCGGTCACTGGACCCTGAACTGGACATCCTGAAGGCAGCTAAACCTCTTCTCATCAAACCTCCAAATGCCCTCCTGTAGTAGTGATAGGTGCTGTTCAGAATGGCCCCTTTGGGCTTCTGCCCATATATTTACCTCTTAGGTGGTTGCCAGCCTCTACATCTAAAATGGAAGATTTGGCTGGGGATCACTTTTCAGCTAACCTGTGTTAGGATGGGCAGCATTCAGGTGCTAAAACCATTCTGTCTTGATCCTGAAATTGAGATCCAATCCCTTAGGGCAGGGTTGGGAGTATGTCATCCTCCAGATATTGTTGGACTACAAGTCTTGCCAGTCCTAGTTAGGCTGGCAAATGGTGTGAGAATGATTGGAGTTGCAGTCCAAAATCTGGAGGCCCACGTCTTCCCCATACCTGCCTTATGGAATGCTGCATTTCAAAAGTGTGTCTTCAGTGCCAAGGGCTATACCAACAACTGGTGATGCTCTTAGGTGTGAATTGTGACCTTGATTGTGTTGGGTTCCATATGAACTTGCCTCTAGAAAGATAACTCTTCCAGATTGGGTTCAGACAACATGATACCCAATGGTGGTTTAAATAGATGATGGTTGGTTATTTAACCCACCATGGGTTCTTGTGTTGTGTGGAGGGTTTTTTTAAACCAATGGTTGGATATTTGGTCGAAATAACCAACGCTGTGCAGAGTTGAACCACCATTGCTTATCATGTTGTGTGGAGGGCACTGTTGGTTATTTCGTTGGCCACAGAATCACAAGGCAAGAGCGGTCATAGTGGTGGCTGCCGTTGCATAGTCCAGCTGGCAGGATAGATTTTCTGCAGCAGTGGCTGATGGGATACTAGTTGGGGGAGAGAGGGCAGGGGAGGAGTAAGTAAACTCAGTGTCCACTAATGGTCAACTCAACGGTGATCCTAATCCACACCATGGTTGATTATCATGTTGTGTGGGGAATACCCCCTAAACAACTGTCGAGTTGATTATTACCCCTCCGTTGACTATCGTGTTGTCTGAATGCAGCCTCAGTTGACTGGAATAAACGGGGAAAAAAACCCTGGTCTTGCACCAGTCTTAAGGAAATGCCCATTATACAGTTTCAGCACTTAACTCCACTACCTTCTCAAGAAATAGAAAGGCAAGAACAACATCTGTACCAAACTGTATTTTCACAATGGGAAGCAAATCATATGCAATTAATGCTGCGGTGCATTATAAGAAAATCAGTTGAAAAGAACCATCTTTTCTTTTTTTTAAAGCTCTTGGTTGTCTTTTCTGCTGGCCTATCAGCTGGTCTAAGAACTTTAGGAAGAGAATGTATTTAAAATTCCCTGCTGGTGCTCTTTGACCTTAACTACTAGGCAGCTGCTTTCAACCAAAAATACTGCGAGTAACCAAAATACTAGTTTTTACAAGTAGATGAATGTATTTCTATATGTAATTGATATTGGGGAACTTAGATTCATTAATAAATGGTTTTAATAGGAAGAAGTCCTATTCAGTACTTTCCTACTTCTTCATTTTTGTGGGATGCTCTATGTTACCCTTATGAGGGCATAACCTTGCAACCGCCCTCACAAACAGAGGCCAGCCAGAGAGGGTGGTGGGCTGAAAATTGGCTTTCCCACCCTGCAAGGATAGCAGTGACCCTTGGAGGCCCAGCTGCTGAGCTTGATACAGGGGTGCAGGACCAGTTTCAGCCACAGGGGCTGAATTCCAGTTGGGGAAGCTCTTGCAGGCCATATTTCAGTGGTGGGCGGGGCCAGATCCAAAAGGGGCAGGGCCTACTGTAGCATAAAGCTCTTCCTGCTGGTCAGTAAGCCTTAGGAGAGGAATTTCAGCCTTTAAATCACCAAACTGGTTGGGGGCAAAGAGTTGGGGCCATGTCCTGGAGACCCCCAGGAGGCTGGATTTGGCCCACCGTCCTGCATACTTGGCTTAACAGGTGGGGTTGAGGAATAACAGAACGCCAGTTCCTTCCCTTACCCAGGAGATAAATGAAACGTAAGCAAAAAAGATGGTGCGAAGAGAGCTTCTTTTCTGCAAGTGAGCAACTCAGAGCTCTGGCAAAAGAGATTTTCCCCTTCCCTGGCAGCCTGCTGGGTGGGGAGGAAGAGCGCAGAGAAAAAGGAGATATTGGAAAGAGGGCAAGAAGGCCTTCAAATGGCCCTGTCCATTTTTTACTCTTGCCCTGCCCTCCACCCCCCTGCTGCAGCATTGAATCCCAGCCGCTAGTGGAATGTAGCCCCCAATGGGAGAAAGATTTCCCAGCTCTGCTTTATGATTTGGGGATCATGGTTATAGAATCATAGTCAAATGGGAAGGGGCTTATAAGGCCATGGAGTCCAACCCCCTGCTCAATGCAGGAATTCACCTTAAAGCATCCCTGACAGATGGTTGACCAGCTGCCTCTTGAAGGCCTCTAGTGTGGGAGAGCCCACAACCTCCCTAGGTCATTGGTTCCATTGTCGTACTGCTCTAACAGTGAGGAAGTTTTTTCCTGATGTCCAGCTGGATTCTGGCTTCCTGTAACTTGAGTCCGTTATTCCGTGTCCTGCACTCTGGGATGATCGAAAAGAGATCCTGGCCCTCCTCTGTGTGACAACCTTTCAAGTATTTGAAGAATGTTATCATGTCTCCCCTCAATCTTCTCTTCTCCAGGCTAAACATGCCCAGTTCTCTCAGTCTCTCTTCATAGGGCTTTGTGCATATTGGAGGAAGTGTATAGGCAGGCATTTTTCTCCCTCTCTCATAATACTAGAACCCAATTGGGTCATCCCATGAAGCTGATTGGTGGGAGATTCAGGACAGATAAAAATAAAGAATTCTTCACATGTCACGTAGTTAAACTATGGAGTTCGCTACCACAAGTTGTTGTATTGGCCACCAATTTGGATTAAAGAGTTAACAACTCAGAATCAACCCAACAATTGCCCAGCAAAACAAAAATCTTAGAGGGGGAGCGGCTTGCTCAAAATAGATGCCAACCAATGTTCTGCATACCAGGCAAACCTCTGCTTGACCAACTCCTTGACCAACTTGGCATAGTTAAAACAACCCAGGAACTGCAGCACGACACACAAAACCAGGTTATTATAAAACCTCACAAAACGGATTTGATCATGGGATGGGACACAGAAAATGAATGTGTGTACTGCAAGCAGTGACGGCTTACACGATCACCTCCAGTTCTCAGGTAAGCCATTGTCTGTACACAGCCTTAGTGGAACATTTCACAATCCCCAACATCACACTGCATAGGACTGTTACCAGGAGCTTTTGTTCCATACATTGGCTGGTTCAAATGGCACAATGCCTTTTATGCTAGCAGGGAGGCACGGAGTGTTAAGAGGTTCTGCTCTCTGAGATATTGTTGGAGGTCTTTGTGTTTCTGCTGCTCCTTTTCCACCTGCTGGCACATCCGCTCCCACTTTTGGAACGTTTGAGGCCTGGCAGCTGCCTTCTCCTTTGTCTGCATGTCCTGCTCCTGCAGTGCAGCTTCCAAAGCCTTTTGCATGGAGTGCTTTTTGTTCCTGAGAAGCTCCTGCAGAACAGAACATGAGATGACCTTAAACCCTGCATTCCTTTTATTTTGATCGCACGAAACAAGAATGGAGAAATCTTATCTGACCACTGCAAGAATTACACTAGAATTTTACTTAAGCGCATGGGCAATTTAACAATGCAATGAATTGCATTGTCTAGGGGACTTGGAGAATCTATTTCCTGCATCTTTAAGACCCTATATGATTACAGCAGATTGGACAAGATGTCTCATGAGATCCCTCCTATTCTTTTATAATAAATCCTCCACAATCTCCTCCTAAATGCTGAATCAAGGCAGCTGGGGAGAGACAGCCCTTTGTTCTACAGAGACGGGAACGTGACTTGCTTTTTATGCGGACCAATCTCTATCCAACAAGAGAGATCCACGTATGCAAGAAGCATTGGGCACATGTTGCCAGTGCAAATCTCTATCTCATGATGCTCAAGTGAGCCCTACTGAACTGGCCGGGTATAAAGAGCGTTGCACATTCAAACCACAACTAATTATGGACCGGTGCCATAATTTAGACGCCTACTCAATTTGAGGTAGAATTTTGGGTCTGCGCAGGTTTTGTTCAAACCAAAGAAAGTGGGTTTTAGCAGAAACTGTGACTGAAAATAGAGTTCAGTATTCTGAAAGTCGCATTTTTAAAAAATAAAAAAGGAAGCTAATCTCAGAAACCTGGGGTAGTTGAGGACTGAGCAAGATACCTTACAAGCAGGGGATTAAAAGTTGCAGAGGTTTGCATTACTTTTTGGCCGTCCTCACAGCAGAAGCAAAATCCCACAATGCAAATTAAATCTAGAAAGGCTGAATCCTGTTGCCTGCGCAAATTATGCAAAATTAAAGCAAATGTGTATAATTTGCTTAATTCGGCATAAAATATATGCAGGTCACAAAACTTAATGTTTCTAGGTACAGAATTTTGATCAGAAATGCAGACAGATGCTTGTTGCTTTCAACACCCATCATTTCTAACTTCTGTCCTACATCCCTTCCTGGTATCCCGGAGCTCAGCTCTATCCCAGTTTCAAGCTCTGAAAACAACAACACTCAAATGTGAAATCCGAATAAGCTGTGGAAATGAAGCAGATCTGAACATATGTTTACCTGACATAATTTGCCTGAGCGGGGGAGGTGTTCCCTTGACACACAGGCAAACCTGCCCTGCTCATATCCTCTCTCAATACGATAAGACCATTTTGAGAAAGAGGGAAAGAACAGGGGGGAATTAGAGGGAACCGCTCTCACCAGCCTCTTTTTTTCATGGTCATCGATTGTTTGGTTGTGTTCGGTCAGCCACGTCTCCCTCTGCTTGCGCTGTGCCTTTAAGTAGTCTAGCCTTTGATTCTCCTTGTTCCTGTCTTCTTCGTGCAAACAGGATGCCTGCCTCCTCCTCTCTGCTCTTGCAGTCCGGAGCTGTTCCGCGTGCAGCCCTGCCCTGCCACGGTCCTCTTGCTGCTTTTGCACGCCTTGCAGGGTTCGCTGGAGTGATCTCTGCCTGTTTCAGAGACGTGCCAGAGACAGTAACACACCCTTTGAGCTGTTGCACTCATACAATTAAGGACACCCTACCTATTAAATACAACTCCAGGCATTTCAGCATGCGAAGCAGAACATTAACGTCTTTGCCCCTCTGCCTAACTTTCGATCAACTCGGTGGCTTCAAAGTTTTGCTCTTGAACACTCATTTTAAGATTGCAAACCTATGCAGAGCTAGGCTCATCTAAGCCCATTTCAATGTCTGTGAGCACCCTTTGCTTTTCATAAGACAGGGCTGCACACATCTGGAAGTGCAGAACTGGAACTGGCAAAACCTAGAGCCACTTGATGGTAACAATCCTGCTCATGAACATCGACTCAAAGGGCATTTTTAAGCAGGTTTCCAGCAGGACTGGGGGGTCGCTCCCCTTCCCTTCATTACCTCTTGCTGGCAAGCAGCAACTCTCCTTTGAGGTGCTCCTCCTGCCGCTGTTGATCCTCCTTAAGCCGTCTCTGCTCCCACTTCTGACGTTTGAACTCTGTTCTGGCTGTGTTGACATCTGCTTCTCTTGGACTGTCTCGAGGTGCCTCTTTCACCATGAATCGCTGAGAAGGAAGACGCCTTTTGTATTGGAGTGGGTTTCTCCAAAGTGAATTAACCAATTGGCCTTCACTTCAAACCAACTCTGAGGGGTTCTTCGGGCTTTTGCAGTTCACCAGAGAATGGGCAACCTAGCAGAGTCCAAACACGGCTAGGATTCCCTACCCCCACCAATATTGCAAGGATGGGAGGAGGCCTGCTCTCACCTGCACAGCTGGTGCACTGGAGCTCCTCCTGATGTGCAAAGCTGATTCAATAGCTGAACGGTCTTTCTTCAGGGATGGGTCCACCCTGCCGAATGTAGCCTGCAGCCGGGAAGCATCTCCAACGTACGTTTTCCGCGACGGACTCCTTTGGGAAGGCTGGGCTGAAGAAAAATGGCTCATGTTGGGCTGGGAAAAGGTGGCTGCATGAAACCAATCTCTGTGTTACCAAGGTGACAGGTCATTAAAAATAATGGCGCTGATACGATGAAGATGTTGATCTGGAAACGCAGGCGCTTCAGAAAGTGCTCGAATCGCCAGCAACCCGCTCTGCGGTAGAGCACCTGCTGTGCACGCAGAAGGGCCCACGTTTAAACCCTGGTATCTCCAGCTAGGGCTGGAAAAAGCCCCTGCCTGAAACCCTGGAGGGCCTCTGCTGCCAGTCAGTGTTGATAATACTGGGCAAGATGGAAAAATGGTCTGACTCGGTATAAGGGAGCTTCCTATGTATCTATGTCAAAGGGAGAAAGAAACACCTTCACTGGCTGGTTTAGAGGCAGGAAGTGACAAAGAGGTGGAGCAGATTTTCTGATGTCCTTAATGTAGCTTTATAGCAAGGATGGGGAACATGTGGCCCTCCAGATACTGCAACTCCCATCATCCCTCACCATTAGCTATGTTGACTAGGCCTGATGGGACTTCCAGTCCAATTACATCTGGAGGTCTACATATTCTCCACCATTGCCTAGAGTCATAGAATAGTAGAGTTGGAAGGGGCCTATAAGGCCATTGAGTCCAACCCCCTGCTCAATGCAGGAATCCACCTTAAAGCCTACCTGGAATCGTTTTAGTGCTGCTTCCCAAGTTGTGTGGTTTTTAAAAAAAAGATAAACAAGGAAGTGCTTCCATAGGTCACTCCTGTGTTTATTACCCTTTTAATGTGATTTCCATCCATTCCTTTCTCTAAGGCAGACATCTGTATGCTGAGGAATAGCTTGGCAGCGACCTCTTTTCTCAGAGGATGTGAATATTCTTCCCGTGTGACGTTTTCGAAATGAGCGACTTCAGGGACCGCACCGGAGTCATAAAAATGTAATGCACGATGCAGCGTAACATAACACGGAGTCATTTGGGAAAGTAAGCTTGCTAAGCCAAGCGTAGGGGAATGCATTATTTATCACTGTTTGCACACATGGAGACTTGCCAAAGAGGGGCCAGAAGCATCCTAGGTAAGCAGAAATGCTGCTCCTGAGAGAAACAAGCACTGGCTACTCGGCACACCAATGACATCACCAGCTGCCCAGGCCTCCCTTCAATGATTAGCAGGACGACGCTGGAAGTGCAGCTTGCTTAAGAACATCAGAACATCAGAAGAGCCCTGCTGGATCAGACCAAGGGTCCATCTAGTCCAGCATTCTGTTCACACAGTGGCCAACCACCTGTTGACCAGGGACCCAAAAGCAGGATGCTTGCTGGTTTGTGTGTCACAAGGCACAAAAAAGCAGCCAAGAGGTTTGGAAGACAGGAGGAGGAGGAGGAGGAAGTAATGTGTCCACGCTTCATCTGTTTCTGCAAATCAGCTAGTGGACATACTTATTTCAATGCCTATCGAAAGGTCGCTTCAATCTCCCGCGTCAACGCTGCTTACCTCCCTGTTTCTGTGGAGTTGTGTGTTTGCCTCTGTCGGCGGCTGCATCAACCCTGGCGCCAGAACTTCCCCACGGATCTTCTGAAGCCCGCTTTCTCCAATGGTCCTGCAGTATTGATAATCAAAAGCCCTTCAGCACATAGGAAAGTGACAGCAGTGGAAACACTAATTTACCCTGTGATGTGGAGCAGAAGTCTTTATATATGAATTGAGTTTATCATACTACATCATCATCACCATCATCATTACACCATCCACACAGACGATGTTTCTCAAAGAATACTAAAAGGAGCCCTTCGCTAACCCCCTCCCTGCTTTTTGCTCTCTCCTTCCTACCACCTTCCTCATTCCATGGTTGTTTGTTGAGTTGATAGGAACTAAAAGCAAAACGCAATAAAAGTATTAATGGAAAACAGCAGCAACTAAGAAGGAGAGGACAGGTCCTTATCCCAATGGCATCGTGATCTAGAACAGGTGGGCAACTTGGGGCCCTCTGAATATTTTGGACTACAGCTCCCATGATCCTTCACCATTAACTATGCGGACTAGGGGTGATATGAGTTGTAGGCCAAAACATCTGGAGGTCTACATATTGCCCACCCCGATCTAGAACATGACACCAAGGAAGCCAATGCAGAACAGAAAGGCAGAGGTAAACAGGAGTAAGGAGATGCAATTGCTGCAGTTAAACTTTTGCAGGTTTAATTGTAGTCAGGTCAGGGACTAGGCGGCGAAACGTTTATACCACTAAATGCATATTTGTACAATGTGTATAAAATGGATGGCAGCACAAGTATGTTTAAAGAAATGTGGACATTGTTTAGACCAGCCTCCCACAACCTGGATCCCTCCAAATGTTTTGGAGTACAGCTCCAACCATTGTCCATGCTGGCTTGTAGTCCAAAGCTTCTGGAGGGACCCAGGTTGGGGAAGGCTGGTTTAGATGAATGGCATTAAAAGTAAACCTTTTTTCTTTATTATAAAGGGCTGGATTAAATGATACACCTCCCTACATATGCTGGGGAATGAGCACATGCCTTTGCCCACCCAACATGCCTCTAAGACAGTGGTTCTCAACCTTCTTAATGCCGCGACCCTTTAATACAGTTCCTCATGTTGTGGTGACCCCCAACCATAAAATTATTTTTGTTGCTACTTCATAACTGTAATTTTGCTACTGTTATGTAGCAAAATTATGTAGCTCGGTTCCTAAGACCATCAGAAATATGTGTTTTCCAATGGTCTTAGGCGACCCCTGTGAAAGGGTCATTCGACCCCCAAAGGGGTCGCAACCCACAGGTTGAGAACCATCAATCCATGCAGGAATATAATGTTCAGATAGCATCTTTGCACAAAAAATCCAGCGCATGTATACTCAAATGATGTGGTTGGTTTGTGAATTTTACCTGGGAAACGTATAGCACATGCGCTAGATTTTGCGTGTGCAGGCTCAGTTATAGAACATTACACCCTGAGTGGATGTTGTCAGAGGTGGGCAGGTGTATAGGGAGGTAAAGTCCACTCTCACTCCCACCACACACAGGGGAGTGATCAGGACCCCACAGCCGAAGCTCTCTGGGCGGTTTACAATCAAGCCATCCAAATAAAAACACATTTTTGAGATTTATGAATACTATGAATTCTCTGGTTTTTAGACAACTGCTAGCAACATCTTGTGGTTGTGCTCTGAAAAACAAATATTTTACCAGGGATAATGAGAATGTGGCGTTATGATACATTAAAGCTGTTGTAAGTGATTTCCACATGGAGCTCGTTGACGTGACGTCGTACCTTGTCTGATTTTGTAACTCTGCTGTTGATCTTTGTGCCAGATTTTAAATCTGCGGAGTTTCTTTCTTCCTTTAGCTTGTTGCTCTCTTCCTTCTCATCCTCATTCCTTTCTGAAACGGGAAATTTGCCCTTTGAAAGCTGTTCTTCTATCTTCCTGCTCAGTTCTTCCTTTGTCAGATTGGTTCCCGGGATCAAGGAATCATCTGGTTGCATTGTACACATTGGAGATGTAATAGATGGGGAGCAGAAATAGCAATGGGGGAAGTGGGCGGAGTTGCAGCTGCTGCTGCTGCACCAGACCATTGCAGCATCATGCCAACGCATCCAGTCTAAGTGATCCCGCTTGCAAGGACCGGACGCTCTGTATCCAGGCAGCACAACATAGGGATAATCTGGATTCTGCTCCACTAACATCTGCCTGGCTGCTAAGGGCATCTGAAGCTCAAGGGTGATGCGTTCACTCAAAGGAGGAGGGAGCCTCACAGCAACATCTGCAGATACCTTCTTAGTCTGACCGTTCCAGAAATTAACCAGCACCTGGCTGCTTTTAAAGGCTGTAAACAGAAATACACGGAGAGCTGCATTTTAGAAACAGCCAAAATCTATCCTAGTGCTCTTCTAGGACCTGACCCCGGTTGCAAATGACGTCGTGCCTTGATCCTCCTTGAAATCCTGTCTCAGCTGACCAGGATTTCCTCTGCATCTCTTGTAGAACATTAGAGCATTTTGGGAATTCTCCGACGCAAGGTGGGGGGGCAGATCTAAACAGACTGCAGATAAGCTGAATAAACAATCATTTGGAGGCAGGCACCGTAGCCGTCTGCCTTCGCAGCATGTATAAAATAAACATCCAGTGGATGCTACGGATGTATGGAAAGGGGACAATACAGGATTGTATTTGTATTTTTAAAACCATTTATTATGGTTTTAATTTTTGTGAACCGCCCAGAGAGCTTCGGCTACTGGGCGGTGTAAAAATATAATAAATAAACAAATAAACACAGTACCTGAATGAGGTGACCCAGTCTCTGCAACCTGGAGGACAGTGCCTGGGCCGTATCGTTCACCTTTCTTCTCCCATGGAGCTAGGATTCCATCTCCTGGAGCTAAGGGCTGCCTCCTGGCATCCTCATAATGAATGACATCGTAAAGGGCCGTTTCTTGCATTCGTAACTGAGCTTTGCCTTCCCGTGATCGCTGGGATCTTTCAAACTCAATTAGAACACAGTCTCTGGAGCCCTGTCAAATTAAGCCAGAAATCTTGCCAGGTAAACCTGAGGTGAGTCACCTAACAATTTTCTGCCCATCCACCGTCTTGCTTTTTGAATTACAGATGTCTAACACATTAAATATAAAAAATACAATACATTCCACTTGAAATGAAAACATTTATTGATTTATTTGAAATATTTATATGCTGTTCTTCCACAATACATTTTGGAGGGGTAGGCCCTAACCAACCCAGCAATTAATTCAACAACAAATCATGGGTTAACTGCTGTGTTGTTTTGTCCCTAAACCAGCAGTCTGGGTGTGGATGCCATGCTCAGCAACCTACAAAGGAGTTGATCGTGGGGTGCTGTGTAAAAGCGGAAGTGGCGGGTGCGCTGCAGGACAGTCTGTTTGCTCTCTCCTGCATGTGCAGGACAGCCCATGGGTTGTTTATCCCATAGGCTGGTCGTTACGTGCGAAAGAGGTCACTTACCAGCCCAAAGTCACCCAGTGAGCTTCATGGCTGAATAGAGACTTGAACCTGATCACCCGAGATCCAATCCAACACACCAACACTAAAACTTATTGCTAGGACTTAACTAGGGTGACCATATGGAAAGGAGGACAGGGCTCCTGTATCTTTAACAGTTGAATAGAAAAGGGAATTTCAGCAGGTATCATTTGTATGCTGGCAGCACCTGGTGAAATTTCCTCTTCATCACTACAGTTAAAACTACAGGAGCCCTGCCCTCTTTTGTATGTGGTCCCTCTAGGCAGGGCTCCTGCAGCTTTAACTGTTGTGCAATGAAGATGGAATTTCACCAAGGGCTGCGTGCCTACAAATGACACCTGCTGAAATTCCCTTTTCTATGCAACTGTTAATGATACAGGAGTCCAGTCCTCCTTTTCACACGGCCACCCTAGACTTCATTGACAAGACTTCTCCCATCCCATCAAGCATCTTTGTAAATAGAGCAAAACAGCTCCCAGCCTCGACCAAGGGAGGGCTAACATCCCCCAACACTGAAACCTCTGCTTGTCTTGAATCACAGCAGTCTCCACCACTTGGTCTTCCAGCTCTTGCTGATCCCTGCCTCGCTGCTGTCTATTTCTCCCACCCCTTTTGTACAGCAGCCTCTGCAGATTGGACTCACTGCTCATCTGCAATGCCAGTTCTGGAATGCCATAATCAACTTTGGGTGGAGCAACAGAGGGAGCCAGCCTAGCAAGGTCTCTACCGCTGCACAATCTCTCGCATTAAAGTTAATATATAGGCTTATGTAGGCAGTATGCATCTGAACAGAATTTAGGCATGACCTATAGGGAGGGTGTGAGCTTGTCTCTTAAAGGGACCATGCAGCAGTAAGGGTGTGGTTCTGGCCCAGGGGAAGAAATAAAGTCCCTAGAAATGAAAAGGAGAGAGGGAAAAAAAGGGCATCCCATCTAGAAACAGGTCAGAACCCACAGTTTGAGACACTCTGATTTAGGTAAATAAACTTACCTTCACCTCTTGGACAATGTGACCTAGATAGTAATAACCATCTGTCTCTTTCCTGGCTAGGACACGGATCCCCCTTAGCAAGCTGTGAATCTTTGGGGATGAGTCTGCTAAATCCTCCTTTACTGAGCTTCTCAGAAATGTGTTAGGGGAATCTGGACTCCACACGCCCAAAGGAAACCTGTGGACACAGGAAATGGTCAGGATTATTTAGAACTATGTAATAAATCAAGTCTGAAGAATGTTATGGGCAAGTTTGCATCCTAATTTTAGCAAAATAATTATAAATCAAAAAGATCCATGGTCCTTAAACTTACTGTGTTGTGTAATGGCCCGTTAGCAGAGGGGACCAGTGTTCCTTGCTGATACAGTCAGAATGGTGAATGCCTGCAGTGCAGTCAGGAATATCCTAGAAAGAAGATTGCAGAAATGCAGAATTACAGAGCAACAACTGATCTCAAGGGTCACTTCTTCCAATATTTTGTATTGCTAGGACTTCCATGATATTTTGGTCCTCTCCAGAAATTTGATTCACTGGATTGATTCATAACATGCATGTCCATCATTTGATTGTTGAAATATCAAGTGATGATTTAGATGTGTGAACCAGCTAACAGATTCAATGTTGCAACATTGATTGTAATTTACCTCATCTGAAGCCCCTCCAGAGTTGAGACCAATTGCTTGAAAAGAACCACCAGACGCCATGGCTACTTTCTTCAATATTTTTTGTGAGCTGTTTTGACTTTCCTCTCCATTTCCTACCAAGTACACAGTGTGCACTGGTCGTACATCCTCTGTCTCCTTAAGGTGACTATAGATTTCCAACACAGACCACTCAGGTACCCCACTGGTGAACAGGTACACTGCTTGGCAGGTGGGATCTTCCAGTGCTCCTGCTACAGCATTCAAAACCCCATCCCTGCTGTTGACCTGAAGGGCTCGGATCCAGGCGGCTGCTTCAGTGACATTGGTGAGAGAACATTCCATCAATCCAGTCTGCCATTTTAACACCTAGAGAGCAAACAAAGGGGTTATCTGAAACCAATAAAGACAGAAATTATGAACATTGCATATTTTAGGGACTGGCCCCCTGAATATGTACCAGTTTTGAGAACGGTTTGATTTTGAGGATCTTTTGTAACTTGAGAGCCTCTCAGAGCTATAAAGTGGGTCATCAGTATTCCAAATAAAAAAATAAATATGTGGCTTGCAGATAATTGCTGCTCTAATTCAAAGTGCAGTTCATCTGCCTTCCTGATGGGTTGGACTGTAACCCCCATCATCCCCAGCTACCCCCTGGAAGGCACCAGGATGGGGGAAACTACCTTAGAGCAACATGGTTCTTCTGTAATACTTTATTGTCATGTTTTCCATTACCTTGCTGCCACAGCTGACGATATTGAACATGGAATCCGATGATTTGCTGGCCAGTGAAAAAAGAGTCTTTATGAGTAGTTCTTTCAGGCTACACAGGTTGGAGGGCTCACTTCCCAAGGCGGAGACCACAAAGGCTACGTTCTGCTCATGGATGTCAGCCAATAAGGGTAAGGTACGATGACAGTGACGGGACATCCTGGACATTTTGGTACAACAAATAAATAAATAAACAACAGACTACCAAAGCACATAAACAATTTAGGCAAAAGTTTAAAATGTTTCAGCATGGTTTTCCCCATCAGTGTTCTCAGATTTTCCTAAAATTTATCCCCACTCACCATACTATCTTCCCCAAAACATTTCCCCACAAATGAATATTAAACATTGGACTGATTAAAAAAAGAGATAATTCTGGTAAAGCATTTTGCATACAGATTTTTTTTTTAAAAAAATATGAAGGTAATTAATACCATTAATAGAGAAATAACCAAAGGAATTGCAACCAAGAAGAGGGCCTTTTCTGCTGTGGCTCCCCGGTTGTGGAATGAGTTTCCCAGAGAGGCCCGCCTGGCACTTACGGTGTGTTCCTTCCGGCGCCAGGTGATGACTTTTTTTATTTTCCCAGGCCTTTAAGCCCTGCTGTTTATTTATTTATTTTATTTATTTGTTGCATTTTAAACCTCTGCATTGCTGCTAGGTTTTATTTCGGTTTGTACTTTTTATACTGTACTTTTTAAATTTGTAGATTTTACATTGCGTTTTATGATGCGTTTTGTGGTTTTAATGGTTGTGAACCTCCCAGAGAGCTTTGGATATTGGGTGGCACGGAAATGTAATAAATAAATAAATGGGAATAGAGAGAGACAGAGCTTTCAAGTTGGGGTCGGATTAAGGGCCACCCTTGGGACTGAGGCTGCAGTTCTAAGCGTTTGGAAGCAATAAGACCCCGGTGAGACTTACCTTGAACTCTCCATTTCCCCCCCTCTCCACAGAGACACTTCGTCTCATCCCAACTCACCTGAACGCCCCCCCTCCTTCTCTTGTCAGATACCGAAGTCCTGCTCCGTTGCCTGGCAACAGGCATCACAGACAGAACCATCTTTAACACCTGAACGGGGGGGGGAGTAAAGAGTCTTTTGTGTATTTACTAAGTTCTAAAACAACACGAGCTTCTTTTGGATTCCTGATACCGTTTCTACGTATCTCCTTTATGTTTCGGAAGTGGGAATGACGTTCGCCGGCGGTTGTGAGGGAAATGCAACCCAACGCGCACCCCTCCCACGGCTAAAGGTGTGGTACTTCCCAAGGTGGCCCGTTCTATTCCCGACCAGAAGAGGGGGTGGCAATAATGGATATATGGCAATGGTGGGCGCACCCGAGGGCCAACCGCCGTCCTTCCTCTTTTTCGCGCTCTAAGAAAAAGGCAGGGGGCGAACGTCAATCTTCTCCAGGTAGGGAGATTTCCTTCTGCGCCTTTTCACCTCACCCCATGACCCGAATTGGAACGCGCCAAAGAGGCTCGGGTGCGTGATAGCCAATCAGAGCGCGGGTTGTTGGGAGCGACTGCCTGCCCAATCGCGGGACGTGACATTGCGGGAGTTGAAGGTCTCCACCGGCGGCCGCCAGGATGGTGGGGCCTCTGTGCCGAGTGACCGGCGGGATGCGCGTTGCCGCCCGGCTCCTTCGCGCCAGAGGAGGCACGGGCGTGACCTTAGGGGTCCGGCGGTAAGTCAGGGGGAACTTCGCGTGCCAGAGGCGGGAACGTGTGCAAAACTGGGGAGACCAAACACGCCAACCCTGTAAGGTAGGACATATGCGCACACTGGTCCAAGAACTCCTCCAGTGATTTCCATGGATGAGAAGCGCTTGAACCTAGATATTCCCCGTTCAGATCATGCGCAAAACTTCTCGCTTTCCTTTACTCTTCCTTCCAATATACCAGCCTTCCCCCCAACCTGGCGCTCTCCAGACGGGTGCGAAGTTGTGGGGAGGATGCAATATACCCTGTATGCAAGTGTTGGTATTTGTAACATCTGGGAGGAAGAGTAGAAACTTGGTTTCTTTCAGCTTGCTGTAAAAAGGCACTTGCTCTTAACAGCTGCATGCTGGGCAGAAATTCAGTAGTAGAGTTTAGTAGATGGCTCATAATGTACTGCCCCTATGAAGCATGGCTCCCACTGGACAGTTGGGCATGCAGGCATAGTAGAGAATTCCTCTCCCTTCTCCTTCTCCCCTTCCCACATAAAGCACACTCCTCACATTTACAACACAGGAATACTAGCCCACCTTATAGACTGTTGGTAAAGACTGCACACATAAAGTGTGTGAAGTGTTTTGTATTCTCAAAAGTGGTATAGGAATGCTGCAGCATATCCTGTCTTTTGCTATATACAGCTTACAGGCCAGTTCTCAGCAGCACTACATAGAGATTGTGTTGTACAGAAATCAGTTGCTCTTGTTTCCAATTAAACTTGTCCAAAGAAAGCTACTTATACCAGGTTAGACTATTTGTCCATCTTGCCAGGCATTGCCTGTTCTGGCATGGATTCTCGAATGCCTCGTGCCGAGATCTTTCACATCAAGCATATCTTTGCAGCTGTAAGTGCCAAGAGAAAAACAGGTGTTTTTAAAGGAAAGTGCAGATTCCTAGTAAATGGAATTCTGCATCTGATACTATATTCTGCAGTTTCCCTTCCCTTCTGTGCCATATGGTCAGCCCTGATAATTGTTTATTTCTACGTTCATGCATTTGTCTTGCAGTGCAAGTGAAGGTGTACATATTGAGCCTCGCTACCGCCAGTTCCCAGAGCTGACACGGTCCCAGGTGATAAAGGCTGAGCTGCTCAGTAGCTTTATGTGGTTCTGGATCCTGTGGCACTTCTGGCATGATCCTGATGCTGTGCTGGTGAGAACTCCAATGGGCTGGGAAGGACTATAAAGCAGTAGCATCAGGGTACCTTCTCCTGTGGGATGGGTGAGAAGAATTGAATGTAGGTTGCCCAAGTTCGAGTGCTCGCTGAGAAGCATCTGCATCACTTGTTCTGATGACAAATAACAAGCATATTAAATAGTTGTGTCTTGTTTCCTGGAGGTGGGTTTGATAGGAAGTGCTTGAAGTTTATTTTGATAATGGCCCTAAAGTTCCCAAACTGTTGTATCAAGTACTTCATTATCAGCCATTTTTTAAAAACCACAACAACGATCCTGTTTCTTTAACTCAAAAGAAAATGCTGTTCAATCCACTCTGACACACCTTGATGCTACATTTACTTGAGGCAAGTCATTGTGTTTTGCCCTTGTTTCAAACCTCTTTGTACCTCGGCACACACAGATCACAGCTGTCCTTTTGGCCCCCTGGGACTTCAGACTTCCTAGGGTAGTAAGCTTTCTTCTTTCTGTCAAGCTGTAAGAGCATAACTGGAGCCCTGCTAGATCAGACCAAGAATGGGCTGTTTGTGGGAAGCCTGTAGTAGCAGGCCATGAAGGCAATAGCCATTCCCAGAAACTGGCATTCAGTGGCATATTGTCTCTGAATCTTGATGGTCTATTTAGCCACCTAATAGACAACTTTGCCATGTATTTTTATAATCTTCCTTTAAGGCTATTAAAGCCAGTAACCACTGCATCTTGTGGCAGCAAATTCCATAAGTGAGGTGTATAAATACTTTTTGTCTGTTTTCAATGTACTGCCAAACTATTTCAGAAAGAAGGGAAAAAATCTTGCTCCTAGCCTTCCCCAACTTGGTCCCTTCTAGATATTGTGGACTACAAATGACATCTGCCGCTATCAGCATGGCTAAAGGTCAGGGATGAAGGGAGTTGTAGCTTACTCCCCTAAATGTCTGAAAAAACCAGATTAGGGAAGGCTCCTCTATCCCTTTTCTTCACACCATTCACAATCTTTTAAACCTCTAACCACACTTTAAAAAGGATGCAGACAAGCTGGAGGGCAGCAGGGTCTGGAAACAAAGCCTTATGAGGAGAGACTAAAAGAACTGGGCATGTTTATCCTTGAGAAGAGAAGACTGAGAGGAGACATGATAGTACTCTTCAAGTACTTGAAAGGTTGCCTCACAGAGGAGGGCCAGGATCTCTTCTCAATCATCCCAGAGTGCAGGACATGGAATAACGGGCTCAAGTTACAGGGAGCCAGATTCCAGCTGGACATCAGGAAAAACTTCCTATTAGAGCAGTCGGACAATGGAACCAATAACCAAGGGAGGTTGTGGGCTCTTCCACACTAGAGGCATTCAAGAGGCAACTGGACAGCCATCTGTCAGGTAGGCTTTAAGGTGGATTCCTGCATTGAGCGGGAGATTAGACTCGATGGCCTTATAGGCCCCTTCCAACTCTATGATTCTATGATTGTGTCCTCCATTCCCTTTTAAACTAAAACATGACATGCTTTTAGCTTTCCTTGATCTGACCCTTTCCTGACTGTGGTGACCTACTGCCCTCTTCTCAGTTGACTTCCACTCTTAAGCCATGAATGATCCATTGTGTTTTCATTGTTCATCAAGATCAGTGATGTGGATTTTCTGGCAAGTTTTCCAATGCTTTATATTAAGAATTTTCCAATAGCCAAAAGTAGTTGAACTGAAATACATGATTTGGGGTGAGATGAAAATTAATTGCATTCAGCCTGTCTTAAGCTCAACTCAAAGCTTTAGTTAGATGTTACTTTTAATAGGATACTTGTAGTTGGATACATGACAAATATCCTCTAAATTTAAGGAAGAAAAATGAAGGCACTGAAAAGTTTACATATTAATTTTAATTTTCTCCTTCCCCCCACCAGGGTCACTTTCCTTATCCTGATCCTTCAAAGTGGACAGATGAAGAGCTGGGAATCCCTCCTGACGATGCAGAGTAGACATGAATAGTTTGCTCCAAAGTAGGTTTTAAAGGCTGATGTCAACACATTCCTCCATGGAGTTCGAATGCTGAGAAATTGGGTCTCTCTCCTTAGATAAAGCAAATGAAGTGCATTTGCAATATTGCCACTTTCCCCCTTAAACCCTATTTCCAGTTGTAACCATCTTTGAGGATGGCTAACTGGATTTTCCCACATTCATCCCTCTCTATGATTGACTTTCCCCAATCTGTTTCATCTTGTAAGCTCCTATGAAAGTAAGATGCCATTTACACTGGTGCTGTATATAGTAACAACTTAAGTGGAAGCTTAGAGGGTCTATTGCAGGGGGTGGGGGGCTATTTATAACCATTCAGATATTTTGGCCTACAACTCTCATCAGCCTGTCACCATTGCCAATGGTGAGGGATCATGAGAATTGTAGGCAAAAACATCTGGACAGCCACAAGTTGCCCACCCCTGGTCTATTGGAACACACCAAAATATCATGGTATAAGTTGACTAACAGTAAATGCAGTGATGTGATGCTTGAAATAAACACGTCAGAGCAGTTTTGTTCCACCTTGCAATATGCTGAAATCAGCTTGAGAATGGGATTCTATGATGCAGGATGTGCTTGGTTTGTTCATACTGTATAGGGTGACCATATGGAAAGGAGGACAGGGCTTCTGTATTTTCAGCAGGTGTTATTTGTATGCATGCAGCACTTGGTGAAATTCCCTCTTCATCAGAACTGTTAAAGCTGCAGGAGCCCTGCCCTCTTTTGTATCTGGCCACTCTATAATAGAGGGCAGGACTCCTGCAGCTTTAACTGCATGCATAAAAGTGACACCACCTGAAATTTCCTTTTCTACACAACTGTTAAAGATACAGGAGTCCTGTCCTTTCCATATTGTCACCTTATTCATACTCCACTTTGACTGCTGGTTCTAATTATTCAGATTGGTGATCTTGCTTCTAATTGTAATCAAACTAACTATCTGTCTTTATTGCTTGCAGACTTCTGGGAGGAGATCTACAGAAATTAATTCTTTACTTTACATAGACTTGGAATTCAAATTGTAAATAAAGCTAACAAGTCAGATCAACACTCAAGTCTGTGAAAGTTCTCAATGTTTCCACAAAGAACCCTCTGTAAGGAGTGTTATACCAGTTGGTAGCTGTTTTGCACCTGAAAACTCATATACACTCAGTGCTAGTTCTCCAATTATGTATGTCCACTAACTTGCAGGAAGCCCTGACTTTAACGCTCCTCCTGGGTGCTAAAGCTCAGAGCTAACAGGCCTGCTTTAGCTTTAAGTATGGAGCAAGTGTTCTTTCAAAAACTCAAGGATGGAAAAGTACTCTTACTCTTGTTTAGGGGCTTATCACGGTTTAGCTTGGGAAGATGGTGTGGAAAAGGACTGTATAGTGAAGCTATTTCATTATATACTTATGTAGGGATTTTATATCCCAATGAAGTAGAGCTGAATTGAAAACAAGTAATGCATTTTTAGGAGAGAATGACTAATACTTTAGCAATACAGAATGTTTTAGAAGATGGGTAATGTATAGCTCCAAAAAGCACTCCCCCCCCTCAATTTCTCACATCTTTCTTTTATTGCAGTGGAGTTATTCGGTATCTGTAACACCTAGGGATCTACATGCAGTAAGATTTAGTATTTGAGGCCCCAGCTCTGAAAAATGAGGTATGAAAATAAGAAATCCCATATTCCCTACTTGCTAAGGGAGGGATATGCAATAGAATGGAACTTTATTCCTATATAGATACATTACAGGAGAACTTCTGTGCCTTATTTGGGGCATCTTTCTTTTTTTTTTAGGATAATGTTCTTGATATAACACTTTACGAAGGATATAGACCAGCCTTCCAGAAGTTTTGGACTACAAATCCCATCTCCATGTTCAAAACATCAGGAGGGCACTCCATTGGGGAAGGCTGACATAGACAAACATTCAGAGGGAGGCAATGAAAAACAAGTTCTATGAGGAAAGGTTGAAATAATTGGATATATTTAGCCTGAAGAAAACCAAGGGACATTACAGCATTCTTCAAATACCTGAGGGGCCATCAGGTGTGAAGAAGGGGGCAAAGACTTGTTTTATACTGCCCCGGAAGACAGGACTAGATCTAATCGACTTTAGGTTGATTTTTGTTGAACATTAGGAGAGATTTGACAGTAAAAACAATTAAACAATGTAACCAGTTACCTAGGGGGGCATGGGTGACCTCTTTGGGGATGCTTGAACTCCGGATTCCCTGTCTGCTGGAAGGAGTTGGCCTAGATGGCTTGCAAAGCCCCTCTCGTTCCATTCTGTTCTTCAACATCTGTAATTCAGCTGTAAATCCACCTTATTAATGTTCTCACACAGTCTGTTCTCCATGCAGTCAATCTTTATTATAGCAGTATTCACATCAAATACATAGAACTTTTTAACCTTTTATATAATACAGAGTTCTTTAAATAACTTTACACAAATAGTTCTTCAATCTCAATTTTCAGCTATCAAACTTTAATTTTATGTCTCCATGCTCTCTAAACCAAACTGGACAATATTTCCCACTGTACAAATTTACATGAGAGAAAAAGCTCCAAAATACAATGAAGGGTTCAGGCTAAAGGCTTTAACGGGACGAAAACAACTGAAATTGATCTGTACAAACATTTATGGTGAACTGTTGGGCAGAGGGAATAATTCGGAGGTAGGGAGAAAAAGCTGCAGACAAATAATTCCCTGTGAATTAGAAATAAATACAGGCCTTTAAACATTTAGTTTCTCCATTGTCATTTTGTTTTTTAAACGTTTCTATGGGTATCAAATTTCTTCTGAAGAAAGAGAACAGACCTAAAATTGCAGGCTTGTGGAGAGTTAAACATCTTGTGGTAAATACAGCTTCAAGGAATGCTGGGTTGGGATATATATTTCACTGCACTAATTAAAAAACACTATACACATTTCTCTTTTTCAGCAACTTTGCGGAGTGATCTTGTTAACTACCATTTGCTGACGCTTTGAATCACTTCCATAGGGTGCAGTGCTTAGCGTGACTAGTTCTACCCAAAGACTCTGTTCATAGCTTTAAAGAGCGCAAGGGATTCAGGGGGAAAGACAGTTTGCATCAGTGGCACCTCTCCCCCCCCCCCCCCCCAGTGCTCCCAACAGTCTTACCTATATGCCAGGTATGCTTCCAAGGCATAACTCAAGTCCCAGTTGCTAGAGCGGAGAAGAATGGGCAACACAGCCATTGTTAGCAACTGTATAATCTTGCTACAGCAAGCCCCTGAAGTGGTGAATAGTAACTCTTAGTGCTACATTGAAACAAAGCATTGGAATGATATTCTCCAGTGAAGCCATGGAGAAAATGGCCATCTAGTGCATTTTTCCTAGCTAACTGAAGAGACACAGCATGGCTGAGAGGGAAAAAGGACAGCCAATGTAATCAAACACCCAAAAAGATACAAACTTCCCTAAAGAAAATGGGGTTATGGAAGAAAGAGGCTTTGCGTATTTCAGACATAACAGAAAATCAGTACTACTGTTTCCAACTGCTTAGAAGCAACCCCTTTTGCCCATCACTGGTCCCTAGTAGCCAGAAAAGGTGCTGGTTACACAAACTTCCTACTCAGGCTAGAAGGGCTATTGCAGTCCAGTGGTTGGGCAAGTAATGCTCAGTTTTCAATTGGCACTCTATTCTATTACAATGTGTTTTTGAATCCTCCCTATTCAAATGCAGCTGGGAGCAGAATTAACCCCATTTTATTCCTCCCATGCAAGTGTTCCTTGACAATCTAGACAAAATGAGCAACGGCTGACACCATTCTCACAGTATGGGAGTTATTTTGGGAGCATGAAGTGGGTACAGCTGCTATATCATAGGCTTTTAACAAATACATTATGAAACAGAAGAAAGATGGGGCTATGGTGAGCTTATGTGTTTGTTAGCCATGTGAACTTGCCCTAAGAACCCTCTTCCCAAAAAATGTATGTTACATAAAGAGGCTGGTCACTGCCAAGTTTTAGTCACAGAAAGGAGAGGGGAGGGGGCAGGAGAAGGATCTGGAAAGAATGAGGTGTATTTCTCTTAACCATTCACAGCTTTGAATGTCAAAGTACATTTATTGCACTTAGGTTTTTATTTTTAGCATTTAAGTCAAACGTTATTTAAACTCAGCCCTGCATTCTCAACCCAAACAATAGTTCCCACCCTTCTCCCATCGGTCCACTTTTTCTTTCACTTCAACGCATGCCTGAATGAAGGCTTCTCCCACAACCGCCCCGCCTCCAAAGCGGATCCTAACGTTCTAGTGGAATCCCAAAACACAACAAAACAAGTGGAAGATATAACTAGGCAGACTCCAACGAATGCAATACAGAATCTGTCAAAAACTAACCAGCAATCCAAAATGGCACACAATTCACTTACTTTGCATTGCCCTAGT
The DNA here is from genome assembly GCF_023053635.1 of Elgaria multicarinata webbii. Lineage (NCBI taxonomy): Eukaryota > Metazoa > Chordata > Lepidosauria > Squamata > Anguidae > Elgaria > Elgaria multicarinata. Next base: position 25,821,508 of record NC_086179.1, on the reverse strand, counting down.
CCAGAAATGGGAAGCAGAGTAATTCTAATATTACAGTTCAAGTGTAGTAAGAATCGTAACTAGAAATAGTACATAATCAAGAGGCTGAATTGAATATGACAGAGACAGTTGCTTTGGCAATTGCAAAATAAAACACCCAGGCAGTTTCAGAATGCTTTTAAACCCTTTTCCAGCTGCCAAAACAGGGATTAAGTTACACAAACTAAGGCTGCAACCCTATGGACACTTACCTGGGAACAAGCCCAGTGAACACAGTGGGATTTACTTCTGAACAAACAAGCATGTAAAATACAACTTCAGCACATTAGTCTACTTGCTGCTTCGTAAGTGTTTATCCATAAGCTTTTGACAAAAATGTCACTCAAAATACATTAACTGAAACTGACGGGTTTATAGACAGGTTACTTATTTCAAGAGGAAGCCTGAGGAAGACCTGAAGCAAATCTGACACTTCAATACTAGAAAAGTGTCTCAGTAGGCTTGGAGAAAGCTGCAATACAGTATTCTGGTTACAATAAAGCCTCCCTCAAAGGGTACCCTCAAGTTACAATTCCTCTTGTAAAATGGTTAACCTACAGCTGTCTCTATGATCTAATACAGATGACACGCTCAGCCACAGCGGTTAAGCATTTTGAGCTAAACATTATGGCTTCGCATGTTGTGTGAACCATTCCTAACTATGGTGGCTACATAACCACAGTTTAAACATGCTCACAAACCTTTTGCTGCAAAAAGGTTAGCGGCCTAATCATGGCTTAGTGTGTTAGTCTGAACAGGTCCAATTTTGCTTAAACTTTGACACATGCAATTTGTTCTATTTTTACTTGAGCAGTTTAAAGGTTTTTTTTCACAATTTAATTAGGTATCACAAATGGGCATATAGACCATAGAAAGTTGCCTGCCTGGGGGTTGCATATTTCACATGCCACCCAGACTGCTTAATACATAGTGTTGGGATGGAGTCAATGGTTGTGTTCCATATTGGTACCAATGATGTGGGGAAATGTAGCTATGAGGTTCTGGAAGCCAAAGTTAGGTTGCTAGATAGGATGTTGAAATTCAGGATCACTAAGTTGGCTTTCTCTGAAATACTATCTGTTCCACATGCAGGGCCAGCTAGACAGATGAAGCTGAAGACTCTCAATGTGTGGATAAGACAGTGGTGTAGGGAGGAGGGGTTCAGATTAATTTAGGCACTGTGGAACATTTTGGAAGCTAATGTTAGAAGCCTCTGAGCCAAAATGGGAAAGCTGGAATGCCTGGTTTTAAAGAAGAACTTAGATATAGTGGGCATAATGGAATTGAGAGAACCAGTAGGATATGATTCTCTCTGGATTTAAACTCTACAGGAAGGACAGGGAAGGGCATACAACAGGAAGTATTGCTCTGTACACCAAAGAAGCACAGTGTCGACTACAAATCCTAGAACGGGCTGACTCCTTCACAGAAGCACTGTGGGTGACGATACCAGGCTACAAAAGTAATTTAGTACTAGGGACATGCTATCATCCCCCAGACCAGAACGCTCAAGGTGATCTTGAGATGGAAAATGAAATCAGGAAGGCGTCCAAATGAGGAAGCGTTGTAATAATAGGTGACTTCAATCACCCCCAGCAAAAGGTTTAAATATCTCAATGCCTAAACGATTGTGCCCTAGAACAGCTGATTATGAAACCGACCAGAGGAGAAGTGACCCCGGATTTAATCCTAGGTGGTGCCACTCAGGACATAGTGCATGATGTCAAACTAATCAGAAACAGTAACCACAGTGCTATCAGATTTTATATATATATATATATATATATATATATATATATATATATATATATATACACACACACACACACACACACACACACACACACACACACACATATATATATATATATATATATATATATATATATATATATATGTGGATGGGAAATTACCAAGGAAGTCCAACACATTCAAACTTCAAAAGAGGACATCTCTCTAAAATGAGGGTTCTTGTAAGATGTAAATTGAAAGGGGGAGCCAGGAGGGTTAAATCCCTTCAAAATGCATGGAGATTACTCAAAACCACAATTATAGAAGCTCAGCTAGAATGGCTAGGAAAGGCAGCACCAAGTTCAAGAGGACACCAGGATGGTTAACAAGCAGCTTCAAGGAAACTATTAAAGCAAAGGCAGCTTCCTTCAGAAAATGCAAGTCTTGCCCAAATGAGGAGAACAAAAGGGAGCACAAACTTGTGCAAAGGAGTTGCAAGCAGACAATAACAGATGCAAAAAAACCCAAACCATTTTGAGCATGTCACTAACAACATTAAGGCCAAAAATAAAGAATTCTTTAAGTATATTAGAAGCAGGAAACCAGCTAGGGAGGTAGTTGGACCACTGGATGACAATGGAGTTAAAGGAGTACTAAAGGAGAATAAGGAGATTGCAGAGAAGCTAAATGAATTCTTTTCAACTGTTTTCACTGTAGAAGATGTGGGACAAATGCCCGAGTCTGAACTGATGTTTTCAGAAAGGGAGTCTGTGGAACTGATGCAAAGATGACATTCTTGACAAACTGAAAGTTAATAGATCACTGGGCCCAGGTAGTATCTATCCTAGAATTTTTAAAGAAACTCAAATGTGAAATTGCTGATCTTCTAAGAAAAAATGTGTAACATATCCCTAAGATCAGCTCCTGTACTAGAGGAGTGGAGAATTGCCAATGCAATACCATTAAAAAAAAGAATTTAGCTTCCTAACCCTTTAGAGGTCTTTGATAGTGTTATAAACATATGGACATGGGTGATCTGGTTGGCATTCCAAAAGGCTGTTGACAAAGTCCCTCACCAAAGAGTCCTGAGCAAACTTAGAAGTTATGGAATAAGAGAAGTCCTCATGGATCTATAACTGGTTAAAAAACAGAAAGCAGAGTAGGAATAAATTGTACCTTCACCCAAGGGAATGTAAACAGTGGGGCCCCACAGGGATCTGTATTGGGACCAATGCTTTTCAACTTGTACATAAAAGATTTAGAATTGAGAGTTAGCTGTGAAGTGGCCGTTTGCTGATGACACCAAATTATTTAGAGTGGTCATAAAAAAAAATAGGGATTATGAAGAGTTCCAAAAGGATCTCTCCAAACTGGGGGATTGAACATCAAAATCCCAACTTTGCATATAAACTGATGGGATCTGAGTTAGTGGTGACTGACCAAGAGAGAGATAGTGGGGCTTTTGGTGGAGAACTTGATGAAAATGTTGACCCAGTGTATGGTGGCTGCGAAAAAGGCAAATTCTATGTTAGCCATAATTAGGAAAGGAATCAAAAATAAAACTACCAATACCATACTCCCCTTATAGAAGGAAGTAGTTCTTTACACAGCGCATAGTTTAACTATGGAATTCATCATCACAAAATAGAGTGATGGTCCCGAATCTGGATGGCTTTAAAGGGGATTGGACAAATTCCAGGAGGAGGAGGCTATCAATGACTACTACTACTCCTGATGGCTTTATGCCACCTCCAGTATCACAGGCAGTATGCCTATGTACACCAGTTGCTGCTAGGGAACATGGATAGGAGGGTGCTGTTGCACTCATGTCCTGCTTGTGGTTCCCTGGTCAACAGCTGGTTGGCCACTGTGTGAATAGAATGTTGGACTAGATGGACCTTGATCTGATCCAGCACAGCTCTTCTAATGCACTTATTCTCGCAATTGCTGGTTTCAGCAGAAAAGACTGGGCACAATCTACTTGGAACATTCCCAGAAAAAGCCCCACTGAGATCAATGATGGTTATGAAGGAGAAACCTTCATTTCACCAAGATTTGTTCCAGAGATCCTACTCTGTGGATGACTCCCTACAATTCCACCCCAGTTTGAAAATGCAGTGTGCATTGGAGTCAAAGCAAAGCCACTGCTCCAGTTATATAAGCACCTAGATATGTTTAGGATTTCTTTTTCTTTCTTTTATAAAGGCACAGTCACTTGGCAAAATGCAAAGGAAATTATTTAGGGAGCATACATTTCCAGGTTAAATGTGAAAGGTTGATAATGTGTGCACCAAATACTCCCTAATTTTTTTATGATCATCTCCCCTCTCTTGGTGCCAAAATAAACTCAAAGGCAGGAATTTTTTTTGCTAGCTACCTCTTTCCCAGATCAATTTTGCAGATGAAGTCTAACAGAGAGATCAAGAGGATCATTTTATAGGAAGAGTATGTACCCAACAGGCTCAGCTAAATCCACATTTTTTTAAAAAAAAACCCCAACCTACCTCAAAAATTGACTCTGTCCCCTTGTCCACACTCCCAGTGAAAGTGGTACAAACCATTTTCTGGCTGCATGTGGCCCCGTTCAGATGACATTACAAGCTCTGTTGTTAACGAAACTGTGGTTCTCTGGGGTTAGCACTAGCCACAAACTGTGCTGTCACACACAACACTTTAAGCCATGATTAGAGCTGCTAACCCTGCTGCAGACGGTCCAACTGTGGTTGATGAGTGAGCAGGGTTTAGAAAACGTATTGCACAAGACACCTTAAACCCTGCTGCTTAACCAAAAGCCTTAACCAACATGGTTTAAAGTGACTTCTGAACAGGCCCACTGTGTGTGTGTGCACATGTGCATTTAGCTAGCCAACATTATTTCGTATTGGATTGCATTACTGTGGTATACAGCATGTGGGTAAGGTTTGCTGCTGGAAGCGGGTGGGCAGGACAGTGACACCCCAGAGCATCACAGGAAGGGCTACAGTTAGGCTGGCTCGGTGTAGCTTGACTGGAAAAGCTCAGGTGCCATTCCCCTCCACTTGCAAGCAGTGACCTATAATTTCTATCCGACCCAGGTGCTGTGCTTACTGAAGACGTAAGGACGGATGTCATAGAATAATTAATTCTAACATGTTTGTTTCCAAGGTAATATAGTTGAAGTGGATTCAGAATGAATCCAGAACTTATTCAAGCAAATTCCTCCTGCCTGCTTCTCTTTGCCAATGGACGGAAAGAACAATAGTACTATGAACTGTTTGTGCTACACAAGCTGAAGTCATGAATGGTCCAAAAAGTGATACAACGAAATGCAGCTGCAAAAAACACTGCATACCTGAATTTTCACTAAGCCCTCTGCTACAAAACTCCCCCAAGCAGATTGGAACACTCCCAATCCCTCTAAAAAAGCAACAAATGATCAAAACATAATGATGTTTCAAACTGGAAATTACATCTTAAGAATATGAAGGGAAATGTCTTCCACAAACCATACCAGATACTTATATAGTGTGTGTGGGCAGGATGGAGAGGAGACTGGTTTTGGGTGAAGTGCTGCCCATACTGGTCCCCTAGCACTGAAAAATCCTTCCAAGGCCGACGGTGATGCAACACACAGCACTGGTAACGTCTTTGCATAATTATCCCCCAAAACTAATATAAGGATGATGCCAACATAAAGATGGAGCTGAGGCTTATGTATGCACATTGCCACCATATTTGCTGAGGAATTACTCAACAGGACAGGCCTCTGGTGGTGGAAGCAGGGCACTAAGACCATTGGACAGTGTGCCCACTCCTGACATAGGAGATTAGGAAAAATAATTGCTGGTAATAGTTAGCCATCCATTTGCATTATTACTCAGCCATAGGAATATTTACATTAAGAGTTCTACAAAGACTAGACACTTTCCCCTTGAGTTACTAAGAATGCAATCCTATGCATGTTTGAACAGAAAAAAGTCCTACAACTCTCAGCATTCCCCTGCCAGCTACACTCACTGGAGAATGCTGAGAGTTGTAGGACATTTTTCTGTCTAAACATGCACATGATTGCACTCAAAGAGGCCCAGCAGTGCCTTAAAATAACCATCCCAACAGTTCTTTTAAAAACAAAATGGAAGCCACATTTTCAAAATTTGTATTGCCCCTGTCCTCTAATGGGAGCCCAAGGTGGATTTTCTAAATTTAAGATTTAATTGCCCTAGGGTGCTATCCTATACATGTCTACTCAGAAGTAAGTCTCATTATTTTCTGACCTCTCAAGTAAAACTTTGTAAGGAGTGCAGCCTTAAGAACAATTTCAAGCAGGTAAGAGCACAGGACCTGCAATATGTTTTATGAATAAGGGCAGATTATAGGGAGTCTCTTGAATAAAAATCAACATCGAGTACTTAACCAAAGGTGAAATTATCTTACTGGATGATATTCAGGGAAAATTGCAATTGTTCATCTAAAAAAATAAATAACCATATTGTGTTAGAAGACAACCTAAATTCAATGGCTGGAGTAAATCTTTTCCATTAGGCACAGCTTTGTATAAGTATTTAATTTATAAGCTTTACCGATGATGCACTATTTTTGAGAGAGGGGTTGTTTGTTTTGTCCATCTAGGAAAAGATCTTTGGGGCTCAGGAATAACAGCAAGAAGGAGAGAAAAAAAGCAGAAAGTAATAAAGATTAACAGAAACATCCCATTGAAACAGCAACCAAATTATAGTACTAGGCTTAGATGGAAGAGAAGAAACCAAAGCATGTGCTGTTCATGATAAAGTGCTTTGTGTGAACTAGAAACTTTTCCTAGAGTTTTACTTGCAGATTTAAAAAAAACAACCCAACTTACTGCAGAATAATGAAGTATTGAAATAATGAACCCTGCCTAATAAATTCAAGCCAGGATACAAATAGATCATTCCTGTTAGTCTTAACAGAACTATACTATAAAGAAAGCATGGATTTTTATCTAGTATTTCAAATGAACTAGGCAGATACTTAGCTCAGGTAAAAATAGGGCACAGTGGAATTTGCACTGAGTAAATTCTAAAAAAATAAAATAAAAATGATCGAAGCAGTGCTGGCCTTAGCATTGGTGTGCCCGAGAAGGGCGGCCTCTTTGAAGAACAGTGCGGAGGCTTTTTTTCTTCACCATCTTTTAGGGCACTGCCTGCTGCTGCTAAGTAACAGCAATGATGAAGGAAGAATGGAGGAGCTGATCCTACAAGACATGGTAACAAAGGTTCCAAATAGCAGTAGTAGAAGCAGCCGCAGCAAGAGGTAGACCAGCTGTAAGGTGAAGGGAAGCGACCAGCAGCGGTCAATACTCAAAGAGCTAAGGGGTCATTCAGATGGGCAAAGGGGAGTGAAAACTCAGGGACACCCAAAGATTGGCTGGTTGTTGCTGCCATAAAAAGATGTCACATGCTCAACAAGTATATCAGGCTAGGCAGGAGGGCCAACAGCAGGCTGCAAGGTTATGGGGCGAGGGTGCCAAGGTTTTGCCTAGGCCAGGGCTGAGGCATCAGCATCGAGAAGCCTAGTTGACCAGATGCTTGGGAGTTTTCCAACCCTGATCTAGGCTACTTGTACATTGGTGGCAACAGAAAGTTATGCACAGCGAGCCAGCAGGGACCACTCATTTAGATGGCAACCCACATCCTTTCCTCTTGTGACCCCAATACCTCTAAAGGGGCCATTTCTCCCATGATGCTGCTGTTAGCACTCAACTAATATATGTTTCTCTAATGAAGAAAAATTCTACAGCCAACAATATGGGAACTGAAGTCCTATGCAGACATTCACTGTAGGTGTACATCTGCAGATTGTGATTGTACCAGATGGCCGCAAACCGATCACAGTGTGTGTTCAGGGGCTCAGTGCATGGAGGCACTGCAAGTCTGCAGTACATGCATCGACTGATTGGAGCAAACGTGCACTGGGAGAGATGTGTGGTGGCTCCTCCAACATGCAGATGCTGGATGTGCAGACGGACAGGGCCAGCCAGAGCAATCATGGTTTCCCTTCCTTGAATACAATGAATGTCTGCACAGGGCTTAAGCCAGTTCCTAAAGCCCTTCCTGGCCTTTAAAATCTGCTTTCAAAATCCCTGGTGCTAGATTTGCAGGCAGATGGATAGAATCTCTGGAACCAAATACCTGGAAGCAAAAGTGAAGACGAAAATGATCATCTGGAGCTTAGTTCCTTGGAAGTAGTATTTCATCAAAATGAGAATTTTTACAAATTGCCTATTGCCTTTATCAACTGACATAATGCTGTAGTGCGTAACATAAGGCTGTTCTAGAATTACCATCCTGGACCTATGCAGGCCTTGCTCGCTTCTTGGCGTGGAGGTATCACTGCTGCTTTTGTTTGTGTCAATAATGGATAACAACCCCTCCAACCCAGCCCAATGGTTCATAAACTGTGGGATGGGAGGGCACCTAGAGAAAGGAAGGGATGAATCCTGAATCAGGTGGCATCTTCCTCCCATCTCCACCCCAGTCAAGATGCGGAAGGACTGAATGCTCCCTGTCAGAGGATCCACATTGATCCATGTTAGATTTAGAGATTATTGCACTCTCACTGCTTTATCACAAGAAACAACCACTTTTTTATGATTCCCTTGCACGGTTTTAAGAGGGTATTTGAGACCTCCTGCTCGCTTCTCCTTTTAATGCCCAGTGTTGGGCTTAGTAGCCCAAACCACAAGCCTCTGCACATTGCACACACATGAGCAAATGCAAGGATTTCCATATGCTTACCTCTGGAACAGATTATTGTTGCTGGGTTTCAGGGTGGTGGTGGTAAGAAGACAGTTTAAGTTTGGAAGGAGGGTCCATATTAAAAAAGTTTACAAAACACTGTTTTAGCCAAATTTGTGGACCACCACCAAAACAACAAGGGAAAGTTGTGCTTTTCTTGTTTAGATTTATAATGCATCCAGCACACTCTTTGTGAGCCGACACAAATTGCTTTGCTCTCATTATTGCATGCAAATCTACTGGAGCCGCCAAAGTGAAGAGGAACTATCCAAAAACACATCCATAACCTTGTGCAACTATTCACTTCAGTGGCATTTATGTAGAGAACGCTCCCCACCCTCATTAATCGTGTCCAGCAACTTCAGCATTAGCGGTACCCTGCTAGTGCTTGGCTATACAGTATTTCAATTACATATTTTGCTCCAATTTTTGTAAGTACCCTGGTTCTATGGTAAAGATTTCAACTACATTTAAAATATACAATAAAGCATACAAGATTTTAGAAAATATGGTCCATGACACGTTAAGCTTCCTTTTCACACAAAAACAGAACAAAAAAAAAAACTTATTTTTCTTTTGCTAGAAAGACCATCTCTTTTCCCTTAGTTTTCCTAGTAACAGAGCCGCAGTATTTATCAACAACACTGAGTAAACTTTGAATTCTGGCCTCTCTTACTAAGCGACCTGATCTGATCCAATAGAAACCTCTAATAAAGGGGTGGGTTTTTTTTTAGCCTCATACCTATCAGATCAGAGCAGAAATGCACTAAACCACAAGGCTTCTGTGGACACTGAGTTTCCTTCTGGTGCATCTAACCTGCTTCTTTACAAAAAGAAATCAAATCCCTGCTATACTAATCACCACAGTGGAGAATTCTGCTGATATCATAATGATTCCATGAGAGCTAATCTGTTTTTGTTTTGCTTTAACCTGACTGCATAAAAATAAGAACCTGGAACTATTTCGCAAATTAGGATTACGGGCAAGGCAAAAAGAGAAAGCAAAAATGCAACCACCACCATCTTTAAGCCACGAATACAAAATATAGGGCAAGAAAGGAGTTACATGGAAAAAGTTGAGGATAGGAAAACGGTGAGAGAAGAAACCAGTGTTGATCCAGCAAGTACCATTTCTTAACAAAAAACAGCAAATTGCCACTAAAGACAAGTTACTGCACAGTCACACACATACGCACACACAGTTTGCTGAGTTAACATGATTAAAAGTTCTGTTTTTAAAAGTACCAAAGCACATTTTTTGGAATGTCTAATTCTTAGGGGGCGGGGGGGGGGGTTGTGGCTGGCTTTTCTTTTTAAAACATATTCAATTCAACCTGAGAACTTCTGTTTATGAAACATTAGGTAGCTGACATTATCTTGCACCTTTTAAAACAGGTACACTGGTTATTCATAGTCTGTACTAGACTTTCTGGGCATCCCCAAAAAGTTCACACACAAAACATACAGAATCAAATGATATCAACACAAAATGAAAAGAAGCCACACACTGAGAACTCTGCTACACTTTTGTAAAAATGTTTTGTCTTTTGCTGGACCGACGCAGAGAGCCTCCCAACCCTTTTGGAAAAGTGTACAAAAAAAAGGAAAGATGGGTGGTGGGTGGGGAAAGGGTGGCTCTGGAGAGGGAATAAAAAGCAATTCTGGAAAGAGAAGGTGCAGCATTTCCTTTCCCTTCAAATTAAATGTCTTTCTCAAAGTCCCTCTTCCAACTATCCTCCATTTTGGTCAAGGTTTTCTGTTTTGTTTTTTAAAATTGAAAGAGCTGATGCTCACATTCAGCCGGAAAAGAGATGCTGCATTTATCCCATTGATCAGTTAGGACACCAGGAGAAATACACACATACGCACATACACACAAAATAAAATCAGACCGGAGGATGATTGATTTGATTAGCTCTGTCTCATCAGATGTTCAGCCTCTGATGATTCGTTGTTAGAGGGAGAAAGCCGACCAGCAGACCATCCCAAGCCTATGATGCAGCGGGAGTTCCAGTCTCATCATGCCAGAGCACCAGAAAGTCAAAGCGTGGGCCCTCCTCTCTCCTGGGAATGATGCCAAAGGTACAGGTAGCCACTCGGGGTCTCCGAATGCACATGGCGTTAAGGGTGCAGGTGAGCACACAGGCAGCAGAGAGATTCTGGTTCCTAACAAGAGACTTTCCCCTCCCACCAAAAGTTGGACTGGGAGCTCCATTCCGCTCTTTTATGTGTACGGATCTCTTTTCTCTAAATTGCTTTGTTTGGAGGGACAGGACAGAGTCCGGATGTTATAAAAAAGAAACTGTAGGAACACAAGACTTTAAAAATAAGAGAGTGGATTTGCTGCCAATGTTGCTGTGGCTACTTGAACGCTGCAAATTCGCCTGTAGAGGGAGGACAAGAGCCGAGTTTAAGAAGTTGGGTTTTATTCAACAGAAAGACAGAAACGTTATCCAGTATAAATTTGACGCTATATATGGGATGCAGAAGATGTTAGAGGAAAATGCGATTGTTAATGACTATAAAATGTACAGAACAGTCTATTTGGTGGAGACAGAATGCAAAGTTACTAACACAAAATCTCTTACTAAACTAAGAGTTTTTTAAAAAAGGGAAACTCGGCCCATCTTGCAGACTATTAAGAGTCCTCAGAAAGAAGAGTTTATGAGGAGCTTGCAAATACAACGTTTTATTATTATTTACGTTTCTAAGATCCCTACTCACGTGTGTTTAGCCTACAAAGATCTAACACAATTGTAGCTGCTGCCTGAAGGTCTCAGGATCAGACATTTACAAAGAGGTGAGCTGTGGGGGCTTCTTGTTACATGTGTCTATTCTCCAAGCCCTCAACGTTTTAGTTGTTGATTTAGGAGGCAGGGAATGGATGAAGCCATCCCATTTACTGTCCTGTGATAAAGAGTTTATCTGAGTTCATTAATAGTTTATCTGAAGAGGCTACATCCATGAATGAAAACCTAGGAGGTACGCTTGCCAGTGGCATGAATGCAAATGGCTTACGATGCTAATATCCTATTAACCATACCGATAACAGAGCTTGTGTGCAGTAACAAAGATGTCTTACCCTGACCTCTATGTTCTCTTTCTCCAGCTTATTAGGCAGATCTCTGTTCCCTTTTATCTTAGCAAGTCCTTACATAATCTAACAGCATCACAAACTGCTACAAGTAGAAAAAGCTTTGGATCAAAATTTAAAACATCCACGCCCTCCCATCCCTTTCAACACATGTTCTTTGGTTACCTTCAGTCCATTTACACAGACTGCTGGTTAAAGATTAATCTGTAAACAAGGAACTGCTTCCCCCTCTTTGCTCATCTAGCCTGACTGTTGCTGCTAATTGTTCAGAATGTTAATTGTGCAAAGGGATTGTGAAGAGAGAAATGTATTAACATGGAGAGGTACAAGCAGGAGGTTCTCCCTAAAATTCATCTGGCCGTGTTTAAGACAGGCCATATATGAAAGGCATTGGCCCCGTTCAGAAGACACCTTAAACCACAGCTTTAACCATGGTGGTTAAGCCAGAAAGCCAGGCCGTGTTCAGAAGACGCCTTAAACCATGGCTTTAATCAAGGTGAATAAGGTTTTCTGGCTAAACCACCATGGTTAAAGCTGTGGTTTAAGGTGTCTTCTGAATGGGGCCATTGTATGCTAGAAGAGCACTGCATTCAGCCTCCCCGCCACCCCACCCCGGTCCCGGCTTTGCAAAGCATGAGGAGGCAGCAGTCAGCAGCACATCTTCAGTCTTGTTAGTGTATCCTGGGTCTTGAGTTCAAACCTGGAACACTGGGAAGTTGAAGGAGATGCTAGTTAAACCCTCACCCCAAAACCACTGTATTCTGACATTTCCTGAGCAACATGAAACACCATTACTTGGAAGCACCTCTGATTCTGTGAACAGAGTACCTCCACGGAGCCACATTGCAAAAGCGACACAACCTAATAAATGTGGCTTCCAAGGGTTGTTTTTTTTTTTTTTTTGCAGCCTGCTATTAACGAGGAAGAGGGAACTGTCCTAGATTCAGAATCTTCAACAGCTCTTCAGACAGATCGCTTGGAGGCATAAAGTTATAAAACCACCGCAGGGCAACCTGGTGTCACAAGGAGGTGGCACAGAAGCAGTGTGCAGGCGTGTGACTGCTGAAAGACCAACCCTGCCCAACATGGACACGGGCCATGACATCAATGGCCCACTCAACACAGTTAGCGACAGATAAGCGAGGAGCATGCGTAGTGCTGAGATAGCCCCCCCCCCCAGCCTTCACCTGGGCTTCCAGCTCTCAAAATCCTCTAGAAAGGCAGCCAGCCCCCCCCCCCATGACGGCTCAGAAGGAGTGGCCTTTCACTGCCATGCACACCTTCATGGCTCAAAATTCACAGGGGACAGAAACGGGCCTCTTTAGAGCGTCCAGTTGCTGGGGAGACACAAGCTCTGCCTTAACTCCTATCACCCACTTTTTATAAACTAGCCTGTCACTATGAGGAAGTGGAGCACTGAAGTACCCCCAGCTGTCTCAGGCAGGTTGTGATGTGAGCCTCCTTAGCACACAGGACTATTTCCCCCTCCCCCAGCCTTGGGCAATGATTCGGCCCTTTCACCAAATCAGGTAGCACATGCTCAGAAAAGAGTGTCCAGCGTCCAGTCAGGCCAACAGACGGCCGTACCGGAATGCCTTCGGCTGGCTCCAAGTCTAAGAGGCTCTTGCCCTCTGGTGGCCCCACTCCTATGCCAGTGCCCCACCCCCCGACCCCCCGAAAGCCAATGCAGTGGTGCAACTTCAGTTGACACCAAGTGATTGCTGTCTAAATTTCCTGCAATGCCCCAGATTGATGCTATGGGAGGGGCACTGTGGGAAATTTAAATGGAGGCCATCTGGTGCTAAGCACTGGAAACAAAATAAAAATAAAGGGAGGGCCCCCAAGCAGCTGCTGATACTGAGCCTGGCTTCCACTGCCATCCTACCAAGGGCCCACTGCCTCCACTCCCCACCCCACCCCACCCCACCCCAGTGAGGCCTGATTTATTGTTCAAGACCCAACTGGATTAACTGCCTATGTCTACTTTCAAAGGATGTGTGGTCACAAGATTAAATGCTCCAATCCATCATTTTTGTACCATCTTCTTGAGGAACTATCCTACTTGCATGTGTTTGACGACAAAATACAGCTGGTGCAGTTTTGCAAACTTCTTCATGCAAGAAGAAACAGTTAGGGAAGATACGTCACACTGGCCATAGCGAATAGCTTATAATTGATCAGGAATCACAAATAAGCAAAATCATAACAATGTAGACAAAAAGGACTGACACTGCAGATACTGACGAAGGTTACTATTTAAAATCCTGTCACCAGAGGACGACGTAAAATGAAGCAATGAAGGCAACACGATACTTTTATCTGCTCAAGGTAGGTGCTCCGTAAAACAACAAATGGGGGTGGGGGAAGGGGGTGGAAAGACGATTCTATCAGGGGGGTTGATGACCAGATTTCTTTGTTGGAGATCTTTGCACCTAACTGGATAAATTCCATGCACAAGCATAAAACGTTTTCTCCACAGAAAGGAGACTTCAGAAGAAGCAGGAACCCACATAAAATTGAGCAACAGCAACAAGCCATTGACTTTTGAAAAAGAATAGGTGGTGAAACGTGCATTTCCCACCTTTAAACAACTTTTAAAGTTTACCGCTCTGCTTTTACAAGACTATTTTCCCCATTATGGGCATCATTGTTTTATTGCATGGCAGCCATTTTAAGACATGGCCACACAGAGAAAAAGCAAGATTCACCTGTGTGTGTGTGTGTGTGGTTTTTTTTTTTAAAAAAAAGGTCTTTTCTATTCTATTTGGTCTAGTGATGCTCATTAACATGCCTAAGGTCATCTAGTGCAAAGTATCCAGCAATGATAATTCAAACAGATGAAGGAGATGTTAAGCACATGGACCAGAATAGAGGCAACAAAAAGAAATGACCAACCCACCCACGGAACAAAATAAAATAAAATAGAAGTCTTCCTGTAGTTCCAAATAAACAACAATTTCCAAAGAGCAGGAAGTTCAAAAAGCAAGCTATTCCCTGCCAAAGTCTTTGTTCCGCCTCACGTGAGTGCCACAGCCCACCATGACTTATTTGGTGCATGCCCAAGGGGTTGTGGCGCATGCCAGTGGCCATTTCGAATATCCACGTTTGGGCAGGAGAGTGCGCCAGCTTAGCATGATCTGCAAACCCAGCGAGGGTGGGCTGTTGCTGTGGTTTATTTATTTATTTATTGCATTTTTATACCGCCCAACAGTCGAAGCTCTCTGGGCGGTTCACACCGCCCAGAGGTGTGATTAAGAAACCACCCACAATCCATGAACTGTTTTTGGTTTGGAGATGGTTTGTTAACCGTGGCAACAACCCACCCTGTGCCACGTTTGGGCAAACAGCTGCGGCAACTGCCTGATATGGCTCTTTAAAATTCACAATAGCTGTTGGCGCGTGCTGCAACCCACCATGGCCTAAATAAGCCCCGGTGGGCTGCAGCAATCCTGCAAACCAGGCCACTATATCTGTGAGGCTTGCTGAGCTTTGCTCATAAAACAAGCGTGGGTGCAGCTGGCCTTTAATATTTTGCCTTACCTTTAGGCATCATCAGCAACGTTGCTGACTTGAGAATCTAAAATCATTTCTACCAAAGGAACAAATGCAGTTTAAGATGCACATATAAAACTCTAGCAGCCACCTATTAAACTAACCTATACAGCAAAGATGGCACACACAAAAAGGAATTTGACCTATGACCCAAACATAAATGGGCATGTTAGTTTTCAACAACTTTTCCCTTTTCTACTGAGCAGCCTTTCATGAACTGTTTCGTGGTGGCAATTCCCAGGCTGTCCATTGCCAGCAACAGATGCCGTTCTAGGAATATAGGAGGCTCAGTGTTAGACAAGTCCTTATTCAGTCAAGCAATAAAAACGATAGCTTGCTGGAATTTAAAACACATATGAACACATGGGCTCACACCAAATGCATGAGCACGTGCTTTCAGCTTCTTTTCAGTTTACAGAAAACCCACCGTATCCCCCTGCCTGGATTGGTGTTTTTGGAGAAGCGCAAGCATACAGGCTAAAATCCTCTGTCTGGAAACCAGCCCGGTTCAAGGACGGCTCAGATGCACTGCGGTGAATTTTTGGCAAAGACCGGGCCAGAAGCTCAATAGAGGCAAGGATCTGAAAACAAAAAGAAAACAAGAGAAAGCCTAGTGTTGCAGGGTGGAAACAAGGAAACTGTCACAAACTGGAACAAATTAATTCTCAGCAAGATGCAATTCTGACATGCTGTTTGCAATGTTCTTTGAGAAACCTTGTAAACGGAGAAGACGCTGCCATTTACGAATTAAAGCCTTCCCTCTATAAATATGGTGAAAGAGACGATGTGGTGGCTTGCTTTAGCTCCAGCACCAGAATTAAATGCTTTAGAAATGGCTTATTGCTGAAAGCAAGCACTACTGGTACACTACAAAAGAAAACTGCCATTCAAGCACTGGAATGATGACTGAAAAGTAAATTCAGAACAGCCCGGAATTGTATTTGTTCATGGTGCTTTGTAGCCTCGTCTTCTTACAAGGTTTCGGTGCGTAAAGATTTAACAGACTACATGGTAGATGGGATAAACTCTCCATCGGCAGGTGAACAATCTCCTAGGGCCCACTGGTCTTCCGCTGGCAGGTTGCGATCCCCCTGGCTCATGCACAGACATACAAATGGGTTGTACCAGGAACACCACAGTGTTCTTTTTCTTTGGCAGAGGTGTGTGGGTGAGGAGAGACAAGAGGAGAAAAAGAAACAGACACATAGAGTAAAAAGTTATACATTTGGCCCCAAGATGCAGGTTACGTTTAATGGTGGGTCCCAGGTTAGAGAAAGCCTGAATGCCATCCTGGTCAATGCTGATTTAAACAGGCCCAATGGGTGCTTGCGCTGAAACATATCCCAGGGATTCACGTCTCCAACATATGCCACACTCCTTATGCTGTTTACACTTGCATGAGACAATCATGCAGAAGGAGATGTGTTCTTCTGACACCAAAGCTGATAGCAGCAGCAATGTTAAAGACAGGAATTCTGTTGTTCCTCCTGCTGACCAGTGCATTTCCCACAGGGTGGGTTGTCTGAACGCAGTGTGTTTTCCACAAGGTGGCTTGTTAACCATACAGTGTGGTTTATTTTTCTCGAACAAGCCACCTTAAGAACTCATGGCTTGTAGTTAGGTTATCCAGGGTGGTTAACAAGCCACATTACATGGTTAACGAGCAAACCTGCAGAAAACCCGTTGTTTTGCTAGCATTTTTGTGAACTGCCCAGAGAGCTCCGGCTATTGGGCAGTATAGATATGTAATAAATAAATAAATAAATAAATAAATAAATAAATAAATAAAATCATACAGGATCATTTGGGGGAGTGAGGGATGAGAACATGGTGGCGGAGACACAGCTGTCTGGTTTTTAAAACTGTTAACAAAAGAACTGGTGCTGCAGAAGCAGTAGGTGGCGAATGTAAAAGACTGTAAAAGAAAAGGGGAAAAGCAGCTGCAGCCGCTGCAGCCACCACACCCCCTGCCACAAAACCAACTAAAGTATTTCTTCCCTTCCAGCCAATACCCATCAAAATGGCCTCCGCAATTTGCTGCCATGAACTGCGATGGAGAATTGGGAAGGTCATTTTGGCCCAGCTCTTTCAGCTGATCTTTGCAGGCCATTTTTACTCTAGACAGGCAAGATGCCATACCTGAATCAAGTATGAAAGGTTACGGTGCTCTGTGAACCCGACTGGGCATATTTCTTACCTGTGGGAAGAGGGGCCGTTCATCCCTCTTCTTTTTCAAGCATTCAGCCATTAGCCTCTTCATGGCTTTGGGGCAATTGCTCCGCACTTTGCTGAGATCTGGAGAGAGGTACCCTCGGCCCACCATAAAAATGATCTTTGTGGAGGAAAGGAAGAGTAGAAAAGAGAAAATTCAAAAAACCTCTATCTGCTACATATTACATTGGGGGAGGGGGAAGTAGTCCGCTTTAAAAAAAAAAAAAGCTGGAAGTTGCAGGAAATACTGGACCGGCACAGAATTTCAACTAAGCTCGAATTCAAAATTGGTTCAGTTTTCTTCTGCGATGAAAGGTAAACATTTCACAGTAAGGTGTTTGTGGTTTGGCATCCATTCCATTGGTTTTTCCAGTGTGGCATCAAGTACTGAATAAATGGTGCGAGCTTTAAGTTGACCCAAAGCAGCCTTTCCCAATCTGGTGTCCTCAGATGTTATGGACTGCAATTTCCATCAACTCCAGCCTACAGGGCCAATGGTCAGGGATAATGAGAGCTGTAGTCCAAAACAATCACAGGGCATCACACTGGGGAAGTCTGACCAAAAGCCTCGACAACTCCAAGGAAGCAAAGAGAGCCACCAATTAACCTCTGCTCTGCCCACCCACCTCCCCGGCAAGTATATTGGACAAATTATATTACACTGTTAAATAAACATCTACGTTAGTGCTACTAAACCATAACAGACATTTTAAACAAGTCGCCTGCCAGTCTCCTGGATACTGTCACACAAAAAGAACACGCTATTCTGTAGCAATGGCCAGGATCCAAAGACCTATTTTAGGCATTCCTGTGGGGTTGAGCATACCCAGTGGGATTTCTGGATCTTCCTTAAAAAGCAGACTATGTGCCCACATCAAACTACTTTTGTAAGTCTTCTTAGTTTCAAAAGCGGTTTACCCTTTGGCACAGGGTTGAGGCTGCTGTTCGAGAAAACAACCCCCCACACTCCACCCCACCCCTCAGGGGGCACTGAAGTAAGGGTGCTTTTCCAGACGGAGGGCTCCCAGCACTACTAATCAAAAGATATTGTGTAAGGATTCCATCTTTTCTTCAATGGATTTTTTCTTGTAAATAAACAAGACCGAAGAAACAGTGAGAAAACTGGAGGGATACAAATTGAAGTTGTTGTTATCACGACCCCCATAACATTCCATGAATGAGGCTGGGCAATTTTTACAAAAAAGCCTTGCCTGGAAGCAGTGCACCGTTGTCACGCTGCTCACTGAATCCCAGCCATTGTATTGCTCACTTGCCAGTTGTACAGAGAAAAGAGATCTCTAATTGTGAATGCCCAGATCTCACTGATGATACAAGTATCTCAAGTACTGTAACACTCAAATATTACGCAAGGATCAGAGAAAAAAAATGAAATGAAATGGGCATTCCTGGTTTATTTTCCTACACCATTTCCCTAATATAACATGATGCCAAAGTGGTATTTATTGACTGCATCTGTCTCCCAGCCTTCCTCCAAGGAGTTCAAGATCAACGTACATGAGGATTACCCCATTTTATCCTCACAAGACTGAGAATATATGACTTAGCTGAAGGTCAGAAGGATTCAAATTCAGGTCTCTCTGGGCTACGTTCAACACTATCAACTACATAACACTGACAGGTGTTATGTAGTTGATAGTGGAACAGGTGGAAAGGACAAGCGCATGTTTAAAGGAAGGATCATCCACTGGACTGAGTATTATAGCCTCTTATTTTATTTCCTAAGTAAGAACAGACTTTTTAGTCCCCTGATACACAACCACAAGGAAAAGGAACCTCCCTCTCGTGCAAGCACTTGAGTCATTATTGACTCCTAGAGGGACGCCTGCTTCCGCTGACTTTTTCTTGGCAGACTTTGTAGCGGGGTGGTTTGCCATTGCCTTCCCCAGTCGTGGTTACCACAAAGATAGTGCCAATTTTTTTTAAGGTCTTTACAGAAAGTAGAATAATGTGAAAATTATACAAACGGCTATTTTACAGGTTGAAATCACTCATTCATACCACAGGTTGAACACACAATAGCACAAACTAAATGCCATTAGAAAATCCAAGCCTCCCCAAAGCCATGTTTGCCTTACCTGGTCCCTGTTGTTGATGTTAGAATATGGTAGCTGCCCAGTCATCAGCTCATAAAGAACAATCCCAAATGCATATACATCTGACTGGAAGCTATATGGGTTTTTATCCTGCATCCTAATTACCTCTGGTGCCTGTGATGTAGAAGAAAAGACAACTGCTTTTATTCTGTTTCAGTGACAGGGTATTTTCTTATACTTTAAGTCACCGAACCTGAAACCCGTTTCTGAAAAGGCGACATAAAAGATCCTAGTCTATAACAGCCAGTCACCTATTTAGGCATCTCTAATACTCATCAATACGTATTATGTAATCTCTTCCCCAGTTATTGAGATTGACAAACTCTATCATCACTTTTGAGTTATCATACTAGTTGAGGGAGTTCTACCAGGCCAATTTTTAGTATAAACAGTAAGTCAATTGTAAGAGAAAGCTCATATGGGATGAGGCACAAGGGCTCTACGCACTGAGATAGCATGGAGATCTCCAGGAAGAGGAGAAGAGAGTACCAGAAAAAAGCAAAAAGTGCACTTTTCTGTTAAGGCGAATCATAGGAATTAGGGCTCAGCTAAGCCAAAATTGTACTTCTGTCCTAGAGAGGTGATGGAGATGCATCTGCATAGGTGACAATGCTGCCTGGGTAGAGTGAAAACAATGTGAAGAATACCCCCCCTCTACTTACCATCCAGAGAATTGATCCAGACAACTGTTCGAATTGATGGGACCCGCTCCATCGTGATTTCACTGTTGCTAGACCAAAGTCACCTATTTTTACTGTGAGGTCTTCATGAAGAAATATATCTGAACAGCAGATGTCAAGAACAAGGAACAGAAAAAGTGGCATTCCTAATTTCTCATAAGAGTACATATTGTGGCCACTCAACAGTTGCAAAAGCCTGTACTATCAGCCCATATTATAACCCAATTTGACCTCAAACTGACATATGAACAGTGTTCCTAACATAGTAAGCACAATGAATAAACTGAGGCAGAGTGGCTACAACTGGGATGACTGTATGAAGTCTTCAAAATTGGAAAAAGCAAGATGTTTCAGAGGTTTGTATGAGAATGAGCTGACCTAATATTTCCAAGGTGACATAGAGCTCCATCACACCTACTTTTTTTTCCTGGTATGCATCCACGATTTTGACCTCTGTTTCATTAGCGCGGCAAGCGCTGGTCCCTCTCACGATTGCTGCTGTACCGGTGAACTCTCTTTTCACTTGCCTGCTCTCCTGCTACTCTGCCCCTTCTCCTTTCCCCTCCAGTTCATTGGTTCTTGTTGGGTAAAGCACAAGTCCTTTTGTTTGACTGACAGACTCAGCAAGCTGGAGAACCGCCCTGCCCTCCTCTTTCATCAGCAGGACCGCCTCCCCAAAAGCAAACATACAGCCGGGACAGCAATGCATGGGGACGGAAGGGCACTTTTATTTCGCATGGAGAAAATAAATTGCACTTTCCCTGCTCTAGAAAAAGACCGAAAAGGGAGGGGAAGAGGCGAGACAACTGCAGGACAGAGATGACAACGTATGAGTGTTGCGGGCCAAAACGATAAACAAGGCAGGTGTGATGGAGCTCATACAAGGAAGTACAGCTCGTGTGCATGATACTTCTGCAATCAAGTCCTAATCTACTGCAAAGGACAAGCTATAGCAATTCACCAGAGGAGATTGATGTGCATATCACTTGCTGGATTAGGAATCAAAAGCGTAACACCCCCCAAAAAGGGTCAGAATGCAGAAGCTCTTTATACATGTTTCATTGAGATATGCCTTTGAATGCCTATCCCCAGTCATGTTCAGAAGCAAATATTTGGGCATAAATAACTTCTCCTAAATAGCCTTTAGTTTTCTTTTCAACTAAAGTTAGGCTGAGGCAAATAAATGACTGCTTGTTTTTTGCACTCAGTTCTTCAACTGAACCCACCTAACTGTACTTCTCTCTCTCATGTTTTCAGAGCAGAGTGTCACTTTGAGCAAGGAGGAGGAACGGTAAATGTCAGGCATATTGAAAAAAGGATACTATTACTCTTGAGGTCTCTGTGGATGATAGACTTGGCGTGCAAATAACTGGAAAGCAGCAAAATATAAGACAAGTGAGTTGAGGTATTATCAAGAGGCCATGTGAACTTGAACGGTCTTAAAGATGTTAGGCACGTGGTGGGAGGCAATCTCTAAGTTGTACAGGGTCAAAGCCATTTTGAGCTTGCTGTATCAAAATGTCAGTACCTTCATGCCCCAACATTTTTAGAAACATGGATTGCAATCCTATGCACATTTATGCACATACTCTCTATTCGGCCCTGGCTAGGCCTCATCTAGAGTATTGCGTCCAGTTCTGGGCTCCACAATTCAAGAAGGACGCAGACAAGCTGGAGCGTGTTCAGAGGAGGGCAACTGGGATGATCAGGGGTCTGGAAACAAAGCCCTATGAAGAGAGACTGAAAGAACTGGGCATGTCTAGCCTGGAGAAGAGAAGATTGAGGGGAGACAAGATAGCACTCTTCAAATACTTAAAAGGTTGTCACACAGAGGAGGGCCAGGATCTCTTCTTGATCCTCCCAGAGTGCAGGACACGGAATAATGGACTCAAGTTAAAGGAAGCCAGATTCCAGCTGGACATCAGGAAAAACTTCCTGACTGTTAGAGCAGTGCAACAATGGAATCAGTTACCAAGGGAGGTTGTGGGCTCTCCCACACTAGAGGCATTCAAGAGGCAGCTGGACTACCATCTGTCGGGGATGCTTTAGGGTGGATTCCTGCATTGAGCAGGGGGTTGGACTCGATGGCCTTGTAGGCCCCTTCCAACTCTGCTATTCTATGATTCTATGATTCTACTATGCACATATCTGCAGCTACGTCTGCCCACTTTCCTCTGGAACGAAGAGCCTGGAATATGAACTATCACCAACTGACAGGGCCCAAAGAGACGGCGACATTGCAACGAACACCTCCACATTTCTCTAACATACTACAGCTTTTAATTGCAAAATGGAAAGGAAGTCTAATGGGGATGCAACTCAATGATTTGTACCAGTACAGCTATGTCAGGAGGTGGCACTAGAAGAATTGTGAGTTTCCTTCTAAGCTGTTATGTCCCCATTTGTCTGTGTTATACAAAACATAAATAAGGCTATATAAAAACGCTTTTGATTTTTGTGAAGAGCCTCTTTGCTATTAGAGTCACCCAATACAGCTACTGATCAGTTATTTCAGCTATTCGTGTTTCTATGACAAGATGGCTTGGTGCCAGCCCTTGGAAAACATCATTATCTATTGTTGGCTGGAGGAAGAACATAAGAATAGCTTTTATTCTAGTTGTCTTCAGTTAGAAGTAAAAATGATGAGCATCTTTGAACAAAATAATGTGCAAAGTTTGAAATATGCTTAGGAAGGACAGCAAATAGTTGCTCTGAGAAAGAAGCAAGACTATTAATAAAGTTTCTTAGAGGGTCTATTGGAGGAGTCATTTTAGTGGAAGATTCTCTCGAACAGACTTTTCCATTAAGGGTGACAATTTAAAATACTGGGGATATGGAATTTCCCACCTTTGCCTGAAGGCTCCTGCAGCCCAGGGGGCTGCAGAGGCAGGAATTGCCTGGTCCTTCAGCGTCTTGAGGTTGATGTCAGGAGCTAGAAAATGTGTAGACACCTTTGCTGGTTCAAGAGCTACAGCTGAACTGTTAAAGAGCTGCTTGTGGCTTCTGAGCCACTGTTTGGCCACTCCTGTTATACGAAGATGCTGATGTCCTTGTTTCTAACAGGTTTAAACCATTTAATAGGCAATTTCTCAAATTGCTGATAGCTTCGCTACAAGTAAAGGTTTAAAAAACATTTTTATATATCCATTTTCTTAAACTCAGCAACAAATTGCAAACAGTCTACAAATCTAAATCGGTATGTGCTTTTTCAAACGTTCAAAGTTGAGCTGACATCCTCCCCAGTGATTGAGGCTTCCTATGAAGCGGCTGAATTAATCCCATATGTGGCGGAAAGCTCCATGTGTGGACAACCATCACCGTTTTCCCTACTCCATTCTAATCAGCAAGCAATATTATACTTACTCCATTCCTTGCGCTGTCTGCCGTGCAATATCAATCAGCTTGATCATCTCAAATTTGGTCTCAATGATGTGTAGATGGTGGTAAAGGCTGGAGCCCTCGCACCACTGCGTAACTATAGCCAGCTGTGGCTTTGTTGAATAGCCCATGAAAAGTAATATATTCACATGTCGTGTTTTCCTGCAGAAACAAACAGATGCTTAACATCATTGGAAGAATTTGATGATCGCAGATCATCTAAGAGAAGAAGAATTCTACCATGGCTTATTTTATTTAGTAAGGTGAGCCTTGCTGATCAGACCAAAGGGTTACATAATGCAGCATCCTTTTTCCTATCGTGGCTAACCAGATGCCTCCGGGAAGCGCACAAGCATGACAAGAAGCCAATAGCCCTCTCCAGCTGTTGCTCTCAAGGTACAGTATTCACCAGCAGGCTGTCTCTGAACACGGAAATTCTCCCACGGAGATGAGCCATGGAGAGATGCATCCTCTTGAATCGGTCCAATCCCCCCTTAAAGTCATCTTAAGCTAGTGGCCATCCTTTGGCCGCTAATTCAATAAATTATGTGTCACGTGAAGCAAGTACTTTCTTCTTCCTGTTTCACTGCATGACCCAAATTCTGATATTCTGAGAGAGGGGATAAAACATATCTCTATCCCTTGTGCCAGGCACTGCAAAGAATTGGCATAGCCCTTGCCTAGAAGGCTCACAATTTATATCACAGAAGACAAGCGGAACTTGCAATGCTGCAGCATATCCTCACCTCTAGGACACTCCAACCCATCTCCCCACTCCTCTAATTTGCCATTTTTCTTTTCTAACCGATACTCAACATTCCATGCCTACTGAGCATGCTCAGAACTCATTGGTCTGGGTTTGGGGTGAGTGGCTTAGATTATCATCATCATCTTCATCATCTACTACTTCTGCAAACTTGATACTTCCCCTCTTGTTTCTCTGTGGCCCCATTTTGGCTACGTAGCCGTTGGCACTCATCACTTGCATTCATTATTAGACAAAGTGATCGAGCTGAATAGTGAGGGCAGGGCAGGGGGACAATCAGGGATATGGCACAGGCAAGGCAAAGGCAGTGCAGAAAAGGCGATGCTTTTACTCTGTCAAAAGACAACAGCTTGACAAGATGGAGTTATTGAATACTCGGTCATTGTGTGGGAATATGTTCTTTTATAACCAACAGGAGCTGCAGCAGAGGAAAACATGAACTTCTTTTCAGTAGAAGGGCCGGGTGAAGCACAGTGTTCTGGACAAACGGCTCAAGATCAATGGCTTCACTGTGCTAATTCACACCAGTTATATCATCCACACAATCTTACCTGAGCACTCCTACTTCATTTTTAAACGCCTGTAGCTGCTGAGGGGTGGGGGCTGTAACATTCAACATTTTCACCGCAACATCACCTTAAAGAGAATTTTTTTTACAGATCAGCGATATACATGCTGCTTAACAAGGAATGGAAACACAAAACTAGCCAAGATCCAGAGAACTACTGTAGGTTCACCCAAGGGCTTGGGAATGCCCAGTGGGATGTTGACCTCTTCACTGACTAGCACTTGTGTGCCATATCGCAAACCGTTTTTTGAAGTCTCCTCTATTTCAAAAATGATTTCCCGTGCAGCTTGATTTATTCGAAGTATTTTTATCCCACTCCTCAGCCAAAAAGGCTCCCAAAGAGTGGCTTACACAGAATCAGCCAAAAAAGACAGTCCCTGGCCACAGACTTACAATCTAAAAAGACACAACACATTTTGAAGGGAGAGGGAGGGAAGAGGGGGGAAATTAAGTAGTGTTTCAGCAGGGCTGGTGGGATGGCCCTGTTCCCCCTGCTTGCACAGAAAGCTACTGTTGAAGACACAAAAGACCGAAGTCCCAGTAGTCAAACAGAACCTGTTGCAGTGTCTCTGGATCCTGACCATGGCATTTTACTCTGAAGATGCTCTGTCACTATGACACACGCACACATTTACAACAGTTTTTTCCATTATTAAAGGCCCCAAAGTCACTAGTGACAGAGAGATCTTCTAAGGTTTCTATACTGCACACTTTGTCTATACTTCCATTTAAAATAAAAAACCTCTTAAATAGCCCTTCTTAAGGTGAAATGTAGTTTGATGAAGCAGTTACATACCATGCCATTTTCCCTTAAAGACTGTCCCAAATGATCCAGAGCCTATTCTTTGTCCAACAGTGATCTGGCCGTCTGGGATCTCCCAGTCATCACTTGAGTCTCGTCGACCAAGAGTTTTCTGCTTAAAAACCAACCGTAGTAATATATCCATAAGTGCAATCTTTTCTTAACAAGGTGTGTGTGTGTGTGTGTGTCCAAAGTAGAGAGCTTTAGAGCTTTACTATACAGGCACTTTTGCTAGCCGGGATTAGTTCCAGCCCACAGTTTGCAACCATGGAGTGCTGAAGTACGTGGAGCACTCCTAATCTTCTAACCATGGTTAGGAGATCAGGCATCCACACCGGCCTTCTAATATGGTAAAGGATGGACAGATGCAATTCAATAAACTAGCTTTGACCTTACCATTCTGGTCCGGTCTTCCGAAGACGATGAGGACTTCCTCTCGCGCTGAGGGCCTGGGGATTTCTGTAATGCTTTCACATTGGTGAGGGAGCCAGGTAAGGAGGCAGGTGGTGTGGCAGACAAACCCGTGGTTGAGCCTATATTTGAGATTGAAAGTCAGAAAATACTTCTGGGTTTTTAAAAGTCTTAAATATGACCTGGTGGATTTATTTCACACAATAGTATGTGCAGAAATTGTGCTTAAGATGCAATATTTCCAAACATAAAAGGCATTTAAATGTAAGTGTCAAGACTTACAAAACAAGTGCATTTAACACACACATTTCAGGGGGCAGTTTTGGCTCACTTAATTCAATTTTGAAACATCTACTGATTTCTGTGAGATTAGGATTATGATTTAAATTTACAAGAGGAAAAAGGAAGAGCAAGTGTGATCAACGGTAATCACTGCACTCTACACAATTTGCTAGTTGCTGAATTGCTAAAAAGAAACTGGGCACAGTGTAAAAAGGGGGGGTTAAGTGGGCTCAAGTCCTACTGAAATCAATGAACCTGAAGCACACTTAAGATTTGTCTGGATTGTAACCACTGTCTCTTTAAGTATGCAAATGTATGCAAAACAAATGTATTGCACTCGAGTTTGCCTATTTTTTAAAAAAAGAAAATTCAGATTATTTTATTTTATTTAGCTGGCTTTCCAGGCTTGCTGCCGCTAACCCTTTAGGAATCTGACAGCTGGGCTTGCAACCAACTTGGACTCAAATGGAAAGAAGATTAAAACTGAGGCCAGGATCCAAGGAACTGTAAAGCTAGTTTGGTGAGCCCAAGAGGGCTCTGGATGAGCTTTCCCAAACACAACAGCCTCCCAATGCTACATGGCAAGCAGCTCTTGAAGCTGAAGGGAAATATCATGAATATATCACTCAGGCAAACAGATGAACACAAACAGGCTTAAATCTATCTAGCTATGCAATGCTACTTAAAGCTGCTGATTTTTTATCATTATTTTCAAAGAACTATCCTATAATTAATTGGGCAAAGAATTTTATTGATAGTACTCAAAGGGTATGGAACTAAGCAGACCACAGACACTGCTGCAGTCTGTGCTGGAGCCTCTATGGCAGCCTTCCTCAACCTGGGGCGCTCCAGATGTGTTGGACTGCATCTCCCAGAATGCCCCAGCTGGCTGGGGCATTCTGGGAGATGCAGTCCAACACATCTGGAGCGCCCCAGGTTGAGGAAGGCTGCTCTATGGTATTTCAGAGATTCTGCGCACCGCCATGACAAACAGGAACATGGTACATTTTGCTTCTTTGGCTCATGAAGGAGTTCTGTCAAACTAGCAGTATTTAAGCAGAAGATGCCTTCTGCTGCATTACCTCATTTACCTTACACAGTCAGAAAAGTCAAGAGTTAAATAGGAGTACTATTTACATAACACTAACATAAGACTATGGCCCTGTTCAGACAACACACTATACCATGATGGTTAAGCATCTTGAGCTAAATGTTATGGCTTAGTGTGTCATGTGAACCATTCCTAACCATGGTGGCTACATAACCATTTGCTGCAAAAGGGTTAGTTGCCTAACCATGGTTTAACATGTTGTCTGAACAGGTCCTTTAGGAGCAAACATTTAATGGGGTACTAGACTATCAGAAGTCCAGACAGTTTGTGTGTTAGTGTGCGTGTGAATGAGCCTCGTGTGGCGGAGAGTGGTAAAGCAGCAGTTTCTGCAGCCGAAACTCTCCCCACGGCCTGAGTTCGATCCCAGCAGAAGCTGGTTTCAGGCAGCCGGCTCGGGTCGACTCAGCCTTCCATCCTCCCGAGGTCGGTAAAATGAGTACCCAGTTAGCTGGGGGAAAGGTAATAACGGCCAGGGAAGGCAACGGCAAACCAACCTGCTATAAGGCCTGCCAAGCAAATGTCAGTGAAAGCTGGCGTCCCTCCAAGAGTCAGTAATGACTCGGTGCTTGCACGAGGTGCGTGTGAATAAAAATCCACTATAGTACAATTTGAGCTTACAACTGCTTATTTGTTTTTCCAAACAGACCCACTTTAAGCGCAATTATTATTATTATTATTATTATTATTATTATTATTGATAATTTATTTATATAGCACCATCAATGTACATGGTGCTGTACAGAGTAAAACAGTAAATAGCAAGACCCTGCCGCATAGGCTTACATTACATATGCATGTTTACTTGGAAATAAATCCCGACTGTGTTCAGCGAGGCTTGTTCCCCAGCAGGCATATTTAGGATTGCCAATTTAGAAGCCTAAAAGCTTTTCATCTCTCCTATAGTGTCTGACTACAGAGCTTTGTCCTTGGCCCCTCTACTTTTCCCATTAAGGGGTTTCATCTGCTATAAAAAAAATAACTTGCTTTACCCAGGCCTTGTGTCTATTTATTTCTTCAAAATATTTCTATAACACTGTTTAGGGCCAAGCCCTAACCAAGCAACATACAAAAAGGAATTATACAAGATCAGACAGGTGTGCAGTTACTAAGAAGAGACCTGTTGTGAATCATACAAGCCACTCACAGTTTCAAGGAAAGGCTGCAGTGAAGAGATACATTTTCAAGGCCTTCTTAAAGGCCTGTACTGAAGGGGCTAAGCCAGAAAGGAGTTCCATAACTCCAGGGCCATCAAGGTCCTATCTCTCCTGTTAGCCAACCCAATTCCATCTCTCCCACTGTCTGACAGTTTCTTACAGATGTTCCCCCTTCTGGCTCTGACTCAGTGTTAGAGAAACCTGGCTCCTCATTTCTGCAACAATGCACTTGAAGTCTGCTCCCACAACCTTCATGCAACACAGAAGCCTCTTCCTTTCCAGCATTCTGAGAACCCACACTTTTCATTCTACATCTATTGGGGCTTCCAAGTTTAAAGTAAGAGCTCTATGTGAAAAAGAAAGGAATGTGCATAACTACCATTAGAAAGATGTAGCTTACACAAGCTGGGCTGAAAACTTTTCTAATGAGGGCTAGCTTTTGAAGGACTGCCTTCACCCATATCAGCCTGACTGCACTTTAAGATCAATAAGAGAGGCCTTTCTCATTTCCCAACCCTTTAGAGTAGTTAGGTGGCCGACCACACTTGAGAGGGCCTTCTCTGCAGTGGCCTCTACACCTTTGGAACAAGTTACCATTGGAGGTCTACCATGCCCTGTCATTGCAGGCTTTTAAGAAGGCCTTGCAAACATATTATTTTACCTTGGCCTTCTCTTGGTATGACTGCTGTTGTTGATGTTACTCCTGCTACTGCTTTTATTGTTGGCTTTCATTGTTGTTTTTATTGCTATTTTACTGTGTTTATGTTTTTATCACTTTTAATATTTAAACTGTTTTTTATCTATTTTATTGCTGTAAGCCCCCTTGGGAGGGCTTCTGCCCTGAAGGTGGCCAAGAAATACTTCAAATAAAGTAAATACATAATTATTTCTTCCTCTTTTCCAAATCACCCAGATGAGCATAGTTTCCCTAAGTTGCAATCCTGGTTTTTCCAGGAGAAAATGTAGCACTAAATTACAGAAGGTTACACCTAAGCATCAAGACAATGTTAATCCTACAGCAATAGGTGAACTATGGCACTGGGAGGAACTGCTCTTATCAATTCGTTAGAAGTTCTGCTTTCTCCATGGTCACAGTTTAAACCTGAACCTTTTTATCTATCACAAAGCGTGAAACTACATTTAAAGAGTGTTTTTTTCTGGTTTAGTTGGTGAAATTTGTTCTAAAGGCTACTTATTTTTGGAATTAATTAACTAATAATGAGGCGAAGGGCCCTTTGCTAGTGAACAAAAGCTTTCAGAATAGCCAGAATGGAAGTATTTACATTCACAAGGGCCGTCCATTTTTGTACAAGCAGGACTGTGGTGCATCGTCATACCTAGTTGAGGGGGAAAAAGTCTCTAACAATGCCCAATTCTGTGCTGGATTGCAGCCCTATTTTTGCCTAGGAATTTAATTTTTATTTTGTAGTAACAGACACAAATTTCTTATACTTAGTAAACAAATGATCTTGACTTCAGTCGATGTCTGCAGTATACTGCAACACATTCCATTAGTATCCAGATTAGTCACAGCCCCAACGTATCATTGAGATAAATCATAGACCAGAGAATTAATTAAGTTGTCAGCAGAATTGTTAGTACTTTGCAACAGTATTCTGAAAGACAGTGTTAAATAAAGAGATCTATCTCAAGCATTACGTTAAAATGGACAGTCAAGGAAATTGGGATTATCAATCTACTTCTTAATCCTGCAAAGCCTTAAAATCATGCACAACAGAACAGTTCTGTGGGAATCCAGGGTAGGGTTGTCAACTTTTGTACTGACCTTCACTTTTGAGACTAATAGAAGGTTGATCTGCAGGCCGCGCAACAAGGTATCATGGTTATCTCCATGCCAGGAAATGTTTCACCTGCTGGTTTTGGCAGATCAGCCTGCTCTTAAATGTACAGGAGCAGGCCAGACTGCTGTTTTTCACATCAGTTGGCAGCCGTAATCAGGGAAATCCCTTGGAACACCTAATGTTCTGCACAGATGTTAAGTATATGCAGGACTTGTCCTATCCTCAGTTCTATAGCAAGCAGAGACCCTTGCAACAAGCAACACTTTTTTAAAAAAAAAAAGAAAGAAAGAAAAAAAGACAGCATGGAAACCTCGTTTCTAAAATGTATTGCTCTAGTAACCTTATGTCAGATGCCCAACACAGAGTAATTTGTGAGTTTAATAAGGGTGAGTGAAAATGGGTGAAAAAGCACATTCAAAGCATTCCAGCCAGGCCAAGCCGGAAAAAAAAGGAAAGAAAAGATAAAGAAAAAAAGACAGTGTTTTGATAAACTCACACACTTACATACACACGCTGTGAGGGTGAGGTACAAACAGCATCTGTGGTTTTATTTAGTTTGATTTG
Organism: Elgaria multicarinata webbii; assembly: GCF_023053635.1. NCBI lineage: Eukaryota > Metazoa > Chordata > Lepidosauria > Squamata > Anguidae > Elgaria > Elgaria multicarinata. The sequence goes on along the minus strand of NC_086179.1, from coordinate 25,790,518 downwards.
GGTGAAAACGAGAAAGAAGAGCCCAACTACCTCTGAACACTGGGCCAGGCTCAAAATCAAACACTATCTCACTGGGGACAGAATGGAGGAGGGGACTGGGAGTCCGGGATTGGTATTTCCGAAGGCAGCGCATCAGCTGGTTCATAGGGGCTGTTAGAGAGAAAGAGACGGGCAGGCAGAGACAGGAAGACAGACACACAGAAGAAATGAAAGTCATGGGACATAACTAAGGTGCTTTGACTCCTAGGCATAGATCGTTTATGACTTTGCAGGGGAGAAACCCCTATTTCCACTTTAAAAGAAAACGAACAGCATACTTTCAAAAGGATGGGAATTGCCACATATTATCAGATGCCCAGCAGAGAGCTGATTGACCAGAGTTTAAACATAATAGTACGTAATAGTACACAACATTTAAATGTTGGGACAGAATGGGCAAAACTGTTCAAAAGCCACAGCTATCCGGACATACACAATAGTCAAAATGGGCAATGTATTCATTGGCAGGGTTCATGGATCCAGGTCACGCCTTGGGACCTCCAATTTGCAAAGTAGTAGCCAGCTTTGTTAGATGTAACCGAGTGGCGTAAGAGGAAGCAAACTTCTGAATGAACCAAGGTCTGTCTTAAATACTGAAGTAAAGTCACCGGCTACGAATGGGTTAAAAAGGAAAACAAAAAAGAAAAACAAAGGAAGCCATGGAAAGCAAAAAAGGGCAGCTGATAAAGGACACATGCTTTTCTGCATTACATGGCGAAGCTCAAATGATGAAGAGCCAAGTCAAAGCTTTAATGAAGCCTGCCAGCCAGTGAGCATTTGGAGATCTACCTGGAACAGGTGTTGCAGCAGTAGTAGCAGCAGCAGCTTCTGCCAAAGGCATGTTTATCTCTTGGTGGAATAAATATACCTATATACAGTACTGGCTTTTGCTACTGAAGCCTCTCTCTGCTAAGAGCTGGATCCAGGCATGAGAAGTCAATTCAAGTTTGCTTTACATTTTTACCACATGGGAGTATCCTACTACACATCACACATATTACGACTGTCACCTGATTAAAGACATCTCAGTTGATTAACCCATTAACTACCCAGTTATACTTCCACAAACTTGCATGCGATAAACAACCTGTCCTATAGTCAAAATCATACTTTGCTTTTAGGTGATGCACACACACATTGCAGCAGGCATAGACCCAGTTCACACAATCAAAACAGTGGGCTGCTGTGCACGCCGGACAGGATTTCAATATTCAGTGCCCCACTGCTGCTTGTTAAGACATGCAAACCCAGGCTGTGGGGGTTGTGTGAAGGTTAAACAACTCTTGCATAAACAACTCTCTGTTGTTGAGTCATGTGAGGGTTATTTAACTTTCGCACAACCGCCACTGCACAATAAGCCATGGCCGGACACTCAATATTCAAAATTGCTGCCCAAGCGCCAGCATACACTGTAGCCCAAGCCATGGTGGGCTGTCTGATAGCATGAACCAGCCCATAGTCTTAGAAGAGTCTTTCCCCATCACCTCTCTCAGACATGTGCAGAAGGAAAAGGCCTTTCTTGACATAGCTCTTGTCACCTGTGGGTTTTTTTTTAAAGTCCTTGTATCAAACACGTATTATTTTTTAAAAAATATAGTCTGTTGCCCTCTTCATTGAGGTGCATCTTTTAAAAACTGATCAAAATGTTTTTAACAGACTAATCTGACTGATGAGTTGACTACCCTATTATTACCAAGAAAGTTATGGATGTGCCATGGAACCATGAGTGGTACGGCAGTACCCATTTCTTTCCTAGCCTTCATGCTTACGAAGCCCCATATCTCATGTTTATGAAGACCAGCGGGATTTTCCTAAGATACTGCCATGTTGTAAAAAGAGTAAAGAATGACCTTCAGTAGTCCGCTCACAAATTCTGCTGGCTGACAGGCCTCCAAAAGGGATTCTTGTTGTGAATCAAGATAGGAGAATGATAGGTTTAGGCTTTTTAGAACAAAAGGAAGGCCAGGGGGATAAATTAAAGGTCTGACCTCCTAGGATCTCTGATTATCTATGGGGGGGAAAAGCACTGGCTACCACTTTGCATGTTATTCTCCCCTCCCCTTCACCCACAATGAAATGTGAACCACTGAAATTTTTATCAGACAAATGCTAAATGTCATGGACAAGCAAGTGCAGCTAAATTTCATTGCTCTGTTTACATTTCTCTCTGTGTCTGTATTTTGCAAAAGGAGGTAGCATAAAGGGGAGGAGGCAAAGCAATGCATTTTGTATGCAAGAGAACAAAGTCACTTACCTCCCTCTCCTCGCAACCCTTGATCTCTAATCAAGTCCTACAAACCAAAAACAAAACTATATGCACCTTATTCATACATTACTTAGTTGCTTGTCAGTATTAGCACAGGGGATATGGCACAAATATGATTTAGTTTAGCTCAGAAATGCATACTGACAGCAGCATACTTTACTACCAACCCACAAAATGGCCACTTGCCTGCCCATACCTGTGCACCCACAATAAGGTTGGCTTGAGCTTTGTTGGGTCTGGCAAGCTAATTGTCAAGAAGTAGCATGGAGAATGATGCCAGGATCATGTTCTGCTCTAACAGATACTCTTAAAACATTGTTCTAAAGAGCAAGGAGGAAAAATGAAGACTATTGACTGGAGGTACAGGGAAACAGTGATCATCAATTAGCAGTGTTAAATAGGTAAGGTGTTAGCATATGGACCAACTTCCATTAATGGACGAGTAGCAAGCTTCTGAGAAACACAGAACTATCAGGCAAAACAGAAACGACACACTTAGTCAACTCTCTTTTGGGGGAATCTGATAATTCCAATCTATTGCTAGTCCCTGTACTTGCACTTAGAAACTAAGACAGAAATGTTTAGTTTCTGGGGACTACATGTAAGGGTTCTCACTAGCTACTTTGGACTCTGCATTAGAGAAACTTCAGTAATTACGGAGAAAGTCAAAAACATGTTCATGTTATGGACATGTATACAGCAGGTCTAATGTATCAAAATACATTCTCCGGTTTCATTTAGTACACTTGTAGTCGCCAAGCATACAATCAGCATATAAAATACCTGGAATCATCACATTATCATTACTTTCACTCAACCATGGCAGCCAATCTAGGAGAGGAGTACTCTTTGTGCATGCATCTCTCCCCATATTCTGAAGGGTCTAAGTCAGTAGCAAGCTTGCCTTAGTCATGGCTACCATCTGCCCGCCTATCACAGGGCAGGCTATAATTTAAAACAGAGTATGTGAACTTGCCCTTAGCACCAATTTCTGATTTTATACATAGACGCTGAACACTCTGGTAGCATAGTCATGCTGGATAACACATGGGCTACATATGTGGGTTCACCCCCTACCCCGCTCCACTAAATTTGCTGCATCGCTGCCCAAAAGAGCTCATTTTTTGTTAAGGAAAATGTTCTGGTTTGCCGCCAAAATTCAGCAGCATGGTGGCAGGAAAAGGAAAAATCAACACTTCTTCCCCCTGCTGCATCACTACTGAATTTCAGTGGCAAATTTGGCGGTGTGCGCAGGGGTGCAGCTCCTGTTGGGTACCAGGATGGAAAATGACCTCTGGACGCTGCCCATCCCAGGCTGAAATCAACACTGTGCGTGTTTTGCTCTAGGCAATGCATGGCCCAGACAGCATCCGGTCAGCGTAACACGTATCTTTCTCTTCCTCCAAGGAGCTCAGAACGGTTTATATATGGTTTCCAAGATGGTTTCAAGTTATAGTAGCTTATAGGGTCAAATCTGTTCAGCGAGAGAGCGGAGTCACGTGCCTTCAGGCCATTCCCTGAACAAGATATGTCTCGCCCCAGTCTTTCACACCCACCTAGCCCTCCACCTCTGAAAGAATGGGAATCCGGAAAGGCAAATGGGCTCCTGCTGCACAGGCTGGATGACATCTATGGCCCATTCATTGCCTACTCCTACCTTAATTGGCATAGGAAAAGGAGACAGAGGTTCCAGTTATAAAGACAAAGCTTGGACGGGCACTTACATCAATGTTGACAGGCTCTATTGTATTGATGTGCACGTTGGGCGCAGATGAGGAACGATCTCGTTGACCAAACTGATTCCGATGGTCTTCGTCTGCTGGTCGGAAAGGCTGGGGTATTGGAATGGATTTTGAAGGAGAAGGACTAGGGAGAATTGGCGGTCTGAGAAAGTCAAGGCATAAAAAGGGGGATTAAGGACTATCCGCAGAACCATCACCACCCACATATATTGCCTGTCCACGGAGAGTAGCTGGTGAGGCCCTTTTGGGCATCCTGCTACCTTTTGAGCAGGACTGGCATCAGCTCCCAACATCTTCAAGCAGCTGCCAAGGTCCCCCAGGTGCTGACACTGGTGTCAGATTGGGCCCACCCACCAGCAGTTCCTCCCCATCCTGCTGGTGGGAGGCTACAAGGCACCCACCGTTTAAAATGCTCGACAATCCCCCAGAGAGACATTACACCAAAGCATTCTGGGAAACCTAAAATGGTACGGGCGCTGCTGTCTTACTGGTACACCGACTGAGCTTCCGCCAACTAACAGATGGTGGGCAGCCATTGGAACTTTCCCCAAAGAAATAAAGGAAGCTGCCTTATATGAGTTAGATCATTGATCCCTCTAGCTCAGTACTGTCTGCACTGACTGGCAGCGGCTCCCCGGTGTTTCAGACAGGAATTATTCCCAGCCCTACCTGGAGAAGCCAGGAATTGAAGCTGAGACCTCTGGAATGAAAGGCGTGTGCTCTACCACTAAGCTATGGCCCTTTGTCAACCAGAAACTAACCCTATTCTGAAGTATGGTTAATGGGAACACATGAAGGGCTTTTTTTGTTGCAGCACCAAGAAAGTGGAACTCCCTGCCTTTGGAGGTCAGGTTGGCTCCCTCCTTACAGGTCCTTCACCATCAGCTGAAGACCCAGTTATTCCAACAGGCCTTCAGTCTGTTGAAATTTGAATTTCTTGGCTCTCAATGATTTTAAATGTTTTTAGTAGCTGCTTCTGTTTTGCTGTTGGTTTTCATGCTTCAGTATTTTTATTGATTTACTAATTATTGACATGAACGCTTCCTCGGAATTGGAAAGGCAAGACAGACAGTTCCCCATAAATAAATAAGTAAATAAATACCGTCAAAAATGATCTTAAGAGTTTTCCTATAATGACTTAATGAAGCACAAAGCAGCGTTTACCATTAATGCCTTGCATCCCAAATATGGCAGTAATTAAGGTACGTTTAGCAGTAAGATTACTGACCAGTAAAGACACCGTGCAGTGATTTGAAACAACAACTGTGGCTGGAATTACTGCTTTTTTAATACAATTATATGTTTTTCACTTGAATAAGGCCAAGGCTGCAAAGGCCTTTCTCACATCAAATGTTGTATAAATAATCATTGTGATGGTACATATGTAACAAAAGGATGACAGATCATGTTGTGTTTCAAAATGCAAATATTGAAAACACTTTAACTAAAAAGACAAAAAAGCACAGGAGTTGGGAACCTTTTTTGATGATAGTGCTGCTTACTGTACCAAATTAGAAGAATCAATGAAGACTGAGGTGGCAATACGAAATTGCATTTTCATGGACATGGGACAGAACTGCGTGTGGAACCCCCGTTTCATATTTCTGCAGCAGCAATACCTCTGCTGCTGAAGAGTCAAGCCTTTTTAAAAATGGAATAGCTGCTTGTTTCATTGGCACTTGGAATTGTTGCATTATAGGCAGCAAGCAAGCAAATCTCCAGATGTATATGGTTCTTGCCCCACATGTATTAATTTCTTTGTATTAGGGTTATTACTTTAGAGATAGATATATCTCTGTAAGGCAAGCCTGTAACTAGCCATTTGCCTACTTATCTAATGGTAACAGCCTGGTATAAAAGTGCAGCAGAATGACGTTCTAGAATGGACTGTCCGCACTTCAGATGGCAGGGGCATGTAATGCTCCACACATTAAAAAATATCCCTCTCTGCAAGCTTAAGAAAACAAATACTATAGCATATGAGAGAAAGATTCTAGCTCAGCACACTCCCTTCTTTCATACATTCTACTTGCACGGAGGTTTTGTTTTTGTTTTTAACATAAGGAGTATTCAAAAATGTGATTCCAACCAGCAATCTCAGATAGTCCAGTACATTCTAATACGTGATCCTGCACATGTGAGCTCTGAGTCTAAAGCTTGCCTCCAAACAAGGAGCTAGGGTAGTTTTTGGCAGCTGGTTAAGAGGGGATCTCCTCCCCCCTCCATTAAGAAGTGCCATTTAGATCATAAGCCTGAGGGCATGGTTTGACTTGTTTGTTATTGATCTCAGGTAAGCTGCTCTGAGAACCTTTGCACCTAAAAGGCGCAGAGTAAAAATATTTTAAGTAAAACAAACCAATAAATAATTGTAGCACAAAACTACTTATGCTGGCATTCATAAGCGGGTGGGCCAATACCTTTTGTGGATTTATGTGCAATGCTGCTTAATAGGTATCCTAGCTATGGGAAAAAAATATTTGGGAGCACCTTACTGTGTAACTCTCACCAATCTTGCTCCATGCACATGGTTATAACACTGAAGCAATTGCTCAAATGTCCCTTGCATTGTATCAAATGTGAGGGGCTGGAAACACACTTTGATCCAACTCACACATAATAACTTTCTATGGGTTGGTAGGGGCCCATGGGAGTTGTTTGCCACTTCTGCTTTGAATCCAGTTTAGAAAATAACCCAGGAATGCCCGGACCTTGGTTACTCGTGGGAACGTATGAATCCATAACTCTGGGTTGCTCAGGGAGAAACAACCCAGAGTTTTAACCCAACAAAAAAGCATGGGTTAACATTCTGGGTTATTTCCCAAAACCCCCCCACAGTTCTGGGTTTGCACATCATGCTGAACAACCCAAGAATGGGCCGTTCCTGAGTTGTTTTCAAAACTGGATGTGGTTTGCTCATTCCGACGTGGTTCTAACAACCCATGGGTTCTTGTAATGTGCAAGATGGGTCTTTGTATTGTTGTCTGTAGACTACTGCATGCATTGTTGCCTATAGCTATTGTGCATAGCTTGTAAAGAAATAACTTTACTTTAACAGTAAAATAATTTTTAAGGTGTCTTAGTAGCAACCTCAACAGCAGGAACATCTGCTCCTGGCTAGGTACAAACTGGAGGATAATGATTACCTAGACCTATTCCAGTCTGGGTTTCAACCTGGTTACTGAATCTAATCTACGCTCTGGACCCAAAAGGAGATTTCAGACCTTTCAACAGCCCGCTGCAACCAATTTGCCCAGCACTTTGCAGACAAAATTGCTCGGTTCCGCTCTGACTTGGATGCTATTGTTGATACAGACCCAGTGGGTGTAACTTTGGCACCCGCTTGTCCAGTATTATTGGATATTTTTCAATTTGCACAGTCCGATGATGTGGACAGGGTCCTTGGATTGGTGAGAGCCACCACGCATATACTAGATCATTGCCCTTCCTAGCTTATAAAAGCAGCCAGAGGGGGACTGTCTGAGTGGGTAAGCGGAGTGGTCAATGCCTCCCTTCGCCAAGGTAGGGTGCCAGCCTGCTTGAAGGAGGCAGTGGTAAGACCCACATTGAAAAAGCCCTCCTTGACCCCCACTGTATTGGATAACTACCGGCCAACATCCCATTTTTGGGCAAGGTATTGGAGCATGTGGTGGCCTCCCAACTCCAGGGATTCCTGGATGAGACAGATTATCTAGATCGATTTCAACCTGGCTTCAGGCCTGGTTATGGGACAGAAACAGCTCTGGTTGCCTTGGTGGTTGAACTTCACTGGGAACTGGATAGGGGGAGTGAGTCCCTGCTGGTCCTACTGGGGAAAGTAAGTTTTTACTCTCTGGCAGAACATAGCAAGAGAAGCAGCCAATCAGACCTGATGGGTTTAAAAATTACATAACTTGGGCACAATCAGTGAGAACTCTTTCTTTTGTCTCCAGCAACCAAGCTTCCATCATAGTCAAGACATACAGAAGGGCCTTTCTGTTGGATTTTGGGGCATGGGCATGCTGTTGCAGGAGGTAATGATCCCTAAAGTATCTTGGGCCTAAGCCATTCAGGGCTTTAAAAGGTCATCACCAACATTATGAACAGTGGTGGGAAACAGACTGGTAATTAGTGCTGCTGTTGCAGGTCAGGTGTGGTATGACTGCATGAGCAAATACCTGCTAACATTCTCATTTCTGCATTCTGGATCACTTGAAGTTTCCAAAGACTCTTCAAGAAGCTTGCTCCACATTGAGCGCATTGCAATAATTTAATCTAGATGTAACTAAGGCAGTTGGTGCAGCCTAATCTGGGCAAAGGCACTCCCAGGTAAAGCCACTACCTGAGCATTCAGGTGCAAAGCTGAATCCAGCAGCACCTCTAACCTCTGTAAAATGGTTCCTTTCAAATCTACCTTTACTAGGTGGTCCAGAAGGATGCCATGGTTGATGGTATTGAATGTTGCTGAAATGTCCAGAAGAACTAATAGGGATATATACCTTAATTCCTGGTGTAGACTGTCAATCAACCAAACATTTATTTAACCAATGTCTTTAGTAAGTTCCCATTAAGTTTACTTTAAGGCAAGATGTCAATGAGGAATGCCTGTACGGCAGGGCAAGGATTTAGTTGACCTAGCCCCAACCCAAACAAAGAAAGTAGTTATTTGCAATCCAATTATATAAATTGAATTAATTCAATTTGCTACAATTTCTTCTGACTAATCTTTGTGTTTGCATACTGGGAAGATTTCAAAGCGAGCAATCAATACAGACTGATGAGAGCATTACATATTGGTGCTGCAACTTATAATCCTGAAGGGAGGTGGTGGAGAGAACAGGTCAAAGGCGTACAGTCCAAACAAGGCTCACCGGTTGTGATGCATCATCTGATCCTAGTACAACCTCAAAACACACAGGCTGTGATCCCTGTGGCAGATACTAGATTTCTAATGTGCACATGGCATGCTCTGAAACCACATCAATGCGGCTGCCCAATTTCAAATAGAACAGCTGCTCTTAAGCCTCTACAGGTATAGTTAAGTCTATCTACACGCTTCTGTTTGCTGGCACAAGGAGAATACCTATGATGTTACCCATGCTAGTTTGCACAGGATCTTTCCTTTAAAGGATTTGTCAACTTTTCTGGGAGAATGGTAAGAACAGCTGGTCCAGTTTCTGCTACTGTGTGATGGCTGTTTCAACTGTTTTTGCCATTGGTGAGTGCTACATGGGATAGACTCTGGAAGAGCCCAATTTTTGAAAAATGCCACAATTTGAACAACAATTATCCCAGCTTGCTGAAAAACACAGCGACCCAGAGTCCAATGTATGCTGTATTGGACCTGGCCAGGCAATTTCTCAGAGAGTTCCCACCAAGTTGTGAATGTTGAAATCTCCTACACAGCAGGAAGAAACTGGGTCATATTTGATTCCACACCCAACAACAAACCGCACAATCTGGCACAATCCTACTAAAAAGGAATCAAGTGCTACTTATTAGCACAGGCGATTCTATTCTGTATCTTAGAGTTCTTAGAATAATTTCATTCAAGAACAAATTCAATGCGTCAAGAAGGCAATCATCCCACAAACAGGACGTGGGAAACAAACGCACCTAAGCCTCACATTGGGATAAATGTGGAATACTAAAAAAGTAAGAACTCTTTATTTCAAAACAGGCTCCCTTGAAAGAAAGGGAGGTTTCCTGTGCTAAAACTGATCATGGTCAAGTCAATTAGCAGCATCTAGCATAAGTGTTAGGCAACAGCAACAGTATAACTTTGAGTCCAGAACAGGCAGATTAGGAAGGATGCACAGATGTTTTACAAAAGTTATAGTAGAACAACTCCAGTTCTTTGGGGTTTTGCCTGAAAAGACTACTGAGCAGTATTCGGCAGTGACCGGCCACACATGACTGGCCCCAATTCTGTTGTGCAAGCGGTCTTCACTGCTTGCACAACTGTGATTTAACACTTCCCAGGGCAACCCGAAATGAGCAGAAATGAGTGTTTCTGCTTGTTTTGTGGCTTGCCTCCAGAAGCACTAAACTGCCATTGCCCAAGTGGTGGAGTCATCTTGGCAACAGAACTTGTGGGGCTGGCTACACAGAATGAAAATGGTGGTGGGCCCTGCGTGTGGACGGGCAGGACTGGATACTGCCAACTGTATTAAAAAAAAACACTCATCCTATACCCTCTTTTTAAAGCACTTTTATTTTTTAGAAAATCAACCTCCATTAAGGGGCACATCCACCCAATTTCTCTCCCCCACAACCACCTGTGCAACCCACCCACCCCCAAACATCTATGCTCCAGTTCTGCATCAGTTATGGAGAGACTCAAACTCTAAAGCACTTTTTGGGCAACTAGTCATAGCTTGGTCAGGCCAAGCTGCAAAGCATTATTTTGAACCATGGCTTGGGACCGCAATACCTGATGGAATGCTTCTCCTGACATGAACCTACCCGTACACTGCGCTCAACATCTAAGGTCCTCCTCCGAGTGCCAACTCCGAGGGAAGCTCGGAGGATGGCAACAAGGGAGAGGGCCTTTTCGATGGTGGCCCCCCGACTGTGGAATGATCTCCCAGATGAGGGCTCGCCTGGCGCCAACATTGTTATCTTTCAGGCGCCAGGTCAAGACTTTTCTCTTCTCCCAGGCATTTAACAGCATTTAACGACGTTAAGTTTGTCTTTTAACGGACCCCAGAACTGTTGTTTTTTTAAATGTATACTGTTGTTTTTATGTTTCTAATGATTTTTTAAATTTTGTATACTTTTTTAATGTTTACTGGTTTTAACTTTTGTAAACCACCCAGAGAGCTTCGGCTATGGGGCAGTATATAAATGTAATAAATAAATAAATAAATGAATAAACAAACCTCTAAGTTTTTTTTTTTAAAAAAAATGCAACGTTATTAGAACAGCAGGATTTAAGAGCATACCCAGGTGAATATGAGGGGGGCATTGAAGGGTATGATCCAGATGCTATGGTTGTCTCTCCTAAGGAGGCCTCCTCCTGTGGTATTGGGTGGTGTTCAAAGAACTTGGAGACAAACAGCAAACTGTAAGGCAAGAACAAAAACAAACCTAACTTAGAAGCCATTTTTAAATAATAGAGAAAAAAATAATCTGTTTGGAAACAGCACATTTTGAAAGTTCTCTTCTACCACATGAGCACGTCTTTAAAATGATTTCAGCTTAAGTAGAATAGGGATAGAATACACAGGAATTGCCTCTGCACAGTAACAACCATGAGACTACAGGAAGCAAGATATTGTAGACTCAGCTCATAGAGGTATTCTGCCATTTACTTATATTTATTAAGGCACAGAAAAGCTATCAGTGAGAGTTTGTTTTCCTACCTTACAGCTAAAAATGTCTACCTGATCAAGGGATGGTTATTTGATTTATTTTTCCATTTCCAAGTTTGAGATGGCTACACAGGAACATGAGTCAGTACTATTCTTCTCCTATAAAGGAATCTTTGGGATCAAAGTGTGGCAATTGAACTGTTTTTCAATGCTGCTATTACGATCTATCTATCCATCTATCTATCTACGTAGCCAGCAGTGTCTCATACAACAGCTTAACTATATTTACGGCCTTAGAGTCCTTCCTTGCACTTTGGAAACATGCTTGCCAATATAAATCTAGTTTACACAGAGAGCTTCAAAAACCAAATTTGGGGGAGAGGGAGGCAGTCCTATTGTGCCTACAAATACATTAGATAGGGTGCAAGCAATCGTGGGATTTGGTGGTGTTGCATGTGAAACATGGGCACAAAGTACTATACAGTGTGCTGATGGCCACCATGATCAGATGTGGGTGGGTCGGTGGGTGGTGGGGAGTGGGGGATGTCATACATAAAGCATTCCTATGGTACAAAGAGGCAGAGACAGGTTCTCTGGACCACCATTGCATTCCAAGTACTTTTGTGCAACGCTATGCACTTGATGTCCTGCTGGAGGCAGCCTATGAGGAATGAATTCCCCCTCTATATTACAGAGGACACCACCATAGCTGTGTCAATGCAATGATGCTCACTGTACTACGGCAGCTGCTGACATCTATATCTTCAGGGTCACAGTATTGAAGCGTAGAGTTTTGGTTACTTACTCAAGCTGATCATAATTCACGCACATCAATGGCACCTCCGTACTACAACGCTGGTGAAATTTGTACCCACAAGTCTGACAACGGAATCCCTGGAAAAGCAGCTTTCGACAGAAGTCGCAGAACGCTAAAGTGAAGAACGTTTTCCGTACCTAAGCCATCGAACAAGAAGTGATGAGAAACCAAGGCCTCTTGTGCTCGTTAATGTCCTCACTAAAGAAGGGCTGTGTCAAGCTCCTTCTGGTTACAATTAAACAGAAAATATTACTCTAAAACCAATGTGATTGTCAAGATTATAGCTCTTTTTCAAGCATTTAGGGGCACAGAAGAACACCACACTGTTCTATTGTGAGTAATAAGACTTTAGTGTAATTGCCTAAATACATATTTGTGATGATAAAGCAGCAGCCCAATCTTCATCCATACCAGGTGAATTAAAATCACTCTCCCTTGTAGTTGGGCACCTGCCTGCCTTTAGGCATTTAGACTGATAACTAAAACATGCCTCAAGTTTCAATTGCCGTTTATCAAAACACACTTCATGAAAGGAAATAGCTTTGGGCTTTAGAAACAAATAGTGATCATGCATAAAAGATAACCCAGTTAGAAAAAAAATCAAGGACATTTAAGCCCTATGCAGGCATTAAAGCACACATGTGAGGAAGGGGATATGCTTGCTAGCCCCACTCCCTCAGTGGCAACGCCCCTACTGAGCTGGAAAGATATTATGACGCTGGAAAAAGTGCAGAAAAGGGCAACTAAAATGCTGGAGCATCTCCCCTATGAGGGAAGGTTACAACCGCTGGGATGGTTTAGCTTGGAAAAAAGGAGGCTAAGGGGAGACATGATAGAGGTGTACAAAATGATGCATGGTGTGGAGAATGTGGATAGGGAGACATTATTCTCCCAATCCCATAATACTAGAACCCAAAGGGGTCATCCCATGAAGCAGATTGGTGGGAGATTAAGGACAAACAAAAGGAAGGACTTCTTCACACAGCGCATAGTTAAACTTGGAATTCGCTACCACAAGATTACTTTACATTACTTTATAACACAGCAACTCATAACTAGTGAATTATCTCTGCTCTGTCATGCACCAGTATATTTAACAAACTCATGCACATAGGCACTTTATTAAATTCCCCATGAGAACGTTTCTATTTGAATGGCAAGTACATTGCTTTCAATCACGGACAATTTACGTAATTCTTTGTGCAATTATGGCTTCAGCCTTGAGATTACAATGATGTGAAAACAGACTACATGTTTGCAACGAGCACACAAAAAGGAACTGAAGGTCATCTAGTCCAGCTCCTTAAAACAGGATTCTAAACACATCTGGCCTATTGATGACCCCCATGTGAACCAGATTAAACAAAAAGTTCCAACTGTTATTTGTCTATACTTACAACCTCCACTCAACAATACATACAATGTTGTTGGGCATAATGCACCCCCATCTAGCAATGTGGCTTAACTAGGCTTGTAAGCAGTCATTTGCCTGCTTGCTTATGATGAGCAGAAATTGCCTGCAAGTGAACAGGAAGACAGGTATATGGGAAAATAGTCTTTTTTATTTAGCGTTGTTCGATTAGCAACATTGACTATCGTGCACACAAACACGTGTGTGTGTGTGTGTAGGGATGGATATAAGTGTAACTAAGTGGCTTATTAGTACTTGTGTGCTTACTTGCAAGGCTGTGCTTAACACATACTTGGGGCTCATAGATTGCCAGGCAACAGGACTAAGCCCATGGCTGCTGTGGGGGAAAAGTGTCATTTAGAACATAGATACTCTGCTCAAAAGCCTACAGCTGTCTGCAAAAGGTGCCCATTTGTTCACTGAAAAGGCTTTAAAAGCTACAAAGGCGGATGAGAAACCCGCAGGCATTGTAAGAAAATACTTACAAAGTTGTGTGTTGTAAGAGGCACATTCTCTAAAACTTCCACATGCAGTTCTTCTCCCGTCAGCCAGGAAATGTCAGTGTCCCAACCAATTGGCTTCTTCTCCCTACAGAGTGAATAAGCTCTTGGTGGTTAAATGGAAATCGCTAAACCCATTCAGATTATTAATGGCAAAGATATTTCAAGAAGCAGTTATCAGGGAGATATTGATAATGAGTGGGGGCTTCCTTCCCAGCCTAACACTTTCAGGGTGCAATCCTCAGACAGAAAGAAGTCTTACAGCTCCCAGTGTTTCCTAGCCAGGTGAATGATGGGAATTGTAGGAGTTTTTTCTGTCTAAACATATATAGGACTGTGCCTTAAGCAGCTTAAAATGGCAAGATGTTAGCAAGCACAGAAGTCTCTTGTGAAATTCAGCTGCAGCAAACATCTACAGCAACAATGAAAGGATGGCTCTTGGGGTTCAAAAACCACAGGAAGCTTCATTCCATTGAAAGGAAAACAATATTTCTCGACTGATTACCTCCAAAGTTAAAAGTTGACTAGTTGAGTGTCAGAGCACATTTTTCACTGGAAGAAGGGAAGAATTTGGAAGCTGCTACTGCACAGTATACATCAGGGATCATACTGCCAGTATCATACTGCCTTTATGCAAATTTATGGTGCGACTACAATTACAATACTGTGTACAGTTCTGGTCACACCTAAAAAAAGATATTGCAGAGATGGAAAAAGAGCAAAAAAAGGCAACTAAAATGATCAAGGGACTGGAGCATCTTCCCTATGGGGGAAGTTAAACAGCTGGGATTGTTCAGCTTGGAAAAAAAGGAGGCTAAGGAGAGACCTGATAGAGGTGTACACAATTATGCATGATGTGGAGAATGTGGATAGGAAGACTTTTTTCCCCTTTCTCATAATACTAGAATCCGAGGTGATCCCATGAAGCTAATTGATGGGAGTTTCGAGAAAGATTAAAAAAACACCCTTCTTCACACTGCACATAGTTAAACTATGGAATTCGCTACCATAAGATGTAGCACTGGCCATCAATTGGGGTTTGGATACATTCCTGGAGAAGGCTATCAATGGCTTCTAGCTCTGATGGCTATGTACTACCTCCAGTATCAGAGGTAGTAAGCCTATATACACCAGTTGCTGGGGAACATGATCAGGAGGGTGCTGTAGCACTTGATTGTGGGTCTCTGGTCGACAGCTGGTTGGCCACTGTGTGAATGGATGCTGGGATGAACCCTTAGTCTGATCCAGCATGGCTTTTCTTATGTTTTTATGTAGGGATCATTTTGGGCTTCACTCTAACAAATCTATAAGTGAAGGGAGAGGAACCTCTCCCATCCTCCAATAATGTGATAGCCAACGCTAAAAGGTACCCAGTGAAATTTTGCCTGTTGCTCTGCTCTGAAAAATAATGTATTTAAAACATGAAGAGAATCGTTTTTATCTTCACTGAAGGCTCATACTCTTGGAACACTTGGGAATATCCCCTCTAGCAATCTTTCTCCCATTCCCCTCCCAAAACCATACTTCATACAAACCATACCCATCCTGTATTCGGTAAACAGCACAGCATTCCGGGATAAGACCTCGCATCATCAAAGCTTTCTTTAAACTCTCCCGGACAGTGACTCCACATCTTGCTGGAACCTGCAAAATCAAAAGAAAAACACACACATGGGCTTAAAGTTCAGCTTAATGTTATGGGGGTGCATTTCTAAACCAGGGGTGCAGGAACTCTTTCAGCCCGAGAGCCGAATTCCATTTCAGAGAACTTCTCGGGGGGGGGGGGGGGGGCTACATTCCAGTGGTGGGAGGAGCCAAGAGAAAAGGGGCGGCCCCCAAAATTCAGAACATTTTCGCTTAAAGCTAACTTACTGCCAGTAACTAAGCATAAGGAGCAGCATTTCAAACATTTAGAATGTGGGGAAAAAACTGCACAAAAGCCAGGAAGCTGCCAGACAATCACTGGTTGAGAGAAAGGGGGCGGGGTCAGAAGGTGGCGGCATGGACTACTGGGGAAGGCTGGACTGGGGTCCCTTGAGGGCCATATTTGCCCCCCTGGCGCTGAGGTTTTGCACCCCTATTCTAATCTCTTAAAAACAGGCTGCTGTCTCAAGCCTGACACATTTGAGTCTTCACAGAACTGAAGAGACTGGCTGAATCAGACCATCCTGCCTCTGCACATGGAGGTTCCATCTAGCTATCATGGCTAATTGACAGAGTCTCTATGAATTTGCTTAAACCAGCCTTTCCCAACCTGGCGCCCTCTGGATATTTAGACTACAACTCCCAGCATTCCTGACGATTGGCCATGCAGGCTTGGAAGATGAAGGGAAAAACATCTGGTAGGCAGCGGCTTAGAGAATGCTGGTCTAAACCCTGTCAAAACCATCTAAGGCCCATAGCCATCAGCACAGTGTGTGGGAGCATATTCCATGTATTGATTACGTAATTTGTGAAGAAATATTAGGAGGAGGTAAGTAGGTGTCCTGAAACTATCTACTGCTTGAAAACTGCTAACAAGAGAAAGCGGCCTCCATCACAGACTGAGCAAGTTCCAGCTGCTCATGTTCCAGAGCTTCTTGGGACAACATTATTATTATTTATTTATGTATTTATTTATTTATTTATTTATTTATATAGCACCATCAGTGTACATGGTGCTGTACAGAGTAAAACAATAAAATAGCAAGACCCTGCCGCATAGGCTTACATTCTAATAAAATCATAATAAAACAATAAGAAGGGGAAGAGAATGCACCAAACAGGCACAGGGGAGAGTAAAACTAACAGTAGAAAAGTCAGATCAAAATCAAGTTTTAAAAGCTTTAGAAAGAAGAAAAGTTTTTAGCTGAGCTTTAAAAATTGCGATTGAACTTGTAGTTCGCAAATGTTCTGGAAGAGCGTTCCAGGCGTCAGGAAGACCAGAAGATGGTGGCAGTAATGCTACTTGAATAACCCCAGCTCCGTATAGTCACCCTGTAATTTCTATTCTTGTACTAGACCAGAGTGAAATTTTATTTTGAGAAACTTTTGTAGGCTGCTTTGAGGCTATCATGCAGGATATAACATATCCTAAATAAAACAAATAAAATGCAAATGAATTGTTTTAACTGTAAATAAAAAAAATTCAAAAGTTCTTTGCATCTTCCAGCCACACACATAGGATGACAAACTATATGACTGACACTTAATATTGAGCAGGGGGTTGGATTGGATGGCCAACTCTACTATTCTATGAATCTATGAATTCATATTCAAATTACTGAAGTGCCCACTTCTTTTCTTTTCACTGAGATGTGAGCAACTTTAAAAAACAAATGAGCACTGTCCTCCCTTTTTTTAAGTCATAGTGGGACAGCAGAACAGTTTATAACAGAACATTAGTATTAACTCAGGCTTATTGCTGAGAGTGCCTAGTCATCATTGAAAACCAGAAATTGCCCCAAGGTAAACAGAACCTCCGAATTGTAGCACATTCCTCAGAAGCAAACATTTATCTTTTTTTAAAAAATCAGCTAAACACAGTCAGCTCAGCATAGACGGAATGACTGAACTCTCTTCAATGACTCCATCTGAGTCGGTATGCACTGCCTCAGAAGCCTCATGTAAAGCCTTTGGCAAAAGAGCATTGTTGTTTGTACCCACTTCGTGCCCAAGAAAGACGCAGTAAACTAAGATAAGGACACAGTCAGCGGATTGTGCTTTGCACATACATCTCTGGAAGGAGCTCTTATCTCTTTCTGTTTATATTTTCCTTTCCCTGAGATTGAATCATAGGTGAAGTGAACTCTAATTAGATAGCTGCATTTACTGAAGCTGGAGCCTAACTCTGAAGCTACTTTATTAACAGAAAACAAGCCTGGAACCTGCCTCTGGGAGAAGTCTGAGAACTTCGCAATACTGCTTATAGTAACTCCATGAGAAAAAGAGGAACTTCAATAATAGCTTCGGCTATTGGGCGGAATAATAAAATAAATAAAATAAAATCTATTATTCTTCTTGGGCTTTTGGGCGATGTTCTAGAAAACCCTGGCTCAAAATAAAGGAGGGAGGGAGGAGGCATGTTCACCTGCAAAGCTTTGCATAGCCTTGTTGTAAATCGGTGCGACCGGCAAAAAGTTTAGGCAAAAAGAAAATTTGTTCTGTCTCTGCAATTGTAGCAATACTTTCTCTATGGATCAGTCTGCACAATCAAACAGCCCACCACAGCCAGTGTGTGTGGATGGCGATTTGGAATATTCAAGCTGCAACCACAGCTTGTTGTCTGAACCCAGCAAGGTTGTGTTGTGTGAGAGTTAAGCAACCCTTGCATAATCTATGGCCTGTTTTAGGGTTAGGACAACCCGACGAGCCACAGTTGTGGCTTGAACATTTAAAACCTGCCTGTTTTAAACCACAAACCACTGTGGCTTATTTATGTTCCTTTGCACTCCTTCAAAAAGTTACATGATTCTTTAAAAATAATAATCACAAACTATTTTTTTCTCCATGGTTTTTTAAAATGTTATTTTACTATCCTAGAACAGGTGTTTTACTGGTTTTTGTTGTAAACACTCAGAACTCTGTTTTCTAATGTCTGTGAGTAGTACCCCCTCACCAAATGTTTTTTTAAATTTAAACATGGCAGGATAGTAAACTGCAAACTTATTTGCAAGGACGACTTAACGTCATGATGTCATTACTATGCTATGAATACCTATGCATTGGTATGTGTGAGCAAAGAATATGGATCAACTTAGATAGATACACGTTGGACATGGACTTCAAGACAGTATAAAAATAAATCAAAATGTTTTTCTATCAGGCCTATACATCTGGAAAATTCTGAAGTGACTAAAATCGCTTTTCACTCATATATCCTATCTGAAGGAAAGGAGTTTTTAAATCCAAAAACAGGGTATAAAGACTTCCTATTCAATCTTGTGTGCTCAAGATGGTGGAGATTTTGGTAGACCAACCAGTTCTTAGGCAGTGGAGCTAGGGTTCCTTCCTACCAGGGTCCAACATAAAAGGAATGTCTTCATGGTCAGGAGGGCTTTATGATGGGAAGGGACTTTATGAACACAGAGCAAAGCAAATGACGTGTGGGGCACATGTTGCCCACATCACTTCCCCTCGATCTTTTAACAGGGCAGTTACAGATAAGATGGAACAAAAGGGGTGCAGGGACAGAAGGTGGAAGTCTTCTACATTGCTGTGAAAGTTTCAGCCACTCAAGTCCGACAAGACAGATTCTCTGCAGCTGTTGTGGCTATTGACATCTGAGATCCTCTGTCTATATGAGCCTATAAGAAACAGGTCCTTAACGAACCAGACAAGCACTTTATCTTACAACAACTAAGGAGCCAAAAATGGATTATTAAAGAGATTCTTGTATCAAAACAGGACATCAATTCACCAATTTGTAAACATTATTGTGGGCTCACAACTTCTGTGGAATCAGATGCAAGGACTACTCAAAGGCATATCTATAGTATATTTATACCGTGCCACTTGCATTGTTTTTACCAACTGCCCTGCAAATTCAAGATTCTGTTGCTACCCCCACTGCCAACTAGAAACCCTTGCCAGGGTGGGAAGAAGGGAAAGAAACCTAGCTTGGGACTAGCAGAAGTAGAAGTCCATGCACAATGTTAAAGAGAACAGCACTATAGGCAATGCTGCATGTGCATTTTTCTGATTCTTTATGCTGAATTGCATTCCCAAAAGCATTTCTGATAATTGTGCAGTGTGTTGTTATTATTATTATTATTATTATTTATTTATTTATTTATTTATTTATTTATTTATATAGCACCATCAATGTACATGGTGCTGTACAGAGTAAATCAGTAAATAGCAAGACCCTGCCGCATAGGCTTACAATCTAATAAAATCACAGTAAAACAATAAGGAGGGGAAGAGAATGCAAACAGGTACAGGGTAGGGTAAGCAGGCACAGGGTAGGGAAAAACTAACAGTAGAAAGTAACAGTAGAAGTCTGCACAACATCAAGTTTTAAAAGCTGAGCTTATCCCATCGATCCAGTTGTAATTCCTTTGGGCATGTGTGTGGCGGTTGGAGGTGGCCAGCTTTCCTCTCTTCCAGTTATAAAAGCACATGCCAGAACCCTCTGAGAGGAATCTAAAGTTAGAATTCTGGGTGGGGGATGGAGACAAACTTAAACTGTAAGAAACAGCCATGAAATTGCAAAGAATAGCTGAGAAGGGCTGGGCTAGTATTTCAGATTCTCAGGCGGTAGCATAGCATTTTGGGGGACTGCCATGGCCAGGGGTTCTAAAACCACAAGGGGAATCTCATCTTTCATTTGTAAGATGACAGCTCTTCAGGCAGGGCTGGGGAACCCCCAGCCCACAGGCCAGATTAGAACCATGAGGCCTCCCCACCTGGTCTGCCTGGGTTCCTTCCCCATCCCTGAAGCCACTTCAGTCTTCAAATGACAGAATCTGAAGCACGAAGGACATGCCTGGTCAAATCTCAGAAGTCAGGAAAGGTCTGAGCAGGATTCCCAGGGTCAGGAGAAAAGGGCTTCAGTTGCGAAGCCCTTGGACACTTTCCATGACCAGCAAAATACAGGGTTACATAAATTGATTCTTGCAAGCAAATCTTTGTACAGCTGTATGCTCAGCATTTCCAACAGTCTGACTTTATAAACAAGTTGAGTTATTAAGAAAGCCACAAAGCATCTTTGGCATACATTTTATCACAAAGGCCCTTTAAGGTTGCTTTAATAACTTAACTTCCCAATTGGGAGGGGAGGCAATGTGGAGGGGAATCTCCACTCTTATCTCCAACCATTAAATGTGGATTCTCCTCTCCACTAGCCTTCAGGGGGTGGGGGTTAGGGGAACCTTTGCAGACCAGATTAGGCTGGAAGTACTCCATCCGTGCCATAAAGTAGTGATTCAAAAATGAAACCTGACAAGAAACTCCCCCTGAGTGTATTGTTAATAAGGACAGTGTGCACCTACGTAATATGCAATGAGAAATATTTTTAAAACCTAATATATAGGATTGCACAATTGATATTAAATGCTCCATGTGGAAATCCAGTTAAAATGAGGTTGTGATCCTATACATAGCTCAGGACCACAATACCTGATTGAGTGCCTTTCCCAGCATGATCTTACCTGCATACTATGCTCATTATCTAAGGCCTTCAGGTGCCTCCTCTGAGGGAGGCTTGAAAATGTGGCAACAGGAGGGGCCTTTTTGGTGGTGCCCCCGATTATGGAACATTCTCCACAGCAAAGTCCGCCTAGTGCAAACATTGGGGTTTTTTTGCGCCAGGTTAAGACCTTCCTCTACTCTCAGAGCATATGATAAGGTTTTTAATCAGATCCTGGAACTTCTTATTGTTAATTCTTAAAAGTGTGTGTGTGCGTGTGTGTGTGTGAGAGAGAGAGGGGTGTGGGTGGGTGTGCGCTATCTGTTTATATGTTTGTATATAAATGTTTTAATATTCCATACAATATTGTATTTTTAAGGGTTTTAATCTTTGTCCAGAGAGCTTTGCCTACTGGGCAGTATAGAAATGTAATAAATGAAAAGAAATAATGCCATACCTATGAGTAAATCCCAACGGCCTCAAGGGGCTTACTTCTCAGTCGACACTGTTAAGCATTGCTAACTTCCACTGAGACAGTTAAGCACATGCTTAAGTCTCTCCACTAAAATCAACCAGAACAAAAAGTTCTTCAGTTTCAATGGACTTTGCCATGTATCTGAAATTCAAATTCTCAAATTCCTTTCCATTTAAATTTTCTTTGGCCATCTCCCTTCTATTTAGTTCTCTCATTCTCAATCTGTCTCCTCCTGAAACAGGACTGTTTCCTCCCTTATCTATCTTTGTAACTTGAAATTCCAGTTTCAGCATCTGTCATCTCATTTCTTTTATGCAGTCTAACCCTGCCCCCCAATCCCCAAAGAATTCACACTCTCTCACTCTTCTCCCTTGTTCCTAGCCTTCATGGTCTCCTTGACAACAATAAGCCTTAAATGTGGGCTAGAAATTGCTAGAAAGGAGGATGGATTATCAATGTACATTCTGCCATCTCTGTACCAAAAGCAGATCCCAGTTCATAGTCTTGGAGCTTTGGTTCTTTTAAAAAATATAAAATATGATTCTGACCACCACCAAAGGTATCATCCGCTTAATTCACTTGTTCTGCTCAAGTTCATCTTTGGCCCGACCCCACCCCTCTTTGTTTTACCTACTCCCTTGCTTTGCTCTATGTCTAAAACAGACTCCCTACCACCACTATATACCCTATTTCTTCGATTCTAAGACACACTTTTCCCCCCATATAAACATCTCTAAAAATGGGGTGCGTCTTAGAATCATGGGTGTGTCTTAGGGTTTTTTTTCTCCTGTTAGAGGTACTGAAATTAGTGTGCATCTTACAATTGATGGCGTCTTACAATCGAAGAAATACGGTACATCAAGCCGTCTCTCAATCCTTTGCGGTTTAAAGTTTTTTGTTTTCAAACCAAAACCAACGTAGATAATCACAATACAAGAATCCTTCAACCCCACATCCTCAGAATCTCTGATACCAGTGAGCCCTCCCCACTCCAATTCTTACTGCTTCTCAATCAAGACATGCCCCATCGCCCTTGCTCAGTTTGATTCTCTTGGATTATTTATGTATTTATTACATTTTTATGCCGCCCAATAGCCAAAGCTCTCTGGGTGGTTCACAGAAGACGCAGGGAATACAAAACTGTTCTCTATTTGCAGAGGTCAAAGCACAGAAACGAAGGCACAGAGGCTACATGTGCTAGCAAAAGAAGGAGTTGCTGGGATAGCATTCACATCCCTTTGCTTGTCATTTAGCAATGACTTATTTCTGCTCCTGGCAGGCATAACACACATGAGCTGGGACACTTCACATTTCTATGCTGGGGTGGGGAACCACTGGCCTGCAGGGCTGATGAGGCCCACACAGGCGTTTCCACCCAGTCCGGCAGCATCTTCCCATGGCCCCCACCCCTCTGTCACAGAGCAAAACAATTTTTTTAAATCTCTATCAGCTTTTGATTGGAGATAAGAGCTTTTTGCTCTCTGGCAGAGGAGCTGGGACCAGGGAAGGAAACTGTTAAGTGGTTCAACCCTGCTTCATTTTCAGCCTTGTCCTGGAGAGACTTATCCTGCTTACTTCTGAGTAGACATGCAGAGGCTTGGTGTTTGTAATGCCATTTGAAAGTGTTGCTGATTTATTCTTTCTCACTTACCTCTTTCTGAGTGGACATAAGAGGCTTGTCCTGCAAACTTGTAAGGAGACATGCTTCCTTGGTAAAAATGCTTACTTGGTAAAAATGGAATTGGGGTGGATTGGATTTTTCAGCCTCACCCACTTTTGCCTTTGGTTTCATCCACCACTGGAATGCAGCCCCGACAAGACCTTCTTCAAAATGGAATTCAGCCCTGGGGCCGAAAAATGTTCCCTAGCCCTGCTCTAACGGGAGAAGCAGGCCGCCTCAGGCTGTTGTAATGTGATGTACGGCTGCACACCCAACATGCCCAGGGCCCAATTACCTAGACCTTTGTATATGGACAGCAGGATCACAAGTTATTTCTATATTCTGTACAGCATGTGCCACAAAGCGAACACTAAAAAAAACACCTAAATAGAAGTAACTTAAATTTTCACTCTCACAAAAAAGGTCCTATTTTGCAAAAATATACACTACACTCTGTTCATCACATATTCTAGACTCCTCAAGGACATCACTTTGCTCACTCCTCTATCCAATGTATCATACAGTGACAAAGTACAAGGATCACACTATATCTGTCTTTTCACTTTGCATTGCTTTAACTACCAACATGTTTCTTTGGCAAGGACACAAAAATGTACGGGCCTTACCACTGTCCTCTGTTTGTTGGGTAGGAAGACTCTAACAGTAGGCTTCTGTGGAGATTTAGGGTTATTCCGTGACAAATCTGTAGGGTTCTGATAAACTGAGAGGGATGAAGGTGCAACAGAGAGACTAGAGGATGATGATGACGTAACCGTGTCTGTTGAAGCAGAACTGGAGACAGAGAAATCAGTTCCATTCCCCATGGATTCCAATAGCTGCTGCTCCCTCTGCTGCAGTGCATCTAACTTGCTGGTGTATTCCTCATAGGCCTGCAGGATGGAAAAGGTTATTTTAAAAAGCTATTTAATACTGATGTCCACTTCTGAGATATGTATAGCCTCTGAAGCACAATGAGCTGCAATCACTGGAACAGTCCTGATCCACCCCTGCATTCAGACATGACTTACTGTATGATAAAGCAGAAATGATGGCATCAAAATATTTAATTCAATGGCCTTTTTCTTAGCCATTCTAGTTTTAAACCTATACTTTATACGGTTCATACACATGCTACAATAACACTTAACCTTCAAGGGAATTTCAACCAAGGAACCCAGATGGACTATTTCGCCTTTGGGGTGGAGCAATACATTACTTGACATCATAAAACTAATTCAGAGGAGGGGCAAGAACTGCAAAGGGAGAATTGACAGCAGGAGGTGCTTTATCCTGTCCCATCTGCCATTTCTTCCTTATATTCCATACTCCCTGTGCAATTTCCCACCATCACCATTGCAATAGTCTCTCGGACTGGAGAAATGAGTCTGGGGAAGATTTGTGGGGGAGAATTGGTGATAGGTGAAGGATTAAGCAATCCCCTCTTCCACCCACCGATTCTTCCCTGCAAACTGCATTACCTGGAAATTCAGAGTAATATACAGTACTTGTACGTTATGTTAGAATTCAAGCATACAAATCATAGGAGAAGTATTGGTTGTGGAGCCAGAACCAACCACAACAGCAGAAAGTATCTAACTAATCTAAAAACTGGGAGGGCCATTTCTGTGGCTGGCACATTTACCTTCAGCCAACTTGAATCCATATGCAGCTCCTTCTATCCTTTCCCTCTAGTGTGAAGAGCCTGCAACCTGGACTACGTCAAGAACCAGAAGAGACTGCCATAAACACAAGGGATATGTGGAGATGATTACGGCAGTCTCCTCTGGTCCCTGGCAGTTGATCATTACAGCAAACCCTGTGACTTATGCAGAATACAGGTCTGACAGGCATAAGGAATTGCAATCTTGTCCTGATTTAATTGAAGAAGGTAACAATGTAGCTTTCAAGGGAGTATAACATTGGACAATGTGAGAAAACAAAAGCAACATCTCAGAGAGAAATGCAGCAAAAAGTGCATGCCTGAACTTCGTAACTTGAAATTGCTGAACTAACCATAGGGGTTTTCCTCCAATTTTCCCCGCAGATGAAAATACAAACATGTTGTAAGTATTGCTTGTGCAGACAAATCAACATTTGAAAGCTGAACAGATAAATGACAGTTTCCTGTAACCTGACATTGCAACACCTCAAGTCAGACCATCCTCCAAGCCATGTTTTGAAGGATCCTGAATGAGCCACTGACTTGCATTCTTCCTTTCCCCTTTCTCACATAATGGCACTCTCCTTAGGCTTTTCAGCACTAGCCATAGTTTGCTGCAATGTCCGTAAGAACAAACTTGTCCTCAAAGCCAGAATCAGAAACATGGTTTGGGCAGCAAGTGGTAACCATAGTTTGCTGATTCAGATGTCAGGGCAAACTATGGTTAGCACTAAACAGAACACTCAGGAAAGCAAAACCAGATGTGAAAGGGGAGGAGGCTGCAACTCATTTCCAAACCTCCAAAACATAATTTGGAGGACTTTCTAGATCAAGCACCTATACTATTACCCTCTTTAAGTTCTTCCCTTCCGGAAACTTCTTCCAATTGACCTTTGTTTTACTTTCAGGATTGGAGAGTAAGAAAATTAAACTTAACATTATTTGAAATGCTTTCATCAATTCTAACCAATAGAAATTTAAATCCCGACTGTGGCCTGATCTATTGGTACAAGTAACTCAATTCTGTATCTAGTTAAGAACTCTCCTCTACTGACAAGGCAAACAGTGCTGCATAGTTGTCTACAGTAGACTTAAAATATAGAACACTCTTTTGGACATTTAAATAGATTATGTGTACTTCTTCACCCTTGTCAGCTTTCATTGTCACTTGCTTAAAGGAGATAATCAGATTTGTTAAGCATGACCTCTCTTTACAAAGCTAGGCTAACTGCTTTTGACCAGACAATACCTGTACAGCAGTGTTCTTCAGATACCATCCAGAATATTAAATGTGACAACTTGTTTAATTTTAATACCTCCACCACCTACGACGTTCTAACATCAATGTTGAGCTATTTCTTATAGAGCATTTTAATATTACTCTTGTTTATATAAAAAATGATACTCTTGTCTTTTACAATTCCAGCATACATTTTCAACTCAAGGGCATCATGAAACATTTAAGATTACCCAGAGGCATTTCGTAGCCTCTTAACCAACGAGCACATTATTTTATACTCATACAAGACATGGACAGTATTAGTCATCTGCAACTCAACACTTACCTCCAAATATATGGATGGTGGATTGTGCTCTCCCCCAAACTTGTCCAGCAGGGCCTCTATGTGTTCTTGTGTTAATTTAATCATCTGTTTGATATTCCATACCTAAAAATAAGTGTGCATATGTTTCAATAGACCTGATTAAGTATATTATAACGTTTTAAAGCCATGAAACACAGGTGGGCAACCTGTGGCCCTAGAACCACATCCTGCACTCATTTCAAGAGTGCTCTGCCTGTGATTAGTTCAGACCTCTGGCTAGAATGATCTGTCCCTTCCCTGGCAGCCTGCTGGACAGGAAAGAAGAGAGGGAGAGAGAAAAGGGGGTGGCAGAAAGAGAGAGAAAAGTTTTGCTTCTGGCTCTGCCAACTGCTGGTGTCACTCTTGTCCATTGCCGACATGTGACCCCTGACAAATTACCCGTGAGGGAATGTAGCCCTTGACCAAAAAAAAAAGTTCCTCACGCCAGCCATAAATTATATACTTCAGGCATATATTAAGAGTGAGTTCTCTCTTTTGACACAGTCAGCAGTCATCTCTGCGTGCAGGGGTGCATTTCCATATAGAATACATCCACACACCCACACTCAGTTCACATAATCTTCCAAGCCTTGGTGTGGCTCGCACAATGAATCCAGCAAATATCCACAGACAGTGGCGCAAGGGACCAATGCAAGTGTGTGATGCAGGCTACCAATTGCATGTGAGTAATTGCTGCATTCACCAATATGTAAATCAGTAAAAAAAAAGTATCAGTGAACATATCCCAGAGATTTCCAGCAAGAAATAGTGTGAACGTGTTTTCATCATATCCACTTCTATCCCCCAGTCAATGCCAACATGATAGCTAATCTACTAAGCATTATATTATTTAAAAAAGACATACAAGAATGGTAACAATTAGACAAAGAACAACACCTTAGAGTTAAATACTTCCTCCTGTTAAAAGCTGCTGCACATTTAATGTTCAGGCTATCACCGCAGAGACTTAACCATCTGTCAAACTGTGGATAACAGAGCTAGTCGGCTTCAACCAGGAACTAACATCATTGCTTGAAAAGACTGTTGTTATTTTCTAAACTTCTACATCAAGCTTATATTGCTAAACACAATGAAATTATGAAGATCTAGGTTCTTTAGAAAGAGCATTAAGGAGACCCCCTAATAACTCTTTCCTCACAATTCAGATAATCCAAAGTGAGCTCGACAGCTTTCTCCTCTCAAGCTACAATTCAAAAGGATCTAGATCTTTATAGCGCCCACCCCCATACATTCATTACTGAACTTCATGGTGAAAGTGTTGGTAAGGCCTAAGGAAGGCTAGGTAAAGTAGCGGCAAAACTACAGGAGTGCTGGGGAATCAGTGGGCCTGTAGATGCTTCTGAATTCCCATCTGTCCCAGCCAGTATGGCCAATGATGGGAGCTGTAGTCTGAAGAGACAGATATTTCTATGGTTCAGGAGTGGGGAATAAGTGCCTTTTAAATACATAAACATGGTAAATTAAAACTTAATATTAAAAGAAAACTACCTGAGCTAGCTTGCATTTCATTAAAGGCCAAAACTACAGTAAATTTTACAAACTAGGACCTATTTAGTTCCAGTGGATCTCTCCACGGAGCCTGAAAATCAAACATCTACCTTTTATCTCAACAACTAGTGTTGCTCACTTCTATTATAAGATTTGAGATATATCAGCCTTCTAGAGCTATCTTAATCAGTTGCTATTAACAATTATTTATGTCAAGATATACGTCAAATAAAAGAAGGTTTCAGTTACAAGGAACTGTGGGCATTTAGTTTTGATTATTTTGGAGATGCTGATGTCTAGGCAATTAAGGACTTGCATAAATATGGTACAAATGATTTGGTCAGAAATCCAACACTGTTAGGTGAATTGCACTTATTTCAATTTGATGCAATTGATTCCGCTCTCAAACACATTTCTTTTCTAATCATATTTCTATAAATTTAGCTTGAGTTCTGTGCTAACTTCCACTCCAATTAATTTACATCACAAAGCATTTTAGAAAAGCCAGAATACATCCCCCTATGACCGTTGAAGCATTCGTACAAGCTATGTTCACTAGCCACTTAGTAGGTGCAAATTTATTGCCTCCATCTTAATCATCGACATCAGCTAATGACCATTTTGTACATAGGCTGGGTTGAGACAACACAATAACCAACAGTGGTTTAAATAGTCAACAGTTGTTTATTTAACCCACCATGGGTTATCATGTTGTGCGAAGGGAGTTTTTTAACCAACAGTTGGTTATTTGACCAAAGTAATCAATGCAAATAACCACTGCTGTGCAGAGTTGAACCACTGTTGGTTATCGTGTTGTGTGGAGGGCATCGTTAGTTATTTCTTCAGCCACCATTGGTTGCAAGGCAAGAGCGGTCAAAGTGGCTGCTGCTGTGCAGTCCAGCTCGCAGGATAGATTTTCAGAAACAATGGCTGATGAGATAGTAGTGGGAGGACTGAGGGGGGATGAGTGAGTCAATTCGGCCTAGACTAATAGTGAACTCAACACTGATCCTAATCCACACCACAGTTGATTATTATCATACTGTGTGGGGAGTATCCCCTAGATAAACAATTGTCGAGTTGGTTATTACCCCACCGTTGACTATTGTGTTTTCTGAATGAAGCCATAAATAATGAAGAGTTTTGTGGTACCTTGAAGTCTAAAGATATTTCGTGGCACAAAACTGGCTTTGCTGTAACAAACTGACAGCTAACCCTGAATGTTACTAAAAGGCAATGGGACTATTTCTCCACAGCAAATAACGAGACTCTTGGATCCAGTTGTTCAGGATCTAAAACCAGCTCCATGAATAATCTGAATCTGCCGTGCAATAATTAGTTGCAGAGCTAATTGGACAATGAGCAATTTACATTGCACTCTGCACTTAGTTCAGTATCATGTATTAATTTTCAAGGAACAGGATTACTCAACTGCTATGTATCAGTTTTTCGCAGTAAAAACTCTGCAATGCCTACAGCACTTTGAATTTTTAAGAAGTGCTCTCTTTGAATTTTTGATAGACCACATCAAACATCAGTATTTTCCATCCCATCAGATCTGTGAACTATGATCAGGATTACATACTTATCTGGCCAACAATCCTTTTTTTCACAGGGGAACAGCACATGCACACATACCCTTCTGCCACATATCTAGATGCAGGATGTGAGAAGATTGCACCTACAGGACTCTATACAATGTTCCAAACTCATGAGTTACTGTAGGTCGCTAGCAGGCAATCCAGTGCCCTCCAAATTTTTCAAACAACTCCCATAATCCCTGATGTTTGGTCATGCTGTCTTGAGCTGATGGGAGTTGTAGCCCAAAATATTCAGAGGTTGCCTATCTCCGCCTTAGGTACATAGTAAATAAGGGGATCCATACCTCCTCCACGTAAAGCTGAATACTGGCCAGGTAAATGAATTTAAAAGGTCCTAGGTCTGCTGCAACTGGAGAAGCATCAACCACCTCAATCTTACTTACTTACTTATTACATTTTTATACCACCCAATAGCCGAAGCTCTCTGGGCGGTTCACAAAAATTAAAACCATAATAAACCAACCAACAGGTTAAAAGCACAAATACAAAATACAGTATAAAAAGCACAACCAGGATAAAACCACGCAGCAAAATTGATATAAGATTAAAATGCAGAGTTAGAACAGTAAAATTTAAATTTATATTAAAATTAAGTGTTAAAATACTGAGAGAATAAAAAGGTCTTCAGTTGGTGACGAAAAGAGTACAGTGTAGGCACCAGGTGGACCTCTCTGGGGAGCTCATTCCACAACCGGGGTGCCACAGTGGAGAAAGCCCTCCTCCTAGTAGCTACCTGCCTCACTTCCTTTGGCAGGGGCTCACGGAGAAGGGCCCCTGTAGATGATTTTAAGGTCCGGGCAGGTACATATGGGAGGAGGTGTTCCTTCAAATAACCTGGCCCCAAACCGTTTAGGGCTTTAAATGTCAACACCAGCACTTACATTATTTAGGCAAAGATATATTTCAATGAACAGATCTGGAACTTATGCTAATTGCTCTGTATTACTGATTTAAAATGTATAGTTTGCACCAACCAAAAGGTAAAAATACATTTCAATATTTTGTTGCAGGTCCCACTAAAACGATCTGTCTTAACTTCCCTTCCACACAAACAGGTCTTCCAATGGTTCTTGAAGATGTTCAAGGTCACAATCTCATCACTAAGAATGAGCCTCTACACATCCTTGCTCTTTGAACCTGGCATAAGGAGGGTTCTTTCCATAGACTTCAGAGATCATGACGGGGCACCCTTTAGAGCTTTGTAGGACAAACCTAGCATCCTAAAATGTGGCTGGAACACAACAGGGATCCAGTAGAGATGTTTGAACACCAACCCAATGCTTTCCGAGCAACCCAACCCACATTAGGAAACAGAACATCATTGTTTGCCACCAGCTGAAACTTTCAAAGAGAGTTCAAGGAAAAAATGGCCTCCTGGACATTCAAGTACTCATGCATGTAGTGGAGTTGCCTGCAGGAACTGCAGCCATTAGGACAAGATTAAATTGGGAGACTTTCAACTATTCACATTTACAGTTACCGGCAGCAGCTCTCTTTATTAAAATATTTATATTCCACCTTTCTATCTTGTCTCAGAGATGACTTAGGGGGTTCATTACAAAACTTAACCACAGCATATTAGGGGGGGGGGAAACAATAGAAGCAGATAAAACCGCCTTTGTACAAAATCCAATGAAATAAAAATGACTAGAAAGCCCAAATGCCTTTCAGAAGAAAAAGGTTGTATTCAACCTACTCTGGATGAGCTTGCATTGACCTTAAGACACCAAGCTCACAGTCTGGGGGTGCTCACTGATCTACTGTTGCTGCTGAAGGCTCAAGTGGCCTTGGTGGCATGGAGTGCCTTTTATCAGCTGAGATTGGTGATCCAGCTGTGACCCTGCCTGGATAGAGATAACCTGGCCATAGTTATCCATGTTGTGGTAACCTACAGATTAGACTTCTGCGATCCACCATACAAGTGGCTGCTTTAGAAGACTGCTCAGAAACTGAAGTTAGCTCAACATACAGCCATACTAGGTTGCTAACCTAAGTCCCAGAGGGAATATCTTCTCCCATACCAATCTGCCCATGCATTAAGGCCTGCTTCAGAAGCTCTCTTCAGGGTGTCTCCAACATCTGAGGTGAGGTGGGTGGTGACTGGAGAAAAGTCTCTCTCAGTTGTGGTACCCCACTTGTGGGATAAGCTCCCCTGAGAGGCTTACCTGGTACCAACACTGTTATCTTGTAGACCTGTTTACTTTCCCAAGTTTTTAAATCACTGTTTTGTCTCTGCTGGATTGTTTTTCATGCTGCCTGTAATTTGCTGATTTTAATTCTAGGTTGTTCCTGTTGCTATTTTATTCTATTGCAGTACTGAGGCCTGAGAAGTTATTTTTAATTGAAGGGCAGTTTATAGAAACCTTTTAAGTAAAGAAACAGCACTTTGAATTGGGCCAAGAAATGGACCCAAATTCAGTGATGTTGGTACAGCCAGTAACTGAGTCACAAGCTCCAAAAAATCAGTTCGTCAGAATTCTACCTGCTGTGTCTTGCACCAGCTGACATTTTTGAACAATTTTCAAAAACAAATTTCAAAAGTCCCTTGTAGAAGATGTTTGTGTCCATGCCAGGTACACTCTCTCTAGGTGCCACAACAGTACAGGCTTCACAAAGGCACTCCTGGCCACTGCTGCCACCTAGTCATGCAAGAGCACCTGACTTTTCAAAGGGAGCAAAACCCCTTTGCAAAGAAGGCTGAACTCTTTTCCCTAGATCAGCAGTTCTTCTGCTCAACAGCTCTGCTGTCTTATCTGGATTAAGTCTCAATTCAGTTACAATCCTTCTAGTTTAACAACTATCTAAATGCACAAAAAGTATTGTTAGTAACCACAGATTATGGCTCATTCAAGCAAAGTAAGAGCTATAAATGATGACTACAAGTACTTTGAATACAATAATTGGGGGTGGGGGAAGCTGCCATAAAAATGTAAACATTTCTTATAGTACTCCTTACAGGCTTATAATAGTATTCACTTCCACGAGATCTCCTGAACCTGTGGCGACCATTTTTAGGGAGCATGCCTTGGGCACAATCACAAGGTGACAAAAAACAGTTACATACCTCTCCACATACTAAGCCTCCTAAAACAGGCAAGTTGACCTCTTATTAGACAATCTTAAAGTGATCAAAACGTGTTGATACTTATACATTTTTCATTCTGTATATTGCTGAGAATTAAAATTTTGGGACAGTAATTGAAACATCCTGTTTTCGATTGCTGTGAGCAACGTTATTTTTAATTGACAAAACTTATTTCAATCCTAGACAAAATTCAATTGTTTACAGTCTACAGAGACATGAATTGTTTATTAAGTACTCCCCATTTATTTTAATGAAAAATACCCATTATGGTTACATAAACAGTACACCATAACAGCACAACATTTCTTCTTCTTCTAAACAGTTGCAATAATTGGAAAAAAGTGCAGGGACCTCTTTTCGCTACAGCCTGCCTGCCACGTAGATTAAGAAATAATCACCTTGTATTCCCCCCTCCCCGCCCCGAAGAATCCTACATTATCTCTTTCAAGATGAGTTAGCAAACTATGTTGTTTACAATTGACAACACTGCAAGACTGCTCAAACATTCTTCAGGTTGTGTCAACTGCAGGGATTTTTTTCTAGTACATAGTTTACCAATGCTCCTTGCCTCTCAACAGCTGTTTCTCTCACCCAGTCCTTTATTTCCAGCTGTGCATTTTTAGGCATCAAAACTGACTGCAACACCGATAGGAGGCTTGCAGAATTTATGACCCACCAAACCAAATGCAGCCCACCAGTCAATTGATAAGCTTCCTGATTTTGCTGTCCACTTGGGGCTACAGAACGAAGGGTTGTCGTAGGCCATATTACATGGCCAGTGCATTCAGCCTGGAGGGTCATTAGTTCTGCAGGCTTGTTGTAGGACGCACAAAAATTGTTCTTGACCTTTAAAGGACTCAAAGGCACCAGATTAAAATTATACATGTCATGTTGTCCAGTGCTAGTCACCCTATTGATTAAGCAAGCCAAATACCAGACACATAACATAATCCTTAATTTGCAGTGAGAGGGCAAAATCGACTGGAATCTTATGCATGATGAATATCAAGATGCTGCAGCCCCCTCCACTGTCCAAACAATCCACCCACAGCTTCAAAACAAAAGCTTAGCTGAACTTTCTTGAAAGCAAAATAAGGAGAGAGAACTCAATGATCCTTCTTAACTCAGAGCATCAAAAGAACAAAAAAATATGCTAGATTACAACAGATATACAAAGCTATTTTCCTGATGCCTGCTAACAGCAAAATGCACAAGACTGAAACCAATAGCAACAAATGGAAGCAGCACTGGCCAGACAACGCAGTTCAAAGTATGGAAGCATTGAGTAGTTATGAATGTGGCAGCAAGCTGCCCACAGCAAGAACGGTTAAACAACCCTGCCACACTGTGTCCCGGGGTTGTTTAGCATGACATGTGAATCAAGAATGCTAGCTTCATTTGGGGAGAGTCAAGCCAGAATTGGGAAATAACACAACTGAGGCCAGGGATATTGAATTGCCAACCCCTGCAAAGATAGTTCACCGTCCAAACCCAAAACGGTATCCTGTTCACTGTGGGTCCCCTTGCTCGTTGCATAACCAAACACACACACATACAAATATGAACAGTGTGGATAGAACAAGGGCAGATATATTATCACTAAAGTCTAGAATTCAGTCCCAACCAATAAAATGGATTTGTGGTAGGTCCATGACAAGCAGTGACCATCAGCTCACACAGCTTTAAAAAAAAATCCATGCAAGATGCCATGTGGACAGACATCATTATGTCTATTAATGACGACAGCAAACCCTGATATTTAGAGGCAGTGCACCAGACTGCCCAAACATCTGGCAAACAACTGGGCCTTGTTTATGAGATTCCCAGGGCATCTGGATAGCCACTGTCAGAGACAGAATAATACTGGACTAGAAGGCCCTTTGATCTGATCCAGACTTATGTTGAGTGCTTATTACTTAAACGGCAGAGCATCTGTCCATCAGCACGAATACATTGTTATGGCCAAGTACTTGCTTGCATTCATACTTTAAAACACAGATTACTGTGTCTACTCTTGAGGAGCCAGTCAACTGTGTTCTCAGTCTAAAATATAGGAAGCTGCCTTATACCAAGCGAGACCATTGGTTAATCTAGCTCACTATTGTCTATACTGCCTGGCAGCAGCTCTCCAAAGTTTCAAACAGAAGTCTTTCCCAATACTACTTGGTGATGCCAGGGATCAAACCTGGGTCGTTTTGTATATATAGCACATGCTCTATGACTGAGCCAGAGCTCTTCTCTTAGATCTCTTTCCATACCCGAGTAAACAAATAACAATGCTATGCATTTAGATAGTATTTCAGAGTTTAAAGCATTTCTCATGCATTATCTTGCTGTAATCCTTACAAATAACAGTGGATGTTAAGTCAGCATTATTACTACCATATTGCAGCAAAGTGGGGAGATTGACGCTGAGAGATGGTAGCTAGCCTAATGCAGAAGCAAGATTCAAACACGGAAGATCCTGATTCATAGCTCCATCTCTTAATCACTACACTACATGATTTCTTCCTATCCTGTCTCATGGCCGATTCAGATCTTGTTTAGAAATACATTACAATTATAGGAAAAAGTCCACAAAACAAATTATGTTTTAACCATTTCTACTAACTACAGTGTATTGATATGGTGGTTAACTGGAGAAATGTCAATGGCTGCAATCATAAATCAACTTACCAGAGAAACTCACTGAACACAGTATGTCATATACCTGTCATTAGAAGATGTTCTTTCTAAAACCTAGGTGTATGGGCAACTTCCCTAAACAACACTCCTTAAAATAATGATATAATATATGAGGAGAAACTGAAAACTGCAGTAATACCTAAGAAACTGTACAATGTCTAAGGAAATATTATATTGCTCTACAACTCCATACTATCATATTAGGGTTTTTTAAAAAAAAATTAAGGAAGTTATTTACAGCTATAATAGTTGCAGAGAAATAATCATCCATATGAACTCTTAACCCTTATTTCTTTTCAACCTATATTCCACATGTAACACTGAAGGTACACTGAGCCTCCCTAGAGGGCTTTCAATCTGCAACACAAAAATACCTGATGCAGCTTTGAACATGGAAATTCACACTAAGTAGCTATGCAAAAATCACTTAGTACCATGTTTACATGCATCTCCTAATCATATGTTTCTAACAAATATATCCCTCCCCCATTCCTGCCTCTGTAAGCTATTTTAGGAGTACTTACTTGTGGAAGGCAAGTCACATGAATAAGGCCTTTAAACTCTGTTTAAGAAAAGCAACAGAGCAGGGCATTTTTCTGTACTGGTGTCTGAAATTGGCTACTGAAAATTATATGCCTCCTCCTCTCACAAGGAGCCAAATGCCAAGAGGCTAGCAAAGCCCACAGGGCATACCCAATTCATGCCAAGGTGCTGTTCCCAGAGCACATGTGATGTTTGTTTTTAATAATATTGATGCAATCTACTGAGAGCTTTTAATACCTCTGATTTAGAAGGATAGCAATCCAGCCCTCATATTCAACTTCACAAATTGGCCCTGTCAATGTTCCGACATCCAACTTCTCTCCCTTTCCCCCTCTTTCTTTGTAATAGACAGGGTTAGCTATATAAAAAACAGAGATGTTCTGTTTTCTCCATGCACTCGAATTCATTTAGCCTCCAGGGGCCACACAATCAGGGCCAGAGGGAGTCACTATAGCACTTGTGGGGAGAAGTGGGGGTGGGGGAAGCTGGTGGAGTGTTGCTCCGGTTACATTAACCCTTTGCTCGACAACTGCTGATTACGAACATGCAGAGAGCAAATACAGAGAGAAAGGGGGAGAAACAGAGAGGGGAGGCGGAATCCGGGGCACTGCCTGCTCGGTAGCACAAGAGGCGACTCGACAGGAGGGTCGAGACAAGGCCTCACTATGCCAGGAGTTCTGGTGGTGGGAAAACCGTGAAGAAACCTGCTGCGGGGGGGTGTCTCCCCATCACACGCTGCCCTCAACGAAGCTGGCCAACTTCACCACGGGCTGCTGTCTGCAGCTCCCCGGGAAGGCGGGAGCCAGCGGCCGCGGTCGCCTCGGAGCTCAGGAACGCTCCAGCTGCACCTGACGCTCTGCAGAACGAGCTGCTGTCAGAAGAGCCGAAGCAGGCCAGGGCGGCCTTCCCCCTCCCCGCCCCTCGGCCGGCGGCAACCCCGACCTTTCCCCCATGACGACCCCTCGTCTGCCGTCCTCTTCACAGAGCCAACCTAGGGGCCTCCTGCTTGCCTGGCATCCTCTCGCGGGGCCCCTCAGCCGTTGGTTGCCATTTGCCAGCCTAAGCCGCCCTCGACACCCCGCAGAGCAGCAAAGGCAGCCGCCTCGCTTCATCCCAGGCAGACAAGCGGGAGGGCAGCGAGGAGAAAAGGGGCGCCCCGCGATGCCAGGCCGGCCAGCCAGCCAGCCAGCCGGCCTTCCTCCTCCTCCTCCGCCGTCGCCACCTCCCCCGCGCCACACGGCCGGCCCTCACCTCCTCAGGAATGGCGGAGTCTCCCCCGGCGCTGCCGCTGCCCCCCGCGTAGCAGGCCCCGGGCGGAGGCGGCTCAGGCTCCATGTCCCCGTTGAAGAGCGAGGCCCCCTCGGCGCTGCCGCTGCTGCTCAGCGCCGCCATCTTGGACCGAAGCGCTGAGGAGGGGGCCAGGAGGGGGGAGGAAGAGGGAGAAGGGGAGGGGGAGCCGTGTCGCCCCGGACGCCCCCAACCGCGACCCGTAGCGGGGAAAGGGGTGGGGCGAGGAAAAGAAGGAATGGTGGGGGGGAAGAGCAGCGAAACGCGCCGAGAAAGGCTTCCAGTCGGCCAGCGGCGGCCGCACGTCACACCCCCGAGCGTGACGTCACCCAGAATCGCCGCGTCGCCGGTGCGCATGCCCGGGAAACGTCACCGGGAAACACCTTGACGTCACGATGCGACCCCCTTCTTCTTCTACGTCACCAAGGGAACCCGGAGGGCGCGGAACTGCTTCGCCACGCCTCCTTTAACCCTCCTCCTTCTCCTCCCCGCCTCTTGTTTTGTTTTTATTGGTAGTCTTTCTCCCCCGCCCAGTTTTCCGCCGCTCCCATCAGATACACATTTGAATTGTGTGTTTAAATGCAAGCTAGCTTAATATGGCATAGCAACGATCTCTGCTATTATTTTATATATAATTAATATAAAGCAAACATTTTTTTAAAAAAAAACAAAACAAAACACTTTTTCACTCCCTCACCCTGAAATCAGAATCTCTCTCATACTAGGCAAAAAGAGAGCTTTTATATTTATATACACACAAGACACATACAGTAAACCCGACTCCATCCAAATGTGCCAGACTACAGTTCCCACCATCCTCAGCTGGCTGAGATTGATTGGTGTTGTAGTCTGACAGAATTGAAGGGCACTAGATTGGGGGAATGTATATCCTTTTACTTTGTTCAAATACCTTCAATGCTCACGTGGGCATTAATTGATGACGTGTCTCCCTAATTCTGTTAGAAGTGGAGCTAAAAGGGGTTTGTGATTTTCATCTGTGTTTCTGTTTATTTCTAACATTTGTATTTCACCCTTAAATTCCAAGGAGGCCAAAGCAACATTTTAGGATCATAACAGGTAGATTAGATCCAGAGATTGATGTGATCACACTAATATGTATGTTATGTATCTCACTTGATTTCTCTAGGCTGGGTTATGATATACTTAATGACAAATAGCTGAATATGTGAACTATTAGTTTTAAAAGTTTTGTGTCTGGGGTAATGTTTGAATATTCTAGTCTTCTAGAATTGAGCCAATGCAACATGATGGCTTGAGTGTGTTGATGCAACATTGCTAAGAAGTTGTTTGGGTGGCTTTCTGGCAAGCCAATTTCTAGTATCCCCTAATGGGATCTGAGCTAGTGGTGACCAACCAAGAAAGAGATCTTGGGGCTGTGGTGGACAGCTTGATGGAAATGTCAACCCAGTGTGCTGCTGCAGAAAAAACGCAAACATGTTTGTCATAATTAGGAAAGGAATTGAGACTAAAACTGCCAATATCATGCCTTTATACAAATCTATGGTAGAACAACTCTTACATACTGTGTACATTTCTGGTCACCACACCTAAAAAAGATATTGTAGAGATGGAAGAAGGGCAGAAAAGGGCAACTAAAATGATCAAGGGGTGGCAGCAACTCCCTTAAGAGGGAAGATTACAACAACTGGGAATGTTTAGCTTGGGGGAAATGGAGGCTATGGGGAGACATGATAGAGGTTATTATTATTATTATTTATTTATATAGCACCATCAATGTACATGGTGCTGTACAGAGTAAAGGTGTACAAAAGGTGTACAGGTGTACAAAAGTATTCATAGTGTGGAGAATGTGGATAAGGAAATATTTTTCTCCCTCTCGCATTATGCTAGAAACCAGTGTCATTCCATGAAGACAGAGATTCAAGACAGATAAAAGGAAATAATTCTTCACACAGTGCATAGTTTAACTATGGAATTTGCTACAAGATGTAGTGATGGCCATCAATTTGGATGGCTTTAAAGGGGGGTTAGACAAATTCCAGGAGGCAAAGGCTATCAATGGTTACTAGTCTTGATGGCTATGCAGTACCTCCAGTATCAGGCAGTATGCCTATGTACACCAGTTGCTGGGACATCGGTGGGAAAGTGCTGTTGCACTCATGTCTTGCTTGAAGGTCTCCTATCAACAGCTGTTTGGCCACTGTGTGAATAGAATGCTGGACTAGATGGACCCTTGATCTGACCCAGCAGGGCTCTTCTTATGTTCTTCTGATTTACAAGGACATGTTTATTTTTTATTTTATTTTTTATTTAAGGATTTTTATGCCGCCATTCAGCCAAAAAAGGCTCTCATGGCGGCTTACAAAAGTATTTCTTAACTACACATGTTAGTCATGTGAAGACCATTTTACACAATTGGAAGGTGCCTTATATCAAGTCAGACCACTGCAGTATTGTCTATGCTGATTGGCAGCAGCTCTCCAGGGATTTGGGCAGAAGACTTTATGAACCCTAACTACTAGTAGTAAAGCTTTATTGTTTCAACCAATGGTTACAGCAAGCATAATAAAAACAATGCTAAAACAAATCTTGCATGCAAGGTCAGAAATTTTGCTCTATACATTTGGGCTGTAAGAGCAAAGTTGGCCAATTTATTTATTTGTTTATTTATTTATTACATTTCTATACCACCCAATAGCCAAAGCTCTCTGGGCGGTTCACAAAAATTAAAATCATAGTAAGACAATCAACAGGTTAAAAGCACAAATACACAATACAATATAAAAAGCACGCAGCAAAATTGATATAAAATTAAAATACAGAGTTAAAACAGTAAAATTTAAATTTAAGTTAAAATTAAGTGTTAAAATACTGGGAGAATAAAAAGGTCTTCAGCTGGCGATGAAAGGAGTACAGTGTAGGCGCCAGGCGGACCTCTCCAATATGACAATTGCCATATATGACATGTCTTGTTTTTGCATGTAAACAAAAAGTATATTATTTCTGATTCTGGGGATTGAACCTCTGACCTTCTGCATGTGAGGCATGTGTCCTATGGCTCTTTCCCAGTTGCTTTCATCTATTGTGCATTCTGAAGGAAACAATCATAAGGGATCCACTCAGTGATACATGTGTGTATTAAAAAGGTGCTGCCATAACTGTGCAAAATGCTACCAGATCCCTGCAGCTGTGCCTGTGGAAGGGCTGTTGCACCATACATGATGTGTAACAGCACATGTGCACCAAGGTGAATGGCTCTGGTCACATTGTATGGAGGGGATTTTGACCAGCAATTTCTTTATGCGGTCTTTCCCAACCTGGTGGCCTCCAGATGTGTTGAACTACAACTCCTAGCATCCCCAGCCATCCTGGGTAACTGGGGAAGAGCGGGCTCCAGGTTTTGGGGAGACCCTGGGCAAGATACCCTGACCCCCCTTCTCCAATGAGCCTACCTTCCCACTGTCACTATTACCAGCTATTGCTCCCCATCCGCTTTCTCACTGTCCTGCTCTACATTGAGTCCTGGCTCCTTGCAAAGCAAATACAGGGAGGTATACAATAGTGAATTTAGCAAGCAGATAGGTAAGCTCACCAGTTTTGGTCCAGTGGGGTTCAGGCTAAGGCAGCAGGTCAAAATGGCAGACAAAGGTTAGAGCACAGGCAAGCAGTTAGGTACATAGGGTCTGGCTAAGGCAGGAGTGGGTGAGATTGCAGGCAGTGATCAAAACACAGGCAATCAGATACATAGTCCAGAAGCAGGGTCAAGAAACAGTCCAAGGGTCAGTAGCACAGAGCATCTATCTCAGAGCAAAGCAAGGTAGCAGATACTGCAGCTCACAGAGGCACTGTTTCCAATAGCTCTCAAGTTACTAAAGAGAGTTACTAGAGCCCCACCCGGTGCTCAGCTACATCACATTAGAGGCTTGTCAGATGCCTTCCTCATGAAAAGAGACCAACTCACAAGTAATCCTTTTTAGTATGCGAGCACTCCTTCATCTGGCCACTGTCCTATGTGGATCTTAAGGCTCTCTGCTTCTCCAGGATGCAGATTCAAAGGCATCGCTCTAGTGAGTCCCAGACCACCTTGGTTAGTACCAGCGTCTCCTGAGTGGCCAAATGGCTCTGATAGTTTGGCTCCTTCTCTGAAGATGACACCTGGGGCAATAATACTTACCATTTATTTATTTTTTTGGAAATTTCTCATTGTGGCAAAAATATATAAGCTTGGCTGTATATCTATCCAGTCTCCCCCTACCTACTGCCCTCCAGATATGTTGGACTACTACTCCTGCTAACCCCAACCATTGGCTGATCTGGCTGGGGATTATGGGTGCTGTAATCCAACATATATCGAGGGTGCCAGGCTGAATTCTATGCCAGGGTGTCCTATTTATTTTGTGTGTTGCTCTCTTGCAGAATTTACTGGCTGAAAAAAACTAAATAAAAACAACAATAACCAGCTGTGGTAACATTGAAACGAACCCCATCAAATATTTACAGCTGGTTTTAAGAGTAGTGAGACTGAGTCAAGTACAAAGAAAACATCCTAATGGATATAAACCCCAGTTCTCAGTCCACTGAGCAGTTCATTTTAATGGCTTCAAAAGAAAAGAAAAAAGGAAGGATGAGGGGGAAGGTAGCTATAGAATACTGCTATTAGTTCACTGGTTTATCCACTCCACTGCAATAAAGCACTTTTACATTATATGTGCTACTGCTTTCTCTAGTATAGTTTTGAGTGTTTTAAACAATAAGGGAATGACCTATGACTCCCAGGACTCCAGTCCATAAGAGTCTGTTAGATCAATCCACACCTTAAGATATTTTCCTTCAAATTCAACCAAATCCATCCCTCGCTTCATTTTATGATTCATTAGTGAGTGGTAACATGCCTTCTTCAGAGCCAGGAAAGTGATGTTTTAAAACTAAGCACTTTCATGTGTACTTTGCATGGCAGCCTTGTTCACCACAGATACACTAGTGTTCCATGCAGTAAACCTGTCTGATGTAAAGGTGTGTCCCTAAACACTCGGGGGCATGTGTACCTCATTGGCCATGATCCCTTGGCACCTGCTCCAGGATTTGGAAGGGATGCCTGCTCAACAGGCTCTGCGGGTTTCCTTCCAGAAAAACGCTGGTGTAACATGGTGCAGTCACAGCAAACACAATCATGTAAAGTGAACCTGACTTTTTAAAACTGGGAGTTAGCGGGAGGATCACATCCACATGTTTCGGAACCATAGACTAAACATTAAAATAGTAAGCCAGTGGTACAGCTAGATCTGGATCTGGGGGTCGGTGGGGGCAAATGGCAGCATCAAGTGATAAGGGCAGCAGAAGCAAAGACCATTTTATTCCAAGAGTCATGATGGTGCTATGATTGAAGTATTAATGCCTGTTTTTAAAATAGTTTTTGAACTATCATTTATTCATTTGCTGCCTTCCTTCCTGTGAGAGTTCTCCTGAAAAAAGCAGGATTATCAATTCATTTAATGAATCCATCCAAAACAATTTTGTCCTCACTTTTTGAAACAGAGAGCCATCACACCAGCCTTTTATCGCACCTTCGTTCTGCCTTGTTTACTGTTTTGCTCCGCGACGCTCACACGACGTCATCCCTGTCCTGCAGTCATCTCACCTCTTCCCCTGCATTTTCCGTGTTTTTCTAGGGTGGAGAAAGTGCAATATTTTTTCTCCATACAGTATAAAACTGCCCTTCCGTCCCTTCAGTCCTCACACTATATAGCAGAACCTCCCTTCTTGGAGGC
Source organism: Elgaria multicarinata webbii (assembly GCF_023053635.1). NCBI lineage: Eukaryota > Metazoa > Chordata > Lepidosauria > Squamata > Anguidae > Elgaria > Elgaria multicarinata. The sequence continues at coordinate 25,747,508 of NC_086179.1, read as the reverse complement.
GTCTGCATTGAAGGGCGTTCTTGCTGACAAAAGAGGAGGGCATGCTTAGTTGCTCGAATGACCAGGCTTGTGCTGAGTCATTCACACATACTTCCGCTGTTCCAACCCCACTCTCATTGCTCTCTCATTGCTATTTCTCCCCCTCGAAAAGAAGAAACGGTGCCTATTCGATCAAACACTAAATAATTAAAACAGTAGAACTGTGCAATCCACTCAAAAAATCGTCCAATACCTGTGGAGAGGAGAGGAGCCCCGACAGAGCTTTGATCTGTTTTGGGATAACCGCTCCATTATAGTCTATGGAAATTAACAAAAATGTTTATAGCTCCATCATATTTAAAAATAAAGAGATGAAACTTGGCACTATAATAGCTATTACATAGGGCTTTATCCATGCCAAGTTTGAAGCGGATCCGTTCACCCCTTGATTTTTTAGGAAATTTTAAAATTTGGAATAATTGCTCCATTGTAGTCAATGGAAATTAACAAAAATGCTTACATCTCCATCACTTTTAAAGATAAAGCGATGAACTTTTGCACTATGATACCTCTTAAATAGACAGGCAGAGAGCTGGGTTGTGTTAATCAATTCCTCTAACACTGTGTTAATTCACCCCAATTTATATCCGAAATTGCGCATTTGTGGGATCTTTTATCCTTTACTTTGCTGATGCACAGTTGAACATCTCCAGTTTATAAAAAATAGAGACCTTCCTGACCATTTGCACAAATGCGGTGAAAGTGTGTGTGTGTGTGCTCCTCCCATTGACTATAATGGAGCGGTTATCCTAAAACGGATCAGAGCTCCGACAACAAAACCAGAGCGAGGGTGGGGGAGGTGCCCACACCCATCACAATGTCCATCAACCACAAGAACCAATGAACTGGAGGGGGAAGGAAAAGGGGCAGGGTGGGGCGAGCACAGTGGTGATACCAGGAAGCGTGAGCTGGTGCAGATGAAAAGGTAAACAAGGAAAAATAGCGCAAGAATGCACAGACATGAAAATGACCAACACTTGACGCGTTAATGAAACGGAAGTGGAAAATGTGGATGCATACCAGGAAAAAAAAAGTAGGTGTGATGGAACACAAAGGCTGGATGAGGTGTGTACGTTTGTATGTGTAGGGAGTTTTTTGGCCCATCTGAATGGTAATTGCCCACTCATGGCTAACTTGTCCCATTGATTTCCATGGGTTTACTTCAAGTATCATTAAATCTAGATCCAACTCATTCCCTCACAGCATCTTCACACATTGTATGTTTTAGGTGAACAACTAAAACTGTAAAGTATGAATGTAAGAAAGAGGTAATTGAAAAGACATGTATCATACATCTATCCTTGGAGAACCATTATTTGCTGCAGCTTGCTGTCAATCAATCACGTTTATAACCAGTGGAAAAGAACTTTGGCCTAACTTGTGCTCTATGTGTCAATGAATATATTTGTTTGGGATAGCATGTAGAAGAGAACCATTTAAAAACTGTGCATTACAGACTTCCTCATATGTTAAAACAAAACAGTTACACAGATTCTAAAATCCCTCCTGATTAAGCACTGCATTGAGACACATTTACCTTGAAACAAGGCAAATATTCCATGAAGTACCGTATTTCTTTGATTCTAAGACGCACACTAATTTCAGTACCACCACCAGAAAAAAAAACTTTGATTCTAAGAAATAATAAACGCACCTGCAATTCTAAGATGCACCCCGTTTTTAGAGATGTTTATATGGGGGGAAAAGTGTGTCTTAGAATCGAAGAAATATGGTACCTTCCTGAAAAACAACCACAACCCCTTAGGGCTTTGGAATCAGGGCCTTTTGATGCACATTTCAAGACTGCAATCCTAGTTGGCTGAAACAAAAACAAAAAATCCTAGTGACTTATGGATGACCCCTTTCCTGATCATCATGGGTCATTCATCAGTCACTATTTCTCTGTGGAACTATGAACTCTTCCATCCAGAGATAACTCTGTTGATGTTAGACAATGATCACATCCCCCAAGATGAAACAGAAAAGAAGCAAGAGTTCTTGGCTTTATTTTTATTTATTATTTATACGATGCCTAACGGGTGATGTATGAAGATTAAAACACACACCAAACAGTACATTCACTCCTGCCAGGTAAGGGGTTCTGGCCCCCAGTAGCTGAATAATAGCAAGTAAACCTCCCAGTTAAAAACAAACAAGGCACAATCCTGTGCATATTTAGACAAAAAAAAGACTACAACTCCCAGTATGCCATGCTTCCTAGGGCATGCCGGGAGTTCTGGGTCTTTTGTCTTTCTCAACACACATATGATTGTGCCCTAAACCAACAATTTTGTCACCATTGGCATAATACTAATCATTTATCTCTCAGCCTTAATGTTCCTCACCTGACAAATAGTATTCCTTTGTTCAGAGGTGCTGCTGTTTATGTAGCCAAAACAGCACTGTCCACACACAAGAGGGAGAAGGCTCAGGGAAACCCAAAGATTTGCAGGACACACAAAAAATTCTTTAGAGGGTGTAAAAACCTAAAATGGGGGAGCCCCCCAAAGAGCCCAACGAGAACTGTCATTGGTGTGTGTGTGTGAAAAATGGGAAAGTGGATGGGAGGGGGAATGCAGTTGTGTATCCTGAACAGCAACACTCCATGCTGCAACATTTTGTTACAGTTCTCAGTTGTAGTAGCTAAAAGCAAGAGCTCAAAAGCTTCAGTTCAATGCTCAGCTTAGCCGTGAATACACAGGCTGTTTTTGGGCAAGCTCTGTTTTCAGTACTCCCCTTGGGGGAGGGGTTTAACACTAGCCTTCCTTACAGGGTTGTTGTGAAGGTTTCTTTGATCATTTGAGTGCTTTTTATCTGTCTCGCACAAACACCTCTCTATGGATTGTTTAAGCCACCCTGACCATGGGTTGTCTCATTGTGCGAACCCACTTGGCAGGGTTAATATGAGGGTTAACTCTTACATAACCCACGGTGGCCAGCTTCGTACAACACAACCCAGTTGGGGATTGAATATGCAAATTACACACATATCCCAGCTCACCATGGCTTAAATAACCCACAACGGGCTGATTTATCATGTGAACTGGCCCATAGTATAAATACTAGGTACAGTGTTGTTTTGATAGATGTGGGGCTTTTGTTGCTATTCACCTTCTATCAAGAGAGATGTTTTGTAATGGTTTCCAACATGTATATATTTTTTAGCAATATCCTTCCTTTCTGTGCACCAATGTTCTTAGGAAAGGGAAGCTAGGTTAATGTGCATAGATAACTGGGGGCAGTGGGCGGTGGAGTGAAATTAAAAATGGTAAGAGTATGAGCAGAAGAAGGGAGGTGAGAAAGGAAGGAAAGGTGCAAGAGAAAAGGTGTTGACATTTCTTTTTTGTTACTGCCACCCCTATAAAAACAAACACACACTGGTTCAGGTTGACATAGAGACAAGAAACTTAAGAAGAGAGACAGGTCGTTGCAAATACCCCCAACAATAGAGAAGCTAGAGGCTAAAAAAAGGTGCTCCTTGTACCCATGCCATGGTTCTTTAATGCATACTTTTAGGAGAAATGCATATTGAAGAGAACATCTCGTTCCTAGGCGAAGAACAATTAAGGAGCCATGTATGATTTCATAGAGCATATTCTGTTCATGATGTAACATATTTCAATAACAAAACAAGGGGTGGGGTAGGGGTGGCATGAAGTGTTTTCCAGCCTATAATGCAATTAAGGCCCCCCCCTTTTTTTAAGATAATGACCTTGGCAGCTGCTTTGATCTAAAGGGCAGGCTGGATGAAACTGCAAACGTTTCAACGGGGATTCGGACGTAGCAGAGCTGAAACCAAGGCAAAGCCACATGCTTCATGAACCAAGAACAGGAGGGCAAGGAAATTTTCGGAAATCTAGCACAAGTCACACACAAGTAGCTGCATGCAGAAACTGGTGGCCGGAGCAGGAGATGCCCACCCCAATTGAAAAGTACACCCAGCAGGTGTAATGAGCCAAATATGAGCACTGCAACATGGACGAACAGCAAGATATACACCAATGGGATGCATATGTCTGTACAGACACCTCTCTTACAAATCAGGGGACATGAATGTTGTTCATCACTAGCATGTGACTAATTCACAGGGTACGTGTGTACTTATTTTTCTTTACTTAGGGTGACCCTATGGAAAGGAGGACTGGGCTCCTGGATCTTTAACAGTTGTATAGAAAAGGGAATTTCAGCAGGTGTCATTTGTATGCATGTAGCACCTGGTGAAATTCACTCTTCATCACAACGGTTAAAATTGCAGGAACCCTGCCCTCTTTTGTATCTGGTCACCCTGTCTTTACTATTTCAAACAGGGGAGTTGAACTGTAGGCCCAAGCCTTAGCGCACATTACTTGGCCTTTCATGTTTTGGTTACCTCCAGATTAGACTACTATAATGCATTCTATGTGGGACTGCCCTTGAAGGTAGTCCAGAAGCTTGAAATATGGCTGCTAGAATTTTGTCTGGGGCCAGTTGATCAGATCATATTAAATCACTCTTGTACCAGCTTTCTTGTTCACTAATTTGTTTCTAGGCTTAAATCAAGGGGCTGGTCTTGAGCTTTTAAAGATCTAAACCAGCTTTCCCCAACCTTGTGCCCTGCAGATGTGTTGGAGTGGTGGCTGGGAATCATGGGAGTTGCAGTCCAACACATCTGAAGGGGTTGGGGAAGGTTGATCTTAACGGCCTTGGACCACAACATTTCAAGAACCACTTTCCTTCTATCTGAACCGGCTCAATAACCTTCTGTCTTTTTTCAAAAGCCTGTTCAGTAGGATTTGCATCATGAGGCAGGGGCTCCCATGCCAATGTGGATGCATGGGAAGGAGTCCTCTGTTTGTTACACGTTTCCCTTCAAACTGAAAAGCAAGTGGAAGCCTGCCATTTGTTCCAAGATGTTTTATTAAATACACTGGTTATACGACAACGCTATTTCTTCTTCAAAGCTCTCTTTCCTTCTCCTTTCTTGGGGGGTCCTTTCCCGCGGAGCTTTTTCAGTCGTTTCATCTCATCTTTGAAATCTTCATGTTCATCTCTGGAACAAAAAGAGGGATGCAGACAGCAGGTTAAGGCGCTGAAAAGGTATGCTTTTCCATTCCCAAACCGGAGTGGCTTTGATCAAGGAGCCAAGGTGCTCAGTAGTGAGATGAAGAAATATGCTCTGGAACTCTCTTCCCGGGCAAGCTAGGCTGGCTCCCTCCTTGATGTGCTTTCGGAAGCAGGCAAAAACTTCTTTGTTCCGGCAGGCCTTTGGCGAATAATCTGGGCCTCCATCTATGTTAAGGACTGGTAAAAATTAGGGATGTGCTCCGCTCCGATTAGGAGCGTAGAAGCAGTAGCGGATTGGCCTGCTCCGCCTTACCCAGAGGCGGAGTAGGAGCGGACCGCGGACCCCCTAGAAGCAAGGCGAAGAGAAGCGACCATTTTTCGGAGCTCCGAGTTCAGTCGGAGCGCTCCGGTCGCCATCTTGAAAACATTTCGCCATAGGATTGCATTGCGGCAAATAATCGCGCATAACTACGTTGTTTTTGAAGCTATCGTTCTGGAAATTCTTGTGCACAGAGAGTCGTGGATGGGGGTCATTTTGAGACCACTCTCACCTCTCTGCGTGCTGTGGTTCACGTGCAATATTTTTTTAAAAATCGGGTCAACCGCGGGGCTCAAACTGCGTTTCGGCTTTTCGCCCATAGGATTGCATTGAGGGAAAGAATCGGGGATAACTGGGGGGGGGTTTAAGCTATCGTTCTGAAAATTCTTGTGCACAGAGAGTCGTGGATGGGGGTCATTTTGAGACCACTCTCAACTTTCTGCGTGCTGTGGTTCACGTGCAATATTTTTTTAAAAATCGGGTCAACCGCAGGGCTCAAACGGCGTTTCGGCTTTTCGCCCATAGGATTGCATTGAGGGAAAGAATCGGGGATAACTGGGGGGGGGGTTTAAGCTATCGTTCTGAAAATTCTTGTGCACAGAGAGTCGTGGATGGGGGTCATTTTGAGACCACTCTCAACTTTCTGCGTGCTGTGGTTCACGTGCAATATTTTTTTAAAAATCGGGGTTTGGGTTTTTTTTTTTTATTATTATTATTTTTTTGGAAGCGATGACAGGCACATTCAACTCCCAATCCTGATGAGAATTCATCTCCTCAGAAAGCATCCTCCTCCAATCCCAGCGTTGGAGGGGGGACTAAGGCAGACCCACCCTGAGAACTTTCTGTTTTGTGTCTCTTTGTGGGTTGGCGTTCGTGGAGGGAACACTTACTTAGCTAGTGCTCCTGCTTTGGAGATAGATTAATTTAATATAGGTTTAGTTTGGCGCGTGTGTGTGTTTGTTTGCTTCTTTCTGACTTGTAGCTTAGTTTGCCCTGTGTTTTCCCCTTACTTTGATTTAATATAAACTTTATTTTTGAATTTTGGAGTGTGTGGTTGGGTTGGTTGCCCCCCCCTTCCCTGTATTAAAGCCTGACTGTTCTGCTTTTGTGAAAGCTTTCTTTTGAAAGCATACACACACTTTTTGTCCCATTTCCCTACATTTATATTCTTAAACATATTTTATTATATTCTTTCACATAGTCCATTAGTATATATTCTCATACATATTATATTAGTATTCATATTTTGTTCTTCTTATAGTAGTGGTTGGTTCTTTTTCCCCCTCCCCTCTCTTAAATCCTGATTGTGTTTCCTTCTATCTTCTATATACCAAATATACCAAAAAAATTGGATTCTCTTTTTCTTCTCTGTGTAACTTCGACGGAGTGGGCTGCTTTTGTCAAGTTCAACAGGCAGCCACAGATTGAGCATTTTGGGGAAAGCATACGCACACCATTTCCCTATTCTTAAACATATTATTATTATATTCTTTGACATAGTCTTAGTAGTCTATTAGTATACATTCTCATACATATTAGTAGTAGTATTCATATTTTGTTCTTCTTATAGTAGTGGTTGTCCCATTTCTTGTCCCATTTCCCTACATTTATTAGTAATATTCTAAAACATATTATTATATTCTTGTAGATATTCTTAGTAGTATATTCTCATACATATTAGTAGTAGTATATTTTATTGTTCTTGTCCCATTTCCCTACATTTAAACATATTATATTCTTCTTATACATATTCTTAGTAGTACCTTATACATAGTATTAGTAGTATTAATATTTTGTTAGTCATCATGAAAAGAGAAAGCAGGCGTGCTGAAAGCAGCAAGGCTCAGTCTGACAGCAGGGCTTCCTCTCCTCCTGTGAAACTCAAACGGGCAACTCCTTGGCTGACTGCTCCAAAACAGAAGCAGGACAAGCAGCAGGCAGAGCCACTCTCTTCTGCAACTTGTGCCCGGCGTTCTCTTTTTGAGGGTGGGAATGGGAAAAGTGCCCGTTTGCAAGAGGCACGTGGCAGCAGTGCCATTAGAGGAGGAGGAGTATCCCCAACTCCTTCATTCTCCTTTCAGCCCACGAGCCCGCTGATGGACCTAGACGAGGTCCTCAGCACAGTGGAGGGGGGGGAGGAGGAGGAGGCGGTGGGCCTCCAGGATGTGGGGGCTGAGGAGGAGCAGCAGCAGGCCGAGGCTCTCTCCCCAGTCTCATCCCACACCCCTGTTTCTGTGGCAACACCAGAGAGCTCAGGCGGGCAATTGGTGGTGTCACCACAGAAACGAAAGACAAGCATCGTGTGGGACCACTTTGAGTTGGGAGCGGATCCCCGCTTTGCTGTCTGTCGCCACTGCAAACTCAGCCTAAGCAGGGGTTCATCGACAGGGCATTATGGAACCAGCAGCATGAAGATGCATCTTCATAGGCAGCACCAGGCGATCTTGCTGGGGAAAGAGGCGGGCAAGGCGACTGGTTCCAGGGGAAAGCCGAAGGCTGCTGCTGGCACTGCCACTCTAAGCTCTCCATCTCCCATCCCCACAAGGGTTAGGCAGGCAACCCTGCAGGACATGGGGTGGGGGAAGTATTGACCCACAAGATGGCGTTTTCCAATGCCCACCCAGGGTGCTACTGTGTTGGGGCATCTGCCGGGACTGACTCCTCCCCAATACTAGATCTATGACATGTCACTCTGCCTGCCCCTCTGCTAGCCTGTCCTCCTCGGTGACCGACTCGCTGGGATGGTTTGCGTTTGCAATGCGTGACTAACTGCAATGCTGGCTTAGAAACCAGCCATCACTTCCTTGTGCCCCCAGAAATGCCCGCAGCCTGCCTGCCTGCCTGCCCGCCTCCCCCGGGGTGCTGCTGTGGTGGGGCATCTGCCAGGACTGACTCCTCGCCTACTCTGCCTGCCTCTCTGCCCGCCTGGTGCCTGGTTTGCTCCCAATCGTCCTCCTCTGTGCCCCTCAAGGCGTAACTGCTGGCTTAGAAAGAAACAACCAGCCATCTTTGCCTCACTTTGCGCCCACTTATGGGTTGGTTTGCTATGCGTTAGTGCTCAAGCCATCCTTGCGGCACTACAATGCATGCTGCCTGCCTGCTTTCCATTGATGGTGCTATATAAATAAATAATAATAATAATAATAATTCTCCCCTTCCCGCCTTGCAGCGATGGTGTATGTGTCTTGCTTTGACTAAGGGGAGAAGTCCTTCCTGCGCTCACTTAGACTTTATCAAATTCAATAATCCCTTTTTCAAATGTGCCAGAAGATTTAGGGTTATCTCGTGGCATGTTGGGATTGCCTTGGAACTGGCCCCATTGAGCTGTCTGCAATTGCAACTTTAAATCCCTGACATACTGGAGTGTTCAAATTTCAAAAGTTCCCCTAACATCAGGGGATGATGGGATTGCCTTGAAACTTGGTGTCCATGGGGACACATGGGTAAGCTGTCATGGGACCAAAGGATAGGTTTCTAACGTGCAAATTGACGTAGTTGTAGAATGGGACTTGATTTGGGGTGAGTTAAAAAGTTTAAGCCGCGCCAAAAATCAGGGGATGATGGGATTTGCTTGCAACTTGGCGTGCATGTGGACACATGGATAAGCTCTCCTGGTGCCGAGTTTGAGGTTTCTAACATGCAAATTGACGGAGCTATCCCAAGGGGTGTGAATGGGGTGCCCGATTTTCATAAATTCCCCAAAAATCAGGGGATGATGGGATTGCCTTGAAACTTGGCGTGCATGTGGACACGTGGATAAGCTATCATGGTGCTGAGTTTGAGGTTTCTAACGTGCAAATTGACGTAGTTGTAGAATGGGACAATTTGGGGTGAGTTAAGCCATGCCAAAAATCAGGGGATGATGGGATTTGCTTGCAACTTGGCGTGCATGTGGACACATGGATAAGCTCTCCTGGTGCCGAGTTTGAGGTTTCTAACATGCAAATTGACGGAGCTATCCCAAGGGGTGTGAATGGGGTGCCCGATTTTCATAAATTCCCCAAAAATCAGGGGATGATGGGATTGCCTTGAAACTTGGCGTGCATGTGGACACGTGGATAAGCTATCATGGTGCTGAGTTTGAGGTTTCTAACGTGCAAATTGACGGAGCTATCTAAAGGGGTGTGAATTAGGGTTATGGGAGGTGCGTTAGAGGGTAGAGCCGCGCCAAAAATCAGGGGATGATGGGATTTGCTTGCAACTTGGCGTGCATGTGGACACATGGATAAGCTGCCCTGGTGCCGAGTTTGAGGTTTGTAACATGCAAATTGACGGAGCTATCCCAAGGGGTGTGAATGGGGTGCCCGATTTTCAAAAATTCGCCAAAAATCAGGGGATGATGGGATTGCCTTGAAACTTGGCGTGTGTGTGTATACGCCCATGAGGTGTCATGGTGCCAAACGTGAGGTTTCTAACTTCAACGGAAAAAAAGTTGTTTACTTTTTTAGCTTTCAATGCAAGCCTATGGGGGGGCAAAAACGGAGCTCCGGATCCGATCCGGAGCTCCGGGCGGAGCGGAGCGGAAGTGGGCGGAGCGGGGGCGGGGCGGAGCGACCCGCTCCGAAAAATGGCGGATCTGCAAGTGAAGCGGAGCGGGGGGTCCGTGCACATCCCTAGTAAAAATGTCATGTATTTTAAATGGTTAATGTTTTAATATTGTAATATATTTGATTTTTTTTTTTTTTGTATATTTCTTTTCCTAGGTTTTAAAATGTATATGTTTTAAATTGTGTAAGGCAGCCTTGAGGCCCAGTATTGGGCAAAAGGCAGGACACAAATAAATATAATAATCATAATCATAATAATATACGATATGTACAATGTCTGCTATGGTGGATCCAAGCTAAATAACATCACACATGTATATCGTCACATGCACCTGTAGTGCATACATACAATGAGAAGCTGCAGCCAAAACATTGCTTCCCAGTGCTTTCTATGCGCTCCTCATGCCAATGAGAAAATGTCGTTCAGTGCATTAAAGGTGCAATCCTATACAAGCTTAGACAGAAAGATGGACTACAACTCCCAGCATGCCTTTTTTTCTATCTACACTTGCACAGGATTGTGCCCTAAATGAATTATCATCTCTTGAACCGAAAAACAGGCTAATAATGTAGATTAATGGTAAGAATGTCAATGATTAGCAGGCGATGTGGTTAGGGCATCCATCTCGATATTTAGGGGTGGGGGAGCATCATGCTGAAGTGGACCGTTTTTCTATTTACTCCAACTGGCAGCGGCTCTTCCAAGTTCTCAGGCAGAATTTCATTCGTAGCTACGGTGCAAAAGGTCCTTTAGGTCACTGGTGCAGAACTCAGGCATGGGAGCCCAATCTTGCTCTCTATGGCTCCCTCCTTCCCTCCCCCCCCCCGGATCTCTTGGTGGTTTCTCGGCTGTTGTGCCGTCTTTCCCCCCATTGCCCACGCTGTCTGGGAATGATTGGAGTTGCAGCCCAACACATCTGGAGGGCACCAGGTTGGGGAAGACTGTCTTAGATCAGCATTTTAACCCAGGGGTAGGCAACATGGTGCCCTCCAAATGTTTTGGATGACATTTCCCATAATACCCAACCGAAGACCGTGCTGGCTGGGGCTTGCAGGAGTTGTGCTTCTCCAGGCTGCCTACCCCTGCTTTAATCACTAGGGGAAGGACCATAGCTCAGTGTGACAGAGAACCTGCTTTGCATGCGGAAGGTCCCAGGTTCGATCCCTGGCTTCGTCAAGTAGGACTGGGAAAGAATCCTGCTTGTCGACAGTATTGGGCGAGACAGACACGGTCCGACCTCAGTATAAGAAAGTGTCCTATGTTCCTACGCCACACTGGTCCTTGAGTATTGCCTGTGCCCAAATGACAGTGGCACTCACAAGTTTCAAGGAGATCTTTCCCAGTCCTGTTATCAGAGATGCTTCCAGTGGAGACGCCAGGCACTGAACACATGAACTATGTGTTCCACCACTGAGCTTTGGGCCTTGGAAACAAGGAATAGACAACAGGGACCAGAATTCTTCAGAGCCTCCTTTCTGTACCATGAGACAAACTTTGGGGAGGAAATATCATCCCAGAGCTATTGGTGATTAGACAGAGTAATGGTATTTTCTCATATTAAAGCAAACATCAATCGCTAAATTGTGAGGAGGGAGGGGTGTTGACGAAGGAACAGAAGCTATTTCCGGGACTCAAAAAAAGTACTTTCTAAAAATATTCATGTCCTCATGTCAGAGGTGCATGCAAAGAGGCAAGGAAGTGGGTAGGTGGAAGGAAAAGGCAGTGCTCCCATCTCCCAGTAAAGCCAGCTTCCCTGTTTCCTAGGGAATTAACCTTTCATCGAAAGCCTTGTCATATGCACTGGTAGCGATGGTGCTGACCACTGCCCATAACGTTTGATTCAAACACGCTGAAAGGCTTCCTTTTCTTCTTGAAAAGGAGCAAACTTATTGATGAAATTCCAGTGCACATATACTCTTTGTTGCATTAATTACTGAATTTCGGTGCTCCAATCTGAAACCAAATGTCAACTCAATACCACCCACTCCCCACCCCCTAAACCACGAAGCAACAGAGTGGGCCATCCTGCATTGTTCTGGCACAGTGTTCCCCAACTTGTTGCTTCTCAAATGTTTTAGGCTACAATCCCCAGAATTCCTGACTGTTAGCCATGCTGGCTGGGGCTAATGGGAGTTGAAATCCCGAACATCTGGAGGTCACAAAGTTGAGGAAAGCTATTCCGGTGCATACCATGAGCAGACATTTTTCTGCAGGACTCCTTGCCCTTTTAGGGTCTCGCATCCAAATTGGATGGCTTTAGAAGGGGGTTGGATAAATTCCTGGAGGAGAAGGCTATCCATGGCTACTAGCCCTCATGGTTGTGTGGGACTTCCAGTAACCGAGGCAGTGACCCTATATGCACTAGTTACTGGGGAACATGGGCAGAAAGGTGGTGCTGCACATGTCTCCTGCTTATGGCTTCCTGGTCGACAGCTAGTTGGCCACTGTGTGAACAGAGTGCTGGATTAGATGGATCCGTGGTCTGATCCAGCAGGGCTCTTCTTATGTCATTATGACTTTTAACTCAGGGGGGAAGAAATAAGCAGGCAGGGACAGGGGCAAAACAAGTTTGTTGTATACACATGCCATTGGCTCACGCCCAAAGAGATGAACCGGATTTGCAGTATACAGAAATGGACTCCAAATCAAGCCCGCAAGAATGCTCGATTTGATTCAAAGCACACAGACAGAGAGAACTGCCAGTCCAAAGTCTGCCTATGAGCTGCTCAGCTGCTATAGATTTTTAAGGCTGCTGTGCACAGGACTATTGCCCACCAAATCTCATGTGGGTGGTTGAAATCCGTGTTATGCGAAAGCAACTTCAGAGTTTTTGCAGAACTTGGAATGCTGGCAGGCGGCCCAGGAAGAGACGTGCAATGAGTAGGCCCAGGGGGGAGGGGGAACGAAAAGACGATTAGCAGGGCAATATCGCTGGAGGTCATGCAATGGTGACAGAACAGGGGCAGAGCACATGTTCCGCATGCAGAACCCACTTGCATGAACTCTGGAGCCACCTGGAAATGCTCTCCGTACTTTTTCAAAATGTCTTTCACAACCATGAGATCTAGAAACTTAGTCCCAGAAAAAAGGAAGTTGAGAACAGATCTTTTTAAGAATCCAGGTTCTCGTTCCAATAAAATGAGATTGCGCATGTGAAAGCTCACAGATAAAAAAAAAAGTCTGTTTAACATAAATACAACTACCCCATGCAGCTAAGAAAAATCACCATGTTTTCCCTCTTTGCAAAGTCCTCCTTGCCCTCACTATTCATCCTTCAGGTTTTTCTCTATCACACATTATTGAAACTTGTAGCCTTCTGACAATGACATGTTATTAAGCCTTCTAATGACCATAGAAATGTTTCTGGGGGGCTTTAATGAGACCCCAAGAGAGGCGTCCCTTCACATGTCTTGTTTGACTGCAGTAAGCATTCTGCTTACACTAACAGGATCAAAGTATGCCTTTTAATAAAGCCAACTTTGATTAAAGAGTCCTGCACTGAATTAGAGCTTTAACTTTGATTTACCATTCCCAGTTGCGCCACTTGTCCATTAGCGAGATAATATCATTTGCCTGATGATATCATTTGCTTAAGGCCGCCGAGCTGCTAATATGATTAAACGTTCATGCAGTATCTCTCAGGCCTTGATTTCGTTCCGCCCCCATAAAAAGTCTACTGCCTGCAGACAAATGCATTTCTGAAAAGCAATTATGATCCCTTGCAGGCTTTTCTGAGCAAGAGACCAGCTAAAAAGAGACGCCTGCGAGAGCTAAGCATGTAATTTACATCTTCCTGTGCCAAAGGGAAGCCCCTCTGTGAAATGGGCTGCTTTGCCATTTTCTTCTCAGCAGCACAAAGAACACCTTGATGGCTATTATACACGATTTAAAAATAGCATCAGCCATGGTCTACTAAAAGGAAGTGTTTTGAAGTTAGTACCATGTCAAAGCGGCTAGATGCCACAGCTTCAAACACTGTTTGAAAGAGCCAAAACAGATGTTACTTTAAATCCATATCTACCTGTTCCGTCATTTCCCCCATTTTTATTCTAGAGTAGGTGCAGGGGATTGTGACCCTAGCATGAGGTGGGTAGGGGGCTTTTAAGAACTGGGCAAAGGTCTTGAACTAAGACTTGGGCACAGGGCTTTTTAACCCCATATTCTTCAATATGAAGAAGAGAGATTCATTCAGAGACGCATCATCTCCTGTTTGCCTCTCCTTTGCTGCATGGGGGTTGGCAGCCGAAGGGCGAACACTGACAAGAGATTCAGTGGTGGTTCATGCTGTGTGTGTGCTCAGCACATTGGGCTCCCTATATTTTGCGCGCTCAACTTCAGGAGTGTTGGTGGATCTTTTCCCTTTCTTTGCAGTCTCACAGTGAGGGTTCCTCTCTTTTTTGCTTTTGGGTGTGTATATAGAACATGGGTGGGCCACTTGCAGCCCTCCAGTTGTTTTTGGCTTACAACTCCCATCATCCTTCATCGCGGCTATCCTATCCTGCCTAGGCCAAAAGATTTGGACAGCCAAAAGTGGCCCATGTCTGGAGTAGAGAGACTTAAAGAGTCCTTTGCCTGCATCTGGAAGTGAGCAGATGAGACAACAACTGAAGGAGCCTCTATTCACATTGGAGAGGAGGCTGGGGGTGGGGAGAAAGAGACCTCTGTCCAAGTCCGAGCTTCTGCAGGAGTAGATGAGTAGAAGCAGCTAGTTTTGCTGCCCTTTAAGAGCTTGGTCTTTTCAAAATCTGACATTGTCAAAGCATCCGTTGTTGACCAGAGGTTAATTCAGACTGGCAGCAGTTCCCCAGAGGCCTCAAATTGTTAACTTGGTGGTGATGGTGGTGGTGAGGATGCACCCCATTGAGGGCTGCATTTCTTTCAGGATAATCTGTTGGGGGCCACATGCTAGAGCTGGGTGAGACTGAAGCCAATGGTGGGTGAGTCAAGCCAAAAGTAGGCAGGACCACTCCTTTTCTCTCTCTCCACAACACCCCTTTCTCTCTCTCTCTCATCTCACAACTCCCCTTCTCTCCCCCCAACGCTCTCTCTCTCTACGACACCCCTTGTCTTCTCTCTCCTTCTCCCCAGCATCCCCTTCTCTTCTTCTTTTCTCTCTCTCTCTCTGGGCACCCCCTTCTCTCTCTCTCCCTCTCTCCTGGGCACCCCTTTCTCTCTCCCAGGCACCCCCTTGTTCCTCCCCACCCAGAAGTTTGCTGAGGAAGGGGCGGATTGCTCTTGCCAGAAGTCTGAACTGATTGCTTGCAGAGGGCTTTTGAACTTAGGTAGGGGGCCAATGAAATTAGGCCCCAGGTTGCTCAGCTCTGCTTTAACTGAAAATGCCTGAAACTGAGACCTTGTACATCCAAAGCACACAGTTCCTTCCCCACTGCCTGAACAAAGCAAAAGCCCCATTCCGCCTGCCCCAATTGTAGATCTCAAGGATTCAACTGCTTCTTTCAGCCTGGATTACCTGTAAAGGCCATAGAAGCGAAGTGTCTTCATGAGGCCGTGGTAGACCCTGTGGGGAGGATACCAGTCATAAACTTCCTTCCGCTTCGCGTAGGGCTGCTCACTTAATAGCTTCACGACTTTCATGGAGGACGAGTCAGTTGGGCGAGCGACCTCTCCAAAGATCCGTGCGCTTAGACGGGCCATCCGTAACGCGTAGTGGGAAAGGTTGGACGACATCGCTGAGCACACACTGGGCGTGTGGGCATATATGCACGTCTCCTTACTAAAAATGGGAGAAAACTGCAGCACTGAGACATTCCAGTGGGCTGAGAGCCATTCAGCCAAGAAGCTATTGTCCCCTCTTTCACATCCTTAGAGACTCCCTTCCTTCAAATGTCTCAAATCTAGCCTTTCCCATTGAGCATTGGCTCTTCCGCTTCTCCCATTATTACCTTTGCCTCTCTCCTCTCCTGCCCTACATCTCCTTCACTTATCAGAATGTGGACTGTAAGCTCCTTGGAGCAGCGCTTTGCCTTTTTGCTTATTATTATGATTTATTACATTTATATCCTGCCTATTTTCCTCCATGGAACCCAAGGCGGTGTACATAATCCCCCTCCTCTCCATGTTATCCTCACAACAACAACCCTGTGAGCTAGGTTGGACTGAGAGTCTGTGATTGGCTCAAAGTCACTCAGTGGGTTTCCATGGCTGAGTGGGGACTAGAACCTGGATCTCCTGACTCCCAGTCCAACACCTTAGCCACTACACCACACTGGCTTATGTTACTCTACATCAGGCTTCCCTAAGTTGATGCCCTCCAGATGTGTTTGACTACAACCCCCATCAAGCCCAGCCAGCTGGGAATAATGGGAGTTGTAGTCCAGCCTGTCTAGGGGTGCAGGTTGGACATCATCAGGGATACTCAACTTTTATATTCTTGGAGCCACTCTATTTTCCGGATAGCGTACTTTGCCACACAGAAGTCAGGCTCTATAATACAGTCAGCGGTACCTATCAATAGGATCTGTCTAGCCTCTCCCAAGTGTGAACACCTATCTTGCTTTAGGGGGCAACCCCATGCATGTTTAGACAGAAAAAACATCCTAAAGCTTCCAGCATTTTCCAGCCAGGCTGGGGACTGCTGGGAATTGTAGGATTTTATTCTGTCTAATAGGATTGTGCCCTTACAGTAGAAAATTCTTCTCCTTTCAAGGAGCACCACACAAAGACTTCCCAAAATCCATGATGATGTGTCAGAACAAAACATAAACCAAAGTGTCAAAGGGTGACGCAGGCACAGGTGGGGTTGAGAGAGCTATGCAGTGTCTTCAGCTCTGCTCCCTCAAATCTTCTGACATTTAGCCAGGCATTGCTGTACATTAAGGGTCTGGCTGGGGAATGCTGGGAGATGGAGGACTTTTGTTTCTGTCTAAACATGCATAGGCTTGCACCCTAAAGCAAGTTAAGTGTTCCCGCCTGGGAGAGGCTAGACAGATCTTATTGATAGGTGGCGCTGGCTGTATTAGAGCCTGACTCCCATGCGACAAAGTGCATATCCGGAGCCCACCAGGCAGGCAGGCTGGTCTACAACTCCCAGGGGTGGCTGGAAAGTGCTGGGAGTTGTAGGGCTTTTTTCTGTCTAAACATGCATAGGACTGAGCCCTAAGACAATTGCTTTAGGGCGTAAGAACACAAGAAGAGCCCTGCTGGATCAGACCAAGGGTCCATCTCGTCCAGCACTCTGTTCACACAGTGGCCAACCAGCTGTCGTCCGGGAACCCATAAGCACGACACGGGTGCATGTTCCCCAGCAACTGGTATATATAGACTTACTGCCTCTAATTCTGGAGGTAGCACTGGGGATACTGGAGGAGGTCAGGTAACACGCAGCCCCGGGATGCATTCGTCTCTCATGGCCAAGCGGACCGTCAGAGGTGGCTTTCCTGCTCTAATGAAATAAACCGCCGTGTGAACGCGCCACCTTCTTACAAAACGGGTTTCCGTGCAACCTGTCCCCGAGAGGGAAACCCGCTCCAAAGCGCCCCTCCTGAAACCTCACCTCTCAGCCCCTCGCAGTTCTCCGCCCGCAGGAAGCGCGCTTCCTTCTAAACGCTCCGGCTCAGTCTATGGGTAAAATCTGAACGGGAAGTTGTCATCGGAGGAATGTAATAGGTCGCTCTTCGCAGGCGCTGTACTCCAAATGGAGGCCGCCATCTTGAACGGGGCTGGGCGTGACGTCATCGTACGGCAAAAAGGGCTCACGGCTGTTCTCCCTCCCAGTAAGTAGTAGAGAGCGGCTTGGGTGGGTGGCTGTTCTTCGAAGGAGAAGGGAGATGTTGGTAGTACTGGAGTGTAGCAACGGCCTCGCACTGCAGTTCTGTACGTGTCTACTCATAAGTAAACCCCATGGAGTTCAATAGGACTCACACAAGGAAGCGTTATAGGATTCAGGCTAACACGCATCCAACTCTGCTCAGGATCGGGATCGTGCAATGCCGGTTGCAATTCACACAAACCAACAGGCGTCTGTGGACATTTGGATGGAACGGAAAGCTGGTATAGGCTTAATATCGTGGCATTCAGTAGGAATGACTTCCGAGTAAATATGCATAGAATCAGGCTTTCTGTTCATTTCAGCAGGGTTTATGGGGGCAATGTTTAGATGTGGGGAGGGAAGAAATTAAAAGCCGGATCCATGACATACAAAAATGGATCCTCATGATTTCATATGATTTTTCATGGGGAATTGCACCCCACCCAAAAAAACACACCATAAAAATACAGAGCACATCTGCCTCCACTGACGGAATCATAAAAATCACGGATCTAGCACTTGTAGGTGCTGTCATAGCACAAAAACCTGGATCCGAAGCACAGAACTTTTGGATCCTCATGATTTTCAAAGGGAAAAATTCCCAAAGTACCATCAAATCACAGAGTACATCTGTTTCTATGGACTGAACCATGAAAGTCACGGATCTGCCACTCAGTGTTGCCACAGAGAAAAAATGTGGATCCAAGGCACAGATCCTCATGAGTTTTACACTGAACTCCCCAAATTACAATCAAATACATAGCACATCTGCCTCCAGGGACTGAATCAAGAAAATTATGGATCAGCCACTCATAGGTGGCTTTGTCCATTCCATCCCCGTATCCCCAATGAGTTTGCACGTTTTGTTAATGCAGGCGTATGTACACAAATCACAACAACCCAGAATTCAACAACAGGAGTTAGTGTTAAGAATGAACCAAACCACTGTGAAACTTTAAGATAAAAATGAATGAGCATTGAATGATTTCTATCAAAGTTATGTAATTTCAAATACAATTATTGATTAAAAATCTCCTCAGGCTTGACTCTGGAAGCCTGATTTTCCTCTTAAAATCACCCGTGACTTTCCTCTTCACTTTGAATTCGTGAATTGCAGTGGCAGTTGATGCCTGGAATTGATTGCCATGTCATGTCTTCTATCATTAAAAAAATAAGTTTCAAAACCTGTCTTCGATCATTAAAAATAAGTTTCAAAATCACTGCCTTTTTGTTTTTACCCTCTTATGTTAGAGAAATTTATTTGAAGCCTCCTTAGAGTTGTCCTGAGAAAAGTTGGCAACCATAGGCTGGGGTTGCCCTTTTCTGCACTTTTGCCAGCTGTGCAATGTCATGTGGCTACTTGAACTCTACACGGTATTTCCAAGTGTATGTCTACTATAGAGCTGAATACTAATGTGAATAGTACTGGAATTTTGGCGTGAAGATTTCTGCGGGAGCAACCAATGAGATTGCACCATTTCCATTGGTTCTTGTTGCCTGCTGTTGCCATGGCAGCCTCTATCTCTTCTATGGGCTTTGGTAGTTAAGATAGTAGCCGGAAGTCAGTGTCATCCAAGCTTCAACTCCCCATCCAGCAGTTGCTCAGGAAACCCAGTCCTCTCCCACTCCAAAGTCACCACATGTTTATAGACAGGGAGGGAGAGATTGACTCGCGGCTGCCATTTTGGGCAGCAGCCCTGCGTCATTCCATCCAAAGCAAATCAAGCGTTTTCTACAAGTTGAGGCCTAGGATTGTGCAATTTTGCTTGTGTAGGGTGACCATATGAAAAGGAGGACAGGGCTCCTGTATCTTTAACAGTTGCATAGAAAAGGGAATTTCAGCAGGTGTCATTGGAATATATGGAGAACCTGGTGAAATTCCCTCTTCATCACGACAGTTAAACCTGCAGGAGCTACACTAGAGTGACCAGATTTAAAAGAGGGCAGGGCACCTGCAGCTTTGTGATGAAGAGGAAATTTCACCAGGTTCTCCATATATACAAATGACACCTGCTGAAATTCCCTTTTCAATACAACTGTTAAAGATACAGGAGCCCTGTCCTCCTTTTCATATGGTCACCCTAGCTTGTGTCTTTTAATGTGGTGTATTTATATATTTAAAAACATCTTAAGGCCAAACTAGGATGTTGAAGCCCCCAACTTTGAGGCTTGAGCAACATTGCTACACCAGAACCAGCATCTGAGATGGACTCACTGTAGTGAACTTTTTTGGTTACTTTTATTTTTGTCTCAGTTTGCCTTTGAGAAAATGAGTGTTTTGTGATTGATCTTGAC
Organism: Elgaria multicarinata webbii; assembly: GCF_023053635.1. Lineage (NCBI taxonomy): Eukaryota > Metazoa > Chordata > Lepidosauria > Squamata > Anguidae > Elgaria > Elgaria multicarinata. The sequence goes on along the minus strand of NC_086179.1, from coordinate 25,727,496 downwards.
AGCCGTTTTATGAATGGCCATTCCCCCCATGGCAACCATTTTGTGAGAGTGCTCATGACACACTCAAAATTTCAAACATGCTCACAAATCCAAAAAGATTAGGACCACGCTGCAGTTAGCAGTCTTCCCAACCATTCTAAGGGAAACCTGGTTTTTGATTCTAAGTGGCTGAAGGAACTCATAACAGGTTTATCTGCCAGGGGAGTGGGAGGAAAGAGAAATTCAAAATAGCATTAGATGTCACACAAAAACTAATAACCCCATTATACATCATACACTCTTTCCTCCATGTAGTACTTTCAAAGCTTCTGGTTTTAATAGTGAATTACATTCTTAGGTGGACGTGCACTTATTCAAGGCTGAGATTATGCAATGCAGTGAGCATAATAACACAGAAGCTAGGGTGACCATATGAAAAGGAGGACAGGGCTCCTTTATCTTTAACTGTTGCAGAGAAAAGGGAATTTCAGTAGGTGTCATTTGTATGCATGCAGCACCTGGTGAAATTCCCTCTTCATCACAACAGTTAAAGCTGCAGAAGCCCTGCCCTCTTTTGTAGCTGGTCACTCTAGTATGGCTTCTGCAGCTTTAGCTATTGTGATGAAGAGGGAATTTCACCAGGTGCTGCATGCATACAAATGACACCTGCTGAAACTCCCTTTTCTCTACAACCATTAAAGATACAGACGCCCTGTCCTCCTTTTCATATGGTCACCCTACAGAAGCCAAAATGCTCACAATGAGAAATTTATTTTGAAGTGCTGCAGGTCATGGGTTGATGTATGCTTGGAACTTTGAGATCCCAGAACAGAAGAGATTCAGTGCAGTTGTTTTGCTTAGCCTGCAATCCTATATCCATTTACCTGGAAGGAGATGGGCAGGCAAAGAAGACATCATGGGTTGCCTTACCTGGACTCTTTCAACTAGAGTGACCATATGGAACGGAAGACAGGGCTCCTGTATCTTTAACAGTTGCATAGAGAAGGGAATTTCAGCAGGTGTCATTTGTATGCATGCAGCACCTGGTGAAATTCCCTCTTCATTTGCTGTCTTTTCAGAGGGGTAGGGTGACCGTGTGGAAAGGAGGACAGGGCTCCTGCGCCTTTAACAGTTGTAGTGAAAAGGGAATTTCAGCAGGGGTCATTTGTATGCATGCAGCACCTGTTGAAATTCCCTCTTCATCACAACAGTTAAAACTTCAGGAACCCTTCCCTCTTTTGTATCTGGTCACTCTACAAAACAGGGCAGGGCTCCTGTAGCTGTTGTGATGAAGAGGGAATTTCAACAGGTGCTGCATGCATACAAATGACCCCTGCTGAAATTCCCTTTTCACTACAACTGTTAAAGGCGCCCTGTGGGGAGGATCCTGATGATTTATTCATTCATTTATTTCAGTTTGTCAATCTTGTTTATTGTGATATTACTCTCAAATTACGTGGAAGTGGCCTTGGTTGGACTTCCACCCTGAAAGGCAGCATATGAATGATTATAATCAATCAATAATAAATAAATCAACTTCATGAGAGTTACTGCTAAGTTAGCAGGCCTCAGAATTGTGCTGTAAAATTAAGTATCGGAGATACACATCTTTTAAAATGAGTGGTGTGTGCCTCTGTGTGTGCGCCTGTGTGTGTGTGTGTGTGTGTGTGTGAAATCGGTGGCAAAAGCTTCTGCTCACTTTGATTAGTGCACTTTTGCAAAGCGGAATTCAAAGGCAGGATGTGTGGAAAAGAAAAGGCATAATGGAATCGTCTGGCGCAGTGCTGCAAACACTCTTGCAGCTCCATTTACCTTTTTGCGGCGCTCTCCCTGGAAAGACATCCATTCATCAAGGGCTTCCAAAATGAACCAACACAGTTGTCTGTGTCTAACTGCCTGTGTCCACGTGTAAGAAAATAAAACCTTACAAAATCCATAGCTAACCCCCCACTCCCCACTCCTCCCCGGAAAATAACAGTCTCCCAAAATTATTAGCAGCCTCTGAACCATTAGCAGTGTTAAGTGGTATGTTCATCTTAACGCTTGCTGCAAGACCTGCAAATACAGCCAAGGTGCTTTTCTCACTTCTGACTCGGCTATACGCGATAGCCTCTTCCTGTTTGTGAAAGCATTTTCCACAGTGCTACTCCAGGTGTGAGATAAGGCTAACCGGTTCAAAGGGATCACTGATAGTGGTGTAGCTAGGTCAGGGGTAAGCAATCTTGTTAGGCCGAGGGCACCTTTTGCAGTTTCAGAAACAGTCCTGGGCACCTCCACAAAATGGCTGCCATGGGAGGCATGGCAAAGGACAAGTTATCTGCTTCAAAGACTGAATATTTATTTATTATGTTTATATTCCAACTTTTCCTCTTGCAAGGAACCCAAGGCGGAATGCGTGACTTTCCTCCTCTCCATTTTATTCTCCCAACAACCCTGCGAGGTAGGTTAGGCTGAGTGTCAATGACTGGCCCAAAGTCACCCAGTGAGTTTCATGGGCAAGTGAGGACTAGAACCCAGGTCTTCCCAGGCCAGCACTTTAACCACTACACCACCTTGGCTCTAAGCAACATTTTCTAGTTATGCTGTTGCAACAACGTTTCTTCACTGAGTTTTGAAATAATACAGGAAAAGGAGCTAGTTTTTTATTTCTTTGTGGCATCTTCCTAAATACACATTGACTGACTTGGCACCTTAGGGTTTTGATTTGGCTTCATACCTTGGATAGCTCCTTTAGAGTTCTGACTGAAACCCAGAGTGGATTCACTGCCCCACTGGCATCGGAGCCATGAGCCCCCACTGCTGTGAGGTAGATTAGGCTGAGAATCAGTGAGCTTCAAGACTGAGTGGGGACTTGAACCCGGGACTCCCCAGTCCAGCACCCTGACCACGACACCACACTGTCTCACCACACAAAACAGAAATGGGGGCTGAGCTCCAACACACTAAACAACTTCTTAGCATGAACAACAGAAACCTATTTCACAGCAATTCCAGCTTCAGGCAAGAAAATATGTTGATAAAAAGGAATCGTGGGAGGGGTAGGACATCTTGGCAGGCTCCAAGAAAAGAGTCTGGAGATGTATTGGTTGCCTAGCCCTGTGCTAGGTCATTGAGACCCTGGACTTAATGGTCTTATGTGTCATCCACTTTATACCACCATGTATATTACTAACATTTTTCTTCTCTTCACCCCTGCTGCCATTCCATGCTTTACAACTGCTTCGACATTCCTAATATATTAGAGCAGAGAGAGAGAGAGAGAGAGAGAGAGGTCTTTCCAACCCTCATTTAAAAGAAAGACAGACAGAAATAATATTATTTATTTATTATTTTTATTTCTTTTATTTATTTATTTATTTATTTATTTATTACATTTTTATACCACCCAATAGCCAAAGCTCTCTGGGCGGTTCACAAAAATTAAAACCATAATAAAACAACCAACAGGTTAAAAACACAAATACAAAATACAGTATAAAAAGCACAACCAGGATAAAACCACACAGCAAAATTGATGTAAGATTAAAATACAGAGCTAGAACAGTAAAATTTAAATTTAAGTTAAAATTAAGTGTTAAAATACTGAGAGAATAATACTCTTAGCATGTACTGCAGTGTCGGCCACAGGGTTTTGAGGGCCCTTGAGCAAGTAGGCTCTCAATGCTCCCTCTCCCTCTGTGAATCTACCTCAGGCTTCTTTAAATGAGCAACTTATAGCACGCTCATGACTGGCTACTCACAGATGTTCAAGGGTAATTTTGATGATGCGTGGCTCCCACTCCTTTTCCCGGGTTTTGCATAAAAAAATAAGCCTCAGAAACCCCAATTCTTCCAAAATATGTCAGGTTTTTCTGCCGTGTGCAGTTGAAGTTTGCTATGAAACACCCACTAGAGGGTGCTGTCCCATTAAACTGTATGGGCTGGGAGGTTTTACATTACAGGCCACATGGCCGCTGCTCTCTTCCCGTGTAATTCAACTTGTTTTAAATGTGTAAGGAAAGCAGGAAGCAGAGCAACTGTAAGGAAACACGATTCCCTCCCGTCTGAAAGTCCTCCTTGTCTCCTCCTCTTTCTCATCATTGCTATCACTTGCTTGAGAGCCAACTGAGCAGGTAGACAGTGGCACCTGCTCCTCCTCCATCTTACCACTATCGTTGTCTAGGGCAGAGCAAGAGGCAAGTGAACAAGCAGTTGAGGATAAGGAGCAACTCCAGGGAATGCTTGTGAGTGGGCCCCTCCTGGGGTGTGGGCAGTCGGCAGGTGATCAACCATGCCTACCTTTGACACCGGCCCTGACGTGCAGTTTCATATTCTCAACTCACCTAAACCACTGCACCATCATGACTACAGGAATAAATTCCCTCAAACCATAGGATTACGCTGCCTGATATCTTTAAATCAGGTGACATCTTTAGCATTTATATGGATTGATTTTTTTTTTTAGCATTCGAAGTCCTTCATTTATATTATCTCATATAAAAGCAACAAGGAACCATCACTCCGACAACTTGCTTTGCATACAAAGGGTTTCTGGTTCACTTCCTGGCATCACCGGCTAAAAGGACCAAGTAGCAGGTGATGTAAAAAAAAACACTGCATGAAGTCCTGAAGAGCCACTGCCAGTCAGATTAAATAATACTGGGCTTTATGGACAAATTACTGCCTCCCATTGGCACTAATAGAAGCCTTTTCAAAATCTGAATGACTGTGTGGAGGTGGGGAGCAGGAGGGGGTCTTTAAGCTGGTTGAGGACAGCCCACAGCCGCAGCCAGCCTCCTGGCCACTTGTTCCCCATCCACGTTGTACAACAGGGGTCTTGAACCTCTATCAGCCTGAGGGCTGAATTCCATTTTGGAAAAGCTGTCAGGGGGCACTTTCCAGTGGTGGGCAGGACTGAAGGCCAAAAGGAGTGGGGCCAAAAATACCAGCCTAGAGTCCTGTCCGACTTGGTTCAAAGCACCCAGAGGTGCTAAACCCAGCAAGGCACATATAGGTAAATACTTGGGAAGATCAAGGTCCAGTCCAGGCAAATCCAGTTTGGAGGTGCTGAATAGCCAGACAAGTTAAACCAGGCTGGGTCTTCCAGAACCTTGGTCAGCTCCAAGTTAACTGAGACTCAGGCAAGATGAGCTGGGGGGATTCTACACGTCGTACTGAGGGCGCTTGCATGCGCCCCCAGTGCACCCCCAAAGCGATCGTGTAGCTTGCCTGTTCGAAGAGACGAGGAAGAGGCGGAGCAGGAGGCAGCTGGGGAATCCGGCCGCGTCCTTGCCACCGCCGCCCACCTACCTCCTCTCCGGCCGGGTCGGAGAGCTCGGCGGAAGAAGGCGGGGCGGAGAACGGAAGAAGCTCTCCGACCCGGCTGGCTCTTTCACCGGCAGCAGGAGGCCGGCGGGGAGGTGGGCAGCGGCGGTGGTGGCAAGGACGCAGCCGGATTCCCCAGCCGCCTCCTGCTCCGCCTCTTCCTTGTCTCTTCGAACAGGCAAGCTACACGATTGCTTTGGGGGCGCACTGGGGGCGCATGCAAGCGCCCTCAGTACGACGTGTAGAACCCCCCCTGTTGTCTCAGCAACAGTCAAAGGCTATCTGAAGTCTTATAAAGGACAGCAGCTCATGACCTGCAGTTAGTTCCACCCCCAGCTCCGAGAAGCAATTTGCTTCTTAAAAGGCTACTGCCTGATTTGTAGCCATTGTCTCCTACAGGGTGGGGGTGATGAAGGCTGTAATGTGTCCTCAGCACATCTTCTGGCCTGGAAGGTCCTGGCTTAGTGAGAGTTGGGTTAATGGAGGGAGTCTCCTCTGCCTCTGAGTCCTCTTTGGAACCAGAGGATGGGTCAAAGTTGGGAACATGACACCTAGTTTGGCTTAAAGCTTTTAATAACTAAGCCTTAGGAGAATACCCATTGGTTGGAGGAAAGGGGTTGGGGCATCTGAGGACCCCAGGAGGGCCAAATTTGGTTTTTCTTGGGCTTGAGGCTCTGCCTCTCTGCTGTTTGAGAGCCTACACTTCTGAATTAACAAAAGAAGCACACACTGCTTTTATACATGAAAAGGCCAGCTTTTACAGTAGGACAAAAGGAATGTCCATCTTGGAGGGCCCTGTTTCAGTATGAGTCACTGTATGGTTGCTATGTGCTCCACACGGGGCTGCTTTTGAAAAGCGTCCGACAACTTCAGCTGGTCATCCAGAATGGGTTGTGTTACCTTGAGCTGAATTATGAGGGCATGTTACTCCTGCACGAAAACAGATACGCTGTATTTCTGGGCCCAGCTCAAAGTTTTGGTTATGACTTGAACACCCCAAACAGTGTGGAATTGGAATATTGTGTCCTCCGTAGGCCTGATGTCACTATGCCGCATCTAATGGAGGCTGGTGACTCTGATGTTAGTGGGGCGGAGAAGCCACTCTGGTTTTTAGTCAGAACTCTAAAGGAGCTGTCCAAGGTGCTCCACAGAGTTCTGACTATTTCTGACTGAAACTCAGAGCAGATTCACTGCCCCATTGACATTGGAGCTACCAGCCTCCACTGCTGGTATCTTCCGCAGCTGTTGGGGGAGGCATCTGTCCCAGCAGAATGCACCCCTTATAACTGCAGTAGGCCCCCTTTAATTATTTTCCACTGGCACTCAGTATTAGACAGCTGAATCACTGCCATTTAAATTCGCCACAATACCTTGACCTAGCCTTGCTCTGGGGGATTGTGGGAATTGAAGGTAGCAACTGACTGCTGCCCATTGTGGAAGTCTGTGGAAGACTGAGCAGGTAACTGGTGATGGGAAACAGTTCTTATGGTTCTTTATGTATAAGCTGGAATTGGACAAGACAGCCTTTCAAATAGAGGACACCTTCAAATAGAAGATTGTGGAAGAGGACATCTGACTACCCTACTAAGGGACGTAATGCCTCCCAACAGGCTTACCTAGCAGCAGTCTTCAAGGGCAGCCCCACACAGAGTGCATTGCAATAGTCAAGACATGATGTCTGCTCTGTTATGGTTCCAAGACGAGGATAAATTATCCCACACATGTCCATTTATTGTGGGTTTTTTAAAAAGCTACTGGTGTAAGGTTGCAAGAGACTGGGAACTCAGGAAAGAGCTGTGTGTGTGTGTGTGTGTGTGTTAAACCCCAGTTGTAAGCCAAGGTATGTCATTGGGAATAATTACTCCCATTTGTCATCCAGGCCCCTAATGGCAAGGAAGTAAAATAAATCATTAAGTGGAGGCAGCTACTGATCTATAGCATGTTTATATATTAACAATATAATGTATGTGAAGCACTTTGAACACTGTGAATGTGGTATATAAAGGCTAAGTATTATTTTGGGGCTGGTGGTCTAGCTGAAGTAACTCTCATTCTGATTTGATTTATCAATCACACCTGAAGATGCAGAGATAAAGGGATGCTTTTCCAAGAACCTCCCCAACCCCCAATTCATAACATTCCACCTTCTAATATATAAAATCAACATGATTTACACCAATAAGAGGGAGGTGAGTATACCTTTGGAAATATGTAAATTTCCACGTGAATCTGAGTATTCTTTAAGATTTAGGGTAGAAAATTTGCTCAGAATCTCCCATTGTTTTGGACAGCATGGCAGTCCACTGTGGGCTAATTAACCCTCAGGGTGCTGTGGAGCATATCAACAGTTATGAATATATAACTGGTTGTATCCTGGTTGTGTTTTTATATTGTATTTTATATCATGCTTTTATACTGTTTGTTTTATAGTCTGAATGGTTTTAATTTTTGTGAACTGCCCAGAGAGCTTTGGCTATTGGGCGGTATAAAAATGCAATAATAAATAAATAAATAAATAAATAAATAAATATGCAAGCCCTGGCTGGGAGTTGCTATGGTTTGTCATGTTGTCTGAATCTGGCTGGCAGGGGTTATTTGAGGGTTAAACAACCCTCGCATAACCCCTGGTCTGCTCTAGAGTGATTGTTGGGTTAACTCTGGGTTGTTTAACCCCTAAACAAATCGGAGTTCCAGGGTTCAGACATCACAATAGTTCCTGGGTTGCTGATTGAAAGTGGAAGTGATGAGTGTGTAGGAGGCAGCACACTTGCTTGCTCCTGCTCAGCTGTGGCAATTCCTGGATTAAAGAGAACTAGTACAATACAAAGTTCAAATGGAGCTACCACTATACAAACTAAGATACAAATTTAATGGAATAACTAATCCATACTGCTAAGCATGAGAAGTGATGGTAAAAGTTTCATAATTTAAATTTTTAATGATTTAACACAGAACGTAAAATTGTACCCAAATGGAAGCTAAACAGCCCACAAGAACTAAATGGGGACTACACAGTTCACTTATTTCTACTGGTCATATGGAAGGCTATACACATCCACCAGTCCTAAATGCATTTCGGCCACAAGGGTCTTTGTCAGTAGGATAAAAAAATCAGTCCAATTATAGCCCCAAACAGTGAATTTTTTTGGTTAACTTTATTATTCCATTCAGGCCAAACATTGACTCTTGTATAGCTTATCTATGTCGGTCAGTTTATGGATGCATCAGGAGAGGAAGCGGGACTTAGCATTCCCTCCTATCTCGTAGCTGTAAGTAAATAGCTGAAGCATCCATAAACCAAATCTTCACTCAAAACAGGCTTTCAGTAAAGCTCTGCATGCAAAGAGGGAGGTTACTGGGGGGAGCATCAGTCTCAATATCGTGCAGCTACCACTTCTTTCCAAGAGTGTGCACACTTTTGCATGGAGGAGGTTGGAGTTTTGTAAATCACGGATGACAGCAGCATGAACAAAACTATGGGAACACTGGAAGGAAAGAAGGCAAAGATGGGATTTGGCCCAAATGGAGAACTCAGCAGGTATGTCAGGAGAGGAGCCCTCTTAAAGTTTGGAACAAACTAAAAGCCATAAGATACATTAAAGACAGGTAGAGATTCCCTGTGAATAATTAATAACTGAGTCCTAATTGACAGTGTATGATTCTTCTATGCAGTCTAAGATGCAGCAGCTCATGAGTGGCTGTCAGGAAGTGACAGTTGGCTGGCAATCTTGCATTTCCCCTTCCCTCTATGTCTTATTTCCCAGTAGAATACTTGTCACTATGTTATGAAGGACTATTCTCTAAATAAATCATAATACTATAAAAAGAGCCCTGCTGGATCAGACCAAAGGCCTATCTGGTCAGCGTCCTGTTTCTCATAGTGGTCAACCTGACGCTATGGAAATGCCACAAGTAGGGCATGAGAGCAATGGCCATCTCCCGTAGTTTCCCACAGGTAACTGGTATTGAGCCTGTTCAGATGACACTTCAGGCTTTGTGGTTAGTGAAACTGTGGTTCTTTGTGGTTAGCACTAACCACAAGCCATGCTGTCACACACAACACTTGAAGCCACGATTAGAGCCACAAACCTTGCTGCAGACAGTCCAACTGTGGCCCCATTGAGATGACACCATTAATCATGCTGGTTAAGCAGGCCCAGTGCTGCCATAGAGGCAACTCAGGCGGCCGCCTAGAGCACCAAACAAACGAGGGCGCCGAACGGGTGTGCTGTTCCAAAGCCGCCGCCCCAGCCTCCACCCAACCCCAGCGTCCTGGCTCCTTCGAAGCCAGGATGCTGGGGTTGGAGGCGGAGGCTTTAGTATGGCACTCCAGGAAGCCACTTCTGGGCGCGCTGCTTCAAAGCCTCTGCCCCGCCCCCCAACCCAGCATCCTGGCTTCAAAGCCAGGAGCGGGAGGGAGCGGGGGCAGCGGGCGAGCGATGGGGGGAGCCGGAGCGTGTGAGTGAGGGGGGACCTGGAGCGGCGAGCGGGCGGGGTCGGCGGGTGAGCGGGCGGGTTGGCGGGCGAGCGGGCGGGGGGAGCAGTGAGTGAGCGAACGAGCGGGTGGGCAGGCGAGTGAGGGGGCGGTGAGTGAGCAAGCGGGGGGCGGGGGGGGAGGCTTCAGAACGCGCCTGCCTAGGGCGCAATATAGTCTGCCGCCGGCCCTGTGGTTAAGGGTTTTTGGTTAAGCAGCAGGATTAACCATGTTGTTAACCATTTTCCTTAACCAGGAGCCTCCGCTAACCACATTATTGTTGGCTTCACTAACCCTGTTCTGCAGCCAGGTTAGCAGCACTAACTTTGGCTTAAGGTGTCTTATGAGATGCAGCTCTGGTTAAGGGGCCAAAATCATAGAGCTAGCAGTATAGAGCGGCCTAAATCCTGCAACTGCCAGCTCTCTTAGTGCAAGGGCTGATGGGGTATGGGGTGGAGCATTTGGAGGACTCAGGCACTCATCTAACTGCTTTGTGGTTAGTGTGTGGTTAAGGAAACCGGGTACCGGACAGGGTTAACAGTGTTGTGTGCGAGCATACGACTTGTGGTTAGTGCTAACCACAGAGCCCTCAGTGGCCCCATTCAGAAGACACCTTAAACCACAGCTTTAACCACAGTGGTTAAGCCAGAGAGCCAGGACGTGTTCAGAAGACACCTTAAACCATGGCTTTAACCAAGGTTAATAAAGCTTTCTGGCTTAACCACCATGGCTAAAGCCGTGGTTTAAGGTGTCTTCTGAATGGGGCCAGTGTCATCTGAATGGGCCCTGTGGCTAGTGAGTGAGCAGGGTTTAGCAAAATGCATTGCACAACACACCTTAAACCCTGCTGCTTAACCAAAAGCCTTACCCAGCAGGGTTTAAGGTGTCTTCTGAACAGGCCCATTCAGAGGCATGCTGCCTCTGATCCTGGGGGTAGCATACAGCCATTGATAGCAGGGCCAGCACCAATGGTAGCTCTGATTGGGCACTGGCCAAAGGCCCACATCCCATAGAGGTCCACTGACAAGAGCCCCCTGGAGTTGCTCTTCTTTTTTTTACCACCGCTGCCTGCTTGTTCACCTGCCTCTTGCTCTGGCCCAGACAACCGTGATGGTAAGAAGGAAAAAGGAGTAGATGCTCCCTGCCTACTCATTCACTGGTTCTCTGCTGTCAAGCAAGCAAGTGGTAGCAATGATGGGAAAGAGGAGCAAGAGCAACTGGTGACAACAGTGGTGACAAGGTAGACTCATTGGGGAACTCATTGAGGTTATCTTGCCCAAGGATCCTCAAAAACCTGGAGCCAGCACTAATTGATAGCCTCATCCTCCATGAATTTGTCTCATCCCCTTTTAAAGTCATCCCGGTTGGTGGTCATCACCGCATTCTGTCACAACACATTCTGTAATTTAACGATGTGCTGCGTGACGAAATCCTTCCATTTGTCTGTCCCAAATCTCCCACTATTCAGCTTCACCAGCTGTCCGAGTTCAAGTATTCAGAGAACAACTCTAGACTGGATCATCTCCATGATGCTCTACCCACTGCGTCCACTCCAAAGACTTTAATCAATGGGAGGTGTTTTTTTACTAATTCCTTTTTTTTGCCATTGACCAATGTCAATTGCACCTGTAAGCTCATTGAGAAAACAGAGCTGGAGCTTAATACCACCTCTCAAGAATGAATACCTCCTATCTCCGATGAGTCTGCAATGCCAACCCCAGCTGGCACCGTGCGTTGCTGCTAACTGTTGGCATCCAATGAAACACAAAGCAAGGATTATTTTCAGCCAACATTTGTGAATGTTAGGAAATTGCAGCAGGAGGGCTGGAGTCAGGAGAAGTGGGGTGAGAATCCTGCAGACCTAAGGAGTATGGTTTCTCCAAAGTTCTTTATATTTGCAGAAGGACAGAGAAGGAAAACCTTGTCCTTTTGTATCTTTGCTGGCAGATAGTCCCAGCTGAGTAGCTTCACTCAATAGCACAAAAATATGTATAAGAGCAGCTGATGCTAAGGGAGGGCAGCGGAGGGGGGGGGGCGAGGGGAGGGGAGAAATATTCTATTCAGAAACAAGACTGCTGCACGCTCCTGCAAGTTCTGTATTTTCCTTCCCTCCATTCTTTATCACTGGATCATTTGCATGAAAATGCACTCACACGTTTAGTCTTCAGAGTTCATCTGTGCCTCCAGCTTGTATTTTCCCACCTGAAATCCTAAATACTATCGGTGTCAATTGTAATGGGTTGCTGTGGAAATGATTCCATCGCAAAGCACGGATGATAAATTGAGGCGATGGAATATACATAGAAGGGAGGAATTCTCAAGTGAAAAAGACCTCTGTGCAAGCAGGCAGCCGTCACCACAAGATGTCGTGACAGCCACCAATTTGGATGGCTTTAAAAGGGGGTTGGATAAACTCCTGGAGGAGAAGGCTGTCAATGGCTACTAGTCCTGATGGCTAAGTGCAACTTCCAGTATCAGAGGCAGTAAGCCTGTATACATTAGTTGTTGAGGTACATGGGTGAGAGAGTGCTGTTGCACCATGTCCTGCTTTTGGGTCCCTGGTCGACAGCTGGTTGGCCACTGTGTGAACAGAAGGTTGGACTAGATCAGCCTTTCTCAACCTGGGGCGCTCCAGATGTGTTGGACTACAACTCCCAGAATGGCTGGGGCATTCTGGGAGTTGTAGTCCAACACATCTGGAGCGCCCCAGGTTGAGGAAGGCTGGACTAGATGGACCCTTGGTCTGATCCAGCAGGGCTCTTCTTACGTTCTTATGGTCTCAAACTCCTCCTCCTCTTTCTCATCACCATCATTGTCTGGGCCAGAGTGCAAGGGAAGTGAAAGAGCAAGTTGCAGTGATGAAGAGAAAGAGCCCTACTCCTCAGGGAGTTCTCAGTGGGCCCACGGCAGATGCCTACCCCTGGTACTGGCTCTGATCAGATTCTCTCTTGCAGACACGCTGTTGGTATGCAATTTAGAGGTCTCTTGTCTTGCATGATCTAGCCCTTTCTTCCTGGAAACCACCCAAAGGCATGGCAAAACCATTTTTCTGCACTACCAAGTTAGGCATTGTTCCCTGAAAAAAGGAAAACAGAAGCTGCTTTGAGTTTTCCCAACCCCCTCCCCCACTAGATGGCACTGAATTCTTTTTCTTTCAAAGGGAAAATGTGCAGGGGAGGGAGAAGAACAAAGAAAATACATAGAAGGTCATTTTTATTTATAAGGAAGAAAAATAAATAAATGAAGATGAGCTATCCAAAAAACCTCCTCTAGAACCAATGCCACAATCTCAAACGTGTTTCTTTAGAAAGAGGACACATTCATTTCATTAGAACTTGCTTTTAAGATAGTGGCTGAAATCCTAAAGCCACTGATCATAAGTTTATTTACTCAGGAGTAAATTTTTGCAGAATTCAGTGAGTCTTATTTCCACTGTATATTTGCTTAGGTTGTTAGCATTTCCTGGAAATAAAGTCAATGAAGATCCATGCGATCCAAGGCATATTTACTCAGAAACAAGTCTCAGAGATTTCAGTGGGAGTTACTTTCAAGTAAGTGTGCCGTGTTGCAGCCTTATGTTACTTTTAGCCAGCAGTCCTGTACTCATTTGCATGGGAGTTAGCCTGAGTGAACTCAGTTGGAGTTCCCTCTGAGTAGACATGTACAGGATTGTGCTGTCAGACATGCATTTATCATGCACAATTCTATGGTCTAATGTATACATTGAGTACTCCCAGCCCCATTGCAAACACATGGTCAACATACATGTTTGGGGCATTTTTGGTATTACACTCTGGATGTGTACAAAAGAAGAATGGATTCTGGTGTGGAAGATGTGTATCAAAACCTCTTTCTTGTAAGTGCAGAACCCCAGACCTGGGGCCAAATCCAGCCCTCAACGTCAATCAAGTTCTCCCTCCGCCTAATTAGTCTTACAAGGTAGTAAGACGCAGAGTAGGGCTGTGCACGAACCCTCTGATTTGCTTTGCAGGCCAATTTCGGAGTTCCAAATCAGTCAAATTTCAACTCGGGGTGCTTCGGGCCCGGGCCCACCCACTTCAGATCCAGATCCAAAACAAGATCCAGACACCCAAAATGGTTTGGCCATTGTGGGTTTTCAGGCACAAGGCCAACTGGGAATCCATTGGACTCCCCTCTCCCAGCTCACCCCGCCCCCTCACAAGATACGGCAGCCATAGTTAAACCTAGGAAATCGTAGCGCCCCCATCTTTGTTGAAAATGGTGACTTTCATTGATGATAGACAGTTGTTCACAGGCGGGCAGGGGCAGCAGTTCACCATCACTCTATCTGCCCAAGTTCGCCTGACGTGCTTCAAACAGCCTCAGACCTATCTGGTCCCAGTCTGGATTCAGGTTGAGGCAAGCTGAATCAGCCTGCCTCAGCTCGGATTTGGGGTTCAGGCCCAAAGTGATGTACATAGATAAAAGGTGGGTCAAGGCCACCAGATAGTCTACCCATTGGTAGGTCCCATCGCTGTAGCTGCTACTCCTACCACACCCCTCTTTCACTGCTAAATAACCTGGTTTGGGGTCAAGTTGTTTGAAGGACCACTTGTGTCTGTAGGAACCTGGCCTTGCTTTAAAATCAGTATTGGAGGGCCCTACTCATTGGTCTGCTTTTAAGATAAGTTAGACTAATGAGCACTAGAGACAGGACTTTCTCAGTAGTGGCCCCTCTATTATGAAACTTCTTCCCAAAGGATGTGTGGTCGGCCCCCTCAGCAGCAACTGTGAAAAAGGCTTGGAGAATTCAGGTTTATTGATTATGCTGCTGTTTTACTGCTTTTCCAATGCAGTGCCCTACAGATGCTCTGGATTATAACTCTCATCAGGTCCATCCATTATGGACCTTCATGGTCAGGGATGATGGGAGCTGTGGCCCAAAACATCTGGAGGGATGTGTTGGGGAAGGCTACAGCTACAGGCTACACTAGATAAGAATATAAAAGCCATGCTAGATCAGACCAAGGAATCCATCTAGTCCAGATAGACAAGATCCTGGCTTCAGTCTCCAGTTTAAGGGAGTAAGGAGCAAAACCTCTGCCTGAGACTCTGGGGACCTGCTGCTAGTCAGTATTAACAATACTGGGGCTCAATTGACAAAGAACCTGGGATAGCCTACCGTCTGTCATAGCCTTGCAAAGATAGGAACTTGGTTGTTGGTGGCCAGATGTCAATTCCTAACCAAGGCAGACCACTGAGGAAACACACTAAGGGCACAATCCTATGCATGCTGAGACAGAAATCCATTAAGGGCATGATCCTATGCATGCAGAGACAGAAAGATGTCCTACAGCTGCTAGCATGTCCCAGCCATCTAAGCATGCATAGGCTTGCACCCTAAGGAACGGAACTGAACCCTTGAAATAATTTTATTTATTACATTTCCATGGCTGAAGCTTTCTGGGCAGTTCACAAAAGATTAAAAAAACATTAAAAATGATATACAAAATTTAAAACCATAAAAATGTAAAACAGACAGCATAGAAAGACAACATACATTTCAGAAAGAGTTTTGAGCTCTCAGCCAAACCTAAAGATATATCTAGGATCGATTCAACATATACTGCTAAATGCCTGGGAGAAGAGAAGTCTTGACCCCTGCTGAAAAGATAAAAATATTGGCACCAGGTGAACCTCATCGGGGAGCTCATTCCACAAATGGGGGGCCACCACTGAGAAGGCCCTCTCCCCTTTTGCCATCATCCAAGCTTCCCTCGGAGTAGGCACCTGGAGGAGCACCTTAGACATTGATCGTAGAGAAGGGGTAGGCTCCTGTCTGGAGAGGAGAGGCTTTTAGCGAATTGTTACCATCTCTCCCCAGCCCTGTAACCAGCTTCAAAGTTCTGGAGAGAAGGGGGCGTCCCAGAGTGCACTTCATCTTGTTTGCAGACCATTTAAAGACACGATCGTAAACTTTTTTTTTTCATTTTTATTTGTAAAAAAAAAAAGAGAGAGGGGGGAATGAGAAAAAGGAGGGGGGGAACAGCTTTCCTAGCCAACCCCCTACAAACCTGCCTCACCCCGCCCCCCCAGATCTCCCCCTTTCAGACACAGAGCCAAGCCCCTGACTTGCACGCAACGCAGCGCCCATCCAACCCAGCATCGTAAAGCCGTCGGCGGACGGAGCCTTGCCGGAAAGCGCGATCGCCTTGCCGTTTCCGACCGCTTAGAGCCAGGCGTCGCTGTACGGCGCTTCTGCTACTCGCCCCTCATTCCCCACCCCTCTCCCGGGCCCGGCAAGCTCCTGCGGTAGAGCGGGGGTGGGCGGGGGCGGAAGGGAATTTAATAATGATCTGTTTGTGCGGAGACGCGCCTCCCTCTAATGAGCCGGAGAAGGGAAGCTTCGCGAGAAGCCGGGTGGGGCGGCGCCTCCAGAGACGCGAAACAAAACACACAGGCAGCGAAGGAAGGCCGGGGGTGGGGCGCGGAGGGAGAGAGAGAGAGAGACTTGAATCCAGGGCTGGAACTCCAGCGGAGCTGCACCGTCCTCGGCGTGTTTACTCGGAAGTAAACCCGATGAAGTCCACCGGGTATTACTCCCAAGTAAGCAAGCGTGCACGGGATCGGGGCCTTATAGGTCCCAGACTTTACTCAGAAGTAAAGGCTGGGAGCTTACTCCCAAGTAAAGCATGCCCGGGGTTTGCGGCCCTTGACAGCGCTGCCCTATGCATCTCTTTAACCAGCAGCAGGAAGCCCCACGGAGCCCGGTGGGGCCCGCTGCTAAGCAAGCACGCGTGCGTCGGATTGCAGCCTCTGAAGTGATTTGAAAGAGGCCATCGATTGCTATTCGATGAAGTGTAGCAAGTACGAGAGGCGAAATATGCAGTGTGTGAGAGTCTCTCCTTTAGTGGGCAAAAGGTAAAACCCGGACCAACCTGGAGCCAGAACAAGGGTTTGGCCACAAGCCCCAACATTGCATCACCAAAGAAAGAAGAAGAAGAGAAG
This sequence comes from Elgaria multicarinata webbii, assembly GCF_023053635.1. Taxonomy (NCBI): domain Eukaryota; kingdom Metazoa; phylum Chordata; class Lepidosauria; order Squamata; family Anguidae; genus Elgaria; species Elgaria multicarinata. The sequence goes on along the minus strand of NC_086179.1, from coordinate 25,710,770 downwards.
TCTAGCCTCTCTGCCTCTTGAGAGAGAGGGAAGGGGTGGGCAGGGAGGAGGAGATCTGAGCAAAAACCTGGCTCTGGCTCCTGGCTGGATTCAGCCGCATTTTAAGACTGGCTGGTAGAGATTAGGTTGTTTCTCTTGCAAATGCGATGAATCCAGCACCGCTGGATTCTGAGCCATAACTAAGGAATACTGCACGTTGTCTAGGAATTTTTTTTTAAAGTCATAGGGATCCTCCGCTTTACACACCCCTTTTCCTCTAGCTGCAGCAGATGGAAACAAAGCAAACACAAAAAAGAGTGATCATTTTTACTTTGCAGGAAATATGTTAGCAAGAGCATTTGAGAGCGTCTAAGCCTGTGTGTAAGGAGGCTGCATTCCACCCTGGCCTTCTGTTGCTTTGAGAGATGCGTGACCAGTAGAAATTCGAAAGGTATTGTTTCCTCTGCAGTATGAAGATGCCGTGCTGGGGAGAGTTTCACCTGTTGAATTTCTGCCTTTTACATAGATTTCAAGACGCACCAAGTTTGCTTTTGTGCACAGGGTTGCACAATGAATATTTCAAATTGCTTGTCCACAAAAAAGCTCTGAAGTATTATATGAGCAGCCCCATCTTGAAACAATGGGAAAGAAACACAATGCGCATACCATTGTTTTTATGCTTTTTGTTTTTAAACTTTGTATATTTGTTTTTAATGTTTACTGTTTTTAACTTTTGTAAACCGCCCAGAGAGCTTCGGCTATAGGGCGGTATATAAATGCAATAAATAAATAAACATTTTGACCTCTCAGGGTTGAGCTGTGGGCAGTAGTCTGAGATGAGCAAGAAACCAGTAGCCATGACCAAAGAATAAGTGAAAAACGAAGGATAAACTAGAAGTTTGTTGAGGAGCAAACCAGAGGCAAGTACTGAAGGACAACCAAAGGACAAAAGAATATAGCAGAGCTCAGGAAGATCTGATTACTCCTACAAGGTTTCATTGGAACAGGAAGTCCTCTTATATGCCTTCCTGTACAGGAATATCTTATGATCAATCTGTGTGGATATAGTCCATCCTGGCCCTGAGGATACTGATCTACCCAGGCCTGCTTTCCCCAACTGGTTGGCCTTCAGATGTATTGCATGATGATGATGATGATGATGACAATGAAAACCTTTAGAAACTGGGCCTACCAAAATGCATCCATACCAATATCCAGAAAGCAGTCATACTTAAAAGCATACTCAATAGGAAATTTCTGAATTAGTAAAAGACAGCATGACTTGGCAAACCCCCGTCATGCTCATCTAGAAAAACCATCGTGAGCGAGAAAATGATGATAAACTGGGACCTGCAAAGCAAAATGCAGTCCTCCAGTGCCATCTTTCCAAATTCTGGGAAGAAATATGTTTGCGCATGTGTGTCCAAGTGTGGGTATGTGCATGAACACCTGCAGCCTTTGACCCCAGGCCAGCAGTCACATGCAGCCTACAGAGCCAAAGCAATTGTACACCCCTGAGCTACTTCCAGCAGCTCAGCACACAGGCGGAGATAATTTGCATCACTATCCGCTTCATCCTTTAAACTCAGCAGGCCCCAATTGGGGGGTCAGTAGGCCAGTTCCGGAGACAGTGGAACGTGTGGCTGGGCATCACAGGTTGTCCCAGCTCCTTGCAAGTAACTGTGAGGAGCTGGGAGCTCTGTGCCCATCCAGGGTGGGGTGAGGGGAGTGGGGATTTTTTTTAAAAAAAATATCTTACTGTTTGCGCACGAGTGCTCATGCGCTCCTCTCCAATTGAAAAAAAACAAACAAAATGGTGGACGTGACATCATTTTCCTCCTGGGATGTCGCATGTCACATGTAGACAGGGGGAGATATCACGACAACCATATCGTGAGATCCTCCCTCCTCCATTGCGCTACACCTGGTAGGTCTAGCCATGGCCATAGTTTGCATTGTGTTAACATAGCTGCAAGTATTTGGGGACTAGTGGAGATTCCCTGAAGAACTCTCATAAGTGCGTGAAGGCACACTCAAATTCCTACAGCCAAGCATTCCTTTCCATGTGTGGTTTGGTCAGTGATGCGCCAGTGGCCTCCATTACAAGGTATACTTCATAACCTCAGTTTGGATTGTTATATCGAACACCGTCCTGATTTCAAACTGTTCTTAATAACCATGGTGTTTGGGGCCTTGCGTGTACCAAATTTCAGCTTTTTGGATGATGTGGTACCGTAACTATTTCAGATATATTTCATGGCTCATACTTCAAAGGAAAGATGGACAAACATCCTGTCAAGACACAGTTACCTATCAGGTAACTAGAATCTGGCCAAGGTAAGTAGAGCTGGCACAGTAGGCCAAGTAAAGGTAGAGGTCTTTTTGTGTACAGGGCATGTGAAAGAGGACCATAGATAGCTCAGAATGAGCATTGCTGGCTTGACCTCTTCCCAACTAGAACTATAGGGGAGTGGTTGTCTTAGCAGCAAGCAAAAGCCAATTGAAGCCTTATGTCAGCAGCCATGCTCTGAAATGTGTTCCGCTCCAGCCTCTCCGGAGACGCTGACTGGAGTGCTCAAGTGCCCTTGCCTGATTTAGTAGTTTCAGATTTCTGTAAGGCTGGGGAGATGGAGGTTCTGTCAGTGGTTTCTGCCTCAGATGAAGATGGCAACAGCATACCTTCTGGCTAGGGGCTGAGTGTCCTCCCCTTGGAAGAGCCATCTGATCTTTGTCTTTTTCTATACCCTGAAAAGGGCCTAGGATGAGTTGGAGGTGGGGTCTTCACAATGGACCCAGTCCTAGCAATGCCCCTGGGAAGCTGTGGTATTCAGGGGAGATTGGGATGCAAATAATAGCCTAGGAATTATGAGAAAACATTCCTGTTTATATTATCTCATACTGGCAAGAAAAGCAGCCTTCTTTCTGCCTTTAGCTAAAGTCCAGATCCTAATTTCAGGCAGGGATTCTGATCGAAGTCCAGCCCTGACCATGTGGGCATGGTCTCATGGTCTCTCTGCCACCCCTTATTCAATGTAAACCCAGTTTCCTGCAGAGGTATATTGCTTGATTCTGTCTTCGCGCCTTTATAAGGAGCAATGTTTTAATATAAGGTGCTTCTTTGAAAATGCGGGGATAGCCAGCAACCCGATTTGTCTACATATGTGCCTGGAAAATGTTTATGCATCAGTGACATTAATAATGCATATAGCACTTTTATGACACACAGTAATTTACAATGCTCGTTAATCTGCATGAGAGCCCTGTGAGGGGTAGCTGATTAATTCCCTTTTTTTTCAGTTCGGGATCTGAGGCTGGGAGATGGGGACATGTGCACGGCAACTCAGCTGTGGTGAAGATTTGGACCACTGTATTATGCGTGTGTGTGTACGCAGCCACAAAAAATGTACGGTAATTTGGCAGCTTTTGGAAACCATCAGATGATTTTAACGGAGCTTTGCAGACACCTGAGCAGAGTCACATCTTTAGATGCCAGCCTGTGTGTGCCCCTGTGTGTCATAGAACCACTGAGATATTTAGGCAGATTTTGTACTGTTTTGAGGGGACAGTGGTCCCCTAAATCAGAAAGCCCCCACCCCTGCATCTGTAGATCTAGGTTTGCATTCTGCTCCCTTTTCTGAAAGGACACACGGAAGCCTTTTTCTCTTGACGAAAGGAGTGCAGTTTATCTTTAAGGAGGCTCGTGAAATAAGAAATGAGGCTCACGTTGCATGGGTGACATCACTGGCTTTTGGCTTGGCGCTCTGTATTCTCTGGCGGGCAGGCTTCAGCGGAGGCTGCGGGGTGGCGTGTTTGAAGATTCCCAGGTGGAAGGCGAAGGCTCTGGTTTGGGGTAATTAAGATGGGGAATTAAAACAACAACACAGCAGCCACCCTCCTGCATACACATCCAGGGCAAATGTTCCTGGACACCCTCCTTCTCTCTCTCTGTCCATACATCGCCTCCGTTGCTTCCGCCCTCGGCTCCCATTGGGGTGAGTGATTTTCATTAGAGGAGAAAAGTGTGTGGTGGTGGTGGCGGCGGTGAGGTCCAAGCCAGCAAAATGTCTGAAGGTGCTAGACGGCTGTGGTCGAGGGTGGGGAACCGCTAAGGCGAGGAAGATCCTCGGATGGAGAACAGGCCCAGCGTGGCAGGGCGAGCGGTGCAGATCCTGAGCCCTTCTTGACCAGGAGGGGGCTCTTCCCCTCCCCCCCCCGCGCCTTGACTTGAATCGCCGGGCTGCCTTTCTCGACCCTCCCTCCTCCCTCGCCACTTACCCTCGTTTTCATCAGACTGTTGCCTTCGGTTTGCAGCCTGGAAGGGGAGAGAAGAAGAAAGAAGGAAAACACACCCACACCCTTACCAATAACCACGTCTTATAGATCTGTAGGTTAAAGGCGCGGGGTGGGGGGAGGAGGGGATCTTGCTCCACCGAGAACGGAAACCCTGGTGTTGAAAGAGAAGGAAAAGGGGGGTGGGGGAACGTTCGCGCGGGAGGGCGGCTTTGCCATCGCAGGAGGAGGAGGAGGAGGAAGAGGAGGAGGCGAGAAGCCACAACACCGCCACCCCCAAATCCGGGGGCTGGGTCTAGCGGAAGGAAGCTGGCGCTGTCCGCGGTGCTGCCCGCTCGCTCCCTCCAGCCGTCTGCCGCACGCTCTTCCCGGGGAAAGCCGAGAGCGAGGCTGCCGCCGCCACTGCCGTGGTGGTGCGCTTGCTTCTTGTTCTTCTCCTTTTTCTTGGAGGCTTTCGGCGGCTTCGCATGCGATGAGAGCTCGCCGCGCTTAATCCGGCGTCCGCGATCCGAGTCCTTCGGGTTGCCTTGATTACGGCAGCCGACGAGCCAAACCAAGGCGCCGAATCAGTGGGCTAAAGACACACAGAGACAGAGAGAGAGACAGAGAGAGACCGGCAGGCAGAGCGGCGGCAGCCGAGGGGATCGGAAAACCAAGATGTCAGTGCATTGCTGCAAAGCGACGGGACTTCTGGGGCGAGGAAGCCGAGCGAGTGGACGCCAGGGTTAGGCACGGCGGCGACTCGGAGTCCGTGGGTGGCTTCTGATTCTGGATTTTAGTTTTAAAATCAGCTCAGGATTGAATTCCTCAAAAGGGGCAGCCTTCTCTCACTTTCTCCGCCCCTCTTTTCGAACCGTAACGGAGCAGGATTCTTGCGAAATCATCATCATCATCATCTGAAAAAAAGAAAAGAAAAAGAATTAAGGACATCCCTTCCCCCAAGCTTCCCGGTATTTGGAAGCAAGACCACCCACGGCTTCTTCCGGGGGGGCGTTTTTTGGGGGAGGGGGATTGATTTGATTTCCAAGCGCTTTTGGAGGCGTGTGACCCCTGGTTGAGACAGGAACCCCCCCCACTCCTTTGGTATTTCTGAGTGGGCAACGGTGGAAGAGCTCATCGGAGGACTGATCCAGATGGCCAGACTCAAGGTGGATGTGTGTCTCTGCCACTGAGCACCACTTCTTCTTTTCTTGGCCACTGACCACAAGGCAACCTTGCCTTTGCCTGGCACCATATTGATTGAAGGGGAAGCGTCAAAATTCCTGGCCAATTTTGCCCCACCCCTCACCACCCGCTTGGTCCACGGGTGATGTGAATGAGTGCCCGGGATTCTTTCCTTCTGGGACAGAAGGATTTCTCTTCCTTTTTCCTCCTGCTTCCCTCTCAGGGTGTGTTATGAACCTCCACCTGCTTCTAGGTGTTCACTGAAGGACACTCAGTGCCCTGCGAACGCTGCCCAGGAGCTGGGCTCATCTTGGCATCGGGTCCAAGGGCTTTGCCTCTGAAGTGAAGATGCCCATGGTGTTCCTGTGAAGCGAAAGGGTGATGGCTGCGGGAAGGTTATTGCTCTACGCTGGTCTCTCTTTAGCGTTGTGCGCTCTGGGCATGCTGGCCGTGGCGATCTGCTCGGACCACTGGTATGAAACAGACGCCCGGAAGCACAGGGAGAGGTGCAAAAGCTTCACCACCCGGAGGAATGACCCAGGCTTCATTTACAATTCCAACAACAACCTGCCCCTCCGGGCCAGCAGGTCTAGGCTGGACCGCTGGGAAGGGAGACTCCTCTTGGCGAGAAATCGAAGGCACCTCTTTGCCCTGAGTCCCATCGATGAGTGCAACAGACAGTACAACTCCACCAACATGGGGCTGTGGAGGAAATGCCATCGGCTGGGATTCGACCAAGACCTGGAGGAGCTAATTGCGAAAGGTAAGGGCTTCTTTTCAGAACTAGCCTGGTTGGGCCACCTTGGCTTGAGTAGCAGAGGAACAGCATAATCCTGGACCTGTCTCCTGGGTGGTAAGTCACATTGAGTTCACAATGATACTTGCTCCCAGGGAAGTGGATCTAGAATTGCAGCCCGAAGAAGCTTAAAACAGGACAAGCTTCTGCTCAGAGCAGGGCTTTCTTGTGAAAGACAGCAATGTCCACAAACTCAGCCATCAGATGAACCCATTGGCCTAATGATCACAGGTGGGAGAGAGATAGTCAGGAACATGGGAACTTAGGAAGCTGCCTTCTACTGAGTCAAGCCCTTGGTCCATTTAAGCCCAGCATTGTCAACACTGGCTGGCAGCAGCTCTCCAGGGTTTCAGGCAGGAGTTCTTCCAGCCCTACCTGGAGACACCAGGGATTGAACCTGGGACCTTCTGCATGCAAAGCAGGTGCTCTACCACTGAGCTGTGGCCCATTCCCGTTGAAGTTCTCTCCTACAGAGTCCAGAAATGGGAAGAATGATTGTTGACAGTATTCTAAATACAGTCATATAGGCCATACAGGAAGAGATTTGTAAATTCATCAAGCCTATTTTCTAATTTATAGATGATGATGATGATGTGTTTTTTAAGGCCATGCATCACTCTGGCATTGAGAACTTCCTTAATGCACAAACAGTGCAGAGAATGCACAGAGTTAAGCCTTTTGAATCAGACCGTGATAAACGGAATCTAGCTAATTTTTGGTCAACGCTAATCTTTCACCAGAAAGCTAGATTACTTCTGATTTAAACTAATAGGCTCCTTTTAACATCAGAGAGCAAACAAAGGGAAATGCAAGCAAGGGAGAAACAGTGAGGAAAGCTCAGTAGTTACAGGTTATTTAAAATCCGATCTTTGAATTTCAATTGGCAAACATAATATTAAATTGCTGCATTAAGGAAGCTTTAAAATGGAATAATTTTATCCCCAAGAAGACACATCTCTTGGTCAAAAGCATTATATATTGTCTCCTCTTTTTTCCATAAAGCATTAGACTAACAATTGTGGCCAATATATTTGTATTATTCCTTCTATTTGTATCACAAAATACAAAAAGGAATATCATAAATCGACTTTAGTTAAGCAATAATTGGGGGGAAAACATTTATATTTAGAAAATGTGTTTCTGCCTGATTCTTGCCCACATCATTATATCCTTGTGCTACAAAACAGTGTCTCCTCAAATGGTTCTTAAGATGCTAAATTAAAAGGATCACCTTGTGAGGTTTTCTCTTGCAAACAGAGAATAGGTAGATTTTTCTCTCTTTTACAGGGCTTCTGGTTTGGAAATGTTAAATAGCTGCACTGCACCTTCCTTAAGCTCATTTTCCCCTTTATTTATTGCTTCTGTTTTTGTTCTGCATAGATACCAAGTGTATTTGCATAAACATATAAGTTGGTTCTGTTTGTTTTGCACAAGGATGAGAAAGGTCAACACTGTGACATAAAAACACCCTTTAACAAATGAGCAATCTGACCAGAAGCCTGACGCCCCATTGTTATGAGTTCAAATGCAGCCTTGGGTTTAATGGCTGTGAGGCGTTTGGGGCCAGGGGCTGTGCGGTGACTTCATGAAATGCATTCTTGGCTCTGCTCCCATTTTGTAATGGGCAACTGTCCATAATCAAAAGCTGTCATCCCAGCTGGCACCCTGATTGGGCAGGGCTTGGCAGGGAGGGACACCAAGGAATCTTCCAGGTCAAGCAGTGGGTGTATTGGCATAACACTGAAAGGAATCATGGGAGTGAGTCTTGGATAGACCTCTCCTCTGGATAAGTGAGCGACTTTGAATGCATGCTGCTCATCGGTGAAAATTAACCCTTGCTTTTCAGCTCTGGTTTAAATATGGACAAAAGCTTTGCATTTCAGTGTGTAAATCATGGCCCCAACTTAGCGTAGGAATGAACATACGGAGTAATCTCAGCCTCAACTACCCACTGGCAAAATGGAAGTAATAAGGACATAGTTGTTATGAGCATAGGATGAGAGATCCACGGCTCCCCACCATGGAGACAGAATGAACTAATAAAAAAATAATACAATGAATAGGAAATGTATGAAGTAAATCTACACTTCCCTGCTGCACCCCGGTGTTTTAGCAAACTTCTCCTCCCTCATGGTGACTGCTTATCATGTAGCCCATACTTCTAATTTTCTGAGTGTTTTACTCCTTTTATTTTGTTTGCTGTCACCCTGAGTTAGAACTGGATAACTCAGTTTGAACAGATCTGGAGAACTGAGGTTGAGAGGTAGCTACCTGCCCAAGGCAAGCCCGTGGCTGTGAGTTCATTATGATGCAGTGGCTAGATTGGTGGGCTTGTAATGTGGGGAACCCAGGTTCAAATCCCTGTCTGGCTACAGAGTTTGCTAGCTGGCCTTGAGCAAGTCATTCCCTTAGCCCCAGGGTCAGCAAGATGGACATACCTTTAGACCCTTCTCTTGGCACCCACCAAGATGTCCAACCCCAAGAGTGGACAGAAATAAGATTTCCAGATGTTTTAGTCTCCAACTCCCAGCATTCTTGATCATTGGCCATGCTGTTAGGGACTTATGGGAGTTGAAGTCCAAAACATCTGGAGGTTTACCTACCCCTCCCACTTATTATTATTTTTTTAAAAAAAATTAACACATTTTTTTTTTACCAGTAGCTAAGAATGCTCTGAAAGAGTTTTCTGTTGGTGCTTGATATTGTGGGTGAAAGGAGCAGTTTTGTGTATTGGAGCTCAGACCCAGCCCTGCCTTGCACTCAATCTTTTTGTTACTTGTCCTTGGTGACTAGCCACTCCTCCCCTGGCAGCCATTTTGTGGTGGCACCCAGAGCAGTTTCTCCAATTGCTAAACATGTCCTCACACCAGAAAAGTTTCTTACCCTTTTCTTAGCCTGTCGCAGAGGGTAAAAGATAAAATGTCTGAGCTCCTTGGAGAAAGAGTGGGATATAAATGAAACACATAAACAGTAGAAGTGCCATCTGAATTTGGGTCACCCATGCCCAAGGACTACTTTATAGCACTGGGATTACATTTCCTAGGCTTAATAATGTCACCTAATAGTTACACTTGGCTAGGAAGAAGACAGAAGGGTCCATGGTGACACTTGCCTAAGTTACATCAAGTTTGGATTACTGTGATGCAGGGATAGGCACCCCAATGCCCTGCAGATGTTTTGGATAGCAACTCTCATAATTCCTGGCCATTGGTCATGCAGGCTAGGGCTAATGGAAGTTGTAGCACAAAACATCTGGAGGGCACCACGTTATCGATCCGTGCTGTAATGCATCCCTCTGCATCCAAATGACACAGCGGATCCCGGGAGCAGGCAGGGACGATCCCTCCATTTTCCTGGGATAATCCTTAGGTGTAGAAAGGGCCCTGGTTTGTTTCTTGGCTCAATTCAAAGTGTTGGTTATTAACTTTAAAGCAGGGGTTCAGTACCTCAGGCCCATGGGTGAAATGCACCCTCCTTGGAGGACCGATCTGGTCCTCCCGAGTACCTGAGAAGTCCCTGCTCCATTCCCCTTACCTCACCCCTTTTCCCCAACCACCAACAATTTGGTAAATTCCCAGCTTTTGCACATCTCTCAGTGACTGGGTTCAGACAACACAATGAACCACCATTGGTTATCGTGTTGTGCAGAGAATACTATTGGTTATTTCTTCGACCGCTGTTGGTTATTTCATCAACCACAGAATCACAAGGCAAGAGCGGTCAAAGCGGCAGCTGCCACTCTAGTCCATCTGGCAGGATAGATTTTTGGCAGCAATGGCTGATGGGATACTAGCGGGAGGACTGCCGGGGGGGGGGAGAGAGGGCGGGGGATGAGTGAGTCAACTTAGTGTCGACAAATAATCAACTCAACACTGATCCTAATCCACACCACGGTTGATTGTTATCATATTGTGTGGGGAGTACCCCCCTAGGAAAACAATTGTTGAATAGATTATTACCCCACCATTGACTATCATGTTCTCTCTCTCCCTCCCTCCCTCCCTCCCTCACAATTCTGAAAGGTTGAAATGCTTCTCCTAAGGCTTAGCTACTGGCAGTAAGAGCTTTAAGCTAAAATATGCTGGTATTTTGGGTATTCTGATCCTTCCCCCTTTGCCCATGAAGGCAGCCCCTGAGAACTTCTCTGTCCTCAAGATGAAAAGGCTTCAACATCCCTGCATTAAAACCCTAAATGGTCTAGGACCGGGCTTTCTAAAGGACTGTTTTGTCCCATATGAGCTTCCCCATTCCATCAATTGGAGAGGCTCTCCTTTACATTCAACAACATCCCAATGACATTTAGTTTTATAAGCCACACCTAGGCTTTCCAGGGGAGGCCCACAATGCCCCTTTCTGGCTGTCCTTCTGTTGGCTCACAAACCCTTTTCTTTCTTGGAATGCATTTGACCTATGAATGTGTTGATGTTTGAACTCGCTCGTTTTTGAGCTTTATTCAGCTACCCCCCGTTATCCTGTTCATCTTTATCTCTTATATTTATCTCTTATGTATTTCTTATGTTGACGGTTGCTGTTTGCCACTTTGAGCATTATAATGGGAAAGTACATATACATGGTTTAATGAAATAAACAATAAAATATAGGGGCAACTGAGCCAGAACAGGCAGGAAGCTGGAATCCAAACAAAAATAGGAACACAGGAAGCTGCCTTATTGTGGCCCTGTTCAGACAACATGCTAAACCATGGTGGTTAAGTGTTTTGAGATAAACATTATAGCTTAGCGTGTTATGTAAACCATGACTTAGTGTATCGTGTGAACCATTTCTAACCATGGCTTAGTGTGGTGTCTGAACAGGCCTACTGAATCAGACCATTTAGCCCAGTATTGTTGACACTGGCTGGCAGCAGAAAGAAGCCCCATTAGGAGGTTATAATGATGAACTTTGTACTGAAACAATCTATAATATGGAACAATGTGCATGTCCTCCTAAATTACCTACCGGCTTCTTGGAAGTTAACACATGGTCAACATAGATGGATCTTCAGAGCCCTTATGACAGCTAAAAGACTTATTGGAAGGACAAATGCTCACCTTTCATAATGCAATGGATTGATGACCTAATAACATTATCAACTTTTGAATGGGTGTTATATAGACACAACTTGCAAGTGGATAAATATACAGTTATCTGGTCTGCTTTTCTTGAAACCTTTGTCTAACTGTCCTCCACTTTTTATTTTTTTTAATGAATGGTACATATGATGGAAAATGACGATAATCTTATATACATAATGTATGGGGTTTCTCTCTCTCATTTTCACAATGTATTTTCTGTTCTGTTTTGTTGATATTCACAATAAAAATTAAAGAAAGAAGCCCCATTGAGTTCAATGGGATTGATGCCCAAGTAAACACATTGAAGAATAACTGAAATCTTTCAGAGAAACAATACTGAGGGAGAAACCATTGCACAAAACAGTTTCTTTTCAAATTTTGGGGCCAATTTAATGAATTTTGGGTCAAATCACTGTTTCTCCACAGCCCTAATAGCTCACTTGGATAAGACGTTTTTGCAGAGAGTAAACATTCAGAGAGTAGATATATCCAGGGAAACCAAATGGGAGCTGGGAGGAAGAGATCAGGGACATTCATTTACTCTGCCATTTAAATCAAACTATTTGATTAACAGCTTGGTTGACTGAGCTGCTGCAATGGCAAGTAGTTCACACCCATGGTTACAGTGGGCAATCAGATGTATTGGCTCACATCTAGGAACGAAAGCCCCTATAGCGGGTTGTTTTCATGTCAGCTTCCTATCTCTCTCAATCCAATGGAAAGGTTAAATAGCAAACAGAGTGTCCACCTGATTTGAGGCTGGCTCTCCTCTGCTGCTAGATTGCATTCCCTATATTGATTTCAGACAAAAAAAAATGCTACATGAGTGGAACACCCATAGTCACTGTTGTTATACCATTACAAAGGTCCTTGAGTACCAGCTGTATTTCCAGTTACTCATTATTCCAAGGAGCTACCGCTTTTACAATTAAATACTTTAGGAGAACCTTTATAGATCTTTTCCCCAGAGGGAAGGGAAATGAAGCTCCTTTTGCAGGGGAAACAAAGTACAAAGGAAGATTCTCATAGTTTTCTATGGCTGATTTCAGCTACAGATCATACATATACACTTGACAGAGCTGGTTTGATTGTGTGAATTTCAAAGCCATCTCTCAATACTTGCATTTGGAGTACCACGAGCTGCAGCTTTGGTATACTATATAATATACCACTTACCTCTTATGTGAGACAAGCTGAGTCTAAACCAATGGGTCCATGCTGGAATGGGGCAAAGAGAAAACAGGATGAACAAGACACAGTCATGGAGTCACCCTGAGCACTATTTTTAGTGGAAAGTCTGGATATAAATAAAATAAATAAATACATCCCAAGGACATGTGCAACCCAATCTTGTGTATGACTACCAAGATGTAAGACCCAGTTGGATTTATTCCCAAGTAAAAATGCAAAGAGTTGCAGCTTAAGTGGGACTTGGATCTGGGTAATCATGGATAGGATTTGATTGTTTGTGTACAGGGTCATTAACCTGGGAGCAAATGACTAAATTCTTCTACCTCTTCTTCATGAGAACCATATGAAGTAGGTTAGTCAGTGGGATAGTGATTGGCCCAAGCCTCATTAGGTAGCTTTTGGTTTTAGGGGGCCCTTGGCAAAATGTGCTCTGTAGTCCCCTACTGCCAGTGGAGGCTGGTGGCTCTGATGCGAGTGGGGCTGTGAATCCACTCTGCATTTCAATCAGAAGCAGTCTGGACTCTAAAGGAGCTAGAGTTCACCACTCCACTGACTTCGGAGCCCCAGCTTCCACTGCTTACTGCATCGGCAATTCTCACCCTGGCTGTGGGCTTGCTTGAAGTCAGTGGCAGGCAACCTTTATCCACATTTAAAATTCCCCAGAGTGACTGATTGTCATTGTCCCAGATGTCATACCACCACTGGAGTCATCTTCAGAGGAGGAACCAGAACTCTCAGTAGCAGCTGGCCCCTGAGAAGACCATAACACTAGCTAAAATGATCTGGGGCCCTCAGAGGTGAGGCCTTTGAATCTGCTTCCTAGAGAAGCCAAGAGTTTAGCTTCAAAGGCAAAGGAAGATGCTAGGCCACCGTCTAGCCCCTTAGAATGCCGGCACCTTAAAGTCTATGAGAGGATGGTTGCCAGGTGAGGGAGTGCTCGCCTACAGAAAAGGAATACTCATGAGTTGGGTCTTCCTCATGAGAAGGACATCTAACTAGCCTTTGATGAGAAGCAGCTGAGTACTGGGTGGGGCTCTAGTAGCTTTCATTGGTAATTTATTTATTTAAAACACTTCTTGGCCATCTTTCAGGGCAGAGGCCCCTACAAGGTGGTTTACAATAATAACAACTTAAGAGCTGTTGGAAACAATGCATCTGCCAGTTTCAGTATCTGCTACCTTGCTTCCTGTGCCTTGTCCTGTGATGGATGTTCTGTGCTACTGACCCTTGGACTTTTCCTGACCTGGCTTCTGTACCAAGTAATGTACCTGATGAATTTACTGTGCTTTACTTGTTTGTTACCTTCACCACTCCTGCTGTTGCCTGATCCTCGTTAACTAACTAACTGTGTTCTGACTGCTGTTTGGTTTTTTGACCGCTCCTCCCTTAGCCTAACCCTAACTGGACTGAACCTTGTCTGCTTAACCACCTGCTTGCCAAACTATTACATTGCCTCGCTCTCTGTTTGTGCTTGTAGAGCCAGGACTCAGTCTAGAGCAGGACACTGATGTTGTATTGCTTTAGGCATTGTGGGAATTTAAAAACGGTGGCTCTTAGCTGCCTGGCTCAGGTCATCCGTCAGTGGGTTCTGCTGGGGTGCTAGAGCCCCAGCAGTTGCCTGAGGATGCCCAGTGCTGAGAACACAGGACCTGAAGGTCAGCCAGTGACCATTAGGTCTCCTCATTGTAAATCCAAGATGACATCTCAATGGTTGTGACTTTTATGGTAGACTTTTATAACGGTATGGAGAGATAACAGGACAGACTTGCCCTACTTATCAAGGATGGGATATCATATCGTTTACCAGGAGAGGAGGACTTTAGGGCAGATGTTCAGGGACCCACTCAGCAGAAGGAATAGGAGGGCCCAGAAACTTAGAAGGCCTAGCTTACCACATTTTGAAGTAAGAGAATCAATAGATCCAGGGATAGGATGCCAGACTATTCTGGCTTGAGTTGCAGTCCTCTTTAAATATCAGGTTCATAGCTTGGGAGTTCTCCTGGACCTAACCTTGGTATTAGATGCACAGACATCAGCTGTGGCCAGGAGTGCTTTTGGTCAACTTTGGTTGGGACACATCTTATCCTGGTACCAATAGGCCTGGCCCTGGTCCTACATTGTCTGCTGTAATGCCCTCTGCATGGGTGTGTCCCTGAAAACAACTCCAAAAATTCAGCAGAATGCTGCTGCTAGAATTTTGATGGGAGACAAAATGCTGGGATTATGTGACCCTCTTATTGTATCAGGTTCACTGGTTGCCATTTATTTCGGAGTGCAATTCAAGGTGCATGGTAGTTCCTTTAAAGCCTTAAACAACTTGGGGACCCATTTTCTTGAAGGACTGTATCCTCTAATGTGAACCAGCCTGTCCTTTAGATTAGCTGCTGTGCCGGTCTTGCATGTGCTGTTGCTATAAGAGGCACAGCAGGTTGGCAACACATACATGGGCCTTCTAGGGGCAGCACCCCATGTGTGGAACTCTGTGCCCCTAGATAGGGTGACCATATGTAAAGGAGGACAGGGCTCCTGTGCCTTTAACAGTTGTATAGAAAACTGAATTTCAGCAGGGGCCATTTGTATGCATGCAGCACCTGGTGAAATTCCCTCTTCATCACAACAGTTAAAGAGGGCAGGGCTTCTGCAGCTTTGTCTGGTCACTCTAGTATAGCTCGAGTGATTGGATACAAAAAAGGGCAGAGCTCCTGCAGATTTAACTGTTGCGATGGAGAGGGAATTTCACCAAGTGCTGCATGCGTACAAATGACACCCGCTGAAATTCCCTTTTCTATAGAACTGTTAAAGATACAGGAGCCCCCTGTCCTCCTTTCCATATGGTCAACCTATCCCTAGCAGACTTCAGCATGGCTTTCTTTTCATATGGCCACCCAGGCTAGCTCTGCTCACATACGTTTCCTCCACTATTCTTGGCAAGCTTTGTTGGGGGGTGGAGCGGGAGGGCAGAAAACTCTTCAAGCTGTGGGCATTGCAAGTGGATGTGACAGAGACCTCTTGGCTAGTTCACATATAATCACCCACACATTCCCCTCCCCCTGCAATCCCAACACACGTACACCCCCTGCCAGCAACTTCAATTACCACCTACAGTAATGAATAGGAAAGGAAACAACTGTCCAAAGAAGCCAATAATTGCATAATGAAGGTGAAATAAACCACTTGCGGAAGTGTAATAGTGTGAGACCTCTCTGCCTAGACCTCTAGGCCCTAGAGAAACACCACCAAGAAGGTTTTTTTATTTTGCTTTTGGAAGGCTGCCATTGGAAAAAGTTCTAGCCTGACCATTGCTACCTTCTATAATAATAATTAAAGAATATATCTGAATTTTTCTTTCAGTAGACCCACAGCATAATAATAATAATTAAAGAATATATCTGCAATTTTTCTTTCAGTAGACCCACAGCATAATAATAATAATTAAAGAATATATCTGCAATTTTCTTTCAATAGATCCACAATAATAATTAATAAATAAAGAATGTATCTGTAATTTTTCTTTCAGTAGATCCACAGCATAAAAATAATTAATAATAATTAAAGAATATATCTGCAATTTTTCTTTCAATACATCTATAATAATAAGTAATAATAATTAAAGAATATATCTGCAATTTTTTAATAGATCCACGATAATAATAATAATAATAATAATAATAATAAATATATCTGCAATTTTTCTTTCAACAGATCCACAGCATAATAATAATAATAATATAAAGAATATATCTGCAATTTTTCTTTCAACAGATCCTCCTCCTCCTCCTCCTCCTCATCATATAAAGAATATATCTGCAATTTTTCTTTCAATAGATCCACAGCAATCAGGTTATCTTTTGCTTTGTGGAAATATAATTTAAGCATAGAAACAAAAAAAAAGGGGGGGGGAAATCTAACAACATCTAATCTCTGTAAACCAGGTGAAATACAATACTTTTACAGAATTCTTTGATTTTAGATAGTTGGAAGTACAGAACAGCAAAGGCATGATAGCAAGACACTTGCTCCCAAGTAATTTTAGGAGACAGAAAATAGTGATGTCTTCCTCCACATTCACATGAGTTGATTCCCAAGAGCTTTTCTGGGTGAAGAAGGGGCTATTACATGTAGACCCTGGAAAAGATATATTAGAGTCCTCAAAGGTATGCTGTGAGAAGTTTGCAAGACACTGTGATGATAAAATCACTCACATTTGCTCTGGCCGTGACACCATCATTGATGCAGTTCCTGTTGAGGTGTCCAGAGCACCATTTAGCCTGGTTATAAGGGATTATATGAGGATGTGGCCAATGTGCTTGGGAAGCTGGTTTGGGATTTGTTGACAGCTGCATGGATACCTATTGTCACAAAATGGAGAATAGTGAGATTCCAGCTGTATAAATATGATTGTCTAAAGTATGGTATATTGCTGAAATGTCAAAGATGATTGAGTACATTCAGTTAAGAGGAAGGGGGGAAAAGGAAACTGGCAGAAATGTAGAAGAGATATAATTTAGATATCAACAGATATGCATTTAATTTGGCGTGATGTGCTATGTAGGGATTACATTTTTATAAAAGTAAAGGGAATTGTATTTTCTGTGATAATTATGATTGTGTGTTTTGTAATGGTTATTAGAGTGGCAATACAACTGGGAATTTGCTTGTTGGGAAACTATTTAAAAGGACCAGTGAAGAACCAGGATAGGCACAAGCAAGTAGGTATCTTCCACAAGAAAAATAGTCCTGTGCACTGGCCTACAGAGTGTTACCAAAGACCAGTTTCTGCCATGATTCCTGTCATGTCCTGACTTCTAACAGCAACCTGGATGCAGATGAAGAGGATAAATGGTCAGTGGTTTAGACTGAGGAAACACTTGTCTTGAGCCTCAACACTGAGCCCCAAAGGAGCACATGTTCTGTTTCAGCGTGCCTGTGCATGGAGTGCCTATGAGGGAAAACCCCAGTTTTTCCCAAAACTAGGGTTTTCGGGAAGTCAGGTCAGTGGTTCCAGCAAAGCAGGAAACAGGTTTCCCAGAGAGATAGGAACAAAAATAGACCAGCAACAGCATCATGGAGAGCTCTGAGTGATGCTGGGTCTGGAAGCTGGATAAGCTTGTCTGTAACTGCTCCAACAAGCAGCAGATTGTAAATGAGCTTTAAGTATGGCGCTGGCTTCATTTAGGCTGGATAGCCTCACTTCCTCATTGACTGAGGTCTTCGAAAGTTTCTGCAGCCTCAGGCTGCAATGACACAAAAGTGGCTGAAGGGTGGCAGTATCTTCATTGCTCAAGCCCTCAAAATCCCAGGACAGCAATATGACATACTTTGGTCACAGGAAGAGCTGGTCCTTAGGGCCTTCCTGTAGAAGTTTGGAATGTATTCCCTAAGACAGTGAGAACAATCACATCACAGGAAGGGCTGTTGCTCAGTGGAAGAGCTCATGCTTTGCATACAGAAAGTCCCAATTTCAATCTCTGGCATCTCCAATTGGGGCATGTAATGAGCTCTTCCTGAAGCCTTGGAGAGATCCTGTTGGGGTAGACAATACTGAGCTAGGTAGACCAAAGACCTGCATGTAAGGGCATCTCTTTATGTCCACATTATGTGGGATATCTGTGATCGCATTTTCTATGTATAAACAACATGATTTTTTCTCTCTCTTTCAAAGTAGAAGGCACCCTTTGCTGACCTTGTCTTTGGACAATGAAAGCATTTCATTCTCCTAAAAAGAAACACACACAAACAAATCTCCTCCAAACCAACAGAACATTGCATTGCACTCAGTTTTACCTTTGGGAAAATACGAGAGAGTGAATGAACAACATGTGACAGATGTTAGAACCATCACTTAACGCATGATAGGAAAATACCATGGCAATGACAGTCATATAACAACTTGTATAGGAGGAAACAGAGAACTCCCACTAGTGTCATTGTTCTTAGCACAGGGTTCATATTTAACCAAGAAAACAAATGGTCACTAGGTAAAACTGTTTCTTGCCCAAAATAGCATCCCAAAAGCAGAACTGAAAGCTTAGTTGCTATCCAAAGGCATGGATTGTCTGTATTATAAATATGGCTGAGTTTCAGTAAGGCAGGTTCCAAGACAGACATATGGAAGTGGCTGAAGAAGGCGATGAGAATCAGGACCTTTGAAACAATGCAAATGGGGAGATTCAGGACAAATAAAAGGAAGTACTTCTTCACAAAGCATATATTAAATTATGGAACTCACTACCACAAGATGTAGTGATGGCCACCAATTTGGATGGCTTTAAAAGGGGGTTGGCTAAATTCCTGGAGGAGAAGGCTATCAATGGCTACTAGCCCTGATGGTTGTGTGGTACCTCCTGTATCCGAGGCAGTAAGCCTATATGCACCAGTTTCTGGGGAACATGGGCGGGAGGGTGCTGTTGCACCGTGTCCTGCTTTCTTGGCCCCTGGCTGGTTGTCCACTGTGTGAACAGAGTGCTGGACTAGATGGACTCTTGGTGTCATGTTTCTCAAAACCTCCTGCCTTCTCGGGAGACAATAACGAGGCTTGCTAAGTAATCCACAAAGCTTTATTTAAGCAATAAACATCTCTTCCCACCTGAAGAGAGTCTAATCTCTTGGAACTTTCTCCTAGGCAAAACTGTGCAAACTAAGCGAGACAATTGTCCTTTCAAGAAGAATGGAAGCCTTTTCCCAAGACGTGTTAACTTCAGAGAGACTAGTTCTGAAGCAGCTTCTGATGCGAGCTGGGCAGACTCTCTCACCTTTATTTCGCTTTACCCATTTTAGTTCGCAGGGTACTCTAAGATTGGCTAACCTGTCCATGCTCTCTCCTACGGAAGAATGTTGGCTTCCCACTGACTGTGTATTATTTACCCTTGATGAGATAAGCTCTGGAGAGGGTTCACCACCAGCTGGTGAAGAGGCCATGAGAGCTTTCTCCCCCACTGGTACAGGCTGGCCTGTGTCTGGCACAGACTCCTCTACTGCGAATTCTGATTCTGATTGATCACCTGAAACACTTTAGAATCATAGAATCATAGAATAGTAGAGTTGGAAGGGGCCTAAAAGGCCATCGAGTCCAACCCCCTGCTCAATGCAGGAATCCACCCTAAAGCATCCCTGACAGATGCTTGTCCAGCTGCCTCTTGAATGCCTCTAGTGTTGGAGCGCCCACAACCTCCCTAGGTAACTGGTTCCATTGTTGTACTGCTCTAACAGTCAGGAAGTTTACTTCCTGTAACTTGAGCCCATTATTCTGTGTCCTGCACTCTGGGATGATGGAGAAGAGATCCTGGCCCTCCTCTGTGTGACAATCTTTTTAGTATTTGAAGAATGCTAACATGTTTCCCCTCAATCTTCTCTTCTCCAGGCTAAACATGCCCAGTTGTTTTGGTCTCTCTTCATAGGGTTTTGTTTCCAGCTTCATAAGAACCTTCTTCCAACCCAGGGAGAGCAGGGCTAGACATGACACCTGATCTGATCCAGTATGGCACTTCTTATATTCTTATGAAGCTTGGAAGAAAAATATGAGGCACACCATAGGCCAAATGTTCATCACGTTGCTCCAGTGCTTCCAAACCATTTTGGGCTTTTTATTGCCCCCAGGCCTTACCAACAAGGCACTGATGGGTGAAGGGAATTGGCACCAGTAAGGAGGTGGAAGAAAGAGAGACGAGCTCTGGTGCTGTGTGTAAATAAACAGTGAACGTTTTATTTTTGTAATGATGTGAAAAAGCTCGATGTTTCGGATTCAGAAGAATCCTTCCTCAGGAGCTAAAACAAATTGATTACAAAGCCATTATTTAATATAAAAGAAAAGAAAAAGAACAATTCCCATACAGATATAATTGAAAATTTGGATATCTATAATAATATAGTTTTTCGTTCTAGCAAGGACAGAGAGATATGCACAGCATTGTAGTTGCTAGAACGAAAAACTATATTAGGGAAAGATAGGGAAACATACAGTAGTGAATACTGTGTTTCCATTCCTGAGGGCTTGAGTGCTAGTGTAGTCAAAAATTGTGTTGGGATCCTACAGTTCTAAGTTTGACATAGTACAGGGCTGTGGAAACTGTGGGCCTCCAGATGCTGCACTCCCACCACATCAGCCCCAGCCAGTATGGCCAGTGATGATGGGAGTTGTAATCCAGCAACATCTGGAGGGGCACAGGTTCCTCAACCCCGACCTAGTGTGTCTATCTGGTACCTGTGTTGATTCCAGACGTATAGCCAATCAGTTGGCCAATCCTGGATAGCTGTAGTTCTATACTATAATGCAGGGGTGGGGAACCTCTGGCTCAGGGGGGCAAAATTGGCCCTCTTGAGGTCACAATCTAGCCCTCTAGGGTGGTCAAGATGGCCTTACCCGCTTCCCCTGGCCCCATGCTCTTTCTTCCTATGGCCAACCTATGGCGATTTCCTGAGTTTTTTGCAGCTTTCCCCATTCTAAATGGTTGAAATACCTCTTCTAAGGCTTCATTACTGGCAGTAAGAACTTTAAGCTGAATTATGTCAGTGGTTTTGTGGTGGTGGGGAGGTTGGTACAGAACCCAAAATTGCACAAAAGCCAAGAAACCCCCAGGAGGGTAAGGTCAAAGAAAGGAAGCATGGCCTTCTAGGGACCCTCACATGGCTGGATTGGGCCACCTGGAGGGCTAAATTTCACTCTGGACCTGAGATTCTGTCCTCCTGGTCTAGAGAATGAATAAAAATTGAGAGCAGTTGTCTTTTGGATTGCTAGTCCTCCACTTCCTCGGGCCTTTTTTTTCTTAGGCCTCCTTCCCATTTTGCTCTCCTTCTCCTAGCTGTGCCTGCCCTTCCTCAAAGCCTCCCTTAGGAGGACTGTGAGGTGTTTCTACCATCCTAATCAAGCTTCTGCTTCTCTCATACAGTTGCTGCACTGTGACTGACCCTTTCCTCTCAGCATTTGAAATGTTATGTGACATCTTAATAGAGATACGGCAGTTGCAAAAGTCAATGCTTGTTGAGGGAGGGGGATATAATGGCTGTCAGACGATGTCAGTGTACTTATGTCAGGCAACAAGCGTTGGCCGCTGGTCTTGCCAGGTGGTGGGATTCAAGCAGAACTAGGTTGTCAGGAAAAATAGATATACTCAAATATTTACTCTGCGTTGGCCATTTAAAACAGCCTAGCCTTTAAGGCCTGTCAAAATCCATATGAGGTCAATGACTTTTATTAGGCCAACCAAAATGTCACAGCATAGCAAGTAAGCTCTCCCCAACTGGGCGCCTTCCAGATGTGTGTCGATGATGGAGAGACGAGTAACTTAATCCTGCTCTATGAGACTGGCTTGTTTCTCTTACTTGAACAGGTGCTTCTGAGATTCACCTAACCGAGAGAGAGTGCAGCAGCTTGAAGGACAGACCTCAGCCAGTGATAGATTTACAAATCTTCAATAAGTGTTCTGGGCTTCAAGAATTAATGTATAAGTAGTGGTCCCTGAAGCTTTTCCTAAGCCAGACAATAAAAACTAGGTGTTAAGTAGGGTGACCATATGAGAAGGAGGTTAGGGCTCCTGTATCTTTAACAGTTGCATAGAAAAGGGAATTTCAGCAGATGTCATTTGTATATATGGGGAACCTGGTGAAATTTCCTCTTCATCACAACAGCAAAAGCTGCAGGTGCCCTGCCCTCTTTTAAATCTGGTCACTCTAGTATAGCTCCTGCAGCTTTAACTGTTGTGATGAAGAGGGTATTTCACCAGGTGCTGCATGCATACAAATGACACCTGCTGAAATTCCCTTTTCTGTACAACTGTTAAAGATACAGGAGCCCTGTCCTCTTTTTCATGTAGTCACCGTAAACTGTTAAGGAATATATGTTTATTGCTCAAACTGTCTAAGAGAACAATATGTTTTTATTATGACAAGGCAGACCACAACCATTTCTGAATACACAGAAGTTATACTCACTAAAAGTATAATTGAAATAATAGCAATCATATTGTTAACAGCAGCCCTGTTCAGACAATACACTCAATCATGATGGTTAAGTGTTTTGACCTAAACATTATGGCTGAGCATGATGTGTGAACCATTCCTAACCACATGCTCACTAACAACTTGCTGCAAAAGGGTTAGCGGCCTAACCATGGCTTAGTGTGTTGTCTGAACCGGCCCATAGTAAAACCTCTCATTCCAACAATTATAACCAACATTTCATATTGATGTAAATGGGAGGCATGGTGGACAGAGCTAGCATAAGCATAGTGGGTGGGTTTCTCATTCTCCCAGGATCTCTCTCTCTCAAATAGATCAGACTCTTGCCTTTCATCACCTCTATGTTGATGACCTCATTGTAAGTGGACCTGATCATACCAGTTCTCCTAATGCTACCATCTAACCCTAATAGGGCTGCCTCCCAATGCAACCAGGTTTACCATTGACACCAGAAGCACCTTAATGAAGGTATCCCTCCTAAACCAAGCAGCTTTCTTCTTCTAATACTTAACCAACCCAAGTGTGGCAACCTTCTTTGCCCTATTTCCAAGAATACTTTCCAGTACTCACAGTTAGCTCACAATACACACAAAGCTAATCACATCTACAAAATCCAACACATTCTTATCCATTTCACTCACTATAACGCATATTCCGCTACAATGGGAGCTCCAGTTCCACATCTGGAGGGTGCTAGGTTGGGCAAGCCTGGGCAAGATCCCTCATTTTTGAAAATATAAAATCCAGCTGTTACCCACATCTGTTTCTATCCTTTGGTGAGACACACAAACTCCTTGGTAGATAGGAAAGAGAAGCAGAGAAAAAACCAGACAGTTTTTATATTAACAATCCTGGGGATTAATTTTTGGTGGTGAACTAAGTATTGCCGAGTCTCCTGATGTCTACGTGAGGTTAGAGCTTCTGCATATCAAGTTTGCAAGAAGTCATCACATAGTAAATGTCTGTGAGAATCTACCTTGAGGTGAACTAGCAAGTGGTGAGTTCTGTATGCTTCCATACACTAGGGGGCGGTAGAGAGTGTATGTGGCTTGATCACTTCTTATTTTCTGCTCCCTCCCCTTCCTCTGCAAAAACAAGCACCATGCGGTCTATAACCATATCTCATGCCTTCCTCACTTATGCTCATACATCCAGTGTCAGGAAGTCCTTGTGGTTACGTAGCGTTCAATAGCCTTATCTTGATGATGTGTATGAAAAACACTAATAAAGTAAGTTGATTTGAACTTCTTTTAAACTGGATCTAGCCTTTGTTTATTGCCTCCAGTAGTAAATGCTGTGTTGCCACGCTTTCTCTGTATAAAGCAACTCTGCTCCAACAGTCCTGTGGGCCGGGTTAGATCTATGGGCCAGAGGTTGCCCATCCCCTAATGTGTATTCCCAGGGGAGGGAAACCCAATCAGAACAGGAAAGGTGTGAGAACTCTTTCCCCTTGCATTGCAGTGCAAAAAGCTCCAGCAATTGGGCGGTATAGAAATGTAATAAATTCACCATCACCATTAAGGTGCCATTTCCCCTGGGAGGAAAGCTGCCATTCCTGCCAATGGCAGTTATCTCCCAAGGCAAACAGTATCTTTGGTGGGGGGAGATTTTCACTGGGGCTGTGGCGTAGGGCGAATGGGTTAAATTCCACCTCTCTGCATGTCATGGCCTTGATCCTGACACCCTGTTTGGGAAACACTGCATTGGGTAGTGCATATAGTTTTCCCCAACCCTCCTGCTCTTACAGGCATCCCAGAACACTTGCTTGCGTTAGAATGTGCCAGTAACACGTGAGTTCGTTGTCAAAACCACCGCCTTACCCATCGAAGATGGGCAGCGAATAGCAGAAAACGTGTCTCTTGGGCAAAAGTGTTGATTTTCCAGGGCTGATGCCAAATGCCATCCTTCTGTTTCTAATGGCCTTTGTTGCTGCCAGGGTGACTCCTTTGACATTTCGGAGAAATGATGTGTGGAACGTGGATACATTTTCTCGTGGTTTTCATAGGAGACATATGGGAGCTGACTTGTACCTGTCACATTTTTTTCATTTTCTTTCTTTTTGCCAGCCTGGTTTCAAAGTGCCTTAGGAGATAATACCCTTCAGCCAAGTGTCTGCTTGACGCTCTTGATTGCTGGTGTTCAGCTTGCATGACCTTTTCCCTTTGCTGATGTTTGTGTAGCTGCAAGAGCTCATCTCTTTCACCCGAGATGGCCGTTTCACAGCAGTTAGCTATCTTGAGGGGCATGATTTCTTGAGTGCTTCATTTGTCAGTTTTGCTTTGGACAGAAATGGAAAGCAAATGTTCCAACTGGCCGCTGTAATCCATACTTTGACCCCCTTTTTCTTTTTTTCTTTTTAAATTAAGAGACCAGGAGGAATCTGTTTAGCTGTGGAGTGGTGTGTAAATGTTGTAAATAAATCTATATTTTTTCAGTAATTTTTAAAGTTACATTTACATCCCACCCTTTCTCCAAGGACCTCATGGTGGTGTATCCTCACAACAATCCTGCGAGGTAGGTTAGGCTGAGAAACAGTGACTGGCCCGTGGTCACCCAGTGAGCTTTATGGCTGTGTGAGGATTGAACCTGGGCCCCTCCTGCAAGTCCTAGTCCAGTAGGCCGCCCCAAGTCATTTTGCTGCTTCAAGCGAAGGACAAGATGGCGTCCCTTACCCTTCCATGTACAAAAGCTGACTGGACAGGTAATTGAATCCTTCTTTGACAATGGCGATGGGACACCATCCTCCTCTGCACCAGAAGGCAGCAGGGTAGCTTAGGGGGTGCAGGAAAGGCCACGTGACACACACAACTCTCTCTTCCAAACCTTCTCTACCTCCTCTCAGGATCTGCCGCCTGAGGTGACCACCTCACTCTATCTCATGGTGGGGCCAGCCCTAACTCTAACCACTGCACCATATTAGTGTCCTGTATAAACTGACTCTCAGACCACCCTGTGTCACAGAGGGCAGCAGCAGTGATGTATCTAGGTAATTTTAGACTCCAGATGTAATATGGGGCAGGGGCATGTGTATTACCTCAGTTGTGAAGCCCATAACTAATGTTTTTCTTCCCCCCTCAACCATTGCATGTTTTATAACTGCTTCTATATTCTTTAATGTTAGAATGACAAATGCAGAACTGTTTGCCAATCCTAATGAAGAAACAAAAAACAAAAACTGTGTGTAGTTTTGAATTTTAAACTCACCGAACACATAGCACCATCTTGACCGGAGGAATAAAATGGAGTTTGCTCATGTAGCCCTTATGCTCTCATCACCTGCCACTCTCTGGGTGCTCATTGGGGAAGCAGGGGGCTGGACTGCAGGACCCTTTATTTATTTTTATTTATTTATTTAGAGTATTTTTATCCCGCACCTCAGCCAAAAGGCTCTCGGAGCGGCTTACAATGTATCAATAAAGAAGACAGTCTTGACTTTGACCCCAAGGTCCAACCCTAGCTGCATCACTGGGCAGCAGGCAGCCTGGTGCACCATATCATTTTTTAAATTGAATTTCCTTATTTTATTGAAAATATCTCTAAACCACTTCTGATCCAAACGATTCCTGCGCGGCTCACAATAAACACGAGTTTTATGCAATTCTGTGCCACCTTTTATCCTCTTTATTGCCAATGTGTAAATGGCCACCCTGTCACTCGCCTAGATGAACACACTAGCTGCTACTTTCAGGCTGGCTTCCTTATGTCTCCAATGAAGCCATCGGAGTCTTCCAGGGCCTAGAGGCCTGTGATGCGACTTGGCCAGACAGGGATTGAATGGTGTTTATTAAGTCCACTGCTTAGACACAACCGATGAGCCGGCAGTGCAATAACACCCCCCAACCCCTCCCACCCACAAAATGATGGATAGAGCTATTTTAAAGAATACTTGAAGTGGGTGTGTCCGTTACTGTTATCATTTGCCCTGTGAGACAATCCATGAGGTGCGGTGAGGGAGCTGGAATCACCTTGAAACTGTCCAGATCAGCCTTTCCCAGTCAGATGTCCTCCGATGAGTTGGTCTACAACTCTCATCAGCCCCAGTTGGCATGGCCAAGGAAAGTTCTAATCCAACGCATCGAGAGGGCACCAGGCTGGGGAAGTCCAGTTCAGATGGAACCCTCCTGGGAAAGAGCTCTGAGCTTTGCATGTCTATGAGAGAACACCTTTGCAATCCTACCGGCTTCCCCTTCACACAATTCAAAAAAGAAAGAAAGAAAGGAAGTGGAGCAAAGTAGGAAGCCCCTGCATATAAATATCTTGTTTAGCCAGTCTAATAAAGGTATTACTAACAGCCCTGCTTTGAGGATTTATTGGGGGATTTCAGTAAGACAGTGTTAGCAGTGGAATTACATTCATTCCTGGGTCTGACTTTGCCAGTGTAAGAGAAAATAATGTTGATCCAATCAGAGATATTTTACAGGATCAATATAATATTCTCCTGCATAATCACAACCAAGGAGATTACAGCCCGTGCTCCAGGAATGACAAAGGCTCACTTGACAGATCACAGCCTGATTCATTTCCAGTGTTTTTACTCCTCAAATAGAAGAATACTCTTTTGTTGTTTGGGCGGAGCCAGAGGGGTGGGGATCTTGTGTGTGTTTAGAGTGGACTTCAGTCTATTTTTAAACAATACTCAGACCCAAGTTAATGTTCTGCTTGCAATCACACATAAATTAAATACCTTTTGCTATATGACACTGAGAAGCTGCCTTTATATTAGGTGAGACAAGTTGTTCTTCCAACTCAGATTGCATCTTCTGACTGGCAGCAACTCCCCAGGGCCTCTGGCAGAGGTCTCTCTCATCCTCTGCTGACTGAGCATTTTGAGATGCTTGGGATTGAATGTGGGGCCTTATCGGGGCCGGCCCGCCGATGAGGCAAGCTGAATCTCTTACCTCAGTCAGCAGAGTGGGAGAAGTGGCAAATTATACACTCTTCCCACTTTGCCAGGAAGGGCTGCTGTGACCTCCAGTGGGTCCTCTAGACAGACCTGCAGGCTGCTCTCCTACGGCAGCATTTGGGGTTCTTGAAGCAGCCTCCTGCCCAGTGGCACTGCAGTAGGTGCCCTTGAGAGCCCTGCCAGTCGCATTATCCAAAGTGGCAAATGCCATAGTCAGAGAGCAGCTAACAGCACTCTCTGCAGTAGCCACTTACCCTCTGTTTCACTCTGAAAAACTTCTCAGAATGATACAGAGGACAGGAAGGTGGGCTCTCCAGAGCAGCCACCCTCCCTCTGGTTCACTCTGATGAAGTGGCCAGCACAACTCTTCATGCCCAAATGCCTGGCTCTGGGATGTTCCTTCTTCAGAGCTAGGATCTGTGGGAAGGGTGTCTCAGGAGATTGCCAGTACCACTTTCTCTGGTCAACATGGTTCTTCATAGGGCAAGTGGTGGCAATGATGGAATGGGGTGGGGGCGATGCAGCGGCATGGGCACAACTTGTGCTGGCACTGCACCTTCTGCATGCAAAGCATGTGCTCTGCCACTGACCTATGGTCCCTTGCTATGGTTCATCAGGCTCTCAGCCAGAGGTCTTTCCCATCCTTTGTTACCTGATCCTTTTAACTGGTGTTGCCAGGGATTGAACCTGCGACCTTCTGCATGCAAAGCATGTGCTCTACCACTGAGCTATGTTCACCCCTCGGTTTCACTGCTCCCATCCTGAGACTCTGTTCATGTAACAGAAGAGGACCACAAGAACCAAGCAGGAGGAAGCAATAGTTTTTCTTTCTTTTTCACGACACAAGAAACTGGGCTCCTCCAAAGGAGCTAAGTGGTGGACAGAAAAAAAGGGCACAACTATAGAATTAGCTTCCAGAATATGTAGTGATGGCCACCAACTTGGATGGCTTTAAAAGGAGATTAGACAAATTCATGGAGGATAAGGATTTCGATGGCTACTAGAGATCATGAGTTTATGTATTATCTAAAGTATTGAAATCAGCAAGCTTCTTTATACCAGTTGCTGGGGAACATGAGTGGGAGGGTGCTATTGCCCTCATATCCTGCTTGTGGGCTTCCCTCAGGCAGCTGATTGACCTTGGCGGGAAGAGAATTCTGGTCCTGTACTTAGCTCATTTTATGTTCTTATGCCACCTTCCCCAACCTGGTGCCCTCCAAATGTGTTGGAGTACAGTTCCTGGCATGGCTGGCTGGGGGATACTGGGAGTCGTAGTCCAACACATCCGGCAGGAACCAGTAGGGGAAGCCTAAAATAAAGGCCAACAGATCCAATGTTCAGCCAGCACAGCTTCCCACTTTAATTTCCATTGAAACCAAGAAAAAATATCAATCTTTTAAGTAAAAAAAATAAAATAAAAAGATCAACAATCTCTACCACAGTGATGCCATTCATGAACTAGCACTTCCATATGTGGTTGGCGTGAACATGTGGCTGCCACGAATTGCCTGATTATGGTGGCTCTTTAGCAGCATAGCGAACTGCCTTATATCAGGTCAGATCATTGGTCCATCTAGTTCAGGTGCTTGAAGGCACCTCCAGTGGCACCTGTGAATGGGTCCCCAATGTCTTGCCCATAGGCACCAGAAAATATATATTTATTTTTACATTTTAATTCCCCTCCCCACCATTTTTTAAATATGCATACATGGATTTGTATGAAATTCATACAGCTTTCTAGCAATTATACATACATTGCAACAAAAGTGGACCAATTATCCAAATTAAGTCTCCATTGGATATTTTAAACTACCTGTTCAATATTTTTGCCACCTGTTTGAATAGTGAAACCATTGCAAGGTCCTCAGTCCATTGCATTATAGGAGGTGAGCATTTATCCTTACAGTGTTGTAATATCAGACTTTTAGCTGTCAAAAGGGTATAGAGAATCCATTTACACTGCCTGTTCGTTAATTTCCATGAAGCAGATAAATGTTTTTTTTTAAAAAGTACATCTGTGAATATTAAAGACTGTTCCAGTACATTTTTTTATGTGTAATAACCTCCCTGCAAAAAGAAGCAACTACTGGACATTGCCAAAACACATGTTTAAAAGAAACATTAGATGTACTGTGCCCATTCCACACGTGGAGATCCTTCCTTGAGATGCTTCCACCCTTTAAGATGGCCTAGAAATAATTTTAGATAGATGTTTTATACATTGGATTCTCCTTCATTATCTTCATCATGTCACAAACTCCCTTGCTGGTGGATCTCAACCAGCCATCTCCAACCCGGTGCCCTCCAGTGTTTTTTGGGTTCAGATCCCATTATCCCCCAGCCACAATGGTAGTCAAACACACCTGGAGGGCACTAAGTTGGGGAAGGGTGGTTTAAACACACTTGGAGGCCATTATAGGGGAGCTGCTAAGCTAACGAATGAGTCCCAGGCCTTCTGGTAGAGCTGCTGTTTGCAGAGCTGCTACAAAGTACAGCGATTTCATTTTAATTAGCCTTAGGAATTTCTATTCCATAGATAACATTTGATCCTTATAACATTATGTTAATCATTCGGTTCCCCACCCCCCACCCCAAGGATTCTTTATAGATACTTAAATTCTTTGGCTTTTCAGTTATTAAAATAGCAGCTATCTCTTTGGCACCGGGGTGGGTGGGAAACACACAGCCTTCTGTTAAAAGATGGGTTGCTTTGGGTTGGATTTAACATAGTCCTGTTACAAATGTCTAATCAATGAAGTTATTACAGGTAGCTGGCTGGTTCCTTTGGACTCAATGAACGTTATACATCCCAGTGATCATGGGAAGGGCGGAGCTGGCTGAGGAATGGCTCAACATTATATAGCTGTATTGCACATGCTCTCTTTTTTCTTCCCTGTCTGGGGAATCTTCTTCCTTGTTGGTCCAGCTCAGCTTCTTCCCATCTCTAAATGTAATCTGAAAACCTTTTAGAGTACAATGCTGAGACCATCAGATGAATCTATGGCCTGCGCTCCCCGACTTGGCTCCTTTGAGATGTTGCAGCCTTCAGCTCCCATCAGCCTCAGTCACCATGGCAAATGATGGGAGTTGTAGTCCAACCACATCTGGAGGGACTTGGGCTGGGGAGGGCTCATCTCACCCAATGTTCTCCAGTCAGTGGTCTTCAACTGGTCCACACCCAAGATCCACCTCGGATTCCCAACCTGCAACATGGGACCCACTTTTACAATTTTCTCCATGCCCAAAGTGGCAGCAACAGCTTTGCTGCGACCCATCTGGGCTGATCTCATGACCCACTAGTTGAAGACCACAGCTCAAGATGGACTCCAAAGCTGAGGGGGAGACCTCCACTGACCTGCTTTCCCAAGATACTACCTTGGCTTCCTTGCAAGAGGAAAAAAAGGCAGGACATAAATGTAGTAATAAAATAAATAAATACAGCCTTCAAAGAGAGCACTGTCCTCTGTAAAGTAGGACACATGGTCACCTTAACCAGCAGCAGAGCTCATATTTTGCACACACAAGGTCCGAGGTTCAATCTCTGAGATGGATCAGGTAGCCGGTGTTGGGAAAGGACCTCCATCTGATTCCCTGGACAAAGACTTTGACCCAGCGTAGAGCTGTTCCCCTGTTTCTAATGTTGCTTTTGTCACAAAGGGAAGCTGTGTCCACATGTGGCACTCCATTGGCAAGAGGAGACGAGGCGGCCATTGTCTGGATGTGGCATGTCATCAACAGCCCGCAGTTTGGCTGGAGGCAGACAATGGTTCCTTCGGAGCGCTGGAGGTGGTTTCAAAGAGCAATTTCAGCTAACAGTGTGTATGCTCAGTCCATTTTCAGAGCCGGTAAACAGGTCGACGGGCTTTTGTGTTCCTTGACCAGAGGTGATGGCAGGAGAAAAGAAATGTGTCTGCGCCCCGGGGAGCGATGCCTCTCTCTGACCGCTTTTCAGCTTTCTTAAAAGCTGCTGTCTTGTCTCCCGGCCATAGGAGATGAAATGAAGAGAAGGCCTCAGAACAAAGAAACTAAATATGTTGCTCCCTCCCCCACACTCTGCCATTTTAACTAGATACGATTAGAGATCAGATATTAAAAAATAAAATAGGGAATGGAGCGCTAAGAATTAATCTCTCAGAGTAATCATTTAGTGTAACAGCATAGCCCTGGCTCCAGCAAAAAACTCCCAAGGTATTTATAACCCTGTAATTCATGGCTGCCTGTCAGTGATTCTGTTGGTGAGCCTGTAGAAAATCCACATTAAAAGAACACGAGGGGTTTTGCCTTAAGCCCCCCAAAGCAAAGAAAAGTGGTGCAAATCCATGCTGATACTCCTGACCTTTGTTGCAAAAGTTCATGATGGGCTATTACTGTGGATTTTCCCTCTTAACCTCTGGTTCCCTGGCTCCTTTTGTGTTTTATTCAGATAGACTGAAACAGTCAGACTATCTGAATGAATAGGTTTGGGCCCTATTCAAAGTGCTGGTATTAACTTGCAAAGCCCTAAATGGCTTGGGGCCAGGTTATCTGAAGGATTGCCACCTCCCATCTTCAGGGGTTCTTCTCCATGAGCCCCTGCCAAAACAAGTGAGGCAGGTGGCTACCAGGAGGAGGGCCTTCTCTGCTGTGGCACCCAAGCTTTGGAATGTGCTCCCTAGAGAGGTTTGCCTGGCACCTACGTAATACTCTTTTCGATACCAGGTGAAGACCTTTTCATTTTCTCAATATTTTAACTTTTTACCATCTTAGTCTTTTTAACTTTGCTGTTTTTAAACTGTATTTAAGTCAATATTTTAAATCTCTGTATTGCTACTTGATTTTTATTCTGGTTGTACTTTTATATTGTGTTTTTATATTGTGGGTTAAGTTTAAATTATACCTTGTGGTTTTGATTTTTGTGAACCGCCCAGAGAGCTTCGGATATTGGGCGGTATAGAAATGCAATCAATCAATCAATCAATCAATCATTGTTAGGGCTTGACATGGCAAAGAGAGACAGTCTGGGACTGGTTGATAAGGTTCTGGAGCATAGATGGAGGTAAGACGAGCCTGTTGAGCAGATTCTCCCAAGGACAAGTTGCTCAGACTGAGGAACTGAGTCAGATGTTAGGGCTTTATAAGAACAGGTGGGTCTCGATTGGCTTGTGGGGTCAGCTGACATTATTCAAGCTGGTAAGGAATCCTAGGCTGAGTTCAGATGACACGCTAATCAATGGTTATTTCCCATTCTGTTCCTATTACCCCTCCCCCCCACGGTTGATTAGTGTGTCGTCCGAACTCAGCCCTAGAGTGACTCTGACCAAAATTGTTATTCCTGGCTTGCTGAGAAACCAGACTTCCCATGCTGCAGGAAGCATGATGCTACAGGAGGAGTAGGCAACTTTTTGGCCTCCAGATGTTTTGACCTAAAACTCCCAGGTTCCCTCACCATTAATTATGGTGGCCAGGGCTAATGGGAGCTGTAGGATGAAACATCTGGAGGACTACAAGTTGCCCACCCTTGGATTTCTTCAGCAGTGGGTTGGATTTGATGACCTTTGTATTCCCTTTCAGTTCTGATTCTCTAAAAATAGGCATACAAAAATAAAAACAAAGGTAGAAATTTGTTTTGATGTTTTTTACTGGAGTTTCCAATGGTGAGCTGTTACGGGAAATTCTAACAAGTCAATGCCAAATGGGGTGCTGACATGCACTACTGTTCTCCAAAACAATAGGGAGCGCGGTGCCAGGAACATGTTAAAGTATGCCTACAGCTGTTTGCTGTACCTCTGCATGATACCTGGGCCACTGGCCTTGATTCTTTCCAATCAACCTCCTGCCCCTTCACCACTTCTGTGCCCTCATTGGTTGTCCCCACTCCACCCCAAAGGCAGCACCGAATTATTTCAGAACACTGTGACTCAAAATGTGAGGTTAAAGAAAAGGTTTGTTTTGAAATGATGCAGCGTGGGCCCTGAAGGGTCATCTGGCTGGCTACTGCTGGCTATTCTGTTTGCCAGCAGGGCCGGCCCGGCTAGGAGGAGGAGAGAGGAGTCTGGCCCTGGTGGCAGCTGTGGCAAGGGCAGGGATGGGCCCTTCTGTGTTTCTGGCCCCTCGGCACCTGCCCATTCGTGCTGATTTTCATGCCTGACCTTCGTGCCGTGGCTGACACTGACCAGCAGCCACTATCCAGGTTTTCATTCTCAATTCTTTTCCAGTTTTACCAGGAGATGCCAGGGACCAAACCTGGGATTGTCTGCATGCAAAGGATGTGCTCTGCCGTGGACCCACAGCTCCTTACATTCCGAAAGAGGAGGTTACCTGATGCTACTCTGGGCTTTGCTGCTTCCAGTTAGGTGGCTCATCCAGATCAGTGATTCAGGCATATAAGAAGGGAGTGGCATCCCAGGAACAGGAGTCATTCCTTTCTCTGCCTCTTCTTGGTATAATAGTGAAGGATACTAAAGAATGTTCAAACTATCGGACAGTGGCACTTATTTCACATGCCAGCAAGGTAATGCTCAAGATCCTGCAAGGTAGACTCCAGCAATTCATGGAGCGAGAATTGCCAGATGTACAAGCTGGGTTTAGAAAAGGCAGAGGAACTAGAGACCAAATTGCCAATATCCGCTGGATAATGGAGAAAGCCAGGGAGTTCCAGAAAAACATCTATTTCTGTTTTATTGACTATTCTAAAGCCTTTGACTGTGTGGATCATAACAAACTGTGGCAAGTTCTTGGTAGTATGGGGATACCAAGTCATCTTGTCTGCCTCCTGAGGAATCTGTATAACGAACAAGTAGCAACGGTAAGAACAGACCACGGAACAACGGACAGGTTTAAGATTGGGAAAGGAGTATGGCAGGGTTGTATACTCTCACCTTACCTATTCAACTTGTATGCAGAACACATCATGCGACGTGCTGGGCTTGACGAATCCAAGGCTGGAGTTAAAATTGCAGGAAGAAACATTAACAACCTCAGATATGCAGATGACACCACATTGATGGCTGAAAGCGAGGAGGAGCTGAGGAGCCTTATGACAAAGGTGAAAGAAGAAAGTGCAAAAGCCGGGTTGCAGTTAAACCTCAAAAAAACCAAGATTATGGCAACTAGCTTGATTGATAACTGGCAAATAGAGGGAGAAAACGTGGAGGCAGTGACAGACTTTGTATTTCTGGGCACAAAGATTACTGCAGACGCTGACTGCAGCCAGGAAATCAGAAGACGTTTACTTCTTGGGAGGAGAGCAATGACAAATCTTGATAAAATAGTTAAGAGCAGAGACACCACACTGACAACAAAGGTCCGCATAGTTAAAGCAGTGGTATTCCCCGTAGTAACCTATGGCTGCGAGAGCTGGACCATAAGGAAAGCTGAGCGAAGAAAGATAGATGCTTTTGAACTGTGGTGTTGGAGGAAAATCCTGAGAGTGCCTTGGACTGCAAGAAGATCAAACCAGTCCATACTCCAGGAAATAAAGCCAGACTGCTCACTTGAGGGAATGGTATTAAAGGCAAAACTGAAGTACTTTGGCCACATAATGAGAAGACAGGATACCCTGGAGAAGAGGCTGATGCTAGGGAAAGTGGAAGGCAAAAGGAAGAGGGGCCGACCAAGGGCAAGATGGATGGATGATATTCTGGAGGTGACAGACTTGACCTTGGGGGAGCTGGGGGTGGCGACAGCCGACAGAAAGCTCTGGCGTGGGCTGGTCCATGAAGTCACGAAGAGTCGGAAACGACTGAACGAATAAACAACAACCTTTGGTTTTAATGCAGAAAGAAGAAAAAAGTGCTTCAGTGATCAGAAGCTGGGAAGTGCTGGATTATGCCATGAAGAAGGGTCTCCTTCTTATCAAGTTTCATAGCATCCAGAATGGAAGACTCTTAAAAAATTCTTACAGATAAGGATAGTTTTTTTAAATAATAAATCTTCTTCTGCATCATCAATTATCTTTTATGCAAACACTCTCAGGGTTGAATATAGACAATTAAAACTAGTCACTTGAAGTGCACAGTGAATCAAATAAACTGCTGACTGCTTAGATCTGTAGTGCACTCTCAGGAGAGACAAAGCACTGAGGAAAACAACTGGAGCAGCTGAGTTGGAGAGCAGGAAACAGTCACCACACAGAGGATGCTTTAAAAGTGCTCCCTGTGGTGGAATAACTTTATGCACAGCAAAGTGCTGGTGTGCAGCCGTTTCACTATGAGGGTTTGGTGATTTTTCCTCCCCACCCATAACAAAGCCTCCCAAACCAACGTTTACAGAGGCAGAGAGAAAAATGGTCCGACCTGCATCGTGAACGTGATGCAGGGAGGCTGCTCTTGCTGCCGGGAAGGACTTTGAAGTGGTCTCTTGCACAGTGGCTGTTGCATGTGCTTGGGCC
This sequence comes from Elgaria multicarinata webbii, assembly GCF_023053635.1. NCBI lineage: Eukaryota > Metazoa > Chordata > Lepidosauria > Squamata > Anguidae > Elgaria > Elgaria multicarinata. The sequence goes on along the minus strand of NC_086179.1, from coordinate 25,675,050 downwards.
CTAACTGCAGATTCAAAAGGGTGCAAACACATCCAAGAGGAATGCCAGCGTGGTTAAATAAGATTAAGGAAGTCATAAAAGGCAAGAAGCTTTTTTTAAAAGAAAGAAGGAAGGACGGAAGAAAGAAAGAAAGAGGGAGAGAGACTGAGGCCATAGCTAACATAAGTTTTATCTCTGGATCGTCCTGGAGTCAAACCTGTTCATCTAGGTGACACACAGGGGATCCAGTGCTCAGGCAGGGGCGAACCCTGGATGATCCCAGGATAAACCTTAGGTCTAGCTGTGGCCTGAGACCATTTCTACACCAGCCTGGTGTAGAGGGGGCAGGAGGATCTTGCGATATCATGATCACAAGATCCTCCCTTTAGTCCACATGTGGGCACAACAGCCCGGGACGAAGGAGGGTATCACGCCTGCCATTAAATTTTTTTTTTTTAAAGGAGCTGAGCTCACGTGCGCTGCAACGAAAACTGAATTGTGTTGTTGTTGTTTTTAAAAAGCCCTGACCCCACTCCCCCTACCCCCGATTCCTTCCCTCTACTGCTCCCCACTACTCGTGGTGAGGAGGGAAGAAGCTGGGATGGGCGCCCACACCTCCTGCTGAGACCATGGGAAGAATAAGATTTCCCCAAGGATAATTTATCCCTGGGAAAACCCGCGCTCATCCCCCCCCCCCCCGTTCCCGGGAGTCCCTGTGCATCAAAAGCATGACTCGTTGTATGCTTTTCTCATTGTAATGAAAGCCAGAAAGTCACAGGAAGTGGTTTGGAAGATGTAGAAATGTGAAGGCCTGGAAAAAAACCCAGGGAAAAAATGGGGTGGGGGGACGGGACCAGAAAAAATAGAAAAACACACAAACATTTCCCGTTGTTTTTTCAAGGATTATATGAAAAGCTGCAAGGGGGAAACCATTTTTTTCTGAATGTTTCTGATCCCCTCTGGTTCTTCCCTACCCCAAGGCTTCACATCTCTAAGACCAGAAGACAGAGCCTGAATAGGCCATGAGAGGACCTGAAATGGACACTTATTTACCAATATTTGAAATTCCACCCGTTTTCCAATTCTTCCACTCAGATTTTGAATTTACATGTTGAATTTAAAATTTTATCTCAGTATTTGAAATTCAAGTGCTATAGGCATGTTGGTATTCATTGATAGTTTTGGCAGGCATCAAATATGAAATCTTGAACGCTGCCATTTAAATACCATTGCACACCAGCTACTGTGGAATACTAAATCCTGTTGCATTTTGGCTCCTAAATGTTGTCAGATTCTATATACCATGCATGTCATTATCAAATGCTATCAAATACCATTGCTGTGATAGATGCCAGTGCCTGACAGCTATTAAATACAGACAAATACAAACAGCTTTATATACCAACTATCCAATAGTGAAAACAAAGATAATTGCATCTCACATGTGGAAAAATATTCAACATCAAAACCGGTAGACAGGAATTGGAAGATAATTTTTGACAGTAACTTCATTTCAGCTTTACAAACACTATTCTCATACACAGAAACAGGACTGGTTGCATTCTGCAGAGCCCTGCTGGATCAGACCAAGTGTCCATCTAGTCCAGCATTCTGTTCACACAGCGGCCAACCAGCTGCCCACGGGAAACCCACAAGCAGGACATGCCCACAACAGCACCCTCCTGCCCATGTCCCCCAGGAACTGATGTATATAGGATTACTGCCTCGGATATTGGAGGTAGCACATAGCCATCAGGATTTGTACTCACTGATAGTCTCCTTCTCCAGGAATTTATCTAACCCCTTTTTAAAGCCATCCAAATTGGTGGCCATCACTGCATTGTGTGGCAGCAAATTCCACAGTTTAATTATGTACGTTGTGAAGAAGTCCTTTTATCTGTCCTGAATCTACCACCAATCAGCTTCATGGGATGACCCTGGGTTCTAATATTATGAGAGAAATCTGAATGGGCTAATTCTGTTTCTTTTTATCTGAAGGTCTCCTGCAGTGGTGTAGGGGTAAATTTTGAAGTGCGATCACTCATCACGACCGTCCAAAAATTTAGATAGCCATGTTGATCCAAATTAACAAACCAGTTCTAGCAGCTTTGATCTCCAGCAGGTTTTTTTTTTAAGCTCATGGACCTTAATTGCCAATTCGAGACCAAACCAACTGCAAAATACTTTGTATTAACAATAGTAATAGCTCACTAATTGTCAGGAAAATCCATTTCCCCCCAGCAACTGTGAAAATTGCATCTAAACTCAGAGGGAATAGGGAATTCTAAGGAGGGTGGCAGATGATATCAGCATCCCTGCTAATCAAACAGTGCCAATGCTGTGTCCTGGTGAGCCCTGGCTCTGCTACCCCACTGCTCTCCTGCCCCAAGTCCAATATAAGCAAATCTAAATGGAGATGTTGAATATACTCCATCACAGCACACGTTGTAACCTTTTGCGTTTCCAACTTTCCAAACTGGTGTGAAGTTTCAGGGACAGTTTTTCGACAGGATCAGTTCCTTTGCAAGGAGGGAATTTTTGAGCTTTACAGTGTTTTTGTGTCTTCTACTTGTTCACAGACATACAAGTTGGGTATGAGCATAAGCAAGCACAAAAAAGGACATTTTTAAAGGAGCAACAGCAGTCCCCCCCCCAAGCAACAGAATACCCTTTTAACCCTGAGACTGCGGGAAGTGAGGGCAGCTGTCCCGGCTTAGTCCTGCCTCCTCGTGAGTAAACACGAGAAGACGGGAAACAGCATGGGGCATGGAGCTCTTTGGGTGCTCTGTGCCCATCAGGGGTGGTGGTGGGGAAGCGGGATTGGGTGTTTTTATTTTTTTTTTAAAAAAAGTACTTTCGTGTTGGAGCGCATGTGCGCTCATCTTTGGTAAAAAAGGTGGCTGCAACATCCCTCGTTCCTCCCAGGATGTTGTCCATGTGTCTGTCCAAAGGCGAGGATCTTGTGAGCAGAATATTGTGAGATCCTCCCCAATCCCTCCCTTGGTCTAGACATGCCCTATAACGCTCCAGCCTGCTGTGAATCCACCTACTGTAGTAGTAGCAGCACTATCCAGCCTGCTTAGCTAGCTTGCTGATCAGAATACCATGGGGCACTTTGTTAAATGCTCTGCTGAAATCAAGATATATTATGTCCACAGCATTTCCACAATTTACTGAGGAAGTTACCCAATTGAAAAATGAAATAAGATTAGTCTGGCAGGACTTGTTCTTGACAAATCCATGCTGACTTCCACTGATCACTGCATTAGTTTTAAGGTGCCTACAGATTGAGTGCTTTATCATCTGCTCTAAAATCTTCCCAGGCATTGATGTCAGACTGGCTGGTCTATAATTCCCCATATCTTCCTTTTTGCCCTTTTTGAAAATAGAGCCTTCCTCTGGTCCTCGGGAACTTCGCCTGTCCTCCAGGATTTCTCAAAGATAATACTGAGAAATTCTGAGAGTCCATCTGCTAGCTCCTTCACCGTAGGATGCCATTCATCTGGACCCAGGGAACTCATTTAAGATGCTTAGATATTTATTTATTTATTTATTTCATTTTTATACCGCCCAATAGCCGAAGCTCTCTGGGTGGTTCACAAAAATTAAAACCATAATAAAACAACCAACAAGTTAAAAGCACAAATACAAAATACAGTATAAAAAGCACAACCAGGATAAAACCACGCAGCAAAATTGATATAAGATTAAAATACAGAGTTAGAACAGTAAAATTTAAATTTAAGTTAAAATTAAGTGTTAAAATACTGAGAGAAAGGTCTTCAGCAAAGGAGTACAGTGTAGGCGCCAGGCGGACCTCTCTGGGGAGCTCATTCCACAACCAGGGTGCCACAGTGTTGAAAGCCCTCCTCCTAGTAGCCGCCTGCCTCACTTCCTTTGGATCCCTTGATCATCTCTCTATCAACCTCAAGCTGCACTCCTACACCTTCAGCCTGTTTGTCACATATGCCAGATGGGACACAGATTCTCTTTTGGGAGAATACTGGACCAAAATAGGGGTTGACCAGTTCAGCCTTTCCTTTGTCAGCTTCTAGCATTTTGCCATCTTTGCCGAGCACCTGGTCTACCAACACCTTTGTCTCCCTTTTACATTGAACATATCTTAAGAAGCCCCCTTGGTTGTTCTTTGCATCCTCGCCAACCTCAGCTCCCTCTGAGCTTTAGCCTTCCTGGCATCATCTCTGTAACCAACTTAAGGGACAATCCTATTCATGTGTAGACAGAAAAAATCCTGCAACTTCCTGCATGCCCCAGCCAGCACAGGCGTGTCAAAGCAAACTCTACTTGATTGCAAAAGTCACACACTATCACGGATACAAGAACTGGATACTTTTTTTTCCTATACAAGAAGCAGCCCTGGTTAAAATAGCAAAAATGCCTTTGGCTCAGCCTTGCACGTTCTCTGCACGTATCCAGGGAGGTGATTAGCTCTCCAACCTGCTATTACATCTCGAACACTCTAAGAACACATTAATCCATCGGTGAAATTTCCCATTAGTGTGATCTCCTGCTATTAGAGATGTTGGAGAAATCTGCAATGAAACCAAATGAGTTTGAATTTTTATGAATTCGGCCTGCAAATTCTGCCATGTATCGCCTTCCTTCCTGTCAAGCCGAGTCTGCAGAATTGCATGCCATTTTCCTAGTCTTTGGGGGAATGTTGCGCCTGGTCAAAAATGCACATTTTCCCCACAGGGCAAAGTGTGAAATTGTGCACTTTGGGGGAATTTGCTCTTTTTGAGGGAATTTGAGCTTGCATGAAATTAGCAGGTGCGCAAATTCAGAAACTGGGAAAAAATCTGATTCCATTGATGGATGGATGAGGGAACAAAATGCACCTGACACAGATGGAACAGATTTTACAGAATCCATCCCTACCTGCTATTGCTTGTCCAACAGTACCTGCCTGCCATAAAGCTGTAAAAGATGAAGAGACTGCCAGAAAAAAAAAGAGGTGGCAACCCTAATGAAGCACTTATGTGGTTGAATGCAGAGGGATTCAACCCTGACTTTTAAGTGCAATGCATTCTACAACCCTGGACCTTGGCCTGGATGGAGACATCTGCCAGTTTTGGGCTCTCCCGCAATTTGAATTGTTTCAATCTCAAGTCATCCCCACCCCCCTCAGTCCTGAATATGAAGAAACCTGCAAATTGTGGTGAGTCCTTATCAAAACCAAACTGAAATGAAATGTCTGCCCATCAGCACGGACCAAATTCAATAAACATAGCTACTCCCAGCATGATATACCTGCCTGCCATGCAGCCTTTAAAGGGCAAAGCATGTTTAAAAGGCAAAATATGTTTGAGGATGAGGAGCCTTTCAGAAAAAAGGTGACATCCTTAATCCACCACCACAAACATGGTTCAATACTCAGGAATTCGTACCAAGACATTTAAGGGCTAAGTACTCCAAAGCTGTGGGCTTGGATGGAAGAATAAGAGTTTCTCAAAAGCACGACTAACGATTTCCTAAGTTCTGGAAGTTCTTCTTCTGTGCTGTTCTGTGATCTGCTCATTGCATGCTCCATTGTCATATGCACAGTTTTTAAAATGTTTTTTCAGGCTAAGAATTATTCATTGCAAAAGAAATTATGAATCATTTTGAATACTGAATAAATTTGGTACTTCTTGCAATCTGTTAGGAGACAATAAATGAACAGGAAAAAGGGCAAGATATGTTGAATAGGTTCTGCTCTTCATTCTTCACTCAGCTCGCTGACGTGAGAGGTTCAGATTGATGAATCAAATATGACAAGACTATATCTGGTTTTCATATCCTTCAGTCATTCTGTATTTTTGAACGGATGCCTGTTTTTTTGCTTTTTAATAATGGTTTAGATGTGGAAAACGTACATGTGTTCCAACTCTAAGCAACTTGAGGGTGGGTTGTGTGACCCTTGCTGTTTAGCACTAAAACAGCTGATGAGCCCTGTGACTTTCCTACCCAGTTTCCACCCTTCATAGAATCATAGAATAGTAGAGTTGGAAGGGGCCTAGAAGGCCACCGAGTCCAACCCCCTGCTCAATGCAGGAATCCACCTTAATGCATACCCGACAGATGGCTGCCCAACTACCTCTTGAATGCCTCTAGTGTGGGAGAGCCCACCACCTCCCTAGGTCATTGGTTCCTATGTCAGAAACTGAGGGCATGGCTAGGCCAGGGGGGTGGAGGGGGATGATCTCACAATATGATGATCATGAGATCCTCCCCCTCAGTCTACACATGGCACGCAATGTCCCGGGAGGAAGAGGATGTTGCGGACACCATTTTTTGGTTTTTTTAATTGAACAAAAGTGCAGGAGCGCTTCTGTGCAAAAGTGAGGTTTTTTTTAAAAAAATCCTCCTGCTCCCCCACCCCTGTGAGGAGCTCCGTGGCCAATGCCTGGTTCCCGGCTCCTTGCAGTTACTTGAGAGGAGCTGGGACAAATACGGGATGCCCAGCCACACCTCCTGCGGTCTTGAGGTCATCCTGAGACCATGGGAAAATGTGATTAAAGGGTAGGGCGATATCCCGGGGCAAAGGAGGGATCATCCCTCCCTGCTCCCGGGATCTCCTGTGTGTCATGTAGACGCACAGAGATGATCCTGGGGCAATCTCTGGGATATCCCCAGGTCTAGACATGCCCTGAGAAGCAAACACCTCAGGAACACTTGCTTTCACTTGGATCAGTAGTCCCATTGAAACCCAAGGTTCAGCCCTTCTTCTCCTCTCTTGCTGGGTTCCAGGGACATCCAATATGCCTTATTGGTTCCCTCAACCCACTACAGGAGAAGCAACAAGGAAATAGATTTAATAATGGCAGCGTAATAAGTCAGTCTACGCATATGGATGTCGCAGGCCTCCGACTGGGAGCAGGGAAGTTTGATGGACTTCCCGGCGCCTGCCCATCCAGATCCCAGCTTGCTGGGCCATGGCGCGTTCACAGCTCTGCTCTTCAGGTGGCCTGAGGGGTGCCCGGCAGCCATCCACTCTCACCCAGAGCCTCCATCATTGCACACAGTGGGGGTTTGGAAAATTGCTTATTTCCTACCTTGCATAAATCTTGGCCGTAAAGGCCCCATTTATGCAAGATTAAAAGCATGAACAGAGAAAAATCATTTCCAGATTAGCATCCCACCTGACAGTTGTCAGATCTAGATGACTGCGGAAGTACATTATAATGTCATGTCGGGATGTGCTGGACTCTTTCATAATCGTACAATGCTTGCCACAGGAATCGCTGTTCCCTCCCCCCCCCCCCCAGCAGTTTCTTACACCTGGGCTGTAATGTATGCAACGTTCACAACTTGAAGTGGCATGAGATGCGGACACTTCAGGCGACCACCTCCATCCATCCATCAAACAAACATGTGAGGGCCTTTTTGGGGCTACGCAGAAAGCTCTGTTGAGGCCCTGCTCTGGATGCTCCCATCTTCAGACTAAGGTGGCCCCTTATGAATTGCCCCCAAGGGGAAACATGTCACCAAAAAAGGACTAAAGAATCCACAAATTTGCATAAAATTGGCATGCAGTAATTTATAGGTATAGATGCAAATTTAGAAATTATTATTATCATTTAAATAGAAATACAGCACATCTCACAATAGTGTGGAAGACTGTAACAAGGTGACCTGTCTGTGTCTGCTCTATTGGCTGTCCGTGTGCTGTTGATGGGCCCAACTATTCCATCTGATGGTTCTTTATCATCAAACTGGAATTTGACAGGATAGCCCTTTAAGCAGAGGACACTTTCAAAAATAGATGACAGTCTTCTGGCAGCCCTTCATATAGAGAACTGTTCTCTAAAAATAAGAGGACAGGTGGCCACGCTTAGTGACGTGGGCTGCTACTGAAGGTAGGACCTTTTCTGTGGTAGCTCCCAGAATGTTCTACCGAGGCTAGATCTACAATGAGCAGGATGCAACACTTTGAAAATGGTTTGAAAAATGTATATGTAGTATGTCCTGGCCCCCAACAGTTGTCACTACTGTTATAAACCATTTTAAAGCAGTAGTGTAGATCCAGCTTGAGTGTTACTGATCATGGCCTAAATTGTATGCATTTAGGTGCTGGTTTTGTTACCCCTGCAGCTTTGGGTGAGATTTGATTGGTATTCACTCGCATCAGCTTTGGTAGCTGCAATTGCTTTCCTTCTCCCTTTCTTTTTTTATTAGGAAGTGTTTTAAAACTATTTATTGTGAGTCCTCTTGGAAGCCTGTGTCTGGTTGAAAGGCAATATATAATTTTTTTTATTTTAAAAGATGAATTTATGACACTATTTCAGCCAAGGACTCTTGAGGTGGCTAGCAGACTGTAAAACAATAAATGCAGTACAATCATACAAATTGAAAGGCGGATTTAAAAGCGGATAAAAGCAGGAAATAAGAAAACAGACTTGGGCATCACCAGCAATATAGCTGGGTTTGAAAAGACTACTGATGCAGATATGGTGGGTACCAGGTGTTTTTATGTTAGGAGTGCAATTCTGTGGTCCGTAGACAGCATTCCAGGAGCCATAGAACTGTCTAGAAAAGACCCCCTGAGGCTGTAGATCAGGGGTGCACAAACTCACTTCTGTGGGACAAATCCAAATGGCTATGCCCCCTTCCTTTGGCCCCCCACTCCCCGCTAATTTTTGGCAGTTTCCCCACGTTTACAAGTTCTTTCTCTATTCTAAAAAGTTGATGTTGCTGGACTGCAACAGGGCTTTTTCTGTAGCAGCCCCTTGGGAGGGAATCCCACAGTGGAGGGGCTGCTACAGAAAAAGCCCTGTTGCACTGCAGTCCAGCAACATCAATTCTCTTCATCCCTATTGAATTTTAGACAGGCAGTAAAAAACTGTGTTTTAGGGCCAGGCTTTAAAAATTACATTTGGTGTGATTTAAAGAACGTACTGTTTTTACCTTTTATGTTGTTGTGATCTTATTTTATTGGATATCACTTTGAGGGCTCTGGTGACAGAAAAGTGATACATACATACTTCTAACAAACAAACTCCCAGGAACTCTAGCTAGCATAGACAATGGTGAGGAATGATGGGCCTTGCAGTCCAACAACAACTGGCAGGCCACAAATGGCTCACCCTTGAACTAGAGGGTAGATTCCTCTGAAGGCAGTTAAAGCTTAGTTTTATGCACATCTTCGGAGGTGTGAGCACAAAATGAAATGTTCTTCCAGGTAGAATTCCAGGGAACGAAAATGTGCTTAAAGTTGTTTTGGGATATGTGGCCTCTGTGTGTACTGACTATTTGTGCATTTTAAAAACTTCATATACCATATTTTTATGGTTTCAATCTTTGTAAACTGCCCAGAGAGCTTTAGCTGTGGGGCAGTTTAGAATGGTTATTAATGCTAACACTAATAATCCCTGCCGGACTCAAATACAGAAATCTTTTAGAAGAGACATAGAGATTTTAGGACATCCTCTTATTCATTTCATGCACAGCTATGATTGTGCATTGCAAGCACAGCCAAAGCACAATACTGATGATGGATGATGATGATATTGATGATATGCTCTGAGTGATGGACCCAGAGAGACTCAAAGATATTAGGAGGATCCCTTTGGGTTCCTTCAGAGTTGAGTGACTGCACTGAAAGCATAGCCAAAGTAGTAGTAGTGGTGGTGGTGGTGGTGGTGGTGGTGATGATGATGATGATGATAATAATAATAATGATAATAAGCCCTGCCTGACTCAAATAAAGAAAACTTCTAGAAGAGACTTAGAGATGCTAGAGCACCCCTTAATCAAAGATGCTAGGAGCTAGGAGGAGGATCCCTTTAAGAATGTAAGAAGAGCCATACTGGAACAGACCAAGGGTCCATCTAGTCCAGTCCCCTGTTCCCACAGTGGCCAACCAGCTGTCGACAAGAGACCCACAAGCAGGACGCGAAACCTTTGGGTTCCTTCAGAGTTGAGTTAATAATTATAAGCTCTGAGATGTTTGGGAAACACCACTGCAGAGGGAGGTTGTTGCTCTGATCAGGCCAAGCCCAACCAAAGTTGCCTCCTCAAGTAAGCCCCCACCCTGCTTCTGCTCCCTGTGCCTTCCCCTCCCTGCTGTTGTGTGGCGGAAGCACCCAGCTCCTCGCCTCCCTCCTCCCCTTCTCATGCTGTGGCAGGGATTCCCAGCTCTCAAGGAGGGGTCGGGTTGGCTCCTCCCTTCATCAGTCAGGTGGGAGACCCTGCCAAGCTAATGCGAGAGGTCTTGTGATATTTTGACCAAGTCTCCCAGCTAGGAGCCCCACGGCTGGGGCAGAAGGTGGGAGCTGCCACCTGGGGGAGGGGGGGAGGAGGAGCTGCTGTGGCCACCAGCTGTTAGCCAGACGGCCAAGCAAGCAGGCAGCTAGGGAGGGAGGGAGGTGGTGGCAGCAGCAGCAGGCAGGAGAGAGTGGCCAGCCAAGTAGGTGGGGAAGGTAGAACAATTCACCACTCTTCCCAGCCCATGCTGCCTGCTGTGCCTGCTTACTGCTGCTTCATTGCAAGGCTGGTCCTGGCTCTGATCTCTACCAGGACATATCCTTGCCCTGCCCTGCCCTGCCCTACACACACACGCACACACACACACACACACACACACACACACACTCTTACTTTCTCTTAACTATTGGGCATGCTTTCAAGAACAACATATGGAAATTACACACAGACAGCATCCATCGGTGCAATTAATGGACTTTTCTCTGTAGCCTCACAGCAACATTTGGGAAACAGATGGCTGACCTGGCAGAGAAATGGCCTCTTCCTTTGCACAAAACATAGAAAAGTTTCCTAGTCATCCCCCACCCCCGTAAAGCTGACAGTACTGGGGAAGAGGAGCCATTTGGTTTGAGGGGCATTGGTTATGGGTCGGCTTTCTACAACATTTTGGGCAACAGTTCCCGTAATCCCTGTCCATTGGCCATGATTGCTGCGGCTGATGGGAGTAGTAGTCCACTAGGTTGTGGAAGGCTTGAGTATGTATCTGGGGATTAGTAAAGGTTGCCACCTATTAAATATTGCCCCTGCTCCCATGCCTTTAATAGCAACCTGCCATGCAGTAGTTAAGCAGCTGGAACAATTTTCCCGTCACTTTATTTCAGGGGTGGAGAACCTGTCGTCCTCTAGATGTAGTTGGTTGGTCACCAACTCCCAAAATACCTGCAGCCGAGCAGATAGGCTGGGCTCTGCAGGCCTTCCCTTTCTATACACCCCCCATTGTTGCCTTCATTCATTTGGACTAATTTGCCATCGCGCTGATAAAAAAATATCTCAATTTCCCTCTCTACTGGAGCTCTCTTTCGTCTTTCTCGCGGCATTATGTTATTATGAGTCTGGCTTTTGCCAGTGATGGGATAACAAATTCATTTTGGGGGAAACATACACACAAGCACACCACATAACCCGATGCATTAAATTGATGCCGACGTACAAATTTGGAGCAACTGTTTCATGCTCTTAATGAAAGGAGATTACAATTCATTATCAGGCAAAGGAATTTCTGCAGCATTTCCCCCCGTGCTTCGGCAGTAAAAACACACTCAGCCACACTTTCGGTGGAGCCTTTTTCTTCCATGGCCCAGGTCCAGTGTAATGGAACCAGCAAGAGCCAGTGGGAGGGAGGGGGCCATAGCTCAGTGTGGCAGAGCACCGGCTTGGCTTGCAGAAGGTCCCAGGTTCAATCCCCACCGGCCGTCTCCACTTTCAAGGCTCTCAAGCAGCGGAGTCCTCTGCCTGAGATGTTGGAGGATCAATGCTGGTCTGGCAATATACTGTATTTCTTCGATTGTAAGACGCCATCGAATCTAAGGCGCACACTAATTTCAGTGCCACCAACAGGGAAAAAAAGCTTTGATTCGAAGAAAAAATAAATTTCTCCAATCAGCCAGCAAAGCAATTTTACGGTACATACACGCAGCGGAGGGGGAGAGGAACAGGGAGCGAGCGAGACACAGACACGCGTGCGCGCACCCACACGCACACGCATAGAGGCAGGTTACATGAATGGGAAGCAGGAACCAATCGTCCCCTGCCTGGGAACGGACAGCCACACATGCATTCAAAAGCTGGTCTGCACCATTCACACGGATGGGAGGGGGTGGGCGGGCGAGCCCAACCAGCGCTGCTCAGGTGATTCTTCCGCTTCCCATCTCCTTAACAGAGGCGAGGCCGAGCTCTTTGGAAGCTCGCTGGCCTGCCGGAGCTGGGGTCCCTCCCAGCTGGCTCCCGGCGGCAACGTTTGAGATGCTCCGAGACGTTGCCCCTCCCCCCGCTTCTCTCTCCACTCCCTTCTCTCTCGCTCGCTCTTCACCCCCTACCCTCTTTCCCCGCCTGTCCCGCTGCAGACTCGACAAATGTAATTACTGTATTTCTTCGATTCTAAGGCGCCATCGAATCTAAGGCACACCCAATTTTTAGAGCTGTTACTTTAGGGGAAAAAGTGTGTCTTAGAATCGAAGAAATACGGTAGAACTGGTCTAAATGGAGCAACAATCTAACCCAGTCTTCCCTAGCCTGGTGCCTCCTAGGTGTGTTGGAATGCAATTCCCATAAACCCCAGCCAGCATGGCCAATGGCCCCCACCTCAGCAAATGGTCCAGGCACCAACAGAGCAGGACTTCTCCCCTTTCCCTCCTTGTCTTGAACTTGTTGGCGCTGTCTACAGAAACTAGGTGGGGCTGTTTGGATAAAATTTGGGGAAGGAGGGACAAAGAGGACTAGCCCCTTGTCAATCATCCCTTTCTGTTTTAGGAAACTAGCTGGGAGGAGGAGAGGGGAGGGAAGAACCAGGGCTGATGTCAAGGGAAGGCATGATGGGGCACCTGTCAAGGGCTCACACCCCAGCAGGGTCTGACTGACAAGAGGCCCTGGAGTTGCTCCTCCTATTCACCATTGCAAACTGGTTCTCTGCCTGCCTCTCACGCTGGCCCAGGCAATGGTGGTGATGAGAGGGAGTAGCAGCAGATGCCACTGCCTGCTTGCAGACTGGTTCCCTGCCTGTCAAACTAAGCAAGGAGTAGCAATGATGATAAAGAGGGTGAGGAGCCAGGGCAGCTGGTGACAATGGCGGTGAGAAGGTTGACTCACTGAGGGAGGGGGACCATGGAGGGTGTCTTGTATAAGAGGCCACTCAACTCTGGAACCGGTAGTGGGAAAACAATGGTTGCAGAGGCCCAATGGGTACTGCAACCCTCGGACTCTGAGCCAAAGCTGGAAAGGGGTGTTTCTCAATTAGAAAAGACAATACTGAACTAAGTGCCTTCTAGGAAGGGACTGCACTCTTCACGTACGTGAAAGGTTGTCACACAGAGGAGGTCCAGGATCTCTTCTCAATCATCCCAGAGTGCAGAACACAGAATAATGGGCTCAAGTTACAGGAAGCCAGATTCCAGCTGGACATCAGGAAAAAATATTAGAGCAGTACGACAATGGAACTAATGGCCTAGGGAGGTTGTGGGCTCTCCCACACTAGAGGCCTTCAAGAGGCAGCTGGACAGCCATCTTTCAGGTATACATTAAGGTGGATTCCTGCATTGAGCAGGGAGTTGGACTCAATGGCCTTATAGGACCCTTCCAACTGTACTATTCTATGGTTCTATGATGTTTGAAAGGTCAGTGCCAGGGAAACTTCTGGGAGTCTGACTGAAGGAACACAAGAGTCTTCATAGCTTTGGTTCTCCTGTCTTCTTGTGGTCTGCCATTTCTGCCTTCCTGTAGGAACACACTTCAGGGTACCATTCTTTTTTGTGGGGAGTGAGTGCGGGGCTGATATTCAAGGGAACAAGAGGTTCTTCTCAATTAGAAAAGACAATATTGAACTAAGTGGACCAATGTTCTGAGTCTGGAGAAGGCAACTTTGTAGCTTCACATGGGATATTTATGATGTACAGAATCATAACCTCATGGGTGCAGAACCTCCAGCTTGTGGGCCAAAGACGGCCTGACCAAGGTCCCAATATGGCCCTCCAGGGCCCCCAGATGGCCCCACCCGTTTTCCCAACCACCAACGGTTTGATGGCTTTGGCATGTCTTCTCCCCATTCTAAAAGGCTGAAATACCTCCTAAGGCTTAGTCACTGGCAGTAAGAGCTTTCAGCTACAATGTGCTGGTGGTTTTTTTGGTGTGTGCGCGTGTGCGTGTTTTGGTCCCTTGTCTCTGTGCCCAGCCTCTTTTACCTATGGCCATGACCCACCACTGGAATGTGGTCCCCAAGAGCTTTTCTGAAATTGCATTTGGCCCTCAGGCTGAAAGGTGTTCATCATCCCTGATGTACACATTCAACTTATAGATATGAATAAGCGCCTGAGCAGATTAATAAAAAAGAAGCCCAAAAGGGGTTGAGTAAAGTGGTGCTTTAAACTATGGAGTTGCAGAGGGAGAAAGAGATTTTGTGTGTGCGTGTGTTTGTGTCTTTTATTGCTAAAGATGACATTTCCCCTGCTATTGCTCATTCATTGTCGTCCCTGCCAGCTGCCCACCTCACTGCCTGCAGCTGCAGTTTTGCTACCATGGATCAGAATCTTTAAGTAGTTCTTAAGAAAGAGAAAGATTAAACAACCTGCAAGTGCAAAGGCTAGGAGAGGCGGTCAGCAGTGTGCGTGTTGGGGATGTGGGTGAGACAGACATTAAGAACTTATAACCCAAAAGCACTGCTCATGAATGTTAGAGCGAACAAGAGAGCCAGGGAGGGAGTGAAAGAGGGTGACATGTCCCTACCCTGAAGTGAGATTTTGATTTTGTGCCAAAGCACTGTAGGGAATGTGAGCTGGACAAATTGCATCCACTCCCTCCCAAATTACTTTTCTGGGGAAACGGCTTTGTAGTGTAACATCTTGGATCTTGAACCTGTGTTGTTTGGAGCTTACATTTTCATAGGGACTGGAGAATTTATTTCCCCTCCACTGTTTTGCTGGAAGAATACAGCATTTCTGACTCTCTGGGAAATAATAGCTGCTGCTGCTAGAGAAAGGGACTGGTTATAAGAGCAGATGGAAATGGAAAATGGAGGAGGGCAGGGAGGAAGAAGGAGAAGAAGAGACCTATAATAGAACACTGCTTCTTTGCGCCATCTTAAAAATAACACCCTCCGCTCTTAAGACAAAACAACTGGTGGGATTGTTCATGCTGATTCATATCTCTTGCTCATAAAACAATCCACTCTGCCTTCCATTAAGGACATTAGTTCAGCAGTGTTGGCAGAGCTTGGAAGGAAGCTCATTTTAATGGTAATTTACAGCCTAGATATAATCATTCTTTCTTTTTTTTAATGGAGTTGTTGTGGATTCATTTTATTCCTAATTTTCTTTTGATAGTTATAACACCAACACTGGGTTTATGAAAATATGGCTGATCTAGTCCATGCTGAATTATTTCCCTGTGTATCAGCTACCTAGTGAATGTTTCGTTGAAGCTAGGAAGCATAGCTGTATTATTATAGATTGCTAGGCATGGGGGAAGTCTTGCAGGTGGGAGTTGGGTGGGGTGGAGAAACATTCCTAAAAATACAAGTGCAGCAATAGCTACAGGAGGTTTGTTATTTTGCATCAGTCTAGAATCAGGCATTCTATATATTGCTAGTGCTTGGATGTCACCTTTGTCAAGGACAAATCATCCAGTTCCCATTCACCTTCATGGGAGTGGGGGCTAAATTGATCTGATGCAGAAATGTGTGCTTCTGATTGGCTTTGAGAACTCCCTTGAAGAATTTGCATTGGGGCACCATTCCTGCATGATGACTTGGTCATCTTCTGGAATATGGAGGTGGCATGAGCCATTGATACAACCATTCCTGGGCACCTTCTGTTGCACTTATGGAACCGAACATCCCGATGGTTTATTATGGGGGAAACTGGGGGATTAAGGTGGAACACAAAAGGTGGAAGACATGGGTTGGATCTAGTTGAACATCTCAGAGCAGCTTTTTGAATGCTTCTGATGTGGCCATGAAGGTGGTAGAGTTTCCTTTTGACCACACCACTGTTGTGTCTATGAAGTGCTATCCTGGGTACCCATTCTAAGAAGTGGGGAGACTAATACAACAACCTGGTTAGTCATGCTGTGACATTAAAGCACCTTAGACTGCTTTTAATTTTGTTCCTAGGCACTTTATGGACAAAACCACTCATGAGTGCTACAAGATAGGTACTTCTACTGAAGCTAATTCAAAACCAGAAATATCCATAGCTGTCATGGACAAGAACCAAGAGCCCTCTGAGACAGAGGTTTCGAGTGGCAGCAACTGTGAGGAGGAGGAACCAGAACCAGTTCATGGACGTTCACAAGTGGGACCCTCCACCCACCTTTTATCCTACATCCTGTCTTCTCAATCCCCAGGTGGTTCTGCTGCCGTCTGACTAAGGAGTAGACCTCAGGCTCCACCAATGGGTGTGTGGGCGGGCTCTGGGGAACATTCCCCAATTAGCTCTTTGCTCCCCAGACACTCACCACTCAGAAGCAGCCAGTAACTATGGGAAGGATACTGACCTTTTAAGAAATTCAGATGCAGCATTTGAAGAGGGGGAGCTCCCAGAAGGACAACTCTCCTGGCTTGGCTATAAAACCCTGCTAGTTGCTCTAAGGCAGTTGCTGGGGCAACTTTTCAGTATTTTAGCTGCAGGAGCGCTCTCCATGTTCCTGAAGCCATTCCAAGTCCTAGGCTGGTACCTATGGTGCTGGCCATGGTGATAAAACTGTTCTTTTCCCCGTCCCCTGTCAAGCATCCCTGCCTGAGCTGTCACTCAGAGCAGATGATGGAATCCCAGATGGAGCAGGACAATAGCATGTGACTGCCATATTTGCTTGGATCGGTATGCATGGCTGTTGCTCAAGGATTCTGACAATATTCTTGGAGAATTATGGCCAAGCCCTCTTTTGTTTTGCCCTTGTAGCATGAGGGACTGTGCATATTGGTTATAGAACTTATCAATGGCTGTCTTCATGAAAGTTTTGTGTCATTTGAACCCTAACCCTGTACCACCATGGCCAAGCTATGATAAGATTTGCTCAGCATTTACTCTGGAGTAATCCTGATGCAGCCAATGGCACCACATCTGTGTAATATTTAAGAGCATGCTGTCCCTGTGGGAAGCAAACATGTCTGCAGTTTTCTGTCTGCTGGAATGGACATATGCTGAGATGTTGTCCAGTGCTGTCATACTTGAAGGGCTGATCTGCCAGCACCACTCATCTGCAATTCATGTCTTTCTTAACTCTACTGGAGTTTCTGATGGCACAAGAACAAGGCTGGAGATGAAGTTTTAAAAAGGTGAATATAAAAAAAATGTAGATTGCTTTTTGGAATAGCATATTAAAAGAAGAGGAAAAAGCTAGCATCCCTGGGAAAAGCTAATCAGGGATTAATCAGTTAGGCATAAATATTTTAGAATCAGTACACTGCATTTCAATAGCAACATGGCTTAGAAAACCTCAAAGAACTACAGTCTCAGAAGATAGCGGAACCATTTTTAATGACTAGTGCAGCAGCCAGGTTGGTCAAAGGAAGGTTGTGGAAGGAACACTATGATGAAATGGCTCTATATCATTTCTGGCTTATTTTTTGGGGGGTTGTGGGAGGTGTCACTTACTGAAACACCATCATTTTTTTTTTTAAAAAAAAGCCTTCTTTTATTTCTCCCATTTCAAAACTTTGGTAGTTTTCACAAGATATGCCACAATGCCATTGTCTACTGAAGTTATTCCTCTGTGCTGCTGTTATAGGACAGTGTTGTATTGTGTGTGGTGGACTGAGAAAGGTTCCATGGTGGTAAATGCAAAATAAGAAAAGCCAAAAGTATCAGAATAGCAAAGCCAGCAACCATGGTGGAAGCAGCAGTAGCAGGATAGATGATAAAGACAATGAGAGAATACAGAAAATTGGTGCCAATCCAGGTTTGTCCAAACTTTGGATGTTTGAACTTTTAAGCTGGAATTCTATATGTGTCTACTCAGACTTAAGTCCCACTGAGTTCAATGGTGCTTAGATCCAGTTAAGTGGGAATAGGACTGCAGGCAAGCATTCTTCCCCCAGTTTCTTTTTACCCTAAAAACCAGTGCACCCTAAGAATAAAGCAAAAGTTCACTGAAGCTCTTGAGGGACACTCATGGTCAGAAGAAGATGAAGAAGAGAGAAACCGATGTGTGTCTTTGAAATTCAGATTGAAGGGTGGATATGAGACTAGGGGTGTTCACTGCTATAATCTTAGATGACTCCAATCAGGAGAGGGAGAAAGAGTGAAATCCATTTTATATTCCACGGAGGTTCAATCCTGATCATCTCAAGGTAGGGCTAGGAAAGATCCCTACCTAAAACCCTGGAGAGCTGCTGCCAGTCAGTGTTGACGACTCTGGGCTGGATGGACTTGTGCTCTGACCCAGTATAAGGCAGGTTCCTTGGTTCCTGTTGTCCCCAGTTGCTTTAACAATGTTAGATGAAAGTGGCCATTCCCTCTTTAAAACCATTGCTCTTAGAGGCAAACATTAATGAACAATAGAGGGAGAAACCATAGCATGGATAAACTAAATGTCTGATCCTGAAGAATGAATTTGCTAATCCTAACACCACTAGAAACCTGACAATTTTGAGAACAACTCTCAACTTGCTGAAGGCATTTCTCTGCCTACCTGCCTGTATTGTTCTTTCCTTTCTCCTTATGGAAGATGGGACACTGTTCAAGGCTGGAGGGATCCTGGCTAGAAATTCCTTTGGCTTGTTATTGAGTGTCAAGGGATCATGCCCACTCCCACTTCCCATTCTGTTTGCTCACTCATTCGTATTAGAACAGCCATTAGACTCTCATTGGGGTTTCATATTGCTGAGGTTTCTTCTTGTTTTAATCTAATAAATTATGAAGTGCTGACCTGCAGGCTCATACTCTCTGTGAGCTCTTCCTGGGGGAGATAATTTCTTGCACGTCTCCCAGTCATGTTTCTAAGGCTTGCACCAGAGGACTTCTCGACAGATTATGCCCTTAGATGAAAAGGAGAGAGAAAGAAAAAAAATTCAAATACGTTGCTAACACATGGATACACTTCTTTGAGTCCTGTTGAGAAACCTGACTTAAGCATATATCCATTGCTGAATAATTATCGACTGTGAGCCCCTCTCTTTACCCCCCCCATTCATTCTACATAAGATGATCTTCATTAAAACAGCTACATGTGCTTTGCTCAAGGTGCAGATACTGGTAAAATCACATGAATGATTTCAAAGGCTTGTTCAGGCCTGATGCTAGAAGATGGCAACACTCTGAGTATTCCAAGAACATTGGAGTGAATTCCTAGACAGAATTTCTTTGTCCACTTTCCCTACCCTAGTTATTACACATCCTTCTTGTGGATCTATCACTCTGTTAAACCTGAGAATTAGTACAGCACAGAGGCTAAAAACCATGCTATAAGTATGGAAGCACCCAGTTCAATTTTTGCATTTCACCCACTGGGTGGCCTTTGGCAACTCATTATTTCTCAGCTGCACCTACATGGGAATACTCAAACTGGTCTCTCTTACAGGATTGTTGTAAAGACGACTGAGATCACTCTAATGAACAATACAAGTATTGCTCATCATTTATTTACTTACAACTATTTCAATTGCTACTACCACTACTAACAATGACCACGAGAGCCGCTGAGCATGCTCAGTCTTTATTGGGCTGTGTTGGGGAGTCTCCCATCGCTCCTCAGGGTGGGGGTTTCCCTAATGATTTTTTATTTTTTGGTACTTCTGCAAACCTTGGAGTGATAGGTCTTGCTAGGGATATCAGCCTGGCACCTACGGGCAGGTTGAGCTAGCTGAGATAATGTGAGCTGTACTCCAGCACTTTGGAGAAGACCAGATCGCTGAGAGGCTGCTTTACGTATTCATCCCAAAAGTTTTGATTTGAGAGTTTCAATGTTAAGTATATGAAAAGAAATACTTGCTTAGTCATTAAAATTGTGTGTGTATGGCTATCTCAGGGTTAAACAGAGAAAGTCTATCTGTGGGCAATTACCTTGAGATAGAGGCTGTTCCGGGAACCTTGCCAAGATTCTAAGTTAGCCTCATCACAGCTGTATGTAATGTAGATAAGAATTGTGTAGATCTGTATATAGTTTCTCACTTGTGTAAAATGGAACTGATCACTGCTTACTGATCACTGCTCTACGATCACTGCTCTCTGTGTATGCCTCAGTGTGCTGATCTGAACTGATCTGAATTGAACTGCACAGAAGCCTGAAGGAAATAAACCAGCTCTGCTGTGTAAGACCTGCGTGATGTGTGTTTGTTTCTGAGCACAAACAGAGTTCCAGAAGGAGAAAAGTTCTGGCAATAACCCAACAAAGGTTATGGGCCCAGTCTAGCCTAGACCAGCCTACGCCAGCCTAATCCAGGCAGAAGAACCAGAACTTGATGGGAACGGTGCAGTATCAGAACCAGGAGTCTGCTAAAACAGAAAACTGTTGATGAAGGAAGACATCAAGCTAAAGCCAGTGCTGCAAAGTGAGGAAAAATCTCAGTCGGCTGACTCTGAGGAGGACTCTGAGCAGGAGGACGGTGAGATACCAATTCCTAAAGCAGAGGGAATGGCAGGAGCTAATATGTCTGGTTTGCATCAATTGTTAGAAAAGCTGAATGACTCTAACTATGCATTATGGTCTTACAAAATGCAAATGTATCTGATTCAGGCTGAACTGTGGTATGTAGTCACAGAGGATCCACCAGATAGAGCAGATCCACAGAATGCTAAATGGTTTAAGGACGATGCAAAAGCAATGGCAGTTATTGCATTAGCTGTGGAAGACTCTCAAATTTCCTTCATTCAGTTTTTGAATACATCAAAAGAGTGCTGGAATGCGCTACAAGCTGTATATCAAAGAGAAACAGCGGGCAGTAAAATAATTCTGACCCGGAAACTGTATGGAATGAAGCTGAAACTAGGGGAGTCTATGTCAAACCATTTGAAAAGCATGAGAGAAATCTTCAATCAACTCAGGGCACGAGGGATGGAGTTTACAACTATACACCAAGTCTATGTGATTTTGTCAAGTCTTGATTCATCGTACGACGCGGTTGTCACCATGATGGAAAGTCAAGAGGAGAAAAATTTAACCCTTGAGTATGTAGCTGGAAAACTACTGGAAACCTATGAAAGAAGACAAGCTTCAAAACAACAGAGCCTTAAACATCCTGTGGCTGAATTTCAACAAAGCCATAAATCTTCTGATGTGGTGGCTGCATTAAAGGCAAGGAAATGCTTTAACTGTGGTTCCACAGAACACTTAAGGCGGGATTGCAACAAGAAGAAGAAGAAGCTGTTGACAGCAAAGTGGAGAGAAGAAAACAACATGAATGAAGCTGAATCAACAAAGAAGTGTCTTCTAGCAAGAGTCAAAGAGACAATGAATCCTTGGTTTTTGGACTCTGGGGCTTCAATAAGTATGGCAAAAGACAAACTTTCATTTGTAACCTTGGAAACTTCTACTTCAAAGCAAAAGTGTGTTACCCTTGCAAATGGAACAAAAATCCAGATTTGTGGTGTGGGTAATGTATATTTTGATTGTCTGGGAGTTGAACTACAAAGTGTTTTATATGTACCAGAATTAGAAACAAACCTTCTAAGTGTGTTTCAGTTAACAGAAATGGGGTATGAGGTTTGTTTTACTGAAGAAAATTGTACTATAAAACAGGGAAACAA
The DNA here is from genome assembly GCF_023053635.1 of Elgaria multicarinata webbii. NCBI lineage: Eukaryota > Metazoa > Chordata > Lepidosauria > Squamata > Anguidae > Elgaria > Elgaria multicarinata. The sequence continues at coordinate 25,653,415 of NC_086179.1, read as the reverse complement.
GGTGTGTGTGCAGGGAATAATGAAAGATTCTTTGTATGTGATTAATACTTGTACAGAAAATGAAGTTGTAGCCAGCAAAGTCACAACAAAAACAATAGCCAATTGCAAACCACACCAAGAGTGTATCCATTTAACTCATAAAAGGTTTGGTCATGCTAACTATAAAACAATTTCTAAGATTCCAGAATTGTGTGAAGGGGTGAAAATCAAACCATGTTCTAACTATCTAGAATGTAATGTATGCAGTGAAACCAAGTGTCATAAGTCAAACATTCCAAAACATAGTGAGAGAACAACAAAAAGAATTTTTGAATTAATACATGCAGATCTTGCAGGTCCTTTTGAGACAAGTCAAGGAGGAAACAGATTTTTCTTGTCTATTGTTGATGATTACAGTAGATTTGGATTTGTGTATGTGTTAAAACAGAAGAGTGAAACTTTTGGAAAGTTTAAAGCCTTTGTTAAGTGGAGTAAAAATAGATTTAAAGAACCTATAGCTAATCTAAGAACGGACCGGGGAGGTGAATTTCTTAGCAACCAATTTAAAAAATTCCTCAGTGATGAGGGTATACAACATAACCTTACTGCTCCATATTCACCATTTCAAAATGGAGTTGCAGAAAGGAAAAACAGAACCTTGCAGAACATGTTAAGAGCTCTATTGAAAGAGTCAGGATTGTCTAACCTGTTCTGGGCAGAAGCTTTGTCCACCTCAAATTATTTGTTAAACAGGCTTTACCACTCTGTACATGAAAAAACCCCATATGAAATGTTTTACAACAGAAAACCTAGAGTGTCACATATAAGGGTTTTTGGAAGTAAATGTTTTGCTCATATTCAGAAAGAAAACAGACCAGGAAAGCTAGCTCAAAGAGGTTTGGAATGTAAACTGTTGGGATATGATACACAAACAAAAGGCTATCGTTTGTGGTCTCCATATCACAAAAGTGTAATTGTGAGCAGAGATGTAGTTTTTCATGAACAAATGCAGGAAACAAAACAGTATGTAAGTTTGCCTGTAGAACAGAAAGCTGTAGAAACAGAAGAAATTCCTGAACAATCTCAGCAAGAGAGAGAGGGGGAAGAAACTGTAAAGGAGGAAACTATGCCTGTAACTATGCCAAGACGATCAGAAAGGGAACGCAAAGCTCCAATTCGTTATTCAGATGAATACCAAAGCAAACAGGTTTCTCATAGAGCTTTACTAATAGCCTATGAACCTACTTCATTTGAGGAAATTCAGGAGATGGAACCTACAGAAGCTCAGGGCTGGCATGAAGCAATGTCAGAGGAAATCAGAGCAATGGAAAAAAATGAAACGTGGGAGCTAGTACCTTTACCTGAAGGTCGAAAAGCCATTACCTGTAAATGGGTATTCAAAATAAAACAAAATGAGAAAGGACAGGTGGAACGTTCAATGGTAAAACACAAAGAGATGCTTTTAAAGCTGGGTCTCAGATTGTAACACAATTTAAACAACATGCGCAAGAGGAGGACTGTTAAGTATATGAAAAGAAATACTTGCTTAGTCATTAAAATTGTGTGTGTATGGCTATCTCAGGGTTAAACAGAGAAAGTCTATCTGTGGGCAATTACCTTGAGATAGAGGCTGTTCCGGGAACCTTGCCAAGATTCTAAGTTAGCCTCATCACAGCTGTATGTAATGTAGATAAGAATTGTGTAGATCTGTATATAGTTTCTCACTTGTGTAAAATGGAACTGATCACTGCTTACTGATCACTGCTCTACGATCACTGCTCTCTGTGTATGCCTCAGTGTGCTGATCTGAACTGATCTGAATTGAACTGCACAGAAGCCTGAAGGAAATAAACCAGCTCTGCTGTGTAAGACCTGCGTGATGTGTGTTTGTTTCTGAGCACAAACAGAGTTCCAGAAGGAGAAAAGTTCTGGCAATAACCCAACATTCAACAACAGCCGCATCACTTGTCGGCTTTCTCCGCCATTATTTCTGTCCCAGCTGTTTTCAGCTGTCCATTGCCAAGCTCCAGGGAATTGGGAAGTAGCAGTGATGCCTTTCACCATGTGTTTTTGTTTTTGCTGGATGCCGTTCAAGTACTGGGATATTCCACAAGATTGACGTGTCCTTATCACAACTTCCTTCCAAAGTGCTGAGCGTTGACTCTTTGGAGACTTGTTAGGAACATATTGGGACTCCTGCACTTATGGTCGCTTTACACCTGGCATTCTTTTAGTTGCACAAGTAAAACATCTTAATAATAATACTTAACATTTGCATAGTGCTTTCGAAAGTATTGAAAGCATTTCACTTGCAAGATCTAGGCATCCTCCTTACAATAACCTCGAAAGGGAAGTCGGTAGTAGAGGTGTGCACCGACCCTCTGATTAGACTCAGATCAGCGGAGGCTGGTGACTCTGAAGACAGCGGGGTGGTGAATCTACTTCGGGTTTCTGTCAGAACTAGTCAGAACTCTAAAGGAGGTATCCAAGGTGCAGTTCTCTTTGAACATTAAGATAGTGACATATAAATACATACTATAATTTCTCAGACCTAAGGTTGTGGGTTGTTTTTTTTAGCCTATTAAAGCAATAGCCTTACACTTAAGTACGACCACTGAATTTATTTACAGATCAAAGGCGCCTTGATACTGGTCAATTAGAAGTTTGCAATTTATTCCTAATTACTTGGTTCAATAATGTGAGTTCTACAATAAAAACACCAACACTCATTCACCCTGACCCAGTATGAGCTACAATACCTCAAAAGCTTATCAAGGTTTCTGAAAAGATGGCACATTTCCACCACCCATCTTTCATGGCAGTGCATAGCTACAAAGTGCTGGCTATGTTTCATGGTAGTGACACTGCTGAAAGCCACAATATGAATTTGACATGCTTGCCATGCTCATCTGTGTGCTGAGCTGATTGTTATTTCCAAAATTAGAGTCATGTCCCTCCCCTCCACCTCCTTGGCACTGGGAATGCTGGAACATTAATGTCCCCAGCACCAGTGAACCTGGGAAATGTAGTTTTCTCAAGACACCCAAGCCAAATCAAATTGAGAGGGGTTGTCCATCACTGATTGAGGTTGCACTTAGCTCATGCACAAGGATAGCGAGGCAGGTGCTTTGTGTGGAATGAATGTGAGCCCCAAAGCACTTCCCAGAATCTTTTGCAACAGGAAGGATTCTACAGAAAGCCTTAAGTATTCCTCTGCAGATAGGGGTCCTTTCTACACCTAAGGGTTATCCCAGGAAAATGAAGGGATCATCCCTGCCTGTTCCTGGGACCTCCTGTGTGTCATTTGGATGCACAGGAACAATCCCGGGATGATGCTGGGGGAAAAGGCAGATGTAGAAACGGCCAGGGTTGTTGAGCATCTAGAAAGTTTGAACATGTGAAGCTGCCTTAATCAGTGAGACCATTGATTCATTATTCTTTGGCCCTGTTCAGAAGACACCTTAAACCATGGCTTTAATCATGGTGACTAAGGCAAAATTTTTAGTCACTGTGGTTAAAACCATGGCTTAAGGTGTCTTCTGAACACTGCCTTTGTCTTCAAGTGGAGCAATTTCCCAGCACCTGAGATGTTTTAACTGTAGTAGATCCTGGGCCTGGCTGCTTCTGTATGTGCTCTACTACTGAGCAATGCCCCCCTCCCACAACCACTGAAAGAAGGCATTGCAATGAGATGAAATGCACATGCAGGCAGGTGCTGGCTGGGTTACATTGTGCTAAAAAGGCTGGTCCAGGAGCCAATTACATGGTGTTCAGTACCACTGATCATCTGGCAGGTGTGGAGCAGAGGGAATTGAATCCTGCTCTCTCTTCCCAAGTGGATGGTTGACAGTATTGAACACCCAGCTCCTTTTGAGCCTGGGGGAAATGCAAGAACAGCACCTTTGCATGCACGTTTCCTTCCAGTAAATCAGGGCAATTGTTTTTTAAGTGGAAATGCCACTTCTTTCTGCTGAGCCTCATTGGAATAAAGGCCTACAAAAAGCAACAAATTGATGGGAAAGGGTAAAAGGAAAAACAAGCAAAGAAACCCTGGGGGGAGAGATGGTTTCTGTTTCTTGGGCATTAAGCAAACCATCTGGAGCAGGTGTAAGGAATGTGGGCCCCTTCATATGTTTTGGCCTACATCTCCCATGATCCTTCACCATTGGCTAGGGCTTGTGGGAATTGTGTGCCAAAACATCTAGAGGGTGACAGGTTGCCAACCTCTGATAGAGAACATTATTCCACTAGATTGTTATAACACAGCTATGGAGCAAAAGTGGGAATTAGATGGATATAATAGGGATGCGTGAATGAGTGATTTCAAGATTGCCAAATTCTCTCAACATCACCACGCCTCATGTCCAATTCCTGTTCGCATTTGCAAATGCTCTTTGTTTTGCGCGAATGAGAAAATTGCACAAATCAAGCAGCAGTCGAATGTGACATCTGTACAACTTTCCTCTGTTTGATTTGTGGAAATTTCCTAAATTTCCTCTATAGACTAAACTGGGTATGCTTCACTCTATGGGGAAAATTTGCACAAATTATGGAATTCATAGAATAGTAGAGTTGGAAGGGGCCTATAAGGACATCGAGTCCAACCCCCTGCTCAGTGCAGGAATCCACCTTAAAGCCTACCTGACAGATGGCTGTCCAGCTGCCTCTTGAAGTCCTCTAGTGTAGGAGAGCCCACCACCTCCCTAGGTAACTGGTTATTGTCGTACTGCTCTAACTGTCAGCACAAATCTAATACAAGTACACATTCAGCAGTTTGTGAACATTTTCGATGCATATGTCTTTGTTTTTGTGATCATGTTTGAAGTTGTGAACAGGGAATCCTCATAAGTTTTGCAAGCAAAAGTGAGATTCTTATACTTTCCTAGGCTATAATCCACCAAGAAAGCCTTCAACATATGCATCTGAAGTCTTGCTTCTACTCATCTGAGTGACATTTACCTGAGTCTCCCATTCTGGTAGCTGTGGCTGTTGGTAGCACCTAACAACTGGCAATAGGTTCAGGGACAAAAAAAGTACTTCTTCATGCAACGTATTATTCAATTATGTCAAGAGAGGGGAACCTGTGAACCTCCAGATGTTCTTGTATCCCAGCTCCTATTACCCCTAGCCAGCATAACTAATGGTCAGGGATGATGGGAGTTGTAGTCTGGCAACATCTATAAGTCCAGGGGTTCCTCCCCTCCTGACATAGGGAATATCACTGCTGCAAAATATAGTTATGGCCACTAGTTCAGATGGTTTAAAGTGGGATGGATCATATTTGTGGAGGATATATCTTTCTAATGCTTGTAGCCATAGTGTCTAAATGGAAGTGTCCTTGTTCAGAGGCAATATGACATTGAATTTTTGTGAAACCTCCCAGAGAGCTTCGGCTATTGGGCAGTATAGAAATGTAATAAATTAATAAATAAACTAATGTCAATTGCTGGGAACAGATCACAGAGGGAGAGGACTAAGAGAATATAAGAGTGTAAGAAAGACCATGTTGGATCAGAGCAAGGTCCATCTAGTCCAGCATTCTGTTCACACAGGGGCCAACCAGATGCCTATAGGAGACTGATAAGCAGCACCAAGGACTCTTGCCTTGGTATCCTTCTGGTGGGCTTCTTGGAAGCATCTGATTGCACGGTATTTGAAACAGAGTTCCCAACAGTAGCCAAATAAATGCTCCCCAGTTCAATGCTGAGTGGGATATCATCTTATTATTAGAATATAGTAATAATCATTCAAAATGTTAGTAAGAAAATTCCTTAGCAACATGTTTGTGATCACTTAGGTGGATGCAATAAATGCATAGTTAATGGATGCATCTTATCCAAATACTAGTTGACTAACTTTAGTCTGAGAATTTTCTTCCAATATCAAAGAGTCCTACCAGCCAACAATTCATGAATTGACCTTAGATCCATCTTCCCCAACCTGGTGCTCTCCAGATTGTTTGAACAGCAACTTCCATCATGTTCTGGGGGCCACCAGCTTGGGGAAGGCTGCTCTAACCACTACATATGCTGCATTTATTCCAGGCAGGGCCTGAAACTGAGAAAAAAAGAGTGCTGTACTATAGGCCAGGGATGGAGAACATGTGGCCCCTTCAGATGTCATCCCTATGCTGGCTAGGGATGATGGGAGTTACAATCCATCCTTGCTGTAGGCCATCTAGCAAATGCATAACTGGGGTGGGATGTGACCTGGGCCCCAATGTCTTCCTGGCTCATCCGTTGTCTTTTTGGCTCCTGTGCCATGCTGGGAATCCTGTGACTTCTTGTACTCCTCTTCATCCTGAAATAAAGGCATACTCAACAAGCTGCTGAATCAGCAGCAAGGCTTTACCACTAACAGGTGTCTCAGTGACTCTTTATCAATCATTTAACTTCTGTCCCCCAAACAAGCAGCAACAAAGAATTTCCAGCCTTTCAAACTTCATTGCCCATGAAGACAGATAAATGAGGGGAGGAACAAGAAGCTGTTTCTTCTGACTCTTGCCTGCCACTGTCCTCTGGCCTGGAGATTGTTAACAGCTGGGCTAAATATGTGTTTCATAACTGTCCTTTCTGCCCTGTCCCTTCTCCAGGCCTCTTCCTTTGGCTGTAGAAGGGAAACATTGAGCTCATCATTCTCCAGTGGTGATTCAGTGCTTGGAAGCCTTCAGACTTTGGATATTTATCCTTCCTACCAGCTGTTAGATTCAGCCAGCTGTGTACATCTGGTACAGCCTTACTCGTGATGCTCATGTTAAAATGTAACCTTCTGTTGGAGGTGCTGAGTTAGTGAGATGGCTGCTCCTAGTGGTGTGTAGGGATGTATGAGAAATACATTTCAGTTTATTTTTTTAATCAGGGTTTACACAGTTCTTACCTTCCAGAACATGGACTCGGCCTCAATCCGTGGTTAATGCCTATACATTCCAAGCTTGCAATGTGATTTGTGGAGCCCCAAAAATGTGTTTGACAGCATGTGGGACTTTTGGAAAATGCACATGAAAAAAGTGCACTTTTGAAAAATGCTCATCAATACACTTTAATCAATGTACATACATTTCAAACCTGCAGGCAACTGATGCATACATTTAGAAAAATGCGCACAGATTTTCTTGCAAAAAGAAAAAAAAATTAAGTTCTCGATCTGATACAGAGTCAAGTTGAAATGAGCTTTTCGATGAAATTTGGAGAACTTTGGTGAGGTTGAGTTTTGCTTGTGGTTCCCTGGTTGACAGCTGTTCGGCCACTGTGTGAACAGAATGCTGGACTAGATGGACGCTTGGTATGATCCAGCAGGGCTCTTCTTATGTTCTTATATCCCTACTGGTCTGTCAGGATTTGGTTAGGGCCTGATATCTGGGTTAGCAAAGTAAAGTGAATGGTAATATCTAGAGGTGAAATGTTGAGGTGCATTCCCTGCTCCAAGAGAGAGATGGGGCAATGCCCATTTTCAGACTTTTCTAGTAATCAGGATGGACTGCACATGTACAAGATGTTAACCTTCTGGGTGATGTAGAAGTATCTTAATCCAGCCTTCCTCAGGTTCCTCCCCTCCAGACTTTGTGGACTGCAGCCCCCATCATCTCCCATGCTGGCTAGAGCTGATGGGAGTTATAGTCCAACACATCTGGAAGATGCTGGGTTTGGGAAAGCTGCCTTTCCCTTACTGGAGGTTCTAAGACAACAAACAAGATGTGGAATATACAACTGCATTGAAAATACCAAAATTAAAAACACAAGGGAGCATGATCTGTGGAATACGGCAGTGCTTCTTTTTCCTAAACTAGAGGTACTCCTTATGCTTAGTGGTGTTTTGCTGACCAGAACAAACAACATTTGCTTTTATTTAAAGGCATCCTAAATAGGTATGAGCTACCTGTGGTCCTCGCCTTAATTTCATGTAGCTCTTGGGCTAATTTTGAAAGTTTTCTGCCGACAATTAGTTCAGACCTATGGCAACAGCAACCTATCCCTTTCCAGGCTGCCCACTGTGCTGGGAGAAACGAGAGAGAGAGAGAGACTGGGTTCACACAACACGCTAACTCCCATTCCGTGGTTAAGTGTGGGTTGTTGTTGAACTGCGGGTTGTTTGTTGAACCATGCGTTGGTATGTTGTCTGAACCCAGGACATTTTCTATGGGGTGGCTTGTTAACCATGCAATGTAGTTTATTTTTCTCAAACAAGCCACCTTGAGAACCCATGGCTTGTTGTTGGGTTGTTTAGGATGGTTAACAAGCTACACTGCATGTTAAAAATCCACCCTGTGGAAAATGGATTCAGACAACACACTAACCCGTGATTCAACAGCAACCCACACTCAATCACTGAATGTACATTAGCATGCTGTATGAACAAATACGGAGAGAGAAGAAACGGTTGGCATAAAGAGAGATATAAAAGATGGCCCTACCCTATTTGGGCACTGGCCCCTGACAGATAAACTACCCCGGAAAAGAATGCAGCTTCAACATAAAACAAGGGCTCCTTCCTCCTGTTTTAAATGAACATCTGCCGAGGTCATAAATCTGATGCCAGAAATCCAGAAAACATAATGAAGAGCCAAATTTGGACCAGTGCAAATTAGTAAACAAGAACCAGGTGGATCTGGAATTATTCATAATTGAACAACATAAACAGTGAGTCAGAGTCTGAAAGCCTGGAAATTGCCAGTGTTGAGAATGGGATTAAAGTCATCCTATTCCATCTGAATTTACGTTAAGAACAATAGTGATTTTATTATACTTTCAAACTTGGGGATAGATCTGACAGTGTGTATTCCATTTTAACCTAGCCACTCAAGGAAGCAGGGTGTGTGTATGTGTGTGTGTGTGGAAACTGTGAGAGGACATGACCATTTTCTCACTGAAACCAATGCAGGTGCAATCTCAAGATACGGTTAACATATCTTCTAAACAAGCTGTAGGATGAAATGTGTTCATATTGTAAATATTTATCAAATCAGCTCAAATAGTACATTTGTAAAAATCAAAGCCTGAGCAAAGAATAGCATTTGAATTAATTATCTGCTGTGAATAGCACTATCTAAACACATGAAAGGGAAAGCTGAAGCAACATCTTAACACACTTTAATAATTCCATGTGTACACAAAGATCACTTTGATTTCTCCTACATTGTGTTTGGGGATTTAGGAGCAGAATGAGAGAAGGTTCGGGAGAAGATGGGGATTGGATTGCAGGGACAGAGAAAAGTAGGCGTAAGGACTTGCATTTCATATTTTTTTTTTGAATTGGAAGCGACCTCTGATGTCATCTGGTCAGTGGAGGCTGTTGGCTCTGATGTCAGCACAATGATGAATCCACGCCGGGTTTTAGTCACAACCAGTCAGAACTCAAAAGAGGCTACCTTGGATAGCTCCTTTTGAGTTCTGTCTGGCTCTGTCAAAAAGCCGGAGTGGATTCATCGTCCCACTAACAACAGAGCCACCTGCCTCCACTGGATCTAGTCTAAGCCAGAACTAGGGTGACCCTGTGGAAAGGAGAACAGGGCTCCTGTATCTTTAACAGTTGTATAACAGCCCTGCCCTCTTTTGTATTTGCAGCTTTACCCGTTGTGATGGAGGGAATTTCACCAGGTGCTGCATGCATACAAATGACACCTGCTGAAATTCCTTTTTCTATGCCACTGTTAAAGATACAGGATCCCTGTCCTCCTTTCCATAGGGTCAGCCTACCTGAACTCAATACAGGATCTACAATGTAGGAAGCAACAACAGTAGGACTTGGAGAACCTCAAGCCCAGGGGACAAATCCAACCTTCCTTGGGTTCCAATCCAGTCCTCTAGAGTTCCCCAGATGGCTGTGTTCCTGGCCCTGGCCTCTTTCTCCCCAGCCACCTATTATTGGTGGTTTCCTGGCTTTAATACTCCCCTCATCCATCCTAAAAGGTTTAAATGCCTCTCCCAAGGCTTAGTTACTAGCAAGAAGAGCTTTAAGCTACACAATGCTGAGATTTCCACCACCACTCATCCGTTTGACCCCACCCACCACTGGAATGTGGTCCTGAAAGTGTCTCTGACATTGAATTTGGCCCTCGTGATGAAAGTGGTTCCCCACCCCTGTCCTCAGTCTCCCACCAACCAGCTTCCTGGGATGTCTCTGGTATTATTATTATTATTATTATTATTATTATTATTATTATTATTATTATTATTATTATTATTTGTACCCCGCCTTTTGGCCAATACCGGGCCTCAATATCTTTCAACCTAAACATAGCCAGTTCCTGTAACTATTCCTCATGAAGTTACAGGGCTTGAGAATCATGGGGAGAAATTAGACCTCAGCTAAAGGTAGCACAGATGGTTTTTTAAAAGCGCAGTTCTAAGGAAAGATCAGGCAGTTACATGCATAAGCCAGAATCCAATACAGAGTCAACAAAGTAAATCACCTTCAGCAAGTTTAACTTTGTGCTGAATTGCTGCAATAATGTAAAAGTTTAATGTTTATTAACAGGAAGAAGACATTCATCTAGGAGGGAAGATGCAGGCTGCAAGCTTATACACACTTACCTGGGAGTAAGTTCCATTGAATTCAGTGGGATCTACTTCTGAGTAGACATTTACAGGACTGCATCGGTAGGGGGAAAAATCATCAGGATTGACATCATTTATCTTCCTTCTTGTTTTCTGATCTTTTAAAATCCTATTTAAATACACTTTATGCATTATTCATATGTATATTCAGACAAGTACATATGCAAAGCATATGAAGCCTCATTATCTGATCACCATTGTCTTGTAGAGAGCTTCAGGGCTCTTAAAATAGGGTGGCCATACGAAAAAGAGGACAGGGCTCCTGTATCTTTAACAGTTGCATAGAAAAGGGAATTTCAGCATGTGACATTTGCATATATGGAGAACCTGGTGAAATTCCCTCTTCATCACAACAGTTAAAGGTGCAGGAGCTATACTAGAGTGACCAGATTTAAAAGAGGGCAGGGCACCTGCAGCTTTAACTGTTGTGATGAAGAGGAAATTTCACCAGGTTCTCCATATATACAAATGACACCTGCTGAAATTCCCTTTTCAATACAACTGTTAAAGATACAGGAGCCCTGTCCTCTTTTTCGTATGGCCACCCTACTTAAAAGAGCTGACCTATTTAATGTGGAATATATTACTATTACCCTAGGTTCTCTCCTAATACTAGAACCCAGGGTCATCCCATGAAACTGATTGCTGGGAGATGCAGGACAGATAAAAGGAAAGACTTCTTCACACAGTGCATAGCTAAACTATGGAATTCCCTACCACAAGATCTGGCGATGGCCATTAATTTAAATGTGTTTAAAAGGGTGTTGGATAAACTTCTGGAGGAGGCGGCTATGAATGACTACTAGTCCTGATGGCTATGTGCTACCTCCAGTATAAGAGGCAGTAAGTCGATATACACCAGTTGCTGGGGAACATGGGTGGGAGGATGCTGTTACATTTGTGTCCTGCTTTGTTGGTCCCTGGTCGACAGCTGGTTGGCCACTATGTGAACAGAGTGCTGGACTAGATGGACCCTTAGTCTGATCCAGCAGGGCTCTTCTTATGTTCTGTTACAAATAGATCTGACCAGGGCTGTAGCTGAGCCAAGGCTTGCAGTGTTGGGTGGGGGTACAGTGCCAGCAGTTTTTTAATAGCAAGGATGCTGACATCATCTGCCATCTCCCCCTGCCCCTTTCAGAATTCCCCATTTCCTCTGACTTTAGCTACAATCCAGCAGCTGGGGGCGGGGATGGTTTTTCCCAACGACAATATCTTGTTCTCTGTTGTCATGCAAAATCATGCAAAATATTTTTGCACGAGTTGGCCTTGAATGGGCAGTGAAGATGCATTCACTTTGTAAAATTTATTATTTATTTATTATTTATTTATTACATTTCTATACCGCCCAATAGCCGGAGCTCTCTGGGTGGTTCACAAAAATTAAGACCATTCAAAGTATAAAACAACAGTATAAAACCATAATATAAAATACAATATAAAAGCTCAACCAGATAAAAACAGCAGCAATGCAAAATTACAAATTTAAAACACCAAGTTAAAATTTATTTATAGACTGTTAAAATGCTGGGAGAATAAAAAGGTCTTCATCTGGCGTCTAAAAGCATATAATGTAGGTGCCAAGTGAACCTCCTTAGGGAGCTCATTCCACAGCCAGGGTGCCACAGCAGAGAAGGCCCTCCTCTGCTCCTGGTGGAGATGAAAAGTGCTAGAACTTGTTTGTGGACATGGATCAACACAACTGCCAGTGGAGCAACTAGGTAATTTTAGATCCTGGACTTAATGGCCTTATGGCAACCCCCTTTAGATGGCCTTGCATCTTTAGGTGTGGAACGCACACTTAATGTTTCTTTCTCCTCCTCTCCTACCTCCCACAAGCATCATTCCAGGCTTTACAACTGCTTCTACATTCCTTCTGTTTCAAAATATTTGCCAACACTGATTTAAAAAATAATAATACCCTGAACATGTGCAGTTTTGCATTTTAAGATCAAGAGCTCTGTCTTGACCACAGGATTAAAGTGGACTTTGCTTCTGCTGCCCTCATCAATGGCCACTCTCTTGAGTTCAGTCCCCTTCCCCTGAGCTGCAGAGTCTTGAACTTTGGCTCCAAAGTTTGACCCTGGCTGTACCACTGACACCTGCCTGAATTTTTGGACTCTCCTTGGGGGCACAGCTAGGGGGAGTCATGATGAGCAGCTGCTGCACTTCAATGTTTAATATTACACCACTGGATTTATGCCAATTAGCCTTTTTAGGAAGGCTTTCAGCATTCCATGAAAACTGTTGGTTTATTCATTTTCACTGCTCTTGCTCTCACATGCCATTGGTGACTTCATTATATTGTCAATTCTGACTAAAGACATAGGTCTGGTTCACACGTAGTGACAACCCAGAGTACAGGTTGAGTCTGGGTTCAGTATGGATTGTTGTTGAATTGTGGGTTGTTGTTGAATCATGGGTTGTCATTATGTGTGAACTGTGGACTATGGTTTAACTCTGAGTTGATAACTCTGGGTTATTTGACCATAGTTAAACCACAGTCCAGGGTTTGTAATAACAACCCATGATTCAATGACAACCCATACTCAACCTGTACTTCTGGTTGTCATTACATGAAAACTGGGTCATAGTGTTGTGGTTCACTGGATGATTGCTGACATGTTGGGATCACCTCGCTAATAAACCCAGGAAGGAGGAAGAAATAATATCTAAAAGAAAAAAAATGGTGCCAGGGAACATTGCTGTCAAATCTGCCTTGGTCAAATCTGTCAATTTCAGTTTTTCTCTGCTTCTCATTTTCCCCAGTGGATTTGTATACTTTCCTGCCTCCCTAGAAGACAGCTTGCTCTGGACTAGTACCTGTGCCAACATAAAGACTAATTCCAGACAATAAGCATTTTACAACTTCCTGCTCAATAAGAGAGCTAATTTGGGGGGTGGGGTGGGGGTGGATGCTGTGTGTGTGGAAGGTATGGTTTTGCATCTTTCAGACTGACATAACAATACTGAATAGTTCGTTGCATAGAAGATGGTCATTTGGGCATTAAAAAAATAAGTCAATCACAACGGCTTTCTTTTTAAAGTACAGTTCTTAGCCGGTAACTTTCGTTCTGGGTGTGCATTTGGTGCCCAGATGGTGAAGGCACATGCCGGAACCCATCACGCTGTCAGGGCAGACGGGTACATATGTAAATATTTTGCTTTCCCCCCTATAATATTTGCCTTTGTCTAATCTAATTGCTGTCAAAGGCAGAATGTTTTGGAGCACGCAAGGAAAGCAAACAATGAACACCTCCGGTAACTTGGGAAGTTGCTCACCCGCCTGCATTGTAGTAACTAGCAATTTGGTTGCATAACGCTTTACTCACCCTCTGATTTTTGTGGTGCCTTCATGCTAAGTGCAGATTCAGGATGAACATGGCTCCGAAGCTCATTTAATAAAAGCAAATGGTAACAACGATCTAGCCTGGTGGAAACCAAATCTCATATATTATTTGTCATATGTCACTGCAGCCTAGTGTCCAGATCATGGGTAGCCATGGTCCATGTGTGCTTCTCACCTGAGCTCTAGAACTACTCTTGAGTCTAATTTCCTTTGAGGAAGTTTTCTATTGAAACCAACACAATCAGACACTCTGTTGGATGGCTCTATGATCCTTCCCAGGGTTCACCTTGCGAGTTCCCCCATTCTCCATGAGCTGCCCCCTGCACTACCTCTTTTTCTTCCTTTGGTTCTGAACCCACATTTGCAGGTCCTGAGTTTTCCTCCTTGCTTGTGATTAGAGCTGTGCACCCACCCCCTAACCACCTCGGAGGCTAGTTTGGAGCCCCCGAAGCAGCCCCGGTTCAGCTCAGGGGTGCTTTGGGGGTTGCCCGACCCGCCTCGGCACTGAAGCCGAGGTGAAATTCGGCCCCTCCAAGGTGACTCAGACTTTTCTGGGTGGCAGCTGTGCAGCCAGGCTATGCAGTTGGCACCCAGAAAAGTCTTCCCTTCCCCACTTTCCTGGTGCCTCCGCCATCTGCTGCTGCTGTCCTTGCATCTGGCAGCTTCCACTGCCAACGCCACATAAGCCCGGAAGTAGGCTGCGTGGCCTACTTCCAGGCTTATGTGTCAGTGGCAGTGGAAGCCGCCAGATGCACGGATGGTGGCAGCGGACAGCGGAGGCAGGTAAGTCCCTCCCCCTTCCCCTCTTACCTGCTGCCTCCTCCGCAGCGAGGCTGAGGCAGCAGGTATGGGACCTGCTGAGGGCCAGCTCGGAAGCACTGAGGTGGCCCGAAGCTTTGAAGCCAATTGGCTTAAGCTTTGGGCAGCCTTGGGCTTTGCCAGAACTGCCTTGGAACCAAGCTGAGGCGGCCTATTCGGCTTGGCTCGGATTTGGGGCCTTGGTCTGAGGCAGAGCACAGCCCTACTTGTGATACCTTGTATAGCAAGACAGAGTTGCATCCATGAAGCAATCACTCAGGCCTTGAGGCGGTGTCCAGTTCAGTGGTACTGTCCAGTGGTATGAGGAACTTGGATATCTGCCTGGACACCTGACAGAGCTCTGCACTGTGTGCAACACTACCAGTACCGCTGCCAGTGGTGTGGTCATTGATTTTGAAATGCAAGCACTCATCATGACTATTTACCCAAAAGAATCCCAAAATGCAGACAGCTGTGTTGATCCATATCAATAAACCAGTTCTAGCAACTTTTCATCTCCACCAGAAGTAGCTCCTTCGTAAAGTGAATGCATCAGCACATTTGCACAATCAGTGCAAATTCCCGCCTAATAAAAGAAACTGCTCCGCAGCTCAGCAGAATCTGCGTGATTCAGAAAAAAGCTGATCTGTTGCAGAATCCACAGGTCAGATTTACAGAAATCCATGCTGACCTGAATCCATTGTGGATTTCTCTGACATTTCTACCTTGCTACACTTTAGCTGGTAAACGATAACATCCCACCTTCATCAAGGGCTGGTCGTACCATGAGGCACAGTGAGTCAGCTACTGTGGACACTTACAGACTACCTGAAAAAAGAGGACCCTTTTCTATGCAACTGTTAAAGATACAGGAGCCTTGTCCTCCTTTCCATATGGTCACCCTATACACCAGGCTCCATAAACCTTCAGGGTAGCCTGACAAAGGTGACCACAGGGGGTGGGGGGTGGGAGCACTAAAGGCACTCCTCGCCTGTGGCGCTATTTATTCTGAGGCCGGCCCTGAATATACTAGTCAATGCAGTCCTTTATGTAAGCATCTGTGGTACAATAAAACCAGACTTTTTCAAGCATGACCTTCATCTATGTTCTTGAGCCATGATTTTGGACAAGACAGCAGCGGAGGGGGGCGGGGAAAGCCATCTATTTTACCTAAGTATGCCCCCGGGAATGACATGACATCATGACATAGCATCGCTATGCCCATTGGGGCATTCTATTCAAAATGAGGAGGGAATGGTGCCAGGCTATGTTTTTATTGCAGAAAATGGAGTTGGGAGGGGGAGCCCTTGACTGCCTCACTGGAACAGTAAACCGGCCCTCCAAGAAGGGGCTATAAACAGATAACTACAACTGACAGGGTTCACTCTGAGACACCTGTGTCTGTTAATCTGATTTACTGTGGCACTATATGTGTGCTGCAAACAGCCATCCCCTTTCCTGTGTGTGTGTAATAAATGCATAAGAGCTTCTGATTTGTTTCAAGGAATGATTGGGCCAGATTGAAGGACACAACAGCCCATCATCGGTTAATTAACCCACAAGGCATCATGGTGTGTGTTGTCTGCCATTATGAATGAGCAACCACTGGCCGGAAGTTGCTGTGGCTTGTTGTGTAATGTGAACACAGCTGAGAAGGGTTATTTGAAGGTTAAACAACTCTCACATAACCCACAGTCTGTTCTAGGGTTACGTGAGTGTTGTTTAACCCTTGAAGGTCACACAATGTGTCAGGCCACGGCAACCCCAAGCTAGGGGATGCATATTCATAAAGGTGGATGGCACACCCTGTGGCACCGTGAGGGTTAATTAACCCACGATGGGCTGTTGTATCATCTGAATCAGGTCATTGTATTTCTCTTGCTGCTTTTAATTGTCAAAAAGGCCAGTAAAAGTGGCAGAGGGGATCAGACTGCTCTAGAGACTAACGGAGCATGACAATTCAGAAGTAAATTCCATTAAGGTCAATGGGACTTACTTTCAGTAAAATGTGTATAAGATTGCAGGCTA
This sequence comes from Elgaria multicarinata webbii, assembly GCF_023053635.1. Lineage (NCBI taxonomy): Eukaryota > Metazoa > Chordata > Lepidosauria > Squamata > Anguidae > Elgaria > Elgaria multicarinata. Next base: position 25,636,711 of record NC_086179.1, on the reverse strand, counting down.
ACGATGCAAACCTATGCACACTTATCTGGAACTAAGCACTATGGAGTTCAGTGGGACTTGCTTCCAAGTAAACATGCAAAGAATCCAAAGTCAACGTCTTAACTAGCAAATTAGGAAGTCCCCAGCTCAAGTCTTGACTCTGCCATGAATTCACTAAGACTGCCTTTTCAGGGCTGAAAAGGTTGTGCACCCGGTTTTAAAAGAAATGAGTCACTGTGTGTGTGTGTGCACGCGCGTAGAGAGTACCTCGGATGTGTAATAATACAGATTTTTGGTGCTGATAGATGCCCAGTCATATCTGATGAAATTATTTGGTATCACTGCCTCCTGTTAAAAAGGCAGTTGGCGGACAAAAATAAAAGGCAATTCCCCATATACAAAAAAGGCTAAAAAGAGAGAGATCATATCTTTCTTTTGCTGAAGAGAAGGTAGAATGGTTTACTCATAGTTTCTGGCATTTACAAATGCAGGTACAGTTTATAATTTACAGACAAAATTTGTCTAGTTCATTTCTTTTTGTTGTATAACAGTGGCAGAAAAGAGAGAGCCAGCACATGTGCTCCCAGCAATGGAGGAGGTCAGAGAGAGAGAGAGTAGAGAGAGAGTGTGTGGGAAAGGAAGGGGAGGAGCAGGAAACCACCATAGTCTATAGAGATCCTAAGGCTAGCTATGCCCCAAATTCCCATGCATTAACTAGCTAACTGCAACACTGCCCTCTTCCTGTAATTTATAGATGAGGTTGTAATATTCCCAACAATGTCTCTTTGTTCAGAAGCATTTCTAGAAAGAAGGGAGGGAGGGTCAGAAGCTGGGCTTCTCCCCACTATTTGCACTCTCCCTGCAGGTTTTCCACACGTATTTATGACCTATTGCTTTAATGGAAGCGGATTCTAATCTTGCATAAATAACGTTGCCTTTTGCATGTCTCCTTGCCTTTCCCAGGAGCCATCGACCAGTGTTCATACATCAAGTACCACTACTCCTCAGCAACAATTCCCAAGAATCTCACCTACAATATTACTAAGACCATCCGCCAGGATGAGTGGCATGCCTTGCGTAAGTTCCTTGTCTCCTTCATTCTCTCCATGTTGTGGGCATCGTTTCAGATCTGCAATGAGAATAAGCCTGGCTTCTAGCTACTCAAGATGGCTCTGTTGATTTCTTGCCTGTGCAGGAAACGCTGCCTCAGTAAAGATCATGTTGGTGACCAAGCGTGACAGCACATTGGCTGCTATTGAATTATGTTTGGAAATGATGAACAGAACCAATGCTGTCATTTCGAATCCAATCAGACCTTCAGCATGTTAACAGTTGTGTTTGCGATGCTACTGCAGAATTTCCAGCTGAATTCACGGGTTAAAGTGTAAAAGGGAACCTTCAGGCTTATTTACATGTCCACTAATTGGCTGAAGTTGCCAAGAGTTGACTTCTCCTTCTCAGACTTCCAAGTATCCCTGCGTGCACCCAAGTCACATGTAAATTGGTCCCTTTGATGCCTAGTTAACCAAGCAGAAGTTGCAGAGTGGCATGGATTGAATACACAGTCCTGTCTTTGGACCCCTTTGCTTTCCGACAGATACTCGGAAAGGGTTACAATTGGGGCTTGTGTTTGGGAAGGCTGTTCCTATTCAAATGGGTTCATAATTGTCCAAAGTCCTTTCCTCTTTCATCCAAAGACTCGCTCCCCCACCCCCTCAAGCCAGCTCTCCTCATCTCTTTGCCTAAAGCAATACACACAAGGCCACCAGAAGTCTAGCTGGTCGTCATTGCAGCCCATGGGCATCAAGCAGTCTGTGAAGCAACCATACATGACAGAGAAACCAGTGGCCTTGAGATGCATGGCTGACATCAGAGATTTCTTATTCCCTTGTGGCCCTTAGGCTGGAGAAGGAAGGGCATTTCATGTCAGAGTCAAGAAGCATCTTTTCTCATGATCCCCTGGTAGGACAGTAATAAACATCCCATACCATTTTTGTGCCTAATGTTTTTAAACCTGCTGCCCCCCCCCACCCCAACCAGGTGTCCTCCAGCTGAGCTGGGCATGGTGGGAGTTGTAATTCAACACCTCTGGAGGGCCCAAGGTTGGGGGAAGCTGCTCTAGTTTGTTGACCAAGAAGGCTTATTAGTTTGTCTTGTTGCCAATAACAGGGAGACCAGGGGCAAAGATGCTTTGATTTGGCGGTGATGCTTTGGGGTTGCTAGCTGCCTGAAGGAGATCATTTCAAAGCAAATAAATCAGTAAAGTGCAGAACATCTGGAAAGTGAATAAGATGGTCAATGGGATATATAAATCTCATGTACTGGCAAGTGCAATTTTGAGTCAAAGTCTGCATTGCAAATATGTTCCCCCTTCCAAACAATTCACAACTAGGTCTGATACACATGATTGATTTACTGTTTGCACTTCATCGGTTTCCAATTCTGACAGTTACAGCCATGTAACTAACGGAAAATAAGCAAAGTTAAAATGTCGCTAAAACTTCATCTCTGCAAAAGTTAACACTTCAATTGCTGTCTCACATTTTAGGCCAATGATACATCTCCCCTCCCTTCCACACACTAAAAGGTTTTGTCCATGTCACCAACTGATTTATCATAGTTGTATGGATCTCTTTTTAATGTGGTGGTAATATATTACACTGGATTGTGCATGTTTCTTCAACATTACATCCCCCTGAGTTCAGTAGGGCTTACTTCCAAGTAAGTGCACATAGGATCATAGCCATGTAGCATGATCCTAAGCAGGTTTGCTCAGAAGAAAGCTTTGTGGTATTCAATGGAACTTAGATCCTTGCAAGTGTGGGCTTTGTTGCACCCTTAGGGTCAAAGGACACGTTACATTAATTGTGCATAGTGTATAGCTGAACTAGATATTTTTCTTTATTTTAGTGTACTAAACATTAAACCTTCCCTTCCACCCATTTGCTTCCCAAATTCCAGAGGGGATTTAAAAATGATTTTTTAAATCCATATGCTGCCCCTCCCCACACATAATTTTGAGAAGGAAACGGGCAAGAAAAGGAGGTTTAATCTCTCCTCCTGGTGCACTTTGGTCCTAATCCAAATCAGGGCTGTACATAGTTACACTATAGTAAAGGAAGGTATTCAATCGTAAGCATCGTTATTGGAAATGGGAAATAAGTGGGTGAATAAGTGAATAAGTGAATAAAAATGTTTAGCATGACCTCTTCACCTTGATGACCCAATCTGGGATGGTTGGTCAAAATGTCTTTAGAGCAGTGGTTCTCAACCTTTTTTGCTCCATTCCCCCCTTTCACCATTGTTCAGAATATAATTCCCCCCTTCCCAAGATGCAACTCAAAAGGTGCATTCCAAATAATATGCATATAATATTGATTTTTTTTTATTTTTTTCTATATTAGTCCCATTTAAAGGGGCTATGCAAAGCATGGCCCCTTTTACATTCTCAGATCCCATGCTTTGCGTTGCCCCTTTAAATGGGAAGCTTGAAACTTCTAGGATTGCTAGGGAGGGAGGGAAAAGAGAGCAAAGGCCTGGCTTTTGCAGACAACATGACACTTTTCTGGGACGTTTTTAATAACATGTGTAGGAAGACATAATCTACAGGACATCATACTTTGCTGAATAGTGGTCCCAATTCCCCCCTGGAACCCTAAAATTCCCCCCCAGGAAGGAATTCCCCCCCTTGTTGAGAACCCATGCTTTAGAGCTTGCTATTGGTGATCGCTACTGCTGGTTGCTTTATCTAAACTGTATTTATCAAAGCATGGTTATGGTTTTGGGGTGTGTACATTCTTCTAGTTTGTTTGGTTGTTGTTGTTTTTAAAAAGTGGTGACATCCACTCATGATGGTTTTACAGACAATGCCCTCTTCCAGGGCTGATGTTTCTGGATGATAGTCAAAAATTGACTGGGATGGTTAGCAGCATATTTTGCCATTGGCTCAACTTTGGTTTAAGGACTTTGTATAGGGAGCATGTTGGAAAATTGCAATGTGTATCCATATCTCTGAAGGATATTGTTCCACTTCTTCATGAACCAGATTAATCAGTCTGATCCTAAATGTATGATCTGCAATGTAGTATTATACACAACTCTTTGTCTTTTTTTAACCTTTAGTAGGAAGCAAAATAAGATCCGTTGAATGAAAGGGAAAGGAAATGTTTGCTCTTGCCCATCAAACCCTTCTTACAACCATCTAGCTGAGAGTTAAGGAAGTATTTGCATTATAGAATTAAGCAGGTTGAAGAGTAATTCCTTCTCCCCAAGGAGCTTTGGGTGGGGAGTATAAGTCTACAAGGGAAGCTATGAGAAATCTACTAAAGGACGTGCAGTCAGCACACTTGCCAAACTACAATTCCCAGAATCTGCTGGGGAAAATTAAGCTGGTATCAAATATTTTGAAGTGCAAATATGCCAATAAGATTAATCAGAATGTCAGTTAAGAAAGGGGGTTATTAAAATTACCAGATGTCCTTGTTGTAAAGGGACATCACTCAACATGGAGATTTAGACCAGAGATTAAGGTTAGAATCCTTTACTTATTTAATGGAGTGTAAGCCCCATTTAACCAAATGGGACTTACTTCTAAGTGGACATGTATACACTTTGGCTGTTAAACTGAAATCCTATGCATCCTTAGCTGAGAATATGTCCCATTGGATTTGGTAGGACTTACTTCTGAGTACATATGCATGAGATTGCATTGTTAAACAAGCTCCTATCTGTCAGCTGCAATTTTGCTATTTCATTTCTTTTATGTACCACTTTGAGCATTTACATAAGTTGGAAAAGCAACCCAAATTTTATAAACAAACTCTGAGAAAATGGATTGACCCATGGAGAAGAAGCGAGGCAGAAGAATGGTCTACATTATGTTGAAGGTCCTCTTCATGTAACATTGGTGGCATCCATGCCATGGGAGTAACATTAGAAATTTCAGGTCACTTGGGAGGATCCCACGTGGCACTTCCTCCCAAGCAACTATCACTGCTCCCAGAACATTGGATAATTCTGGCAGAAGGAGGAGCTGCAGAGAGAGGTTCTTTCATTATGGGAAGGACATCAATGTTTACGAGCCACCATTTCACAGCATTTATGATGTTTATTCCTTGCCCAACACATTTGGAGCTAGTTTCTTCCTAGCTCCAGATGTGTTGGGCAACAACTCCCATTAGTCCCTGACCACCATGGTCAGGGATTATGAGAGTTGCAGTCTAAAACATCTGTTGGGTACTGGAGGTAAAATCCAACATAAGCCCTATTTAGAGTATACCCATTGAAATGAATGGGATTTAAATTAATCATGACTAACTAGTCACATTAATTTCAATGGATCTATTCTAAGTAGGATTTATGGTGGATTTTACCCTGGGTTGCATCCCTTTGCTTGAGCCTATGGTTATGCAGAGACAGTGGCCAGATCTACACCAAGCAGGATGTTGCTCTATGAAAGTGATATGAAAGCAGTATATAGAGGCAGGATCTACACTACTGCTTTATAGTGGTATTGAAGTGCACTGACAACTGTTGATGCTTATTGCTACATACCATATGCCACTTCCATAGAATTTTGTCCTGCTTGGTGTAGATGTGTCATGGGCCCCGACAATTGTCAGTGCACTTCAATACCGCTATAACGCAGTAGTGTAGATCCTGCCAGTGTTGGTGGGAGGTCCCGAAAGGTACATTTTGTCACTTTTTGGCTCTTGCTTATCGCTATCCCAGGTGCTGCTTTGGCCAGAGAGTTGTAGCTCTTTTATGGATCCCAATCCTGATGGCTTTTATTCCATGGCAAGTGAGGCGAAGATTGCTTCAGCTGGAGTTAGGAAGGAATCAAATTGTTCCTGTCACCTCTGCAGCAGTAGCAGCTCATGTTAGCCTACTAATGGGTTGCTGAAGGCCGGGCAATGAGGGAAGGGGGGGGGGGGCGCTACTGATCTTTCTGAGCAGATTTTCCCTGTTCAGAATGGCTCACAGAAGTGCTTCTAACAACAAGGGCAGCTTGTTGGGATCTTTTTAAGGCTCTGAAGAGCTTAGGTCCTAGGAGGCTGTCAGGGTTCCATCTATGTCCTGGATCCCATGAGCAACTCTTTATGGATCTCCTTCCTTCTATTAGTTTCCCCTTCCCATTAACGTGGGACTTGGGCTGTAGACGTGAGATAATCAGCACAGCAGATGCTTTAGATTTAACACAATAGATGATGATGATGATGATGATGATGATGATGAAGGTGATGATGATGATGATGATGATTATATACCACCCCATAGCCGAAGCTCTCTCAGCATTTTTTACTAGCAAAGTAAAAGACACTGCCAATCAATGTTGACAATACTGGGCTAGATGGATCAGTGGTCTGACTCAGGCAGCTTCCTGTGTTCCTATGAAGGGGAGGACTCGTAGCTCAATGGTAGAGTGTGCACGTTCAGTCTAGTGCTGTGTGGAAACCCCACCTGCCCTTTCGCAACCTCTTTGGTTCCCTGTGAAAGAGGCAGCCATTTTTCTGCCTCTTTTGTTGGGTTGCTGAGCATTTCAAAGACATTTCTCAGGGTACAGGGCTTCAGCTAGGGTGACCCTATGGTAAGGAGGACAGGGCTCCTGTATCTTTAACAGCTGTATAGAGAAGAGAATTTCGGCAGGTGTCCTTTGTATGCCTGCAGCACTTGGTGCAATTCCCTTTTCATCACAACAGTTAAAGCTGCAGGAGCCCTGCCCTCTTTTGCATCTGGTCAAGAGGGCAGGGCTCCTGCAGCTTTAACTGTTGTGATGAAGAGGGAATTGCACCAGGTGCTGCAGGCATACAAAGGACACCTGCCGAAATTCCTTTTTCTAGACAACTGTTAAATATTCAGAAGCCCTGTCTTCCTTTCCATATGGTCACCCTAGTTTCAGCACTTATCTTACTGTAAGGAGGTGGTTGAGGAGTATGTGTACGTGTGTGTGTGTGTGTGTGTGTGTGTGTGTGTGTGTGTGTGTGTGTGAACACATGTGCCTTTATTTTACCATTCCCTCACATTCTGTCCTTGCAGCCTCTCTGGCTGCTTCAGCTCTCCGAAAGCCCCCTAGCGGACTTCAGCAGGACTTCCTCCCTTGGAGCGTTCCAGTGCCTGAAAGCTGAGTGAGGAATTATTGTTACTTTTCTTGTTGTGGTTAAAAGGAATTTTAATAACAGCAAAGCAAAACCAAAAATGCCTGTGAGCTTTCAGCCAGTCTGCAGGCAGTAGCACAGGGTAGCCCCAAGGGAGGAAGCCCAGGCGAAGTCCTCCAAGGGACTTTCTGAGAAGCTGAAGCAGCCAAAGAGGCTGCAAAGACAGAAGGTGACAGAGAAATGGTATAAGAACATAAGAAGAGCAGCCCTGCTGGATCAGGCCAAGGGTCCATCTAATCCAGCACTCTGTTCGCACAGTGGCCAACCAGGTGTTACCCGGGGACCCACAAGCAGGACACAGGTGCACCCACATGACTTGGCCACCTCCTTACAGTAAGGTAAGCACTGAAGCCTTGCACCCTGAGAAATCATTCCAAATTTCTCACCCCTTCCTACAAATGTTTGGGTGCAATTTCTTTTTACCACTCCCCCCCCCCCAATGGATGGTCGAAAATAAACGGATCGAAAAATTTGTCACAGTGTTAGTTCAATCCTTGTGTCTACAGTTTAACATAGGAACTGGTAGCCCAGTGACGGAGAAGACCTCTGCTTGACACCTTGGTGACCCACTGCTGGTCTGAGTAGACTGTACTACTGGACTAGATAGATCTAATTAAAGCAGGGAACATACAGCACAGAGGAGGGTAGTATTCTCAGTCTGATGTACAAGAAAGGGCCAAGAGAGAGAGGAGTCTGGACCCAGAAGAAGGCCTCGATCTGAGCTCATCATCGTTTCATGGGTTTAGCTGCAGCAGCTTCCTTTCTATTTCTGAGCTCCTCAAGATGGACCTCTGGCTCCGAATGGATGATTTCTTGTCTTAGCGGAAGTTCGGGTGCTGTTTTCTTGCAATTGGATCCTCTGGAGTGCTTCTCTTAAGACAAGGATGGTCAAGGAGGATGGCCATGCAGGCTGGGGATAGTGGGAGGGCCTGTCTACACACAGTCGTCGGGGTGCCCTAAAGGCGCTTCAGGGCGCCCCGAAACTCCTAGTGTAGACACCTGTTCAGAAGAGACGGTGGAAGAGGCGGCAGCAACGAAAAGTTCCCAGGGCTCGGTGGCTTCGCTGGTGTGTCCTTGCCGCCGAGCCCAACTCCCCGTCGGCCTCCTGCTGCTGGCGAAAGAGCCACCTGGGTTGGAGAGCTTGGCGGCAAGGACTCACCAGCAAAACCGCAGAGCCCTCGGAACTTTTCGCCGCCGCCGCCGCCTCTTCCTCCATCTCTTCTGAACAGGTGTCTACACTAGGAGTTTCAGGGCACCCTGAAGCGCCTTCAGGGCACCCCGACGACTGTGTGTAGACAGGCCCGGAGTTTTAGTTCAACACACCTGGAGGGCACCAGGGTGGGAAAGAAAGGCTGCTGTCGATTGTTCAAAGTCTTCCTCCCAGGAATTTAAATGCCCACCGAATTCAGCAAAATGGGAGACGAGAATAAGTCAGGAATGGAGATGGGGCGTGAGATTTTTGGCTAATAAGCAGTAACATTTCGCAAGCACAGCTAGTGGGGAATTCAAGCATGGTAAGGCTATTCTTGAATTGTTTTTAAGGGATGGGTGAGGTGGAATTCTACTGGTCCTGCTGTGGATCTAGAAGAATCTCAGGATGATTGCTAAATGTCAACCCTCCTGGGGATTTGGCAGAACTGGACGTCAGCATCTGCTTTTCCACTGTTTCTCCATTATGGCATTCAAGAGCTACATAAGGTGTAGGTTCAAATGGATTGTTTCTAAGGAAGGAAGGAATGGATTTAGTTTATGCGTCATCTTATAGCTGAATCACTCAGGGCAACACACATGATAAAACCAATACAAACCAATAAACGTCTCTTAAAAGCACAAATTTGAAAAAATCCCACATTTAAGCAAAAGATAAATATTGAAGCAGCACAAGAAAGTACCATTTTAAAACCACAACTTTTTAAAGTATTTTAAAGACCCCCATGAATAAAAACATCTTTACTGGTGCCAAAAGGTCAGCATCAGGACACTCTCTCAAGGATCTGCACATTAGTGCACTGGGTTTGAACAGGGGAGTCTAGTCCTGGGTTCAAATCCAGGTAACCCTTGGGTGGTCTCAGTCAATTCACTGCTGCTTAGCCTAGCTTTCCTCACAGGCTTGACGGGAGGAGGAAAGGGGATAGGTCCCCATGGTTCCTGCACTCCTTGGAAGAAGGACCAGCCACAGTGTGATTCAATCAATGGTGCCTGGAGCTGTATATTACTGGAACTCTAAGGCCTGCAGTCCTGTACATGCTTACCTGGGACTGACAACTGCATGAGGTTCTACACCAAAACTTTGGATTTCTGAACACTCTTCAGAGCAATAACTTTCCAGGCAGTAAGTTGCTACTCGAATTGCTAGGAAACATGGGTGGGAGGGTGCTGTTGTGCTGTATCCTGCTTGTGGGTTCCTTGTCCACAGCTGGTGGGCCACTGTGGGAACAGAGTGCTGGACTAGATGGACCCTTGGTCTGATCCAGCTTGGCTCTCTTATGTTCTAGAAAATCTGCAGAATCTCCAGTTCCCACTTTAGCGAGCAAAGTACAGCCCTCAAGGGTGGTAACCTTGTCTCCATGATTGTTGTGCTGAGGTTAAAAACGAAACATAGATGGGATCAGATGATACTGGCCATATTGGCAAAGTGGACAATACGTTGAAACAGTAGAACTACTACAACAACCCCCAAACAAAAGAAAAGGCAGGAAAGGGGCAGGAAAACTGTACCAATTCAGAACAGCCTTTTCTTGTTGTTGCCATGGATGGGGCTGGCATCAGCCCCCCCTTCCCTAAAAACAATATTATGGCTCAGTACTCTGAGCAAGTCTGGGCAAGTGGGAAATCTAAACCATTTAGATTTCCCACAATGCCCCCAACTTACCATCTAGGTTGGCTGTGGGTCCTCTTTACAGAGGAGCATCTTCTATTTTCAAGGTGTCCAGGGCTGGTCCAATCCATGTCTGGTTTAAAAATGAAAAACCCACAGAAAAAAGAGCTGGGCTTTGAAGTTGTCCATCAGCAGTGTGCACCTGAAGAGCAGACTGGGCAAAGCACACAGATCTCCTGGTCTCAATCTTCCCCACTATGGTGAGAAGTACTGCAGTTATATCATAACAAACAGTATATAAAACGCTAAGGCAATACATGGCATATAGCACTGTATGGCATGCTGGAGGCTCTGAGCTATGAGAAGAACTTTGTGTTGCTCAGCAACAGGATATATAAACATAGCTGGGAGTGAAGAGGGGAGTGGCTGGGAGGGAGCAGTGGGGAGTAGCTGGGACTAGGGGAGCCCAGAGAGGAGGGCAAGCAATTTGTCAGCACGCACAGAAGCCTTAGGTAAGTCCCGTGGGTTGGCGGGCAGATGAGTGGGGAAAGTGGCTGGGAGGGAGTGGGAGGAGTCCAATGGATTTCCAGTCAGCTTTGCACACAGCTTTTCTGGGTACCCATGGAAAAACTGGAAAAGTATGATACTGAGCAATAAAGTACTAGTGCGCAGATGCTCTGCCCAATTCAACCTAATAATAATAATAATAATAATAATAATAATAATAATAATATCTAGATTTGAAGGTATACATATAAATTAGCACATGCCAGTTTTATGCAATCAATTGTCCTCTTCTTTGGTGATTCACGCCTTTATAGCATCACTCTGAGACACTGTACTGTGAGGAATTAAGCTCAGTCCACCTGCCCAGGGCTATTTAGCAAGCTGCTGCTTGCTGCCTGTTAAGCCTGCCAGAGCCCACCAAAGGGCATTTTGCTCAAACCTGCCTCTAGCCCCACCTCCAGAAGTCACCTTTGCCATCCGTAGCATCCAACTGCCTGTGGTGAGGATGAGATGAAAATCCTGGGAGGGCTGAATTTGTAGTGTGGAAAAGAGATGAGATGAGATGGAAACTCAGAGCAATCTTAGAAACAAACAAACGAACGAACACCTGCCATATGTTCCTGGTTCATAAAACTTCCCCCTCCTCCTTCATGAAAGCTGGAGCCAAACCCCCCAGTGATAGAAAGAACCATGGGCAAAGCAATATATGACATGCAGGCTGTTTGTTTTCCAAAGCAAAGACGTGTTTGGCTTTGGGGCTCCTACTCCATCACCTGCAGCCCTACAAAATGAAAGTGGAGTTTAATAAATGCTTCCTGTTGATTTGTCTGCTCTCCCTGAAGACAAGGAGGTAGACAAGAAAACCTTAATTCTTTGAAATGAAGGGGGGAAAGGTAGCAAAATGGATAGATATTTTTCATTCTTTCTTGGAGGGGCAAAGTCTGTGGCCTCTTTATGGCAGGGTTGGGGAACCTATGCTCCTGTCAAGTTGTTGTTGGACTACAACTCCCATCCTCCTTGCTCATTGGGCAGATGGGCTGGGGCTGATAGGAGGTGGAGTCCATGTAGACAAAGTTATGTGTTTTTTTAGTTTGTTGTGAGTTCCCTCCCCCAGAACACTGTAATAATAATTTCCCTTTTTAAAAATCAGGGAAATTCAATAATAAAAAGCGGTCAGTTTAAGACCAGAGATAAGGCTATGTCATGTTGACTCAAGCTCTAGAAAACCAAGAAATTAGAAGTTAAGGCTGATACCTTAACTGACATGCCACACGACCAGTAATTACATGCAACATCACAAATTGTGCTTGCTTACAAACCACAAACAGGCAGTGCTAGATGGTTCCTCTAACAATACAGTAAGGCTCAGATGCTTTATAAGGCAATACAGGACCAGGACATGCTGGTACCAAGTGCTCTATCCTCCCCATCTGGATTTGGGCCTGAAAGACCCTGGAAAAGTATGGGTCCATGGAGCATACATGAAGAGCAAGCACAATTTGTGACACTGTACATCATCATTACTGATCAAGGGGGTTACGTCTGTTAAGGCATCAACTTAAGCTTCCAATTTCCTGGCTTTGTGGAGCTTGAGCCAACATGACATCACCTTAACTCTTAAACTGACAGATTTTTTTGATATTGGGTATAAATTGCAGCCAGAATACCTAACAGAGATCGAGAGTTGATCTCTTGTATGGTTGCCACTGAAATAATTCCATGGGCAAAAATATTGGGAACAAATGATAATAGCAATTGTTAAAGAGCAGAGAATATGTGATGGCAAAAAATAATGAATTAGCTTTGTGGGGGGGGGAGAGAGAGAGAGAGAGAGAGAGAGAAACTGGATTGATTAATGGCTGTCATTCCTTTTTTTGTAATATACTATTGAATTATACTCAAATATGCAAGTTTGTTTTAAAGTATGGTTGAATATGAGCAATTCTACTATAAGTTTTTTGTAAAATGTTTTTTTTTTTTAAAAAAAAAATAACATTAGAAGAGCACTCCTTGTATTAGAAAGGGAGGGAAAGGGGGATAAATTTCACTCTGTAAAACTTACTCCAAGCCATGAAATAACATTGTACTTTGGAAATGACAATAAAAAAATCTTGAACCAGAAAAAATAGTGCTAAAGACGAGCACTCATCCCCTAGTTAATGTAAAGCTAATAGCAGATGGACATCTTTAGTAGTTTAAATAACCGATAGAAAGTTATGTTATTAATATGTAAGCCTGCAAGCTAGTACATTAGGTCCTCTCTAAAAAAATAAATAAAATGATGATAATTATCTGAGTCATTTACTGATATATATTTAAATTCTAAAAATGAATAACTGGTGGTTATTCCTTCCCTTCCCTTTCAATCCATTAGCATTTCTTGGATGGAAAGTTGGCTTTTGTGTTGCGTTGGGAAGCTACAGCTGCGTGTAAGCAAGGAACCATGGAATATGACTATGAGGCAGGGGCAGTGACCCTGCAACCCTGCATATGTTCTTGTTGGACCACAAATCTCATCATCCCCACCCTGCATGGCCAGTAGTCGGAGATTATTGGAATTGGAGTCCAGCAACAACCCAGAAGGCCACAGGTTTTCTGCCCCTTCTATCAGGGCTTTCCTGTTCGTTGGCTTAAAGGAGATCATTGCCCCACACTCTGGCTCTGCAGGGAGAACTAAACCGTGTCTTCACAAATCATTTCCTCCTCATCTGGGATGGCATCAGGAGATGTGGGGAAGGTAACACTAGAAACATGTCCTCAGCCACCAGGAAAGGCTGAGGTGGAAAATCACTGCACCCCTCAGTTCAGTGTTGGTGCCAGGTTCTTTTTTTGTGGTGGGGGAGATCCTGGGTAGTGGGCCTCACCTCTCTGATTGGGCTCACATCTCCTCTTCACCACTGACACCACCACTCATTGGCTTGCTCTCTGGCACTGTGCCTGGGCCCTGTTACCTGCTCAGAGAGAGAGAGAGAGAGAGAGGAACAAGGGACCTGCTCCATTGCATCACTCTTGTCACCAATCGCTCATTCAGAGAGGGCAGGTGAACAGGAAGGGACAGCTGGGAGAAGGAGCAAGGCCAGATCAGAAGAGGACAATTTCATGCCAATAACAAAGGTATCATAGGTGCAGAAACCCTGTCCTCTTTCCCACCCTACTGCTGATACCGCCATTTTGTATATGGACCGTGCTGTTTTGGCTGTATGAGAAAACACTGCCAGAGTACAGTTTACTCTTAATATATAGCAGCCTTCCCCAACCTGGTGACCTCCAGATGTTTTGGACTACAGCTCCCAGCGTTCTTGACCAGTAATCAACCATGCTGGCTGGAGCTGATGGGAGTTGAAGACTCCATCTTCCTCCCACGCTGAATCAGCCCCCCCTTCCACTCACTTCTTTTGTAGGCATGAACTCATTACATTTCCGCCTTGTAGTGCTTTGTGGACCCTCATGGCAAAAGGGAGCAAAACGATGCCTTCTCCTCTAGGACTTGCTGCTGCCATCTCAGCCCTTCCTATCCACCGTGATGGATGAGCAGCTGTGTTTGATGATGTCCCATAACTCAAGGCACACGTTACATCCGCATATGGAGTGACTGTGTAATTGCTATGGAAACTGATCTTCCCTTTGCATTTGTAGCTTGGGTAGAAATGTCACCGGGCTGCTGTCGAGAGAAGCACACTTGCAATCCAGTTGTTGACATTATTTGGAAACCGTTGAGAATATATATAGCCCCTCCACCACTCTGTGTTTATTAGGAAATGTTTCTGGCTCTGCTTCAGGCCATGTTTGCATACTTCTCTCCCCTCCATGATCACTGTTAGCGATGACACTGGCGACATGTACGCGGCGTCTTCGATTAATACGTCCAGCCCTACTGTTGGAGGGTAAACGAGCCGTTCTGTTTTGGCATGTTTGTTGGAGATACTGGCTGCTTCGGTTTCATGTTGGAATTCATTGGGGCCTCCCCCTCCCCTCCTGCTTTTATGGCATTGTGAAGGCCACCTGCCCCAAGTCCTTGCTAGCATCTCAAAGGAAAAGGGCGGAAAGGCCCTGTGAGAGGGAAGGGGAGTGGACCCTGATGGGCTCTCACTCTGCACCAAATCACCTATGTAGGTTGGACCTTGGATAGTTTCACTCTCCCTGCCCTCACATGTCCTTGATGGGGACAGTTTCATTCACAAAACCCGAGAAATATTTAGGGATTTAAAGGGTTAGTGTTTTTTTTTAAAGCCTTGTTCTCTCCCCCCACCCCACACCTCTGATATATAGCAGAGCTTCTTCCATGTTGCAGTGTGGAAATGTTGACAGGTAAAACATACCATCACTAATCACTTTAAATCACTCAGCCAGTCAAAATATAGCTTTATTAATATGCGCATGGCACATTCCTTGTCTCTCTTGCTTGCTCTCTGGGGAGAGACGTGGGGAGAAAGATGGGCGTTTTTCGGTGTCTCTTGACTAATCAAGAGTGATGCATTGCACATTTTCTAGATGACTGTACTGCAATATTATTTTTGTGTTTTTGTTTTAAATCCAGTGTGATATAAATGAGTCTTTTCCGTCTCTGTCTCCCTTAGTTTTTTTGTTTTTTGTTTTAATTTATATACCAATTTAATGCCTGGCTTAGAATTATTTATCTCCCATCTTATTTATACACCAGCGTTTTTGCCACACCCTGTGCTATTCTGCATAATGAAATCTAGCCAGTTAATATTTCAAATTGATTACATATACATCCTCATACATGTGCATGCTTGTACACACACACACACATACACACACACACACACACTAAAAACAAAACATTTGTCCAAAGTAAATAATGGTAAAAAATGAATATTTCATTCCTTCTGCACAGGCGGAAAGACTTTCAAGCTAGAAGAAGTTGTTGATTAGAATTTTTTTTATTTATTACATTTTTATCCTGCCTTCCCCCCCCCCCAAGGAACCCAAGGTAGTGTGCATAATCCTCCTCCCCTCCATGTTATCCTCACAACAACAACCATGTGAGGTAGGTTGGGCTGAGGGTCCGTGACTGGCCCAAAGTCACTCAGTGGGTTTCCATGACCGAGTGGGGAGTAGAACCTGGATCTCCTGACTCCCAGTCCAACACCTTAGCCACTACACCACATGGGTGCAATCCTTTTGGATCCGCCCTTGATAGTTGAAAGCCTCCAAACTTGGAGGCTTATGAGTAGCCAAAGCAGAGCAGGATGCAAGGAGGAGGTGATCCTCAGTTCTGCTGTGCTTCCCGCTTTGTCATTTAGCTACCCTGGCTTTTTCACCCATCTAGCTGAGGCGTTGGGGAGAGGGAGTAAAGCAGGCTGGGGATCCCTCTTTCACTTCTCTCCGAGTTCACCTTGCAACCTTGGGGAGGGAGCCTTCACAGTTCTCTTCACAGTGGCTGTGAGTGGGAGGGGATGGGGAGCTTAGTCCCCTGGGTCCGAGATTGAAGTGCTGTCTCTGACCTCGGATCAAGGAATCCAAACTATCCTATGCCCTCCCCCCAACTTAAGGCTGGCTGGGAATGCTGGCAGTTGTAGGATTTTTCCCCGTCCAAACATGCATAGTATCGAACCCTTAATAGGATTTCTCAGTGGTTCTTACAATGTTACGAATGGGTTCCGCAACAAAATGTTGCAGTGTGGTGTGTTTTTGTTCAGGGTTCCAGCCTGTCAGCTATACTATACCATCCCCCAAACCCATTGGTTTACCAGTCCTTCACTCCAACAAACCATCAGCATTCTGTGTCCACTGAGCAGGCTCAGTCCTCATGAGGGTATTTCTCCTCTCTGGATTATGTTTGCTGAAGATTTCCTGTACTTCTGCAAATCTTGGGGTTCCCCCTAGTGCATGGATGGTACTGTTTTGGCTATGTACAGGTCAGTACTCAAAGAATGAGTTTGCAATTCATATATAGCAGCCTTTCCCAACCTGATGCCCTTCAGATGTGTTGGACTACACCTTCCATCATCCCCAGATAGCATGGAGATAATGGTCATGTTAGCTGAGGATGGCAGGAGTTGTATTCCAACCCACTTGGAGGACACTAGTTTGAGGAAGGCTGCTGTATACAATAAGATGGAACATCAGCTTGTAAACAGATTAAGAGCTTTATCACACCAGCGTTATACTGTGCAATCACTGTGAATTGCGTGCAAAGGACTCTGGAGTTTTCCATCTTATAATCTTCTTTTATTGTGAAGTACTCCCATGCATCCTGCTTTAATTGTGCTATAAAGGGAAAGGAATCAAGATATTTTGCTAGTAGTTTTCGAGCGAATCATTTGTTGTTTTCCAAGTGGCCACTGGGATGCAGGAGCAGGATTTGATATGTTTAAAGAAAATTTAAACAAATGCTTACATCTGCATAAGCTTTAAAGATAAAGACATCAAAATTGACACAGTAATAGATATTAAGAAGAGCTTTAAGCATTCCAAATTCGAATTGGATTGGGTCATCTGTTGATTTTTTATGATTTTTTTTACATTTCCCCCCTTAAACCCTTTGCAAAGGGTCTTAGGAGCACTGCTGCCCAGGGTGTGATTTAGCAACAACAACACCAGCTTAGCGTTATAGGGGATAATTCGAGGGAAACAGGAACGTGGGATGAAGCTATGAATATCCGGATGAAGCACTCATCACTTCTCTTGTTTCTAAGGAGGAAAAAGTTATGTTGGCCTCTAACTTGACTCACACAGACCATTTACGTGCTAAAACTTCACTGCTCAGTTGCTGCCCACCCTCCTCTCTGGGCTCCCCCCCTGCCACCCCCCCCGCTCCCTCCCTCCCAGGTCCCGCCCCCAGCTCCCTCCCGCTCCCTCCTACTTTCTCCCAGCTGCTGCCTCCAACTCGCCTACTGACCCGTGGGACTTACCTGAGGCCTCCATGTGCACCAGCAAGGTGTGAGGCCTATTGGGAATCCATTGGACTCCCCACTCCCAGCTGCTCCCTCCCCACTACTACTCCCCCTCCCCTCCCTTCCTCCCACCCTGGTTCAGTAATAATATGTTTCAATGACAGCTATATGAACTATGATTATATATCCTGGTTGCTTAGTAACACAAAGTTCTTCTCATAGCTCGGAACTCCAGCATACAAAATTCTGTGCCACGCATCACCTCAGTGTTATATATATATACACACACACACACACACACACACACACACACACACACAGAGAGAGAGGGGGTGGGGGAGGTGCCAAGAACTCCAGCATTCTTACTGGAATTGAAATGAGTTTTAATAAAGAATCCTTATATTTTTCAAATTCATGTTTGCAATATGCACCCTTCAGATCTATACTTTGACATTTCAAACAACACATTTTCAATTTACGTAGAATATGGTTTGAACTTTACCAGCCACGGCAAATTTAAGGGACCAAAACGGAACATACACAACTTCTATAAGCACTTTAAACTTCATAAGGTTACCGGTAGCAGCTGAAAAGGCTTGCATAACGAATATACTTTATCCAGGCTTCCTTTTACTTGTTGGACGCAAAGGGCTTTGAATAGATGCCTTTGAAGTTTTGATGTTATGGCTGTGCTGGACAGGCAGACAGGCACACATTTTTTTAAATTATTATTATTAACATAGATGTTATTTATCTCCCACCTTTCTACTAAAAGTAGTGATAAAGGAGGAGGTGCTCAAGGCTGAACATGTGCATTATTGTGAACATGACAGCTAATTGGGATCTCTTCTCATGTTGTGCAGGAGGACTGTCACTTCTGTGTGTGTGTGTGTGTGTGTGTGTGTGTGTGTACGCACAAGCATGCATATATAATATATAATCAATATCGTTTCGTTAGTTATCACTGCTGGCTCTTCATGAATTGCTCTTAGTGTCTCTGTTTACTATTTGAATTTTAAACTCAATTCTCACTTAGAGGCTGCGTGGAGGAGAAATCAATGGGAACCTATCACTTACTGACAAGAGAGGGACTCCTCTGTGATACACAACGAAGGCTGTGAATTATTCAGAAGGGCCTCAGTCTCTTATTCCCTCTCTCAAGGTTGGGCTGATGGAAATTGCACACGAGGGCTCTGTGAGGGTC
This sequence comes from Elgaria multicarinata webbii, assembly GCF_023053635.1. NCBI lineage: Eukaryota > Metazoa > Chordata > Lepidosauria > Squamata > Anguidae > Elgaria > Elgaria multicarinata. The sequence goes on along the minus strand of NC_086179.1, from coordinate 25,618,189 downwards.
AAGGTTCCATTTGACCAGCCATCGCTGGAAGGAAACACACATAATTTTTCCATTATACCCTTTCCAGCTTTTACTGCCCACCATTCCCACCACACGCTGTGGGACAAGCTTTCACACCCACACAGGGTTGATCAGAGTTAGTGTGGAACAAGCGGCCCCTGCAACAAAAATATCACAGCATGGAGTGCTCCGGGTCAGCGTTCCAGCTAGTGATGCACTTATTTATTTATTTATTTATTGAAAACATTTTGGGGTCCATCTTTCAGGACAGAAGTCCTCGCAAGGTGGCTTATGACAATAAAATGTTAAAATACTAAAAGCAATAAAACATAAACACAATAAAATAGCAATTGAGCACAATGAAAGCCAACAATAAAACCAGTAACCGTGATGGCCATAGTAGCAACAACAGTACTCATACAGTTGAAGGACATGGTAAAATAATGTTTTCAAGGCCTTCTTAAAAGCCTTGAATATATTAAATATGTTTTCAAAGCTTTCTGTTTTTGGGGATACTCCATTCTGTGGGCCCTCATTTTCATTTCCTCCCCCAAACAGGCAATCAGAATTTGGTGCCACTGAGCCTCAGTCCTCATTGGGCTATTTTGACAGGCCATGTGTGTCTCTAAAGACTTTCCCCTCACTTCTAAAAATCTCAGGGCTTTGCCAGATATGCCACTCCTCGTTTTCCCCATTTGGCTGGATAGCCATCATAGTTCAGCACCTGTTTGATATTGGCCCCGTTCAGACGACACCGTTAACCATGCTGGTTGAAGGTTTTTGGTTAAACAGCAGGGTTAACGGTGTTGTCTGACATGCATGTTCCTTAAACAGGTGCCTCCACTAACCACATTGTGGTCGGCTTTATCATCCCTGTTCTGCAGCATGGTTAGCGGCACTAACTTTGGCTTAAGTTGTCGTCTGACACACACCTGTGGTTAAGGGACCGAAATCGTAAAGTTAGCACGATAGAGTGGACTAAATAGCCTAAATTGCACAACTTCTGGCTCTCTTAGTGCAAGCGCTAATGGGATATGGGGCGGAGCATTCGGAGGACTCAGGCACATCTAATTGTTTTGTAGTTAGCATCTGGTTAAGGAGACCAGGAACTGGACAGGGTTAACAGTGTCATGTGTGAGCATATGGCTTGTGGTTAGTGCTAACCACAGAGAAGCATGGTTAAGCTAACCACAGAGCCCTCAATGTCGTCTGAATGGGCCCAGTGGTATATATGATTTTACTCTCTGTTCTTCTGTGAATTCAAGTCCTGTCTTTGTATCCCAAATTCATGATCCTTTTGTAACTTTCATAAAGCTGACATGGCACCCAGGAAGACGGTTGAAGGTGAGGCACAAAATGGCCCCTCCCAAATCCACATGCAGAAATTAGGGATATCCATCACTGGGAAATCTGGTTCTATTTTGGCTCAATGGGGTTTTGTGGTGTGTACAACTTGCTTTGTGTCTGTGAGCTGTTTTTCCAACTCCAGGAACTTTTTTGTACATTTTTTTTCTTGAAAGTTTTTGTAATTTGCACAACTGTCTGAGCAATTTGTCAAATTACAGCTGAATTTCCACAAATTACAATGGAATTTGTGCAAATTACAGAACTGGCTATAAGTGATGCACATTTGGCCATAATTAGCACACATTTGGCTGTAATCTGCATTGCTGCTCTGTTTTGTCCTGGTTGTGCTTTTATATTGTACTTTTATATTGTGTGCTGTTGTTTTTAACATTGTGGTTTGTTTTATACCTTGAATTGTATTTGATGGTTTTAATTTTTGTGAACTGCTCTGAGCGCTTCGGCTATTGGGTGGTATAGAAATGCCATAAATAAATAAATAAATACATAGATATTGCTCAGAAATTTGTGCAAATTGCACAACTTTAAAAAAAGTGCACAATTCCCCCAAACATCCAAGAACTGGCCTGATCTGCTGCAGATTGAGCCTCCCTTCTGGCTGCAGGCCTCAGTTGCACCTCATGTGGATGCCCCTGGAATGATGCCATGTGACATCAGACAACACATTAAGCTATGGTTAGACTGCTAACCAGTTTGCAGCAAACAGTTAGGCCACAGCTAGACCTAAGGTTTATCCTGGGATCATCCAGGGTTCGCCCCTGCCTGAGCACTGGATCCCCTGTGTGGAACCTAGGTGAACAGGTTTGACCCCTGGACGATCCAGGGATAAACCTTAGGTCTAGCTATGGCCTTAGTGAGTATGTTTAAACCATGGTTATGTAGCCACCATTTGGGCAGTTGCACATGATCTTTGTCCATATGGGAGGGCCTATAGCTGTGTGTGTCAGAGCACCTGCTTTGCATGCAGAAGGCCCCAGGTTCAATTCCCAGCATGCCCAGGTAGGGCTGGAAAAACTCCTGCCTGAATTCCTGGAAAGCCATTGCTGCCAGTCAGTGTTGACAGTACTGGGCTAGATGGGCCAAGGATCTGACTCAGTAAAAGGCAGCTTCCTAGGTTCATTTGTATCTGAATATAACAGAGATAAAAGGGTTGGGGCAAGGCTATGGAGGGCCTTGGAGAGAAGAAGAAGGATCTTGTGAAGGATCTTGGAATGGGCAGGAAGCCAGAGAAAGACACAACCCATTCCACTTTCAAATCAGATGCATACAGGCATATTATTAAGGTGCGAGTGCCTGTTTTCAGTGTGATGTGTTAAGCGGCCCTGAGAACTAATAGCGAAAGTGAGAGCAGACCGCAAATCTCTGTCCGGCCATTGTTTCCATAGGGAGACAATGTTGTCATCTTTAATGGTCTAGAATTTATGGCACATGTCTTTGGAAAAAGCCATCATTTAGTGACTGTGTCAAGGTGAGCAAGTTTGTTGGAGGTATTCTGAAGCAGCCGCCAATTGCAAATGAAAGATTACTGGCCCAGAGTTCATATATTACAGGTGGTTCCCTCCAAGAAATAAAACGAGAGCTTTGTGAAGGGTCTGCTGTTCAGAGCTCTTCACATTTTGGGTACGAAAAACATTTTTATTGGCAATGAATGTTCACACACACACACACACACACACACACACACACACACGGAGGGAGGGAGGGGGGCCTGGACAGTTGAGGCTATCTACAAATACTAAGGAAGCCATAATTTCTGGATACATTCTATTCATTTATTACAGCCATTTTTATACTGTCCTTCCATCAAATTCCCAGGATGAAATGTAAAAATCTTATTTGTTGCTAATGTCCATCCTTAGGTGAAAGCAGCCCTTGTGTTTCTGTATTCATCACTGTTCTTGGTGTAGGTCCTCTGGAGGTAGGAGCACTTTGGATAGCACTTTAGAGTTCTTACTGAATACAAGCAAAACTGATACCAGCCATCCTTGCTTCGTCCATTCCTATCTGGAGGCAGGGCCTTCTCAGTTGTGAGACCCCATCATTGGAATTACCTCCCCCTAGGAAGTGCATTTGTTTGCTTTTTGGCATCAGATGAAACCTTATTTCTCTATCGTGTCTTTTAGCTTTTTAATCTGCCTGTGGTTTGTTTTGTGATGGAATTGTATTTGCTTTATTTGTGACAGAGGCCTTAACTAGACCTAAGGTTTATCCTGGGATTGTCCCGGGGTCATCCCTGTACATGTAAATGACACACGGGATATCCTGGGAGCAGGCAGGGACGATCCCGGGATAAATCTTAGGTCTAGCTAAGGACATAGTGTCTGATACTTGTTTTGCTTTGTTGCTTTTATTGCATGGGGTTGTTTTGTCTGAAGTGAGAAGGGTGTAATCCCTTTGGTGTATGGCAGCCACACTGCTCCCAGGAAGGTTTTTGAGGTTTCCTTCTGCTTGAGCAGGGCCCCGGTTTCTGCCTCAGAGTCCTTCCTTGATGGCACTGCTGCCAGAAAAATAACACCCCCTCTCTTATCCCCCTGGTCTTGCAGTAGGGTGCAGTGGCAAAGAAGGCTCGCACAAGTTGGCCACTCGCTTGTGCATTTCTTTCCTTTTCCTTTGCTTTTCAGCCTGCGTGTGTCTCAATTTCGCGGCACGTTCAAGAGAAGTGGCAGGAAAGCCTGAGCAAAACAATTCTAGCCTTTTCCCCGGGATCGATAGAAATCAATCTCTTCATTTGTCAGAATGACAAGACAATAACAGCAGATAAAAGTACGCTGGAAAGCCGCTAGTAAGTGGACAGCTCTGGCGTGTGGGGCAGTGTTGGTTACTCAGCACCCTGGAGAGTTCACATTACAGGCCCATTGTACACCCCATTGTACACCCCAGAGCAGCAACTGAATGATCCCTTTCTTTATTTCGCTGTGATTTACTGAGGTACTGGTGACTGCTCTGGTGCTTGAATTAGGAAGCCCATAGGCTGAGCCTGTGGCCTACCAGGGCTCAGGAGTCAGAACAGGTGTGGGGAACCTGTGGGCCTCAGATGGATTACAACTTCTGCCATCCCTGACCATTGGCCAGGCTGTCTGGGGCTGATGGGAGCTGGAGTCCACCAACATATGGAAAACCACAAGCCCCCCCCGCCTCTGAGTCTCTTCAGGCATGGAAGGGAATAGGGGTGTGCATTACTGTCCTTGCTTAGGCTTGGGCCCAGGATTATCCTCAAAACACAACCCTCTCAGTTTTTCAGCCCCATTTGCAATCCATGAAATGGAACAGGCCATTTTAGCCATTTTCAAGGTATAGCACAGTTTTTGGGGTGGGAGAACTCATCGCAGCTCCAATTGGCTGGTGGCCACCATTTTGTTTCCCCCCACAATGCCTCATTCTGATGGACATTCTGGAGCTGGGAGGTGGGGCAGGTGAGTTGGTGGGATGGTAGCTGCCACATATAAATTTTGTCTGACTGAAGTTGCAGAGAGCTCTGGCGATCTTCCTCTCTTCTGAAAATTTCTTGTCTCACCTCCAAAAATGTAAAAGAGGGGAGGTGGGCTTGTCCCTGAATCCTCCTCATGTTTGGGCCAGATTTTCAGACTAAATGTTTGTCTCTGCCATAGTATAGACCCTCTGGATTGGCCTGGCCTGGTATACAACTGGCTGCCTGACTTTCTTTGCTTGCATGGTTGAAAGATTAGTACCTTCTACTCACTGCTGTCTGGGGTCTTTTCAGGGGTGGCATCCTAGTTGTGGAATACTTTCCCCAGGTTTCTTGGCTGGTCATATCTTCTTACATCTTTGTTTTTTACAGGTTAAACATAGGGATAGGATGGATGGGAAATAGCTCAGGGCAGTGGTGCTAGGAAATGGGCAGTTAACTCTCCCCACACCCAAAACTTTTTTCCAGTTGAAATTTCCCTCCATTCTTGTGCTGTAAATAGCCTTGCTGGAGGGAGGGGATGGAAAAGATGGCTCCTCTCCCCGCCCCCAACACCTGCAGTGCTGTTAGCAGCTTTGGATTCAGGTGTGGTGGGGCAATTTCATGGGAAACCAGGAAGCTGACCTCTGCTGTGTCAGTGAAAAGAAGGGAGAATAAATAAACTGAATTGCAGTTTATACATACATAAATAAAATTAATGTACACATTAAATTCCTTTGGTGCTATCATTCAAGTGATTTTAGTCGTGTTTCTCGCAGTATTTAAGCTATTAACAATCAGAGAAATACAATCTGTTGATAAGAAGATCTTTGCAGACATCTTCCTATAACCACCTGAAGAAGGCCTTGAAAAGGTACAGGCTGAAATGCGTCTGGCTTTACAACCTACAAATAAAAAGTTCAGCATCCTGAGAATTCGTTTCTCCCTTCTTTTCACTTCATTGGATGCTTTTCTCCCTCTACTGAGTCAGCCCAAGTAGCCCAGTATTGATGACACTGACTGGCAGCAATGGCTCTCCAGGTCTCCAGACAGGATTCTTTCCTGGCCCTACCTGGATCAAAGCAGGTAACTCTTCCACTGAGCTATGGCCCTCTCCCAAATTTTGGCTGAGGAAACACCAAGGTGCAAAGAGCAAAGCAATTCCTCCCTCATGGTCACTATCCCAAGTTAATTTCCCCAAGGGGAGATGAGGATGATGGATGCTATTTTAAAAACACCCCAATACTCAGCTTGAGAAAGCATTGCACCATTAAATCCTTGTGTTCTTTTGTTAAGAATGCAATTGGCCAGGTTTCAGGAGGCCACTCTGTGGAAGCTCCCTGGCCCCTTCCTGGCTAGGCCGGTTACCTTGTTGGCAGCTGAAGTGATGCTAACAGCCTGGGTGAACTTTGAGCATTAAGATCTGGTGACCCAACGGACTAGAAGTGAAAGCAGTTGTGTTTGTTTGTTTTTGGTTTGCACGTGGACCCATTGTGGTTCTGAGCAGAGACCCACGTGATAATAATTATAATAATGATGATAATGTAGCTGCTTTGCTTTGCTGAGATTTCAGAAAAGTGTGTGTGTGGGGGGGAGCTAAAACAGCCAGTGAGAGCCAGTGTGGTGTAGTGGTTAGAGTGTTGGACTGGGAGTACGGAGATCTGGGTTCTAGTTTCCACTCTGCCATGGAAGCTGATTGGGTGACTTTGGGCCAGTCACAGGCTTTCAGCCCAACCTACCCCATAGGGTTGTTGTTCTGAGGATAACAATGGAGAGGAGGAGGAGGATTATATACACAACCTTGGAAGAAAAAAGGTGGGATATAAATGTAATAAATAAATAAGTAATAATTAATAAAACATCTCTCCTCCTGTCAGGCCAAAGACTTTAGGTTAGCTGTACACCAAGGGTGGCAGATGTGTGGCTCTTCAGATGCAACTCCAGTCAGGGTTAGTCATCATGGCCAATAGTAAGGGCTAATTTGGAGTTATATTCTACCATATGTACCAGTTTGGGCCCTCAGATCATCTTCAAATTATCTTCTCTGGGAGCCTCGGCCAAAGGAAATGCAGCAGGTGACTACCAGGAAGAGGGCCTTTTCTGCTGTGGCACCCTGGCTGTGGAATGCGCCCCCTAAAGAAGTTTGCCTGGTACCTGCATTGCACTTCTTTCAGTGCCAGGTGAAGACTCCCCCCCCCCACCGCAGCATTTTAGCATTTTAATCTTTTAGCTCTGCTGGTTTAAATCTGTATTTTAAATCTCCATATTGCTGCTAGGTTTTTTCCTGGTTGTATTTGTATATTGTAATTTTAAGCTTTTATATTGCATTACACTATACCTTGAGGTTTTAATTTTTTGTGAACCACCCAGAGAGATTCAATTATAGGGAGATATAGAAATGTAATAAATAAATAAATAAATAAATAAATAAATAAATAAACGTCTTACAACATCTGGAGAGCTACACAATTTCCCATCCCTGCTGTAGACAGCTGCAAGAAAGGAAGAAAAGATACAAATAGAAGCAATATGAGATATTTTAAAAATGCAAATATTTTTTAAATTGCCTGCTTCAGGGACAGCTGCCATTATTATTATTATTATTATTATTATTATTATTATTGAATAAAGTTGGGTATTTTTAGGTTTCCTGAAAAATTTGTACTTGGAAATCATTTCTTTTTAAATATTCCAACATTCAGCCAGCATGGAGCTTTTTAAAACAACCTCACAGCTGGGGTAGTGTATGCCACAGAAATTTTGTGATTGCTGTTCTCTTCCACATTTAAAAACCATGGAGTGCATCTACCTCTCCCCCTCATTTGCCTTCCAAATTGGCAGGTAGAACTAAGTGCCTCATCTGGCCAGCCTCCTCCAGTCCAAGGCTGCCTGAGAAATCTGCATGTCCGAAGCCCGGCATTTTGTCATTTGGGGGCCCTTCATGGTTTGTTGCGGAGTAAGGAGAATTCATTCAGAAAAACCAGAACGTAGATACAGGTAGTATGATACATTTAAAGTTATTTAGGGAGCAGCCCTATGGCCCATAAACAAAGTCGGTGTGTGTGTGTTATCCATAAGATCTTTTGGAAACCTGGACCTGAGGCCAGAGACAGCTCTCTGACCTCAGGCCGAGGACTCTGAGCTGCCCACTCCCTTCCCTCATCCCTTCACACACCCAGTGTGGAGAGAACCAGGCTGGCTGCCTCTACAAGCTCACAAACATGAGTTCAAGAGAGGAGGGAAAGGGGGAGTTGTATGGATGGAGAAAGGAGGAGAGTGGGGCGGCCAGCTTATGAAGAATCTTCTCGATGCCTCCGCCCCCCCTCGTCCCACAGAGCCCCAGTTAGATGGACAAAATTGCTCATCTGGTGAAAATGCAGGGTGAGAGGACTGAGGAGGTGATGATCACCTCCAAGCTCTTCCCATCCTGCGTAGGATACCTGTTAGCCTCCAAGTTCTGAGGCTGATGGGCATCCCCATAGGACTGCAGCCTTGATTGTATTGAACAGGGTACTTGATTTTATTGTATTAATAACTTTTTAAAACAAGTAGGGCTGTACAGCGACTCCGAATTGGCCCCAATCTGCCTTGGGTTGCTCTGGGCCCAGTCTGAGCCGCTTTGGGCCTGTTCTGATCTGCTTTGGACCCAGTCCGTTCCACCTTGGGCCAGTCCAATCTTTTTTGGTTCCAGATCTGAAGCAAGAGTTGAACATCCAAAACCAGTTGGATATTGTGGGTCCATGGGCATGAGGCTGACCGGGAGTCCATTGGACTCCCCACTCCCTGCTAGCTCACCAGACCCAGTGAGCCATTGTCCCCACCTGCCCATGGGACTTCCTTGACTTGTCCGGCAGCTGCCTATCCTTGATGAGAGCTGCCATTTTTAAGGAAGATGGCCCTTTATGGCTGCTGTAGTTTGAACATTAGAACTAGAAAATTACAGAGCCACCATCTTCCTTAAAAATGGTGGTTCTCATTGATGATGGGTGGCTGCCAGCCATAATAGGTCAGGCCTGCTGGAAGGCTTGGGCAGCGGCTCACCATCACACTAAATTGGGCTGAAGAAGCCCCAAATGCTTTATGCCTGGTCCGATCCATTCCAGATTGCTTTGGTATGGACTGGGTCTGATCCAGATTCAGACTGTGGGCCCCCAAAATCAGACTGCTTTGGTTCGGGATCTGGATTTGGACCTGAGGCAGTGCACAGCCTTAAAAATAAGTGCCTTTGAAGCTCGGTTTTCTGCTGTAGCCCCCATTTCTCTGAAGGCAAACTCCTGAGGTCCCCCTGCCACCCCAGTTTTATTTTTCTAAGAATGCCTCTAGGGCCTACATCTAGCCTAGAAGAACTTTTGGAAATAAAAATAGTGCTGGAGGCTGGCACTTTGCTTTGCAGCATGCCAGCCAGCCTCCCACTATATACAAAAACTAAAGTAAAGATAAAAATCAGGAGAGCCAAGGGACCTGGCAGGCACCAAGAGAGGTGTTCACAGGTACTTTGGTGCCCACAGGCACCACACTGAAGACCCTAGCATTAGTGCTTTGAGGCACACAATGATGACATATTTATACAACGGGAGATGTGTGTTCAAAGCACCCACTCTGAAGGCATGCAATTAATATTCCAAACACACTTTGGCCTCTGTTCCTGTTAATGATAATTCAGCATCTTAATTCCAGTCTGCTGGCTGAAGGCTGATAAATCACCCAGGCAAATCCTAGGAAAAGGGGGCAGCAAGATTTCCTTGGCCCCCCGCTGCAGCTCATTGCAAATACTTTGATCCATAATGAAAATAGTTATGAGTCTCAGCTTCCATCCTCTGTTGACTGGCACCCCTTTTCGTCAAAAGTTAAAGCTGGGAGGGGCACCTCCATAAGGCACCACGTCCCACTCAAATTCCAAGGCAAGGCCACCTCTGGCTAAAACTTCTGCAACAGCCACACATCTGGCATTTTCTTGAAACCTCTTGGAAAGCCAGCGAAATGGCTTTCCTTGAAAACATCTCCTTTGAAAGAAGTTGGAGATCCCAGCACTCACCCATATCGACCTGCATACCCTTCAACGTTTCAGGAAACGTAGGAAGCTGTCTTGCAGCAGATCTGACAACTTGTCAATCTAGCCTAGTACCTTAGTAGGGTGATCAGATGGAAAGGAGGACAGGGCTCTTGTATCTTTAACAGTTGTCAAGAAAAGGGAATTTCAGCAGGTGTATGCATGCAGCACCTGGTGAAATTCCCTTTTCATCACAACAGTTAAAGCTGCAGGAGCCTTGTCCTTCTTTCCATATGGTCACCCCACGCCTGATCTATTTTACAATAACTATAATAGTTATGTCTACAGACCCCGGGTGCATCTCCGTTTCAACTGGATGAGGTCTTACTCAAGTCTTCCTCTAAATCTCACAAGTTTAATAACATTTCTACAATGTTGGCTGGGGATGCTGGGAGCTGTAGTCCAACACATCTGTAGGGCCCCAGGTTGCAAAAAGCTGCCCTATTCAAATAGTTGCAGGCACTGGATGTCGAGATGCTTGAAAGGCAATGAAGATGGCGCCACTGTGGTTGAAACCAGCTCCTTTCTCTGCATTCTTAACGAAGATAAATAGCCAGGTGAGCCTCTCTTAAACTTTAACAAGAACACTGAAGCAGAGGTTGGAATTTCCTTTCAGATGTGCTTGTGACCTCTTCCTCCACAGATGCCTTTGACATTAACTCTCTGCCTGAGGGGGTTAAGTGGATAATCCATCTTGCAGGCACAGCGATGACAAATTCGGTCAAAGTGTGTGTGTTGTTGTACTACAGTTTTTCCAGTGGGTGCAGGTGGCAGTGATCCATTCATGGGTACCCTGGCCTGGTGGCAACCTCCATTTTCTTCAAGCTTTTAGAAATGCTACACGCATGCAAAGACTTCCCCACCCCAAGTGAGTTTGACTCAGGCTGCAACTAGCCCAAGTAGGTGATTGTGAACCCACCTTGCTTGCTGGATATTAGGGATAAGCAACTAGCTAGGATGACCATATGGAAAGGAGGACAGGGCTGCTGTATCTTTAACAGTTGTATTGAAAAAGGAATTTCAGCAGGGCTCATTTGTAGGCATGCAGCACCTGGTGAAATTCCCTCTTCACCACAACAGCTAAAGATGCAGGAGCTATACTAATGTGACCAGATACAAAAAGGGGCAGGGTTCCTGCAGCTTTAATGGAGAAGGGGGAAGCGGGGGCAGCAGTCAGCAGAGTATGGGAAGAGCGGTGCTCTGGTCTGCCACTTCCTGGTCATTTGTTCCTCGTTTATAAGTGACCCCAAAACTGTTAAGACAGCCTAGATTAATATGTGGATTGGAATATAGTTATCTTTCAGAGTGTGCATTTCTTTGGATTTTGTGATGCAGTTTTTGGCTCAAAAGTGGCTTCCAAAATGCATATATTAGGGTTTGCAGCATACAAAAATGTATAGACCAGGGAAAGTTGCAGCAAAAATGTATAAATTAGAGGAAATTTTGTGTGGAAATGAACGTGAAATTTTTGTGTTTAAAAATATGCAGATTAGTGTGAAAATAAGTCTGGTGTTTGAGTACATGCAAAACTGACATAGACCACAAATAGACTGATTTGTCCATCTCTGAATACAATCATAACAAAATTGTAACTATGCAAACGAGGTGCTATGAATAATCATTTATAGATTATATAAATGATTACAATCTGAAGAATGGTAATCTGGAATTGTCAGTGGGAATTCACTGGAATAATCAGCCTGGATCCTTTGAATTTTAATCACCAGACTAATGGCCAAATCTGAAATGTCCTAATCATAAAACATGGATGAACAGAAAGAGCCACAACCAATAACTAAAACAGACCCAAAATAGAATAATCTATGAGCAATAGATTCCCACAAAGGTATGGGAACCCTCCGGCACTCATGCATATGTAGCCCTTAGTAACAGATCTTCGCAATTTACAGTTATTACTAGAGCTGTGCATGGACCATGCAACTTGCTTCAGAGGCCCTGGTCTGACCTGTTTCAGACTCCAGATCTGAAGTGGGATTCGGACATCTGAGTTGACCCCCCCCCCACCAGCTTCCACACCCCCATACAAACCTCCTACTGCTTACCTGAAGTCCTAGACCTGCAGGAGAAGCACCTGCAGCCATCACCATCTTTGAAGGAGTCACCATGCTGGACTCCTCTTCTTCTGGAAATTAAATGTTATGCATATGATGGCCTTACAGCGGCTATGCATGCAATGTTTAATTTCCAGAAGAAGAGGAGCTGTCATTTTTAAACAAAATGGCAACTCTCTCAAAGACAGCGATGGCTGCGGGTGCTCCTCCGAAGATTCCTGGAGTCCAGGTAAAGATCAGGGAGCTAATGCGTGTGCGCCTGTCCGAATCAGTCCGAAGCACTTCAAAGCAGTTCAGACTGATCCAGCCCACTTCGGGCTGAATCAGGCCGCTCCAGATCTGAACCATTCAGAACTTTAAAGGACCTATCCAAGGTGATGAACTTTAGCGTTCAGAATGGTTCTGACTGAAACCCAGAATGGATTCACAGCCCCACCGGAATCGAAGCCAGCAGCCTCCACTGGCAGAAACCCACTGAGAAATTTCTACGGTATTATCTACATTCTATTTATTTCCCATGGAATTCCTTGAATATTTTGCTCATGCATTGGCCTCATAATTTTCCTTGGAATTTCACTTGAAGTGGACTTTTGTGGCTGATTTAAAAAACACACACCCAAAAAACACCCCATGACAGTCTTTCAAGAAAAGTAACTGCCTGATCTGCATTTATTGCCTGCTCTTAATTATTCTTGAAGCTTTGATCATTTGCTGCTGATCTTTGATTATCATTTGGATAGCTGCTGTTCTAATATTTTGCATTGGATTTTAAGGATCATTAGCCACCTTGCGGATTTCCAATGGGAAAGTCAGAGAATAAATAATAGAAGTAAATGGCTATCCCAGATAAGAAAGTTTAAAAAAGAAAATTAAATAGCGATTAACTAAAGCAAGCAGTATTTACAACCTGTTCTCAGCTGGCCAGATGTACAAAGTGTATAATTTGTATTCCCCCCCATTTTGATTTTTAATGGTTTTAAAAAACAAAAATCATCTACTATCACCCCCCAATGGCTGATAGCATTGTATATAGGTTGAACCAAGTGAAAAGCAATTACCGAACTGCAAAATGAATTAAAATAAAGTGCTGACAGTTCTGGAGTGTAATAGGCTCTCAGAAGAGCTGAACATTAAATGAAACAATGGTGGTATTTGAACAATAGCAGGGAAGGAATTCAAAGGGGAATCATTTGTGTGCCAAAAGAGTGGAATATGATGGTGTGTCCTTAAACAGTAAGAAGGGGAAAGAAGATATGTCCTTAAGCAGTAAGTAAGCACTGCATTTCTACAAAATGGAGTACTGCCTTTATTTAGGGTGACCCTATGGAAAGGAGGACAGGGCTCCTGTATCTTTAACAGTTGTATAGAAAAAAGAATTTCAGCAGGTGTCCTTTGTATGCATGCAGCACCTTGTGAAATTCCCTCTTCATCACAACAGTTAAAGCTGCAGGAGCCCTGCCCTCTTGACCAGATAAAAGGAGGACAAGGGCTCCTGCAGCTTTAAGTGTTGTGATGAAGAGGGAATTTCACCAGGTGCTGCATGCATACAAAGGACACCTGCTGAAATACCCCTTTCTAGGCAATGTTAAAGATACAGGAGCTCTGCCTCCTTTCCATCTGGTCACCCTACTTTATTAATTTAGGCTAGATCTACACTACTGCTTTAGAGAAGGATTGAAGTGCACTGAGAACTGTAGGGGCATGCAACACATTCCATATGCTGCTTGCATAATGCTATTTCCTGCTTCTTATTCCATGTTATCCAAAATACCACAACAAATGTCATTGTGTGTCTTATGAGGTATAAATGAACAAGAGGAATAGAGCATTACCGTGATGAGTTTCTAATATTTTGACAAAAGGTGTTGATCATAGAATCATAAAATTGCAGAGTTGGAAAGGGCCTACAGGCCATCGAGTCCAACCCCCTGCAGGAATCAATGCAGGAATCCACCCTAAAGCATCCCTGACAGATGGTTCTCCAGCTGCCTCTTGAATGCCTCTAGCGTGGGAGAGCCCACAACCTCCCTAGGTAACTGATCAGGCCTTAGACCCTGGCCCAGAGAGACTGGATCACATGTGATGATATATACCCATGCAACCCGTACTGCAGGGCTGCAAAACCTCAGCCCCATGGTCCAGCCCCAGCTCACTAGGATTCCCCAGAAGACCCAAGGCTTCTTCTCCTGGCCCCATCCCTTTGTCTGGATGGTTCACAAAAATGAAACACCTAAAATACAACATGATAATACAGAGTAGAATTGAGACTGCCCCCACAGGTGCACATGTAGCACGCCAGGTGTCATGTTTCTCAAAACCTCCTGCCTTCTTAGGTGACAATAACGAGGCCTGCTTAATCCACAAAGCTTTATTTAAGCAACAAGCATCTCTTCCCACCTGAAGAGAATCTAATCTCTAGGAACTTTCCCCTAGGCAAAACTATGCAAACTAAGCGAGACAATTGTCCTTTCAAGAAGAACGGAAAGCCCTTTCCCAAGATGTGAACTTCAGAGAGACTAGTTGTGATGCAGCTTCCGACATGATGCCAGCCGGGCCAACTTTCTCTTACTTTCTTTTAGCTCTGCCCATTTTAGTCTGCGGCATACTCTAAGATTGGCTAACCTGTCCATGCTCTCTCCTTCGGAAGAATGTTGGCTTCCCACTGACTGTGTATTGTTTGCCCTTGAGAAGTTAAGCTCTGGAGAGAGTTCACTCCCAGTTGGTGAAGAGCCCGTGAGAGCTTTCTCCCCCACTGGTACAGGCTGGCCTGTTTCTGGCGCCGACTCCTCTACTTCAGAGTCTGATTCTGATTGATCACCTGAAACACCTTCTTCCAATCCAGGGGGAGCAGGGCTAGACATGACACCAGGTACTAGAGAATGACTTTTGTAGCCTGAGTTGGACTGTGAGGAAAAAGTCACTCTCCTCCTTTCTGAAGAATCTTAGTGGGCAAGATTGTATCTTGTCTGAAGAGTACAGAAGGCAAGAGAGGCCTTCCATGGCTGATTTAATTTCCATGGTAATTAGTTTCCCTCTCCGCCGTCGACACGGACTATCTCCTGCCAGCAAAGAGAACAATTTGTTCTTTCCCCTAGTTGTAAGGAACTTTTAACTCTCACTTAGTAATCTCCAGTGTTGCAGAGATCTCTTCTGAAAGGGAAGAAACAAGAAAGGCAGGCACATGTTATATTTCGGGGCCTGGGCAACTTGTGACACACCGTGCTGGAAATGAAGCCCACCAACCATGCTAAATCTGCATTTTCTTTTTCTTGCTGCCTGCTTTGCATAGGGTTAGTTGCTAAGCTCCTGGAAAGCCTCAATATGTGGCTAATGGGATGTCAGGACTGACTTAGGGCCAGGCCGGGATGTCTGCTCCTCTGTAGTACCCCAAGTTTAGGCATCTTGAGAATTGTGGTCAGCCTGAACCAGAAGCCAACACCTCCAGTCTCCTTCTCTGCAGGACTGGCCCTGCCATTAGTCAGAGTGGAGCAGTTGCCATAGCCAGCAAATGCTGGGAAGTGGGAACAAGATGTTGGAGGAGACACCTGTGTGCCATGCAGCCTGCTCAATAGTTCCTAAGTTTAGCCTGCTGCCTTCAAGGGCAGTGGAGGATTCTGCTCCGTAATTAGTTTGGAAGACAGATTCATCTGTCAGTCCACTCGGCTTTTGTACATGGAATGGGAGGGGTCGCCATCTTGTTCTTCACCTAAAGCAGAAAAATCTCTTGGGTCAGTCCTGCTTTTCTGACGCACACAAAAAGTGGAGGGAGGTATCTCAGTTCAAGGCTCACTGAGGCTGTTTATGGAGTGGGAAATCATGGATTCCTGCTGTATAGCCAGTGTTTGATTCTCTCTAGAACATTGATTAGGCTGTGTTGTAATTGGAAGAAAGGCTGTTCTGCCTGCTTTCTGATTCTGGAGGCCAGACTTTCTGGGAGCTGAGCCCAGATATAAATTAGAAGATCAGGTTTTCTATCTTTACTAGAACAGAGAACCCCAATTATGCTTGCTTAGCTAGTCTTATGACTTACCCATTTTCAGATTTTGAGAGTAGCATGTTGGCCCACTTTACTCACTGGAGAGCAACACAGTGCAGCACCTTGGATAGCTCCTTTAGAGTTCTGACTAGTTCTGACTGAAACCTGAAGTGGATTGACATCAGAGCCACCAGCCTCCACTTCATGCACAGTATCAGATTGGGCCTGTTCAGACAACACACTAAGCCATGGTTAGGCTGCTAACCCTTTTGTAGCAAATGGTTAGTGAGCATGTTTAAACTGGGGTTATGTAGCCACGATGGTTCACATGACACACTAAGCCATAATGTTTAGCTCAAAATGCTTAACCATCGTGGCTTAGTGTGTCATCTGAACAGGGTCAACTAGTGTTCAATAAACTATCTGATGTTTCCCCCAGTTGCTTTCGTGCAAAGAGAGTGTGAGTGTGTGTGTGTGTGCGGCATGTGCGGCATGTGCAGGGTTTATTTGCACGTTGCAACCATTTGTGTTTAAGCTTTGGATTTCTTTGTGTAGCCATTGTGGAGTTGGGAGGAAAATGCCTGGCCCTTCTGTGTACATATTTGGGCTATGAGTTTGCAGCCCTGCAGGAGAGCATTCCTGTGTATCTCTGGATCATCCCCCCCCCACCTAAAAACCCTGAAGGAGAAATAGATTTGATATTTACCAGACTCTGCACTGGGGAGCTCCTGATTGCAGTTAAATTAATTACTGGAGTTTTCCTATTAACCCCTTGGTGCCAGGAGGCATGTCTTCTCTTTTGGACTGAGCTAATGAATTCATGAGCTAATAAGCCCAGGCAAGGAGAGACTCCAGAGGATTAATTTGTATTTTTAGGAGCTTCTTGAGGATTTTTTTTTTTAGTTTAAATATATTCAGACTGCTTGCACACAATATCAAGGGCATTGTCTTTGGTGTCATAGCTAATCAGCCAGGGATAAATTAAGCAATTGCTTTGTTCGATGGAAGTGAAAAATGGCAAAAGGAGTTGGAGCATCAAGATGAGTTTCCGCATGGCCTTGGGTCCCACTCGGCTATTTATGGTCATAAGTCTTACCCAATCAATGGCTTGTATGACTGCATCTGAATAACTGGCCAAAGACTGACTAGTTTCCATAAATGTGGATCAAATTCCCGCCACCACTGCCCATTCCTGCAGAATTGCTTTCACGTAAGTCACATTGCCACGGAATGCCTGTATCCTCTTCCTCTTTCGATAGAACACTTTCTCTGCTCTCAAGAGGGTACCAGAGGTTGTGGTGGCATGCCACACTTTGAAGAAGTTTATCCTTGGATTACAGACTCTCCCCCCCACCCCCCAATCATGATAAAATAACAACTGTAAGGAAGTTTGTATATTTGCAGCCTCGGTCAAATGAACATATGAGTGTCATCATGGTGTATCGTTTAGAGCACCCTTCCTGAACTTGGTGCCCTCCAGATGTTTTAGACTGCAACTCCCAGCATTCCTGACTTTGGCCATGCTGGCTGGGGCTGATGGGAATTGAAGTCCAAAGCACTTGGAGGGCTGGTTTAGAATGTCAGGCTAGGACTGTTCACTGTCATTTGATCAGGGGTGTTCACATATTTGTGTGTCCCTTCTTCAGGGCTGGTCCTACAAGTAGGCAGAGTGAGGCAGCTGCCTCAGTCAGCAGATTTAGGGTGTCACAAAAGGGCAGCAAATGGTTAGTTATTTAGGGCACAATCCTATGCATGTTTAGAGAGAAGGAAGTCTTACGACTCAATAACTGGATGGGGAACAATGGGAATTGTAGAGTTTTTTCTGTCTAAACACGCATAGGGTTGCACCCTTCATTTATATTGATCACATTTTTACCAAGAAGGATGAGAGGCTCTCGTGAGCTGTTCTGTCTCAGGTGCCAAGATAATGTGACTGTCCTAGTATACCAGGCCCTTGATGTTTGAAGAGGGAGCCATTTTCTGCTCTGCCATGCTTCAAAAATGCTTGCCAAATCTATAATCCCAAACTCTGGAAAAGTTTGAGAGCCAGGATCTGAGGGATCCAGATTCAAATCCCTGTTCAGCCGTGATTAAGCTCATAGTGTGATCTTGGGCCATTCACCATCTCTCATCTTAACCTATTTTATTAATATATTATTTATTAACCATCTCTGCCCTGCCTTTCCATTAAAAATAGCACTGAAGGTGGGTTAACAATAAAATAGAAATAGAAGAACCAAGTTATGACTACAACATTTAAAATACATCAAATTAAAAAAAATGCATAGAATAAAAACAAAACAATAGCACCCACCACCAGCAAATCAGATTAAATCCCCAAAGCTAACCTACCTCATAGGGTTGTTGTGAGGATAAAATAGGAGAGTGGGAGAACCTGCTACACTGTTCTGAGCTCCTCAAAGGAAAGGTGGGATAAAAATCTAATTAAAAAAATGAACACCCCTAACAGTTAGTTGAGATACAGGTGGCAAATACAGGGTGTATGTCCCTATGTGTTCAGTATTTATTCACATCAGAGATGAGAAGGCTTGGATTACCCTTCCCCCGAAATGTTCCTCCCCTAAAGCTCCCTAACGTTCCTGGGAAAACATTGGGAAAATGTTGTATATTTTCCAGATTCCTCATCATTTCTCCATTCCCCTCCCTGGGCTTTCACATCTCTAATCCTCATGTTTACAGTTATTTATCTGTCACAGTTTTATCTTGCCCTTCAGCCAAGGGGCACAAAATAATATGCCTGAGCCTATTGCTACAACCATTTCTGGTAGGTAACACTGACAGAGAGTGGTTGGATCAAGGTTACCGAATGCATTTTACGGATGAGCATGGATTTGAACCCAGCTCTGTCCAGTCTAGTCTTCTTTCTATACTACACTGCCCATCCTCTCTCTCTCTCTCTCTCTCTCTCTCTCTCTCTCTCTCTCTCTGTATGCCTGTGCATATCTGTGTGCATTCCCATCACAGAATGGATATTTTGTTTTAGCACACAACTGGGATTCCTCCCATTAGGTCTGTAATACTTTCTATTGTGATTTTCTCAGCCAGAAGCTAATGCTCCGTTGTTGAGTTGTCAGCGGTAGTTCTTTCACAAGATGGAGAGAATTGACAGCAAACCTGGTTTCTTTTATAGGGCAAATTTTCATGTTGAACCAGGTATGTTGAGTGCAGACGTCAGCAGTGAATGGGTTGTAATTAATCCCCTTTTAAAGCAGCATTGTGGCAATTGGGAAGTCTCCCCCCCTCCGCCCGCCCCACCCTCCCTGACATACTGCCTGGTGTGTGTGTGTGTGTTTGTTCCACGAAAGCTCATCAACTTGCTGATTATATTTCAGCATCTCTCTAGGGGCACCTATTATAGCAGAGAGCTTACAAGTTCATAGGAATAAATGTATAATAGGGATTTCTGGACTGGCATCAGACAATGGACAATCTGATCTGGTCACTTCATTACACACCTGTTATCTTGTGAGAATTGTCCATAACTCCCACAGGCAGCAGCCTAGCACAAGCCACTAGAGACAGCCTGTTGATAAAGGAAAGGGGTGTGTATGTAATCTGTGCCTGTCTCTGTGTTTGTGTGTGTGTGTGTGTGTGTGTGTGTGTGTGTGTGTATGTGTATGTGTTGCTGATGAATATGACATTCTCTCTCCTGGGGATACATAGATTTCTGGCTTCAAACCTGTCAATGGGCCATATCTTACTGGTTCCAAGTTAACAAATGGCTAGGGAAATAATGAACAATCAATAAGCAGTGTTGAAACCAATGGGAGGCTGGTGGCTCCAATGTCAGTAGGGTGGCAAATCCGTCTCAGTCAGAACCAGTCACAATGCTAAAGGACCTATCCAAGGTGGATGAGAGGTTGGGTTCCTGGCCCATTACTCCTCCTCTCTCTCCCTCTCTCCCGCTCTCTCTCTCACACACGTTATTTATAACAATTTAATTCATTGGCCTCATTTTGTTCCTCCTCCCATGCACATAAGTATCCAATGATTCTACATGTGGGAGGGAAGATGCAGATTTGCACCATGGAAAATAACTCTATAAAAAAAGCCCTTTAGAATGCTCTGAATTTTCCTTCCCTAGCTTCCACACTGAATGTACTTAGTCCCCCAAAAGTAATCTTTCTAATTGTCAGCTCTTCAAATGCAAATGTGAGTTTTCTGCACTTCATACATCATCTCTGGGAAGAAAGAGCCTCCAATTATAGCTTTGCTGACAATTTCATTGGTGATGAATGAGGCCAAACACAATTCAGCTGGCTCTTCAATCGCTAGATTTTACTTGTTAGTGGCGAGGAGCAAAACTGCACATCAATAAAGGAAGTGGATATGACTGTTAAGAGATGCATGCAATGGGTGCTGATGGGCTCTTTGCATGGGCAGCACCTGCCAGTCACATTGTGGGTGGGGGACCCATTAATAAAATAATGAGTAGCTTGAAAACTACCAATTTTCATTTCAAGTTATGATGTTTGAATGTGCCTTTTAATAGGGCCCTAAGCACTGAAATATCCCATCGTTCCTTCCAGCACATTGTAGTGGGAATATAATCAAGAAAAGCCAAACTCAACAAGCAGAACAAAGTAGGAAATGTGCATTGTATCTGCTTATTGTGTTTATAATTCATGCTGCTGGCAGGATCCAGTTTTTTTAAAAAGTCACTAAGAAATATTAATTATTATTATTATTGTGGCAAAGACTAGGAGAATGGGAAGAGCAAAAGATGTGGAGATGAAAAATAGAGCTGCTGTGTACTTGATGGCCAGGCTGTTCATGGGTGGTTGGGCAGTCTGGGGTGTGAGTGACATCCACCTGTAGGCCATTGAGATGGTCTGGACTGGGCATTTGATTTGGTATTCGAGGACGACAGGCGGAACTTGGTGTGAATCTGGGACTGTCTGAAAGCACAGCTGTGGCTCCTGTTATTGCTGCAGCAATGGGATGAGGGGACATGTTCCTTTGGGATTGTGGTCCTTTATGCAACTCTTTTTGCACTTCTGAAAGGTCCAGGGGTCATTCAACCTTGCAACTCTGGGCTCACCAAACCAGCACGGTAAAAGAATATTGTGGATTTGCTAGGGCAGCCTTTCCCCATCTGGTACTCTCCAGATGTTTAGGATTTCAACTCCCATCAGCCCCAGTCAGCATGGCCAAAGCATCTGTAAGGCTCCAGATTGGAGTAGCCAGCTTTAGGGGTTGGGTAGGATCAGAAAGCCTGGGCAACAGGGAGGAAAACAGCTACCTGCCAGTGCAATGGGCTGCAGGTGGGTAAAGTGGGTGAAAGCATACCATGACTCACTTGCCCAATACTCTATGGGTCATTTATTTTTAATGCTGTGGGTTATTTTTAATACTCTGTTGCCTGTTGCGTCAGCAAATCCATGCTACCAAAAATAAAGCATTAAGAAAACAGGGGAGAATGTCCACCGTAGACTGGTGGGAGCCCAAGGGCACATGCGTCTCTGTGGGGGAGAGAGGCAGGCCATATAGAGGGAGAACATTGGAAGCTGACTTATACCAGGTTAGAGCACTGGAAGCTGGTGGCTCCAATTTCAGTGGGTTGGATTCATTCTGGGTTTCAGTCAAAACTAGTCAGGAATCTGAAGGAGCTATCCAAGGCTCTGAACCTATTTTTGGGGTAGAGTTCAGCACCTTTGATAGCTTCTTTAGAGTTCTGGTTGGTTTTGACTAAAACCCAGAATGGATTCACAGACCCTCCATAATCGGAGCCACCAGCCTCCACTGGGTTAGACCATTGGTCCATCTCTAGTTTAGTGGCAACTGCTCTGGTGGCAGCTCTCCAGGGTCTCAGGCAGAGGTCCTTTTCCAATGGGAGGTGCCAGGGTTGAACTTGGGACCTTCTACATGCAATGTATATATGCTTCTACTCAGCATTAAAGAGGGACTGGTAGTCTGTTTGAGTAGTTCCTTTGAGGGAAATGGCTTAGAAGAGTCTACCAACTCAAAATGCATTGGGTCCTACTCCACTGAGGTCTTATCTTCTGTTCGTTTCAATGGAAAGAGGCAAGTGTTGCTGTGTATCTATGTGATGACATCAGGTTGGGGTTGTACCTCCTAGATATCATGGCCCAGGACCGGGACCCCTCTGAGGCTGTTGTTTCCAGTGGCAGCAACACTGGGGAGGAGTTAGAGCCAGTTTCTGGAACTTTGTAAGTGGGGCCCTCTAACTTGGATCGTACACTCTGTTCCTTTGATGCCAAGGAGGCAGCCCTGTCCTCTTTCTCATAGTCCATGGGGCAGCACCCAAGAGTGACATTATGCAAACTCAAACAGCACTAGAAGAGCTCTGCTGAAACTTTCCATCATGCAAGTGGTGGCCTGTTACTTTTGCGCAACTTGTTGTACAAGGAGTTGCACAAACATAATGCAAAGTTGCTTGCACAATCACAATGGCACAAACGTAACTTAGTTGAATTCTTCTCTTACTCATACTTCAGAACCTAGTTCATCATTTGCAATAATGGAATGACATACTTGGATACTGCTCATGGATGACTCTTGTAGGTAAGGAGGTGCTCGGGAGCGTTCCCAAGCCAGCTCCTCACTCCCCAGACCCTCATTATCCAGAAGACGTTGGCGACTCTGAGGAAAGGGCACTGGCTGTTTTAAAAACCAGATGCAGCGCTTGAGGAAGCAGATATCCTAGAAGAACTCACCAGGTCTGGCTATAAAACCTGTTAGTTGCTTCTAAGTCAGTGCTGGGCTAACTTGCCTTCCCTAGCTCCTGGGTTGCTCTCCATGGTACTGAACCTGAGCCTTCAGTCCAGCATCTACAGTTCTGTCCAGAGTCCTGAATGCCTGCAGCTGCTCCCTAATCCCTTGCTTGAGCTGTTGCTGAGGAGGGACAATGGAATCTGAAATGGAAGAGGAGACTAGGCTACTTGAAAACATATTGGCATAGAGAGATGTCTTTAATGGTCCCAGAAATAAGAAATATAAAATGGCTCCTGTATGTGGAAGAATTGCAGAAGGACCAGACAACACTAGAAGCACTTTTCCTATTACAGATGTTGCACAATAGCAAAAGCCCCAGTTATTTCAGTTTGCCCTTCTAACGATGGCATCCTGTGACAGAGCAGTCAAAGAGGTCATGGCACCTCTGCCTGACAAACCCCGCTGTGACATCACTACAGATCAGCCCATGGCATGAAGAGAGATGGGGTTGAGGGAGAGGTGACAAGAGGTGAGAAGGTCAGAATGAGTGCACAGAAACATAATAATGCCTTCGGCTGTATGAAGACAATCCTGGAGGGACAAGTCTGTCAAGAAGATGAAGGGGTGGTGATGGTGGTGATGAAGAAATTAGATGTCACTGGTCAGATTTGTGATCCATCATTCTTTACGTTTGTGTTCCTTGACAAAGCTCCTTTAATTACCCTCTCATTCCCAATAAACCACTCTCCTTGCGTTTTCCCCTTCAAAGCAGCTTGGAGGTGACTTGGTGTATCAGCTAAACCTTCTGACTACTATCCACCAGACAAAGGCAATAAATTCATTTCATTCTCTCCTTGAAATTTAGTGTGTCATATCTACTTTCTATTGAACCCTTTAAATATGAGGGGATGTATTTACTTCAGGCATTTTTCAGTCCATGACTTTCTACTTTCAGAGGATGCCAAAGTGGAAGGAAAAGACCCAGGAGAAGTACAGATGCCCAAGGATTTTTATCTGGTCCACATTTTTAAGCAAACCAAACTAATTTGCACTTCCCAGGCCAATGCAAGGTTGGAACACAGCTATCCTTCCGCTTTCTCACTTCTCCAAATGTTGAGATATCATACCTGGCTCAATCGAAATGTCCAAGAAGGTGTACTTCAAGTTAAAATACATACAAATGTGTGTGTTTTGTGAAAAATTATGTTTAAAAAAATCACAAAATTCATGCAGGTTGTGTGGTGGTTGTTTTTAGCAGATTTGTGTTACGATGAGATGGAACTGACTTGCAAATGAACACAGGTGAAACTGGCTTGGACCTGAAATAGATTCTGTCCATCCCAAATTAGAGAGAGGATGGACCAACTGTAGCCCTCTAGATGTTGTTGGAACATAACTCCCATCAGCCACAGTCAGCATGGCCAAAGGTCAGGAATGATGGGAGTCATAGTCCAACAATATCTGGAGAGTTACAGTTTCTCCCACCTCTGGTTTCGAGAGCAACCATAAGGCTGACATGCTTGCATTCAGATTATTTAATAATTACATAGTTATTATTTAAGAGAAACCTAGTATTTTTTCTTTTTTATTGTGAATATTAACAAAACAGAACAAAAATACACTGTGAAAAAGAAAAAACAAAGCAACATTATGTATATAGGAATATCACCATTTCCTATCAGATATCATGTTCATTTTAAAAAAGGAGGGGAGTTATGCATAGGTTTCAAGAAAAGCAGACCATATATTCATGTATTTAACTAATCACAAGCCTATATAACACCCATTCAAATATTGATAGCATTGTTAAGTCCTCAATCCATTGCATTATGGGGGGTGAGCATTTGTCCCTCCAACATGATAGTATAGGTCTTTTAGCTTTCATAAGGGCTCTGAAAATCCATTTGCGCTGACTATGTGTTAACTTCCAAGAAACTGGGAGATAGTTTAGGAAGGTATGCACATTGTTCCATATTAAAGAGTGTTTCAGCTAAAGTACATGCATGGGAATTATTGTGCCTGAGATTTTTTACCCACCCCATGATCTTGTTTAGGCTTTGGCCATGTTCCCCAAGTCACCAACGTGTGACCATGTTTGGACTAGCTCCCCTGGGATGGTATGGACTAGCTCTTACATCTTGGTGGGAGGGCTTGGAGTCACGACACCCAGCTCTTCCTCCTGAGGGTTCTTCATCTTTAAATGGACCAGGGGGGCTTCCACACACAGTCTTTGGGGCACCCCGAAAGCACTTCAGGGCGCCCCGAAAGTCCTAGTGTAGCTACCTGGTCAGAAGAGACGGAGGAAGAGGCGGCGGCGGCAAAAAGTTCCCAGGGCTTGGCGGCTTCCTTGCCGCCGAGCCCAACTCCCCGCCGGCCTCCTGCTGCTGGCAAAAGAGCCACCAGGGTTGGAGAGCTCAGCGGAAGAAGGCAGCCGTTCAAATAGAAGACACTTTCAAAATAGAGGCCTGTCTTCTGGCAGACAGTCAAATAAAGAATTGCCCTCTGTAAAGGAGGACTCATGGCCACCCTAGCTACTGTCTGTTGGTGTAGGCAGTACTGAGCTGGGTGGATCAATTGTCTTTTTTTTTAGAGTAAAGCACTTTCAGGGCCAGAGTCAGAGGGAGGCATCATTGGGGACCTGCCAAGGTCCACAACCCTGCAAGCCTCTTGGCTTTGCTGTTCTTCCTCCTTTCTAGGCTCAGCTTTGGTGGAGGCAGCACTGAAAATATCATTCCAAAGGGCCAGCTGGGAGTCAGCCCTCTCCAGAGCTTATCTCCTCAAGGCCAAATCCTACACACTCAGTGGGAAGTGAGCTTTCTTCCAGAGGTGAGCGTCCCGACAAGCTAGCTGACAGGGTGCAAGGAGGGTTCAGTTACGCAAGAACCTGCCTCCGCACCAGGTTCTCTGAAGTTACGGGTGTTTGGAAAGTGGTTTCCTATTCTTCTTGAACAGACAATTGTCTTGCTTATTTTGCATAGTTTTGTCTAAGGGGATGTTTCCAAGAGGTTAGACTCTCTTCAGGTAGAAGAGATGTTTGTTGCTTAATAAAAGCTTTGTGGATTACTTAGCAAGCCTCGTCATTTGCCTCCCGTCAAAAGCAGGAGTTTTCTGAGAAACACAAGAGCCAAGACTCCATTGGAATCCCTGCCCTCCCAGCCACTTCCTTCCACTCCCTTCCAGCCACTCCCTCCCATTTCTGGCTGCCATATTTGACAACACTAAATCTACAGTAGCCTAGAGAGGATGTCAGACTGGCACACATGAAGGCTCAAGTGAGTCCCACAGGCAGGTGAGCATGGAGGGGGCAGCAGCTGGCCATTGACCCAACCTGGCCTGAAGTGTTTTGGCTGCTTTGGGCTGACATGGCTGAATCTAGTCCCAAAGCAGATTTGGGCCAAGGTGGGCCAAATTGGCCTTGTTCAACTTGGATTTGGGGTTTGGAACAGAGGCAAAGCACAGCCCTAGTAGAACCCAGATCTCCCGACTTCCAGTCCAACGCTCTAGCCACTACGCCACACTGGCCCTCTTCGATGTCACCTACCATTGCAGAGTCTGTTGTCTCTCTTGAGGGGGGCAGTCACCTCAGAAACTGCAACAGAAATGCATGACGCCCCTTTTAAACTACTCCTGAATGACTTATACTACCTGGATTAATAAATGTGTATCCCACACCAATTGGATCTCTCTATGTTTGCACCCCAGTCGGCCATTCTTGCTTTAGAGATTGATATCAGTACTCTTCCCTCCTCACCCCACCCCTCATTATTAACACAGGTATTAGAAGACGGTGATGGAAAAAGACCGCCTACCCCATGGGATCTGCTGTCCAGTGGCATAGGCCAAAAAATCCCAAACCCTTTTGATTCTCTGCACAGTCTGAGGAAATCAAAGCACCCTTTTGCCTTTAAATAGAACCCTGTACATAAATAGCAGCCATCTGTAGAGAGAGAGAAAGACCATTTTTTTCCTGAGGTTAATTATTGCCTTAGAGATCATGGAGACCTTTTGCCCAGTCAAGTCATTAAAATGCCAGGACTAGGAGCCATTACTGCTATTATCGGCTTAGCAAAATGTTTTTTTTTTAAAGCGTCACTTATTTGTTGAGCCCTGTGGCCTCTCTGTTGAATTCGTCAGCCACACCAACCAATTGGAAAGTAGCGCTTTGCTTGCAGCATCTGGTGAGCCTCACATCGAATCCATCTTTCTGCCCCCAATATTCTCTGTCAGCCTCGCTTCCCCATCTTTAATATCAGAAATATGAGCGATCCATCTTGGGCCGGAAGGGATGGGCTTGTGGTGAGAACAAAAGTGATCCCCCCTCCAATAGCCACAAGTCAGATGATGAGTACCAACAGAAATGGAGTCAGAATGCGGCCACAGAAACAAGAAGGAAGTGTCAGCATGCTCGAAGGGACTCTGAGAATTTCAGAAGATAGATAGATAGATAGATAGATAGATAGATAGATAGATAGATAGATATAGATACACACACACACACACACACACACACACACACACATTAAAGGTGCTCAGTAACCATAAAATATTGAGTGTTGGTTAGCAGAAATGTTGTGGGGTAAGATGGAGTTTCCTGAAACAGGACATAGCTGGCTGGAGCAGGAGTGCCCTGATTAGGAGGTGAGAATATGCTACAACATTTTGTTGTTGTAGGTCCCACTTGTATTTATTGTACAGCACTTGTTCGTACCCCAAAGCTATGCAAATAAGAGAAGGCTTGATTGCCAGAGCCTTACGAGGGGGCATAGAGCAGCTTTCAATGCAGCAGTGTCCACTCCTTTACCACCTTGCAGATAAATTAATAATGCTGTGCCAAAACAGTGAAAAAGGCCTCCCCCCACATAGATCTTGGGGCAAGTTTTCAGACTCCTTTGAGAAAGGGTGTTTTCAAGAGATGAGGGAAAACATCTCCACTGTCACAGCATGGTAGCTCAGACTCCCTCACTCTAATCAAGTTGACTAGTTGCAGCGGAATGTGCCAGGGATGGCACCTACCGCAACACATCCAAATGCACCTAAGCTAACATTATCGAGCTTAGCTGGACAGTAGACGCAATCTACATTTGGATGGATATCTGCATGTGCACTCTCTTACAATTAAGATTGTGCTGATTGTTAATAACTCCCTTCTGCCATGGCTAATCATGCACAACAATGTGCAACTGGAGCTGAATCGGGGCCAAAGGCTTGCCGAACTGCACAGCCAGAGAGGGAGGGTTGGCTGGGTTGACTCAACAATGGTGACAAATTCCTTCCCCCCCCTCCAATTCTGAGTGAAGGCAATGCAAAGTCTTCATGAACCCTCAGTGACATTGTGACGTACTGAGATCTGATTGGCTGAAACACACTGACATCACTATGCTCACTACATGTTCCCTGATTGGCTGGGATCATTGAGTATAAAGGTCTTTCAAAAATGGGTGCAGGTTGGGACTAAGAACAAGTTGTGTCTTTAAAAAAAAAAACCTGTAAAAGGCCACCAAAGGTTTTTCTTGAAGGTCTTTTCAAGCTTCTAAATAGCCTACTTTCCCTCTCAAAAAATGCTCAGATTTAAATGTGAATATTCGCCATTCATTCCTATGGCGGAGAGTGAAATACTGTACCTGGGGACAGTGTTGTGAGAGCAAAATGTGCCCTCTGACCCTGGATAGCCTGGGTCTCATTGGCAGGCATTCCAATAATGGGGTGCAACCTGTGTTTGCACACAACACATGCAGAGATACACTACAGCCTCGGGTCCTTGCTATATACAACCCCCCACATGCAACATGTCCATCATAACGATGGACTTTTTGCTAGTTGTCATCATCGTCATCGTTATCATCATCATCATCAACATTCCTTCTTCCTTAAATCCACTGAGCAACCAAGAAACAGCCCATTTCCCACTACCCCAAAGGACCACCCATCCAAAGGACCACCAAATTGACCAGCCAGCAAACAAGCTCATGTTAAAGTCACCTTCTCTCTCCTAAGTTTTTCTTTCTTATTTTATCATCATTTTCATCTCCTTCAACCATCTTTCAATTTGAATCTCTGAACTTCTAATTGCGTAGTGTGTAAATGGAAAGGTGGACTGGGAGGGACCTCTTTGCAGGCCTGCATATCTAGGGATGGGGGAAAGTCCCTACCTCACCGGACTCAGTTGGGAATGGGCTTGGATACTGCGATTTATTTTCACATGTTTCAAAGTTTGGGCTCCATTGTATTCTGAATGATGTAATCAGGAGCGCAACAGGGCCTGGGATTCCCCTGCCGTACCCTCCTTCCTCCTCTGGCTTCTGGTCATTTTCTTAGTCATGGCAGAAAGAATTCACTTAGTGGAATTTCTGTTAGGTAAGCCCTAGAGATGCTGCATCAAAAGCACTAGGAACCATAGGAAATGTCACCCCATGGTTCCTGATGCCTGGGATTCTGCCGCTTGCATTACCTGGGATTTCCTCCACAATGGGCTTTGAGGGAAATTTTGAATTTGCTTTTCCAAACCTTGCAGCCCTCCCTTTCTGAGATTTGGCAGCAACTTTATTTACATGACAAAGAAACAGCAAGGAAAGGCAGAGAGGTCACAAGCTCAATTCAATTACCCTTTGCAGGTCACCTTCAGGGCTGCCTTGCTATGATTAAATGTATTTCTTTGTGCCTGATAAGAAGCATGGATATGCAGTGATTGTTAAGTTTTGTATGAGGTGTTGGAAGTCTTTAACTGCACCAGAATGTGGCATTGGCTCATTCCTAGGAACAACTGCACTCTGGGATTGGGGCCAATAATGGATGAGATGAGCTGGTGCAAAGACTGTTTGTCTGTTCAATGGATTTTAAAACTACCTTTCAGGATAGATTCTCCCCATCCCACTCCAGAAGTTTACAATGGCAACTTTTATGGTATTACTCGGGCAACAGCTGCTGGAGGATGCTGTTGCACTCATGTCCTGCTTGTGATTTCCTGGTCGACAGCTGGTTGGTCACTATGTGATCAGAATGCTGGACTAGATGGACCCTTGGTCTGATCCAGTAGGGTTTTTCTTACGTTCTTATGTGCTGAAGCAGGAGTGTGCAAAGAAATAGTGTGCCAAAGATGTGGACAGTGTGTGGCAGTATCATGACAGAGGAGAGTTGCCAATAACTTGTACATCCCATGGGGATTTCCAATTACCAGAGAACCAGCTCATCTGTAGGAGGGAGTTACAATAGAATATCACTGCCAGCTTCATGAGCAGTCCCTGGATGATATTTTATTTATTTATTTATTTATTTGTGACATTTGTATTCTGGTGGATATAACAAAATCCCTTAGTGGTTCACAATAAATATTAAAATACATTTAAATACAATATTAAAATCACAGCATTAAAACACAGTATTCAAACAGCAGCATTAAAAACATTCCCAAGTGCCATAAAAACAATTCAAGGAGCAGTAAAATGGACTGGCATGACTAAATTACCTACAGCCCAAGGAAAGCCTGGGTGCACAGGTGTGTTTCTCGGAGGCATTTAAAAGACGTCACATTTTCTGCCTCCCGAAATGCACAAGGGAGGGTTTTCTAGAGGGTGGGTGCCGCTACAGAGAAGACCCCTCCATTGGGGTTCTTCATGGTGACATTCTGTTCATTTTGGAATGACCAGCAAGTCCTAGGGAGGAGAATATTGCAACTATATTAATATGCCAGGTGCTCTCTTGGACTTTTTCTGGACACCAACCAAGTGGCCTGTCTGTTGTTCCTCAGCTTTACCTGTCCTACTCCTTGCTCCTCTCTCTCTTCCTGCCTTTGGAGAAAAGATCCTAGCTGGCTTCTCTAAGCAATTTTATTTATTTATTTATACCGTATTTATATACTGCTCCCCATTTCAAAATTTCTTCTTGTCCTTGGTTCAAGATAAAATAAAATAAAAACAGAATAAGAACACATTAAAAATAGATTTTTAAAAGAAGCAAACTGCAAAGTGAACCGTGGCTGGTCATCAAGGGAAGGCATCCTGAAACAATAACGTTTTCAGAAGGTGCTGAAAGGAATACAATGTTGGCACCTGCCTGACTTCCAGGGGCAGGGAATTCCAAAGGAGGGGGGGCTACCATGCTGAAGGCTCTTTTCCTGGTGGACTCCAATTGGAGGATGGGTCTATGTGGATCCAATTTGCCTTCCTCATTAGTCAAATACATAGACCCAACCACTTTACTGAAAAATGCCCAGGCCTATAGACTTGATCTCCGTGTCCTTTGTCCTTCTCAGAGGCCCGACCCTGTGGGAAGGGAGGGGCAGCACAAGGCCTTCTGGAACAACTTTCCCCTGGTGCCCTTCTGGTGCCTTCCAGATGCTTTGGAGTTCAATTCCCATCAGCCCCAGCCAACATGGCCAACAGCCAGGAATGCTGGGGAGTTGTAGTCCAAAACATCTGGAGGGCACCAGGCTGGGGAAGGCTGTTCTAGAATGCAGCATAAGATGTAGAAAAGTTCCTTATTTCAAGGCCACCTTCTGGGACCATTAACAGTGGTGTCATGGATCCAGGACCCACAGGGAGGCTGATGTTGTCTGCCCACTCCTGGCTTCCCTGTTCCCTCTGAGCTTAGCTGCAATTCCCACAGTAGCTGGGGGGAAATGAAATTTCCCAGCAACAATATATTGCTCCATGTTGCAATGCAAAGTATCTGGGATTGGCTTGGTCTAGAATGAGCAATTATGATCCATGAACTTTACAAGAGATCTACTCCTGGGGGAGACAAGAACTGTTAGAATGGGTGTATTAGTATAGATCAATACAGCTGTCTGCATTCCTGGACTCTCCTTGGGGGTGCGACTGTGGGGATTGTCATGATGGACACTCAACCTTGGGATAGTTCCTTTAGAGTTCTGACTGAAACCTGGAGCGGATTCACCACCCCACTGACATCATTGCTGCCAGCCTCCACTGGTCATGGGTTACTAGTGCCTTGCACAGTCTTCCACTACTGCATGATGGCACCATTTCTTATGTCAGCAGCTGGCCTAGGCCTGTCCTATAATTTAGGGTAGAATAGCTCATGAGATGATTGAATTTGAGACTCATCGCTTTCTAGTTAAACCAATAACTGCTGGAAACCTGCATCAATATTCCTGTAGCACTAGCTTAGCAATTTTTATGAGTGTGTGTGTGTGAAACCCACTCAACCCTGTGACTGACGATGCACAGCTCACAAATGTTTCATTAGCCCATGTGTTTTTGCTGTAGGCAGTGTGAGAATGTGCTGATGAAGAGGTTGCCGCGATATATGCCATGTCCTTACCGCCCCTCCCCCATTGTCAATGTTCTATTTCAATTACCCGGAAGAAGGTCGGCTTTGTGAAATATTTTGTTCATCTTGTCCTTGGAACCATGGACGAGCAGCCTGAAGCTGGCTGCAGAATTACTCCTTCCCTCCTGTCAAGGGTGACCCTATGGAAAGGAGGACAGGGCTTCGGTATCTTTAACTGCTGTCTTGAAAAGGGAATTTCAGCAAATGTCCTTTGTATGCATGTAGCACCTGATGAAATTCCCTCTTCAGCACAACTGTTAAAATGCCAGGAGCCCTGCCCTCTTTTGTATCTGGTCACTAGAGTGCAGGGCTATTGTAGGTTTAACTGTTGTGATGAAGAGGGGATTTCACCAGGTGCTGCAGGCATACAAAGGACATCTGCTGAAATTCCCTTTTCAATACAACTGATAAAGATACAGGAGACCTTTCCTCTTTTCCATATGGTCACCCTACTCTTGTCACCCCTTTGCTTTTTAGAGCATGTATTTTATTTATTTATTTATTTATTACACTTATATACCGCTCCCATAGCCAGGGCTCTCTGGACGATTTAAAGAAATTCGAAAATTGAGATAAAAACAAGTATACAAAATTTAAAATTCTAAAACACAGAACATACACACATAAAGCATTAATAACCATTAAAAAACTAAACATGTGGGTGATTAAGTTGTGCCGCCATATGCCTGGGCAAAGAGGAAAGTCTTAACCTGGCGCCGGAAAGATAGCAGCGTTGGCGCCAGGTGAGCCTCATCAGGGAGATCATTCCACAGTCTGGGGGCCACCACCGAAAAGGCCCTATCCCTCGTTGCCACACTCTGAGACTCTCTCGGATTAGGCACCTGGAGGAGGACCTTAGATGTTGAAGTCAGTGAATGTCCATAGACAAATGTACTCTCTAAGGCAGGGATGGAGATCTCATGGGCCTCCAGAAGTTGTTGGACTGCAATTGTCATCTTCCCTCATCACTGGCTATGCTGGCTAGGGCTGATGGGAGTTGCAGTCCACCTACTTCTAGAGAGCCACCTGCTCTCACCCTTGTTGTAGGGTTTAACATCAATTCCATGTCAATGGAAATTTTGGGCTGCATTATGAATAATCCCTTTCATTTTGGCACATGACCTATGGGGTAGACCTCCATGTATGTGGTAGTAGATTTAGGACAGACTGAGGATAGAACTTCTTTGAACAACACAAACACATAATTCATTTATGGCATTGGCCGCTTGAAGATGCAGCAGCGACCACTAGCTTAGAAGCTTCTGAAAGGGGAGAAGACCAATGCATGGAGGTTCAGATGAAAAATTGGTGATCAGTCAATGGGACCTCAGAAGGGAGAGCTATTGCTTCCATGCTCTGCTCTTGGGCTTCCTGGGAGCAGTCAGTTGGCCACTGTGGGTGGTTCTTATGTTCTTATAGTAGAACCAATATTGTTCCCCCTCCTGTTGGTTTAGGGCAGGGGGGAAGACCATCTTTCAGTCCCAGGGCTGAATTCCCTTTTGGAGAACCTCTAGGAGGCCACAGTCCAGTGGGAGGTGGAGCCAAAGTCATAAGGAAAGGAAAGGAACCTCTCGTGCAAGCACTTGAGTCATTGCTGATTCCTAGAGGGACGCCTGCTTTCGCTGACATTTTCTTGGCAGACTTTGTAACAGGGTGGTTTGCCATTGCCTTCCCCAGTTGCAGTTACCTTTCCCCCAGCTAGCTGGGTACTCATTTTACCGAACTCGGAAGGATGGAAGGCTGAGTCGACCTGAGCTGACTGCCTGAGAACCAGCTTCTGCTGGGATCGAACTCAGGCCGTGGGGAGAGTTTCGGCTGCAGTAACTGCCACTTACCACTCTGTGCCACACGAGGCTCTAAAGGCATAAGGGGTGGGCCTAATTTACAAAAATACCAGCATATTGTAGTTTAAAGCTCCTACTGTCTTAGGAGAGGTATTTCAACCTTTTAGAATGGGTGGAAAACTGCAGAAGAGCGAGGAAACCACCCAACGATCAGTGGTTCGGGGAAAGGGGGTGTGGCCAGAAGAAGGGGTGTGGCCATCTGGGGACCCCCAAAGGGCCAGATTTGCCCCCCACTGGCCATTGGATCTGCACCCCCTGGTTTAGGACATAAAATAGTTTTTTGCTGGTGTCTACATCTTCATAGCTGGTCCTTCCTAATGCTTTCCTAAGGAAGACCTTCCTTAGATTTACATTGGGACTTCACCACGTAAATACATTGTGCTGCCATCCTCTGAGCAGGTGAATGTGGCTAAACGCACAAGATGTATTTCTGCTGGAGAGATTTGGCATCTTCCGCAATGACTGCCTGTTTGCCACTTCTTGTCGAAAGGGGCTCCGTCAGAATTGTGTTCGGGGATCCTTCTGATTGGCGATTGAGAATACAATCTGATTCTGGCTTTAAGGACTGAAGATTTTGTTTCATTGTGACACTCCCCCCCCACCATAAACAGCGAATATATGGACCGCTAATTCATTATACATGACGGGTGCAAGTCAGGCCCATTAGAGGCACTTTGTGAATGACTGGAAGTCAGTTCCATTAGTAAAGGTAATTTTAAATGTCTGACGTACCTAGAGGAGGAGAATGTGATTATTATTATTTTTTAAAAAATATCTTTAAATAAAAATATCTTCCATGCCAGAGATTTGAAAACCCCATTCGTTTTGGATAGCTTTTGCAACACAAATGTGAACTCTAGAAATAGCAAGTTATTACAGAGACCAGGGGGAACGATTGGCGTATTATTTTATATTCACGTTTCAGGATTATTGTGACAAGAGTGATCGGCATTTGGTGAATGCAAATGCTTGATGGACCTGGGCAAAGCTGCTTTTCTCCAGCTCCAATGGGGCTAAACTCTCAGATGCTGGGTGCATTTGTCTGGTTTAAATGGTTCGTGGATTGCAAGTGCTACTTCTGTCCTCCCATCCTTCTCCTCTACCACCTCCTCCTCCTCCTCCTCCTCCTCCTCCGGATTTTAGTAGAGGATAGATAAGTGGCAGGGCAAACTGCAACCTAGACCCCAGGTTCCCACGTGACATTATGTGAGAAGATAAAGTGGACCCCGGATTCATATTAAGCTGCTGCTAATCCTTCTTCCCCATTAAAGAACTTGCTGCCGCTAAAGGGAGAAGTTATTTCCTAGTGTTTTGACAGAAGGTGAACAATTGCATTTGCAGAAGCAATTTGAAAGATCATAAAAAGCTGTCAGCACAAAGAGAGCGCCCTGTGTTTGTGTGTATGTTTAAGAGACAAAGAGATTGTGCGTGTTTGTGTAGTAGTTGCCTGTGTGGTTCGACTAGGAATGTACGAGCTCCTAGGCAGAATTTACTTAACTCAGAGCGCTGGATTTCTGGGGTCAGGAAGTACATCAGCTCTTCCAGATTTCATACGGCCCCTCTGGTGCTGGGGCGTATTTCTTAGCAACGTACCTGCTGTGGACACTTTTATGCATGCAGAACTAATTTAGACCAGCCTGGACCATAGTTTTCTTTTCATAGCCTTTAAATGGTTTATAAGCAGTAGTTTGTGTTCTTGCAAATGCCTGTTTTTATTTATTTATTTAAATATTTATATCCATTTTCCCCAAGGATGATTGAAGCATCTTAGGATAAAAATGCAACCTTCTATAAAAGCCAGTACTACCCCCGCAATCAACATTACCTAAAAAGGAGAAACAGAAACAATTAAATGCAACCGCTAATTGAAGCAACAGATGATGTCTACAGAACCTTCCTCCTCCATTCCATCTCAAGATTGCAATCATGTAGATCCCACGACTTCAAATCAAGTCAAATTTACCCCCTCACCCCTATTACCCACCCCACCCCAGCCTGCTTTTTTGTAACAATGTGCCTGATGAAGAGATGTTGAAGGCGTGCACATTTTTGGTGATCTTTGGCTGGCCTAATCAAGGTATTACAATAATATGGATTTTGGAATTTTGCTCATGGCCAGCTAGGCTACTTTTGCTGCTTCTTTTTTAAAAACAAAAAAGATACTCTCATTCTCATTCTCATACTGCCGCACTTCTCCTGCTGCCATCTGTAAGGACTGGAACAAG
The DNA here is from genome assembly GCF_023053635.1 of Elgaria multicarinata webbii. NCBI lineage: Eukaryota > Metazoa > Chordata > Lepidosauria > Squamata > Anguidae > Elgaria > Elgaria multicarinata. Next base: position 25,582,267 of record NC_086179.1, on the reverse strand, counting down.
ATAATGCACAGAAGGTGTGTTTTGAACACTCAAACAAGCTATATGAATATTATTAAACAGTGTGGTCTCATATAAAATAGCTTCCTATATTCCTAACCTAAATCCTTTGCTACTAAGTGTACAATCCTATGCTTGTTAAGACAGGAAAAAAAAATCCTACAACTGCCAGCAGTCCTTAGCTGGCTGGGGAATGCTGGGAGTTGTAGGACCTTTTTTCCTACCTAAACATGCATAGGATTGCATCCTATGTGAATTGTTAGGGTGGCCATATGAAAAGGAGGACAGGGCTCCTGTATCTTTAACACTTGTATAGAAAAGGGAACTTCAGCAGGGGTCATTTGTATGCATACAGCACCTGGTGAAATTCCCTCTTCACCACAACAGTTAAAGTTGCAGGAGCCTTGCCCTCTTTTGTATCTGGTCACCAGAATGCATAGCTATTGCAGGTTTAACTGTTGTGATGAAGAGGGAATTTCACCAGGTGCTGCATGCATTCCAATGACACCTGCAGAATTTCACTTTTTTAATACAACTGTTAAAGATACAAGAGCCCTGTGCTCCTTTCCATAGGGTCACCCTAGAATTGTACCTCCATTTTTGCATCTTCTGCATGACCTCATGGCTTTCATCAACTTGAAGCTTTACAGCTCACGTACTAGGAAACTAAAAAAAAAGTCTCTTTGAGATGCCTTGTTTGTGTGCACGTGTCAGTGGGAGGATGCTAAAGTTAAGTCAAATTTTAGTAGAGAAGTCACACATATACATACCACATTACATACCAGCCCTTGTTTGGCAACACCTGCTTTTGCCTTATGTTCCCTGCAGCTCCAGGGAATGGGAGGCCTGCACCTGTCCTCCTCCTCTCCACATGTAGGCAGAAGCCAGTTTCAGGATGACTGGGAGCCACTCATGTGACAGAGTTGCCAAACCAGCAAATGTTAATTAGTAAATTTGGAATGATGCAATACAAGGGAGTGTGGAGTGGGAAGGAATCCATTCGGTTGCATTTCAATGTGCACCAACTTAATTTGCACTTCCTGAACCGATACAAGGACAGTAATGCAGTTATTCTTTGCTATGCGCCCTTCTTTGAATTTTATGATGCAGTTCTCCAATCAAAAAAGGAACAGAAGAATGCATACATTAGGGGAAAGCGTTCACAAAAATGCATACATTATTAATGAAAAGAATGTACAAAAGCATTATCTTAAAGAAAATGGCTTGCAAATATGTGTAGATTGGGAAAAATTGCACACAGAAATGCATGTGGTCAAAGAAAAGAGCATGAAAACGCAAGCACATTTTCCTGCAGACTTAAATAAATAAATCAGGAGCTGATGCAGAAATGGGACACAACACAGTTAAGCCTGGAAACATGTAAAAATGGAGAGAAACCAAAATGGTCAGATTCATTCACCCCTCATGGGGATTGACCACTTGCAAGCCCCTTATGCACCATTCTGTCACACGTGTTCTACAAGGATGAATTGAAAGAGGGACAAACAGACAATCAAAGGAATGAAGAAATCCGACAAGTGAGGATGTTAAAAAGACCTGGACTTCAGAAGGGTTAATCTGGGACAGAACGAGAGCATCAGGTTAAAAGAGAACATGAGTATAAAAAACAAGTGGATTATAGACTACCCATGAATAAATTTGAAGTTGTTAATCCCAACAGCAAAGGGTTAGAAATCCTGTCTCTGTTGAACAATTGAAAGAGAGATTATGACTGGGATGAATTGGATATACAATGCTGATGATGAGATGTTGGATAGTGAAGTGTAATCGGTCACCTGGATGGCATGGCACCAGGACCCAGAAGATGGGAGTTCAGTTGTTAATATTCTGCCAGCTCAAGTGCAGGCACAAGTACCTTGGGTGGGTGGGGAGGCAGGAAAATGCAGGCAGATGGAAGGCAGAACACCCACTAGTCGGTTGGCAGTACAGAAACGATGAACTAATGACCTCGCTCAAAAACAGACTGACCAGCAACCGCATTAGCGCAGGGTGCAAAAGCCCAGGAGTTCCTGTTCTGCTGGGCTTCCAGTCTGATCCCCAGGACACCTTACACAGTGCAACAGATTTCCTGTTTCACCTTGAGTAGATTTCCCCCATGACTCCATTTCTCAGTCTCTTTGATGGAGGAAGGTTTTCATCCTGTATCTCAATAATGCTGTGAACTTCAGTTCGTTATGACTTGCAAAAGCACTGTTGCGATCTTGGATTGATAGTCAGAATAGGCGAGCGGAAAATCGGATTTATACATTTTCCTGTGCTGGGTGAGTGGTTTCTCCCAGGAACACAAATAAAGATTACAGCTTTACATATCATCTGAAAGAAGCAATCAGAGGCAGCCTGAAAGAAAGGGAGCTGAGGAAATTCATCAACAAACTTTCTCAGGGTCTTTTCACTTTCTGCTTTGGTTCAGATATGGGGGTGGGGGAGAAGAATAATAGAAGAAGAATCATAGAACAGTAGAGTTGGAAGGGGCCTATAAGGCCATCGAGTTCAACCCCCTGCTCATTGCAGGAATCCACCTTAAAGCATCCCTGACAGATGGTTGTCCAGCTGCGTCTTGAAGGCCTCTAGTGTGGGAGAGCCCACAACCTCCCTAGGTAACTGGTTCCATTGTTGTACTGCTCTAACAGTCAGGAAGTTTTTCCTGATGTCCAGCCAGAATCTGGCTTCCTTTAACTTGAGCCCATTATTCCATGTCCTGCACTCTGGAATGATCAAGAAGATGTCATGTTCTTTCCATCCCCAATATTTATTTATTTATTACATTTTTATACTGCCCAATAGCCGAAGCTCTCTGGGCAGTTCACAAAAATTAAAACCATGAAGAACATAATAAAACAACCAACAATATAAAAACAATATAAAAAGCACAACCAGGGTAAAACCACACCACAGAAATTGATATAGGTTAAAATATGGAATTAAAACAGCAACATTTAAATTTAAGTTAAATTAGGTGTTAAAATACTGAGAAAATAAAAATATGTTTGCAATTTTGGTAAATTCTTATAAAAGATGAATGGAAACTAAAGTCTCACCCACCTGCACTGGCCAAATTCAGTAGATACAGCTATTCCTAGCATGGAGAAGATCATGTTTACCTGCTTACCATGGAGATGTTAAAGGTGAAGAGTCCTTTTAAAAAATAAAAAGAGGTGGGTACCCTGATTCAGCACTAACATGGTTAAATACTCAGCATCCTCAATAACTGTATCCTCACAGCACTGCATTCTGAAATCATCCATGCTTCTCAGAGATTTATAGTAATGATTCTACAATCTTCCCACTGAGAGGTTAGGAACAGGGTCCCCAATTTTTTTCAATCAGTGGGCACATTTGGAATTTTGACTGTATGTCATGGAAGCTCTCAAAAAAATAGCTGCCATGGCAGGGGCATGCCAATTCATAAAATGGCCACCTTGGTGGACTCATTTCCCAGAAGGCAAACTGGTAAGACTAAAAGGACAAGTATTTGCCCAAAAGCCTACATACAGGGCAGAGGTGAAGTCTACACTCCAAAACACAAAGCCACTCTTTTGAACCCGAATAAAGATGGTGCTAGAGAGCAGTGCTTTGCTTAACAGCATGTCAGCCTCCCAGTAAAAAATAAAAAATAAAAAAAATCAATAAAATCAATTAAATACACTTAAGCAATTTAAAAAAAATCAAGAGAGGTGGGGAGCCTGGTGGAAGCCAAGAGAGGTGTACATGGACACGATGTTAGAAACTCCAGAACTAGGACAAGAGGTAATAGCTTCAGTCTATCTAAAGTAAATTGCACTCAAGTCCTGTTGAAATCAATATGTTGTGTGTAATGTAAAAATGTAATGTGTGAAAGACATGGACATGTCTGTAAATGTCATTATTTGATTACTATTTTTCTTTAATCCCACCATTTCTCCAAAGAGTTTAAGGTGGCATATGTGGTTCTCTTCCTTCCTCTTATCTTCAGTATGAACCCTATGAAGTAGTTCATTTATTTCTCAGAATCACTGACCCAAGGTCGAACTTCATGCCTGACTTAGGATTTTTACCAAAGACTCAACAAGTCTAATTGGACCCTCTAACCCAGTGTTCCTGAACCTGGTACCTTCCAGATGTTTGGGACTTCAACTCTCAATGGTCAGGAATTCTGGGAGCTGTTCCTTAAAACATCTGGATGGCATCAGTTTGGGGAAGGCTGCTCTAACCACTGCATCACAGTGTTTTATGTCACTTTGCCAGCAGGTTTGGGCTGGCTATAGCTCCAGGATGGGTGAACATGGCTGCAGTGGAGGCTTGTGGCTTTAATTTCAGTGTGGCTGTGAATCCATTGTGGGTTTCAGCCAGAACCAGCCAGAACTTTAAGAGAGGTCTCCAAAGTGCTGGACACCAAACCCCAAATAGGTTCAACACCTTGGATAGCTCCTTAAAGTTTGTAACTGCAGCCAAGAATGGCTCTGGGCATGATGCTACATTATGTCATAAGAGCCTTCCCCATCCAGATGTCTTTCAGATGTATTGGATTGCAAGCTCCATCATCCCCATACCATTGGCCATGCTGTCTGCAGGATGGGGAAGGCTTTGATCTAGCATCATTCCCAGGAGGCATAATTGAGGAGAAAATGGGCCAAAGTATAGGAACAGCCATTGCTCCCCTGCTCACCCACCCACCCACAGTAATCTGTCTAGTAAGGAGGTTACTTCATCCAGTAGAGGCTGGTGGCTCTGATGTCAGTGGGGTTGTTGTAAATCTATTCTGGGTTTCAGTGAGAGCTAGGCACAAATCTAAAGGAGTGATCCACAGTGCTGAACCCGATCCTGAAAGTGGTTCAGCAACTTGGATAATTCCTTTCAAATGTGCTGGTTCTGACTGAAACCCAGAATGGATCCCCAGCCCCACTGATATTGGAGTCACCAACCTCCACTGCATTGATGGCAGACATGAGTTTGTTGCCCCATAATGTGTGACTTGGCCTTTAGCACTCTGCTCTATCTGGTCTGTCTGACTCTGGGTCTTTGGATGAAAAAAGAATAGCATTGTTGGCCTGGACGTCTATCCTTGCTTGCATTTGTTGTGTGTAGGGTGTAGTTGGACCATTTCCAGCTTCCTCCTCTTCCCCACCCTGCCCCACTGGCTTCAAGAGGCTCAGTGTCACAGTGCATGTGAGCCCCCTGGTGTATCTTAATGGGCGGATGGCAGTAGAAAGGCATTTGGTGAAAGCTCGTAGCGTAAACAATGCCTGATGTCATTTGGATATGAGTACAGTAATAGCAGCTGATGCTGCTTTGTGGTTCAGGAGTAAATATGCCACGCAGAGATCTCAGGAACAAATCCAATGCTGAAGGCGGAGAGGGAGGGAGCTTCCTTCCACGTTACCATACAAGCCCTGTTAGCTTCCCATTTCGCCTCTCTGTGGAATGAATGATGGGCTCCCCGCACATTTCAGCACAGCCTCTTTGTCTGCACAGCCAGAGCTCAGCAGGAAAATATATACGTTAGTGAGATCCCACTTGGGTTATGCGCTGTGCAACATAATGCCAGGAAAACCAGGCTACTGGGATTGAAATTGACTCAACTCCATTGAAATCAACAGGGCGAAAAACAATTGCTGCATTCTGAAGGGATGGACAAATAAGTTTATTTCAGATCGTTATTTCACATTTACAGGGGTTCATGCACAACCCTATTCTGTCCCATTTCTATATTCATCTGTGATTATTAGTTTTTAAATTGGGCACAAAAATCCACATTTCCATACGAAGTGTTTTCCCCTCAAAATATGAATGTTTAGGACAGTCTGTCTGGGTGCTAGAGCAGACCAGGACAAGTAGGGACCCTATTATTATTATTATTATTATTATTATTATTATTATTATTATTATTATTAATCATCCCATCTTTTCCCCAATACTGGGCCTTAATGCACCAGCTTGGTGGGCCATAAGTTATGTAGGCCTGGGTTAGAAGGTTGGGCATGGAACTACGGACCTTAGATTCCAGCCCCCTATTTGTCATGGGCTTCAGCTGTGACACCCACCTTAGTTCATGTCGGGAAGTGCAATTGGGAGTGGCCAGCATAGGAAGTTGCCTTTCTTATAGTAGGGGTGGTGTTAAGAACATGAGACAGTGGTGGGGAATGTGTGGCCCTCCAGATGTTGTTGGACTGCCACCCCAATCAAACCTAGATGGCATTACCAATGGAGGGGGATAGGAGTAGCATTCCAATGATACCTGGAGTCCTGCACATTCCCTGCCCCTGATATAAGAAGAGCCCTGCAGGATCAGACCAAAGGCCTATCTGGTCTACCATCCTATCTCCCACAGTGGCCAACCAGATGTCTCTGAGAAGCCAACGAGCAGGACATGAGGGAACTAGTCCTTTCCTCCTGTCTCCCAGTGCCCTGTATTTAGAGAGCCAGTGTGGTGTAGTGGCTAGAGTGTTTGACTGGGAGTTGGGAGATCCATGGTTCTCAGCCATGGAAGCTCACTGGGTGACTTTGGGCCAGTCATAGCATCTCAGCCCAACCTACCTCACAGGGTTGTTGTGAGGATAGAAATGGAGACAAGGACTATGTATGCCACTTTGGGTTCCTTGGAGGAAAAAAGGTGGGATATAAATGTAATAAATAAATAAATTTAATAAATATTCAGAGGCGTGCTGCTTCTGATCCCAAAAGTTGTTTATTACTCTCCAAGTTCTCAGGCAGAGAGTGTCATGTTTCCCAGCTATGACTCATCCCCTGGCTCTGAAGAGGCAGAGGAGATTCCCTCCATTAACCCAACTCCTGCCAGGCCAGGACCTTCCAGGCCAGAGGCTGAACCTCTACCTGACTCCTTAGATACATAGAATTATTTGCCCATTACAGCCTTCACATACATCTTGTAGGAGCCAGCAGCTTCAAACTAGGCAATAGTTATTTAAGAAACAAATTGTTTCTCTGAGGGGGTGGACCTAACTTCAGGTCTTGAGCTGCTGCCCTTTGTAAGACTTTAGAAAACCTTTGTCTGTTGCTGAGATAACAGCTTACCTTGACCGAGTCTCAGTTAATGTGAAGCTGGCCAAGGTTCTGAAAGACCCTGTCTGGTTTAACCTTGCCTTGCTATTCAGCGCACCAAACATGACTTGACCAGACTTGCCAGATGCAATGGGATTTGACCCCACTTGACCTGACTAGATGTGACCAGACTTGCCCTGATGGGGATCTTGTGTTGACCCTCCTTTCTTGTATGTGCCTTGAATCAAGTTGGACAGAACACATAGAGAGACTTGCTACTCAGGAACTAGGAGATGCCAAATATTGGATCTGGGACCTTCTGGATGCAAATCATGTGCTCTACCACTGAGCTATTGGCATTCTCAGTGAAAATGCACCATATGTGGATATCCTGATAGAGTCATGCTTGGAACCTGCCACCCAAATGGCCATCTGCTCACTCCATTGTAGATCTGCCAACAACAACTGCAACAACAACTGTTTCCTGTGCCATTTAAGAATGTCTTGTGTTTTCAATAGGCTGTGAAAGCGTCTTAGGTGTAAGCAAGATAGTGGATATGAATTAAGCCCTTGTTCAAGCTTCCAAGAGCTACTTTACAGGAAAGATGAATTTGAGTGGGGATTTGAACCTAGGTTCTTCTCAGATCACACCTGACTTGTTGGCTTTTCCTTGGAGGAAATATATTCCCCACAATGGGCTAATTTCATGAATGAAATGGGAGTAGACCCTGAATCCCGCACTTCCTCTCATCTGCACTGCATGAGGTGGCAAATCTACCTATCTATCCAAAATCCTTACAAGCTAAACTCTGTTTGATCAAAAGATAACTAATGCTCCAATCTAATCTCCCTAGACTGTTTTCTGCCATTGCTATATATTTTTCTTCTAATTTTGATTTAGCCTCCTATCTAATCTCCCTGCTTGATCTTTCCAATCTATCCATTTCACTAAGCTGTCTGTAATATTACTAATTTAGTTAATATCAGGGTTTCCAAAGCACTTATTAGGTTGCTTCTACAGATGATGAAACTCCTGTCTCCTTTTCCTTTTCTCGTGAAGTTGCGATCCATCTTTTATATTGTGCAGAATGGAATTCAAAACATTGCGAGCATTTATTCCTTTTAAGCTGAGCGGTGAATTGCTCTGTAGTGCTGCTAAAGCAGAGTGCTTGATACAGAACTATGAAGTAAGGTGCCACTTATGCATCATCAAAAAAGAGGGCAAAAGAGGACATAGAAGTGTATATCATTTACATATGCTAAATGATATGTATAGATGCAAATGTAGAAATCAGGGGCCTTGGCAGAAATAATTTAAATCCAATATATAATTTAAATATGATATTTAATTTAAATACAGTATAGAAATATTTAAATACAAATATATTGCATCTCACCATGCTGGAGAAGACCAGGTGCCAGTATGCCTGCTGTCTGGGTACTGTTTATTGGCAATTTCTTCCTTCTGTTCTTCCTGTTCTTCCTTCTTAAGGCTATCTTTAAAATTGCTGTTCAAACCAAATATCTTATATAAGAATATGGTAGTGTAAGTTTTATTACTTGAGATCTACCAGACCGATTTTGCTCATTTTAATTTTAAACTGAAGCTTGAGCAGTGTAGACATGCAAAAAATTTCAAACTTCAAAAAAAATCCAAAGCTTGAGTTTTGGGCAACTCAGGAAGGGCAAGGGATGAGGCAAATGGAAGGTTAATGCATATGCCCCACATGTTTACTCCTAGGAGGTCTTAGAGGGCTGGGCCAATGAAAGGACGAGCGCAGAATGTTGGGAAAGGGGCGAAGGAAAGTCAGTTGGTGATAGCTAGAGGAGGAGGAAGAGAAGTTAAGGAGAAAGAGCTAGAGAAGTCTTACATCACGTGTTTTTCAACCTCAAACTTCATGAAATGGTAAACAATCTTTCTTAAAAGAACATATTTTCCCCACCTGAGCCAGTTTATTTGTAGTACGTATATTTTAAAAGTGTAAAGTTGCTCAAGTCACAAGGGAAATGGATAAACATATTTTTGGCCAATCATTCTCAGATGACTAGCCCCAGTGACGATACAAGATTTGCACTGGTCTTCCAAGAATGAGCTTCACAAAATTGACTTATGAATGAACACATGTGAAACTGATATGGACTGAAATTAGAGTGATCTGTCCTCCCCAGATGTGTTCTGTCAACATTGGTCACTAAAGTAGCATTGTTTTCCAATTCTTATTTAATCATCCAAGGAGCCAAAATGATGTCACAAAATACATCCGGGTCACAATGGGCCTGTAGCCAGCGGTGGGCTGGGTGGGCATACCCCCTCCTCCAATTATTGTTTTTTCAACAAACAAATACCTTTTTAAAAGTTTACAGTTTTGTCTTTAAAAAGCCTGCAAACCATATGAACTGCCTCCTACTTCTTTGGCAGCCCCCACCCCAGAACATTCAGGCTGGCTACAGTCCTGGGTCACAATAAACCTCTTGGTAACTAATCTGTGTAGCCCCACATTATCTGAGACTACATGAATTGGTTGCATTATCTGTAATAATAAACCAGAACATTTAGGCTCCAGTTTGTGGAGGCCCTGGAATAAGTGCCCTGGGAGGTGAGAGAACCTCCTCTGTCAGTTGGCCTCAGCACGCTCACCTAGCATTGGGGGCAGGGGAGCTGCAGAAACAGAGCACCACAAAGCACCAGGCCTCTTGATTTAGCCACCATTTTAATTTCCCACAATGCCTCAGCCCAGAAGAACACTATTGGGTATTGTGGGAAATTAAAATGGAGGTTACACCCAGCTTGTCTTAGCAGGCCTCAGAAGTGGGCCAGCTGTCCAAATATGTCAGATGTTAACGTTGCCACCTTTTACCTGCCGCCAGGGCTCATCTTGATCATAAGTAGCTTCGTTATTGTTCTGACTCATGGATGTTGAACCTCTTTGAGCCTGAGGGCCAAATCCTATTTTGGAGACAGTTTCAGGGGCTGCATTCAAGTGGGGGATAGGGCTGAAAATGCCCTTTTAACCAGTTTTATGTATTGTACTGTTGTATTTAATGTTGTTCCCCACCTCAGTCCAGAGGGAGAGACTGGTAAGAAATTATTATTATTATTATTATTATTATTATTATTATTATTATTATTGAAGAATTTCAATCTTTTAAAATGGGGGAAATGCACAAAAGCCAAGGAACTACGGAATGATTGGAGCTTAGGTAAAATGGGGTGGGGCCAGGGCCAGGTGGCGTGGTCATCTGGGGAATCCCATTGGGCTGGATATGGCCCCAGGCAGGCCAGATTTGGCAAGTGAGGTTTGCCATCCCTGTACTAATTGGTAACACTTCGTCTCATTATACGACCCGGAAGAGCTTCAGACCATCCTGGGAGCTGTACAAAATGGCTGGTGAGAGCCCACCCGTGTGTAAATGGAACAACCCTCCTGTGTGTGGAATTAGCTGGCAGGAGACATTCTGCATTGCAAATCTCAGGAAACTGAAATCTATTTCTGTTCGTTCCACAGTATGGCCTTCATACTTTTCTGTGTTTCGCAACCCTTATTTAGCAAGTCTGGCTTTTTGCTGAACCAGCGGGAGTTGGAATGATCCAATTCTATATGGAAATTGTCTTGTCTCTGGAGCGGTCTTTGGCCGACATCCAGGGGAAGCTGCTTTTTCATGCAAGCAATTTTGAGCACATAGACCTGAGCCTTGTCAAGACTGTCACTGGCTCATTAATTAACTATTTGGGGGAAGGTGTGCTGTACAAATGTGCCCCTGTACTTCAAATTTAAATGCCTCTTAAATTCTTCAACCCCACTAGAACTGCTATCCTTTATCCTGGATACAGGTTTGTTTGTTTTTGGCTTAGGTTTGCTTGGTCAAAGGTGGTCATCTCTGTAGCATCATAGCTCCAGACTGGATAGTGCTGATCTCTTTTCTTCCTTTGGGTTTTAACCCAACCAACTGCTAAATGAAATTTAAGAATCTTCTTGTTTAGACATCGCCTTAAAAGCCACTTTAAAAGCAACTTCTTCACACAGTTCATAGTAAAACTATCAGATTCACTGCCACAGGATGTGGTGACGGCCACCAATTTGGATGGCTTTAAAAGGGGGTTGGATACATTTCTTGAGGAGAAAGTTATCAATAGCTAATAGTTCTGATAGCTACGTGCTACCTCCAGTATCCAAGGCAGTAAGCCTATATGTACCAGTTGCTGGGGAGCATGGGTAGGAGGGTGCTGTTACATCGTGTTCTGCTTTGTGGGTCCCTGGTTGACAGCTGTTTGGCCACTGGGTGAACAGAGTGCTGGACTAGAGAGACCCCTGGTCTGATCCAGCATGACACTTTTTATGTTCTGCAAGAAAGTAAAATAAGAGGGAGAAAAAAAAGAAAGGAAGAAAAAAAGAAAGAAAGAAAGATCAATTTTAAAATATTGTAATGGGGAGCTGGAGATAAAATTTTGTTCTTCTTTATATTCGTTGATCTAGTACACCATAGGGGAGCTCTTAACTTATGCTAATGCGATTCTCCATTTTTATATTCTTGTATTTTTGTTTACTATTTTTATTTTATTTTAAACTCCCTATTGTTATTGTGTTTATATTAGCTCATCTTCTTACTTGTATTCTATCTTTCTAATTATATCAAATTGTGATGGCTTATCGCTTTTAGCAATAAAGATTTCATTCATTCAAAGAGAAAGAGAGAGAGAGAGAGAGAGAGAGAGAGAGATGAATGTTCCATTTCTGTTCTCTCTGCATCAGTATCATGTAGTTGTATTCACACATACAGCAAAGTAGGCTTCTCTCCATTCCTGTCTCATGTCTATATGTTTTTCTGCACATAAGCAACTAGCATATTCAGGAGAAGGATTCAGTCTTAGGGAGCAGCTTCCCTTATTTATTTATTTTTTTACTTACTTCAGGGGATTTATATCCCACCTTTTCCCTCCAAAGAACGCAAGGTGGCATACATAATCCTCCTCCTCCTCCTCCTCTCCATTTTATTCTCACAACAAAAACCCTGTGAGGTAGGTTGGGCTGAGAGTCTGTGACTGGCCCAAAGTCACCTGGTGGGTTTTCATGGCTGAGTGGGGACTAGAACTCAGATCTCCTGACTCCCAGTGCAACATCTTAATCACTGCACCACACTTGACTTTCAGATTTCACTCATTGCAAGGAGCTCCAAAAGGATCTCTCCAAACTGGGAGAATGGGCATCAAAATGGCAAATGCAGTTCAATGTAAGCAAGTGTAAAGTGATGCCTGTTGGGTCAAAACATCTTAACTTCACCTATACACTGATGGGATTTGAGCAAGCAGTGACTGACCAAGAAAGAGATCTTGGGGAAGTGCTGGATAACTGGATGAAAATTTCAACTCCGTGTGCAGCTGCCATGAAAAGGGCAGACTCCATGTTAGGCAGAATTAGGAAACAAATTGAAAATAAACTACCAATATCATACTCTCCTTATACAAAACTATGATGTGACCGCACTTGAAATACTGTGTACTGCTCTGGTCACCTCACCTAAAAAAGAATATTGTAGAGCTGGGAAAAGTGAAGAAAAGGACAACTGAAATTATCAAGGAGCTGGAGGTTGCAACAGCTGGGATTGTTTAGCTAGGAGATAAGGCAAGTAAGAGGAGACTTGATAGAGATGTACAAAATTATGCAAGGTGTGGAGAATGTGGATAAAGAGACATTTTCTCTCTCTCCCATAATACTAGAACCCAGGGTCTTCCCATGAAACTGATTGGTGGGAGCGTCAGGACAGAAAAAAGGAAGTAGTTCTTCACACAGCACATAGTTAAACTTTGGAATTCGCTGCTGCAAGATGTAGTGATGGCCACAGATTTGGTTGGCATTAAAAGGGGAATGGACAAATTCCTGGAGGAAGAGACTATCAATGGCTACACGTTCTGGTGGTTATATGCTACTTCCAGCATCAGAGGCACTATGCCTAAGTACGCCAATTGCTGGAGAACATGTTTCACTTCAGTCACTGTGTGAATAGAATGCTGCACTAGATGGGACCCTTGGTCTGATCCAATATGGCTCTTCTTATGTTCTTAAGCACCATTCCTGTGACCCTTAAGGCAAATGCGCTGAGAACTTATATTCCCATTTCAAAGTTGCATTTTGGTGCAAGGAACCAAGAGGAAAGCAGGTACACCAAGCCAGTAAACCAAAAGAAAAGTTATGCAGGTTGAAGGGGAGATTTTGATTTGGAGGACATGGGCTGATCTAGGGTGACCCTATGGAAAGGAGGATAGGGCTCCTGTATCTTCAACAGTTGTATAGAAAAGGGAATTTCATCAGGTGTCATTTGTATGCATGCAGCACCTAATGAAATTCCCTCTTCATCTCAACAGTTAAAGCTGCAGGAGTCCTGCCTTCTTCAGCTAGAGTGACCAGATACAAAAGAGGGCAGGGCTCCTGCAGTTTTAACTGTTGCAATGAAGAGGGATTTTACCAGGCGCTGCATGCATACAAATGATACCTGGTGAAATTCCCTTTTCAATACAACTATACAGGAGTCCTGTCCTCCCTTTCACATGGTCATCCTAGTCTGACCCAGCATGGCTCTTCTTAAATCCTTAACTTACCAAATCTGAAACTCTATATTTTTTATCTTTGGTTTTAATTGACACAACTATGACAAAGTGCAGATATACTAAAGCTGCCTTCCAGATCTGATGCTCTTCAGCTGTTCTGGGCTACAACTGCCAGCACTCCTGAATCCTGATCATCAACCATAGTGACTGGGGCTGATGGAAGTTGAAGGCCAAAACATCTCAAGGGCACCGTCCTGCACTAAAAGGTGACCAATCCAGGACAGACCTTTGAGGAAAAGGCTGGAGGTTTTCTCGTAATTTATCCTCCTGTGTAATCATTCATCCTTGTGACTGAATTTTCAGAAGACAATGTATATCGTCAAAGGTGACTGCCCCCTCCCCCACCAGCAGCCTGTGGCCAAAGCTCTGGAGGCCCTGCTAGGCAGCTGCGAGAGGGTAGTAATGATGAGGAAGATAATGGCTTCTTTTGGCCTAATAGATCTCGGCAGTATAATTTCCCCCGGTGAAAATAAAAAGGAATAAATCTTTAAAATATTGCTAAATCAATAGCCAGTGGCAAAGGGGCTGCTATAAGACCCGTGGAGTCCTATTATTTCTTAAATGGTATACTTAGGACTCCAAATGGAGGCCTTGCTGAATCTCCTTTCATGGGGCTTTACGTACCCTGTTTTAAAAATCAAATCAACTGTTGGACAAGCTGGTCGATGCGGATGCTGTGCGCAGTTTCCAAAATTTAAAGATACCCAGATTTTTTATTTATTTATTTAAGGATTTTTAAGGATTCAGCCAAAAAAGGCTCTCACAGCAGCTTACAAAAGTATTTCTTGACAGTCCCTGCCCACAGGCTTACAATCTAAAAGACATGACACAAAAGGAAAGGGGATTGGGAGGGAGGAGGAGGAGGAGGGAAAGGAAAGCAAATTCAGGCACTACAATCTTAGTTGTAAAGTTCAGCAGTTACAGTTGACAGCAGGAGGGAGGGGGGCTCTCAGCTGGAGCTGGACCCAGGCATGGTGGAGAGGTGCCTGGCTGCTGCTTCCTCCCTCACTGGTGGCTTCTCCAGAGACAGTTCTCCAGATGCTCCGCCCTGTGAACTGGAATTGGCCAGGCAGCTCTTCCCTTTCATTCTGATGGAACTTTGAATATGGTGGTGGGTGGTGGTAACACAATGATGGTTCACACATTTACGTGCACATCGTCTGTTCTCTCCGTTTGAGGGTTGGTGATTACATGCGTGGGCTGCGTGCATCCCAAAGTGTTGTATCTGAGGTGGTATGAAAATTCTATCTGCGGCATTAATTCTGCCATGGTAGCCCCCTTCAATCCATGGCCAAAGCTAGATCGGGTGAAATCCCGGGGCGATCCCCGGGATTGTCCCTGTGCATTCACATAATCACAGCGGATCCTGGCATCAGGGAGGGATGATCCCTCCCTTGCTCTGGGATCTCGCCCTACCCTTTGAGCCCAGTTTTTCCGCAGTCCCAGGCTGATCCTGAGACCATGGAATGTGTGGCCGAGCATCGTGGTTTGTCCTGGTTCCTTGCAGTTCCTCATGAGGAGCCAGGAGCCACGCATGGGGCGCAGAGCTCCTCAGGAGCACTGTGCCCATTGGGGGTGGGGTGGGGGAGTGGGGATTTTTTTTTTAAAAAAACTACTTTTTGTGCACGAGCACTGGTGCGCATCTTCTCCTTTAAGGAAAAAACCAAAATGGCGGCTGCGACGCCTCTCCCTCTGAGGTCATCGCACGCCACGTGTGGACAGAGGGGGAGATCTCACGATAAAAAATATCACGAGATCTTCACCCCTCCATTCCGCTAGACTGGTAGGTCTAGTTAAGGCCAAGGTCAGTTGTTGCTTGATGGTGCAGTTATCCATTGAAGTCACAATCCCCTGCATGTGTAGACAAAAAAAAAAAAAAGTGTTACACCTCCCAGCACTGAGAGTTGTAGGAGTTTTCTCTCTCTCTTTACACATGCATAGAATTCTTCCCTGAAGTTTCATAAACTTCACTTTTTTGATTTCAGCTTGTCTGTTTTATCCTCAGTTTGGTTAGCAGACACTTTTATAAGAACTGGAAATAAGTATTGTGGAAGTTTATCTTCCAGTTAAGTGTGCTGCTTCTGGATTATTAGTCATTTCCTCTGTTTTATGTTTAATGTCTCCACTTTTAATTTTGTAATACATTGGATTTCTCTCTCTTTGTTATATTGTGATGACCTAGGGTCCTAAACAATAAAACTAGATTGGTTGGTTGATTGATGCCATTATCAAGTGAGAAACATGTATGTATGTATAAACCAGCCCCACAATACTGAGAGAAAGGCCCTCTGTGCATGTTTAGAGGCACTGAGCTCCGGCACTAAAAGCAATGCCTGGAACTAAGCCACAGTCCCCCTAGCTCATTTTATTTTCTTGTTTTATTAATAGATTTCTGTATTATCCTTTGACACCAGTTTCCAGAAGTGCGGTTCGCCAGAAGTACAATTTAAAACAAGAAAACGTAACAATAGGAAAATACACACCATCATCATCGCAAAACAACAAACCAGCAATTAAAAGCAGCATGAAGACCTAATCAAACAATTAAAAGCTTTGGAGAATAAAAATAGCTTTTGCTTGGTGCAAAAAGATCCCAGTGCTGGGGGAATTTCTGTAGGCTGAGAGATCCAGAGATGGGGTGCTACAGCCAAAATTGGTAAAGACTGATCAAAGTTCTACCACTACTATCTTCACAAAAGGTTTGTCCCCCACAAGGCAGTAGAGAATTTGAGGTGCTGGCGGGGGGGGGGGGGGAGAAACAAAACTAAATTGACTTTCAGTGGGGTGTGTGAAGTACTTATAATGTGATGGTAGTGCAGTCATAGTAGACTTCCCCAACCTGGTGACTTCCAGATGTGTTCAATTGCAACTCCCATTATCCCCTGCTCATTGGCCATGCTGCCTGGGAATTATGAGATTTGAAGCCCTACACATCTAGAGAGGAGCAGGTTGGGGAAGGTTTTGATGTAGCATGATTCCCAGGGGGGCATAATTGAGGAGAAAATGCAGCCGTCTCCCCCAGCCCATCAGTAATCTCTCTAGTAAGGAGGCTACATCATCCAGTGGAGGCTGGTGGCTCTTATGTTGTTGGGGCTGTAAATCCATTCTGGGGTTCAGTCAGAACCAGCCAGAACTCTAAAGAAGTTAGCCACAATGCTGAACCCTATCCCCAAAATGGTTCAGCAGCTTGGTTAACTCCTTTAGGATGTGACCGAAACCCAGAATGTATTCCCAGCCCCACTGAAACTGGAGCCACCAGCCTCCACTGATGTTATTACATAGTACTGTTCCGAGGCCTCCAATTTCAGAGCATATGGAGGAAAGCATTGACAGATGAATTTCATTTATTGCATTTTTATACTGAAGCTCTCAGCGGTTTACAAAAATTAAAACTACAACAATATTTAACAATGTACTAATCAACAATATCACAATAATAATAATATACTAAATACAAGTTTACAGCAAAACAGACCAGATAAGAAGATAAAGAAAAGAAGAAAAAAAAACTTGGTTGGAACAGTGTTTCTCCCCCTGAAGCAGCACCTCCCAACCTTCAGCTCCAGCCTTGCTTTTAGAGTCTCCAGGTGGTGGTGGTGTGGGGGAAGGGGAGCAGGTGGAATAGCTCACCCTTGATGGAACAGCATTTCTCCTCCTGAATCTCAGTGTGCTGTAGCTCGGCTGGCAGTAAGTCTCTAAGGAGGGAGCCAACTGGGAAATAATTGCATACATTACATTTGTGTGTCGCGGGGCTGGGAGTAGATGAAGCTGGCATTGCTAATGGGACCAAGTTGAAGGTCTGTCCTGGGCTGACCCTGTACAAGGGCTAACCTAATAGGCTCAAGTAATTTATCTCTTGAGGCAGAATCTCTCTTTCTCTCTCAGGACGTTTGATAACCCTTGCTGTGGGCATCACTCAGTGTCTTCTCAAGGTTACATGCTTACCAGCTCAAGGGCAGAGCCTTCTCCAAGTGAACCTTATGGAGTTTTTTCTTCAGTTGCATGGAACAAGAGAAATACATACAGGCAGACCATTCCATGGGAAACATTCTTGAAGTAGCAATGGATTGCCAGTTGGTGAAACAGGGCGTGGTTGGAATTGGGTGCAGCATCACATCCATGGGCTGATGTTGGAGTCCCAGCATCCCAACAGGACCCACTACTGATGGTGTCTGTGGGACCTCTTCTTTCTTTCTTTCTTTTCTTTTTTTTAACCCCACTCATACTGGCTCCAAGAGGCTGCCATCTTTATTTTCAACAGTGCAACTCTGTTTTCAACAAAGTTGAATTGCTGGTGTGTGTGTGTTGGTGTGGGTGGGTGGGAAATTCTGTTTCATGTCACAAAAATATGGCTGCCCCCATGTCAACTCAACTTCCAGAGCATTGTAAGAATATAAGAACATAAGAAGAGCCATGCTGGATCAGACCAAGGGTCCATCTAATCCAGCACTCCCTTCGTACAGTGGGTAACCAGCTGTTGACAAAGCAGGGCATGGTGCAAAAGCATCCTCCCACCCAAAAATAGTGCATACAGGCTTACTGCCTCTGATTCTGGAGGTTGCATTTAGCCATCAGGACTAGTAGCCATTGATAGCCTTCTCCTCCAGGAATTTATCCAACTCCTTTTAAAGCCATCCAAATTGGTGGCCATCACCACATCTTGTGGTAATGAATTCCAGAGTTTAACTATGCAGTGTGTGTGTGTGTGTGTGTGTGTGTGTGTGTGTGTGCGCGTGCGTGCGTGCGTGCGTGCGTGTGGGGTGGGGAGGAAACATGGCCTCCGGGAGCCACTGAAATCACAAAGGTAAGCCTTCAGCTCTCTTCACAAACTCTAGGGTGCCCCCCCACTGTAGACCCCTCCCCCAACCCAGACATCACTCCTGAATAGCATCCCTCTCTTGTCCTAACTTTGCTAGTAAGCACCATGCAGAGTAGATGGCGCTGGATACTGGTGAATTCTTGCTGGCTGTTCATGTTGTATGTGGACATTGAGGCTCAGTCATTCCAAACAGCATCTAAGATAGATGGCTGCATTTCTGGTGGGCAACTCTGGTGGCTCTGGGGGGCAATTTTAACCCCTGCAATACCCCAGGGGGCTGCACCACCACCACTGCATACTGCTTTAAATATGTGTGCCTTGTTTTAAAGCTAAATGTGGCCATTTTAAGCTACTGTTGGAGTTTGCTGCCAGAATTCGGTTGCAAGCCGAATTGTTTTGCCACTGCTGCTGCCACCACAGCAGCTAATTCAGGGGAGGCCGGGGCCACAGGTTAGGCCAGGGAGCTGCATACCACCCCTATGTATTACCCACCCCCTGTTCTAGGGCTACAGAAATTGACAAAGAAGCAGGATGTAATTGATGGTTTAATGCATGATCTGCATACTCTGCAGCTGCACAAATTTATACAGGCTCAGGACCTACTTTTTCATTCTGTTTAAAGATTGATAAGTTTGACCTAATGCCAGCTGCCTATCCTCTGTTTGCCAGCCTGATTTTCATGGCAAGTAGATCTTGCCAAGAATCAGGTCAGTGGACAAGGAAAGCAGGAAGCTTTCTTTGAAATCACACAACACGCTAGCTCACAGTGGTTGAGTGTGGGTTGTTTTGAACTGTGGATTGTTTGTTGTACTGTGGATTAGTGCATTGTCTATATGCAGCCAGGGTGGCTTGTTGACCATGCAGTGTAGCTTATTTTCTCGAACAAGCCACCTTGAGAACCCATGGTTTGTTGTTGGGTTGTTCAGGGTGGTTTACAAGCCACACTGCATGTTTAACAAGCTACCCTGGCCACGTTCAGACAACATGATAACCCACCTTGCGGAAAACCTGCTGTGTTCAGGCAACACGCTAACCCATGTTTCAACAAACAACCCATGGTTCAAAACAACCCACAGTCAACCACTGAGCCCCTGTAAGAGACAAATTATAGGAAAGCAAACGCCTTTGCTCTGTAGGCCTAGGAAGACATATATTTGGATACTGTAGAGAAGGGGTGGGCAAGTATGGTCCACCAGCGTGTTTTAAATTCACAAAGCAAGAATACTCAGAATCTCTCAACAGTTAAAGGAGGACTAATTTGCATGAAGTGATGGTGGGTACACAGTGCTTAAGGATGTAAGATATTTCATCAAGTCTACATAAAGTAGACTTTTAATGGAAGTATCCTCTTTCCTAAGCAGTCTTATTGTCTTCCCCTAAATCGTTTGAGTGTGCCCATTATATTTTCCTTTTGTAGTGCTAATAAAACTATACAACGCCGTTAGTCACATTTCCCTGCCGTGCAAATGAGAAGGGGGGAAACAGAACTTGGGACTGTGTGGCCGTGAGGGTACTTTACAGCTGAAAGAACATCAGTTGCAACATAAGAAGCAGAAACATAATGTAATTATTACAATCATCAATATTTAAACAGAAGTTAAAATTTATTTCAAGGAGGCGTGATGTTGTCTTGTCCAGTAAAGTTTTTTTTAAAAAAATTATTGTAAGAGGAAATTTCTGCCCTGCCAGCAAAATTTCTGTGGCTGATTTAATGAGACCTACAGAGCAAAGTTAGTGCATGTATACATATAAACCTAATTTAAATAGCAAATGCAGAGAGCACCGTACTATAGCACCGTACTATAGACAGGGGGGAGGGGGGAAACGTGAGAAACAGGCATTAAGGACCCACCTCTACAGCTTGAGAATGAATGAGAGTGAGATGCTGCCATCCAGCCATATCTAGTGAGGATGACATCAGGATAAAGCAGAGAATGTCTCAAATTACTTTTTCGGCAGATCTGCACAATAAAACATCTCCATCTGCATCTATCTGTAGCTTCTATAGGTATGGTCTCTTCTGAATCCGAATGTTTTGTGCCTCCCTATCTGAGCTGCATTTTCCCTGTTTCTGCTGTTCAAGGGCTCATCTACACCAAGCAGGATATTCCACTATGAAAGCAGTGTAAAAGTGATATATAAAAGGCAGGAGCCACACTGCTGCTTTGCAGCGGTATTGAAGTGCACTGACAACTGTTGGGGCCCATTGACACAGACCATGTACTGCTTCCATACCATTTTCATAGTGGAATATCCTGCTTGGTATAGATGTGTCATGGGCCCCAACAGTTGTCAGTGGACTTCAGTACCGCTATAAAGCAGTAGTGTGGCTCCTGCCTTTTATATACCACTTTCATAGTGGAATATCCTGCTTGGTGTCGATGAGTCCCAAGTGTGGTACAGCAAGAGAGTTCCCCTTACTGTATGAGCTGCGATATGCTACCCAGAGAGATGGAGGGAATTTCAACATCACAGATGTTTCTGAAGCCATTCCCTCTTCTTGGGATATGCTGTTCAGTGGGGTTGCATCCAGCTATATGGAAGAGGGATATCAAACAGAATTCTCAATTTCCTCTCAGAAAATGTAACTCCTAGGATTCATTGTGGGACACTCCAGGACATATAAACTATTATAATAGTAATAAATGTTTGTTCTCTAATGTAGGGACATTACCGGAATACGAGGGCCACTTATGAATCACCAAAAACAGGGAAAGGTATCACCAAAAAAGAGGTTATTGCTTTTATACACAATGTGTGTGTGCTAATTGACATGTATAGATGCAACTTTAGAACAAACTTTTAAAATTTAAACCGAAACGTAGGTCCAATATCACCCCAGTGCAGATGATGGTGACAGGAGCCCTGAGTGCCTGCCCGTTCAGGCTGCTGTCCAGGTGCAAACTGTGGATGGGCAAAAGTTCTTATGGGCAGGACAGCCTTCCAAATAGAAGACACCTCCAAATAGAGGGTAATCATCTGTGAAAGAGGACACACGGTCACCCTAGCCCAGAAAGAGACATGCCGATGCTATGTGTTTCCAGCAAAGCGATGCCATTTTAGGTCCCCTGTGCCGTGCACTTCCCTGCATTGTCTGGTTCAGCTGCAAGCCACTAGCCAGGAACACAGCGGATGCTGGTGGCCCTGATGTCAATGGGGCGGTGAATCCACACCGGGTTTCAGTCAGAACCAGTCAGAACTCTAAAGGAGCTGTCCAACGTGTGAAAGCATGGTGGCTCTTCAGTGAATAAAGTGGTCCAAAATGACACTCTCAAAATCTGAAAATGGTTAAGTAATCAGTCACTCTTGGATAGCTCCTTTAGACTTTTGACTGGTCCTGACTGACAGGGGGAAATCGTGTTTGCTTACCATTGCTTCTCTGCCTGCGCGTTTGTCCCTCATTACTTCCTCTATCGAAAGAGGAAGTAAACAACGTGCATGTGACCCATTCAGTGGGCTGTTTTGATCCTGCTGCTTCTCATGCACACAGCAGGAGATAGTGGCAACTTCCTTCTTTAAAAATAAATTGGACTTACTGGGGTGTTTCTTTGTCACATGAAGAAGGCTAGAAGGGGCAGGAGGCATGTGGGAGGCAGGTGACATCATGAGAGGGACTGGCGAAAATCCTTGAATGCCCAGCAATGAGCATGCAATAAAACATTTGTCTGAGGGAGCTCTGAAACCTGAAGCGGATTCACTGGCCACTGACACTGGAGCCACCAGCCTCCACTGATGGAAGCAGAGGCTGAACAGCCATCTGCCAGGAGTATGGTAGTTGCAGAGTCCTGTGTTGAGCAGGGGGTTGGACAAGATGACTTCCAAGGTCCCGTCCAAAGTTGTGATTCTGTGACATCTCTGAGATGTCGAGAATGCATCATTTCTAGTGCAAATGCATTTAAATATATGGCCATGAATACCAAGGCACAACGAAGTGCAAAACATGTCCTTTTACACACTGCAGCTGCTAGATAGATAAATAGATAGATAGATAATCTAGTGCCCGTCAATTGTTCTGCTTTCCTAGTATTGCTTTAATCTAAAGGACAGTCACTGCATTAGCTTTTTAAATCAGTGGAGGACAGGCCGTTTTAGAATACATGAATAAAGCACAGAGAATAAAATCCTCAGCAAAGTGTAAATTGGCAGTGGTGAGAGACCTTGAGCAGTGATCCTTAATATGAAAATAGGCATGTTACAAGCCTGTTTCTGTTTTGGTTTGATGAATGTTAAGGAGGTATGGCACGGAGGTCCCATTGAGCGATCGCTCCTTCTAATCGTGAACTCAGGCGGTGAGTGCCAATAGAAATGGAGCAAAAAAGGGTGCCGCTCAGAAACAAAAAGGGATGCATCAGTGATGCTTGGTGAAATCCTTGCAGAAGGACAAAAATATTTTTTTTTTAAAAAAAAAGAACCTAATAGCCCCAAAATATCCCAGTTAGGGTTTATTTTATTTTATTTTATTTTATTTTATTTTATTTTATTTTATTTTATTTATTTATTGCATTTTTATACTGCCCAATAGCTGAAGCTCCCTGGGCGGTTCACAAAAAAGGATTCAGTATGTGCAGTACCTGTGGAATATTGAGAAAATAAAAACTGGGAAAGAGATTGGAGGTGGAGAGTGAAAAATCCTGCTGGGATCTTATAGTATCCTGGATACTGTTTGCTTCCACAAGATGAGGTGATGATGGCCATGACTGAGGCCTAATCTACACCTGCAGCCCTTTCACAACGGAAGAGGGCTGCTCGCGAACATTCCCCACTTCCGTGATATGCACTCACAGGGCACACGTGACCGATGTTTACCACAATGACAGGAGTGCCTTTGCGGGAGCACGTGTGCCCCGTTACTGTGCTTACATATGTATAACAGTCGAAGTGGGCAGGGCTAGGCAGATGGCTGTGGGGCAGAGGCGTTGTTTTTTAATGACTCCCGAGGGATGTGCAGGAGCGCATCAACACATGGGGGGGGTGATATGAACTTTGTTGAATATGCGCTCCTGCACAACAATATGTTTGTAGTAAAAAAATAAAATAAAATGCCATGCTCATTTCTTGACAAAAAGCAGTCATGTAAGGGCCTAATCCAGACCTGGTTCAAAGTGTGGGGAGATGATTTTGTATAACCTTTTCCCTGTATCATTTCCCCATGAAAAATAATGCCCCAAAGCTTCTAGTTGCCTGCAAAGGTCTATTTTCTGCAAACAGCATTTGGGGTAGGGTAAGGTGGGGTGTTACAGAGGCTTCAGCATGGAATTTTCAGTGGGAAAGGTTCACGGGAAAGGGATAAATTCCACTGTTCCTGTAGTCCTAATCCATATTGAACACGCCCACCCCCTGTTGCTGCAATTAGTTTAGAAAGAGGTGTAGCAGGCCCTCATGGCCTTGTTTAAATTGCATTTTTAACTAACATGTGGTTTGGATATCTGTTGCCATCTTTTTAAGAACCGTGTAAGTTAGCTGAGGCAGTGTTGTTGTCACATGGCACAATGCGGGAGGGACAGATCTGTCACTCTCGGTTTTGCCAAAATGGTCGCACTTTTACGGTCAAGCCCACATTCGCACAAGCTTGCATTTTTTTAATTCATTCAGAAATCCGTACAATTAGTGCGCTCATTTTCCCTAATGCATGTGTTCTTTTGTGCATTTTATTTCTCTCCAAGTACTTTAGATTGCTGTCATGCAGTGTTGTGCACATTTCCCCCAAATAGACGCAGGTTGCATGCACTTTCCCCTAAGATGTACATTTTTGTTCACAGCTGCATCACTACACTTGTGAACCGCCCAGAGAACTTTGGCTATTGGGCAGTATAAAAATGAAATAAATAAATAAATAAATAAATAAATAAATAAATATGCAGATCTTGGTACACAACTCAGTTTCAGCTCACTTAAAGGTTCAGGAGGTGCCTATTGGGAGCATCTCTCTCTCTCTCTCTCTCTCTCTCTCTCTCTCTCTCTCTCTTGTTTCCAGGGGTCTATGAGGAGAGACTGAAAGAAATGGGCATATTTAACCTTGAGAAGAGAAGTCTGAGGGGAGACATGATAGCACTCTGCAAATACTTGAAAGGTTGCCACACAGAGGAGGGCCAGGATCTCTTCTAAATCATCCCAGAGTGCAGGACACAGAATAATGGGCTCAAGTTACAGGAAGCCAGATTCCAACTGGACATCAGGAAAAACTTCCTGACTGTTAGAGCAGTACGACAATGGAATCAGTTACCTAGGGAGGTTATAGTCTTTCCCACACTAGAGGCCTTCAAGAGGCAGCTGGACAGGCAGCAGGGGGCTGGACTCAATGGCCTTATAGGCCCCTTCCAACTCTACTATTCTATGATTCTATGATCTGAACAGTAATTTTTTTCACCCATCGCAAGCCACAACATCCCTGTTCAATTCTGACTTCAAAAAACTTCTGGGGTCTTTTGATTCTGCCCCTAGAAGGCCTGTAGAAGCAATCTTGTCGAGATACCTTGTGGTCCTTGGGCCTGCCTGTGCCGCTTTGTCCAGCTCATTGAAAGAGAGTCGTTTTCCATCATAATAAACACGGCCTTTTGATACTGCAGCAGCAGGCAGAGCGGGAGCACTTGAGCTTGACGCCGTTTCCTCCTTTGCAACACGGCAGTTTCCAAGGTGACCTCCATGTTTTAAGAAAACGTAATCAAGGAGCATTAGTGGCTTATTTAATTTATTCATTTATGTAGGGCTGATCGAGCAAAGCAACCGTATACGGTACTTTCACGGATGCATAAGGCAAAGTCGCTGCCCCTTCCACCCCTACCCCGCCACGGGCCTTTGCAGGATCATTCCGGTGGACATATTGTGCCACATAACTATGGATATAAGCAACTAAGGTGGCCATTTGTGAAGTGCCAAAAAAAGGGGACCAAAGAGGACAACCAATTTGCATAAAATTTGCATGTGAAGATAACAATTTAGAAATAATTATTATAATTTAAATAGAAGTATAGGACATCATGCCATAGTGTGGAGGACTGTAGCCACTAGCCAGATGATCTCTGCACCTTGCTCAATCTGCTGTCCAGGTGTGGTTGATGGACAACTTCAAGGTCCCGCTTTTCCTTCTGATGGGTTTCTTAAATTCTTATGTTGGATTTGCCCTGGACAGCCCTTCAAATAGAGGCTGCCTTTAAAATAGAGGATATTCCTCTGACACCTCTTCAAATGGAGGCCTATCCTCTGTAAAACAGGGCACATGGCCAACCTAACAACACAGAGGCTGCAGAAATTGAGGAAATTGGGATTGGGAGCTCTTGGGTCAAACCAAAGCTTTAGGTGGCTATGTGTCCTACTTTGTAGAGGACAGTCCTCTATTTTGGAGAGCTGGCAGAGGACAGCATGCTATATAAAGGTGTCCTCTATTTGATGGGTGTCCAGTCCAGGTCTGGTTTAAAAAGAACCATAAGGAAGGACGGCAATTTTTAGATACTGGTAGGAGTTTACTTATTGCACCTGTACTTTGTGGTCTTCTGTCCTGTGCTAACGAATACACTGCCCTTTGCCAGCTCAATATTCTGTGACAGCTGATGCAGTTAAATGGAATGTTATGCTATGTCCTGCTGCTGTTTGCATAGGGGTGTATGCACACATAACACATACACATATATAGGTCAACACAGCTGCCTCCATTTCTGGACTCTTATTGGGAGCTCGTCTTTGGAGAGTGTCATGATGAGCATCTGTACTACCAAATTTACTACTCAGCCATTGTACATCATTGGTTTTTATTCCTTTCCATCATCTCTTTCGGCACTGAAAACCTGTTAGCCTTCATTCGTCATCTATTCATTATTTTTGTACATCTCAAACCATGACATGAAATGATGGGGATTTCTCCCATTCCCAAATTCATTCCTGTTCTGGGGGCACTTGTCAGAATTTCAGCCCAGATTAGCAAAATAAATGATAGCCTTTGTGGGTCTAAACTATTCTGGTTTAACCAGTAGAATCATAGAATTGTGGAGTTGGAAGGGACCACAAGGATCATCAAGTCCAACCCTCTGCATTGTGCAGGGAAAACCAGTTAAACCATCCATGAGAGGAGGCTGTCCACATCAGGAAGTTTTTCCTTATATTTAACTGAAATCTAGGTAGCTGTAACTTATATCCAATATTTAAGGTCCTAATTTCTGTGGTAATGGAAAATAGTTCTTGAGCATCTCCCCTGTAGCATCCTTTTATGTACCTGAACACTGCTAACATGTCTCCCCTCCTGACTGAACATCCTAAGTTCCTTCATCCTGTCCTCATAGGTCATGTCCTCAAGTTCCTGTATCATCTTTGTTGCCCTCCTCTGAACCTGTCCTAACCTGTCAGTGTCCTTCTGAAAATGTGGTGCCCAGAATCGTACACAATACTGCAGGTGTAGTAATTGTAACCTTGTTAGTTCAGTGTGCCTGAAGAGAGCCAAACACCCTGCAATCCACTACCGTGCCAGAGGCTCAGAGGAAAATGCCATTAAGAAGGCACCAGTGAGTAGCACTGACAAATGCAGTGGAGACCTGAGGGCAGACCCTCAATGACTCTTTCATGGGTTTAGGCCTGAGTACCGCTGGGCTATGTTAGGAAGTGTTGATAACAGATTCTCCCTGGCCTGGTTGTTTTCAGTTCTTTCACAGTTTGTTCTCTGACAGACATCATTTCTTGACCTGACTCTGACAGGTTCTCCCTGGCTTCTTGGTGTGTGTGTTTTCACATGCACTGAGAGCCGTTATTTATCTTTCCTGTCAGAAAGCCTTCTCTCTGCATCTGTTTGATTGTGATATGCTTCTTCCCGAAGACGTCCTCCCTTTATGTTTCTAGGGTCCCCAACGGTGCCGTGAGTCTCTGTTATTAAACGGGGAGCCCCCTTGTGGTATGCACAGGTGTGTGTACCAAACTGAGGGGAGCAACCCAGACATCACGATAATTAGTGGCTCAGATAAGCCAGTTCTATAGAATTACACTGATAGAGAATTATACAGGGACCTAGCAAGTGCAAAGAGAGGTGTCTGGGAGAGCCAGTGAACTTGGTAGAAGGGCCTTTTTCTGCTATACTTTCTTTGCTACCTTGTTCTGCATGCAAAGCATGTTCTAAACTAGTGTGCTACAGTCCTTTCCCTGTTGCTTAGATCGCCTAGACCAGTGGGCTAAATGGATGTGGTCTAAATAGTGAAGGCTGATGGCTCCAATTTCATTGGGTTGGCTCTGGGTTGGCTCTGGGTTGGAGTCAGAACTCTAAAGGAGCTATCCAAGGTGCTGAAATCATGATTGGGATCAGCTTCTTGAATAGCTCCTTTAGTATGCATGGAGGACAGGCTATCAAGGAATGCTAGTCATAACCTCCAGTAGTGGAGGCACTGTGGCACTGTATACCAGTTGCTGGCAAGCATGATTAGGAGGGTGAGATTCCACTCCTCTCCTGCTTGTGGGCTTATCACAGGCAACTGGTTGAGAACTGCATAAACAGGATGCTGGACCAGTTAGGCCTGTTGGTCTGATCCAACATGGCTCTTCTTATGTTCTTACATCCCATTTGGAAATTTCATGTCTGGGTTGGCCACTGTTGGAGACGGGATGCTAGTCTAGACTAGATGAATTCCAAGATAGTCAAAGACTGTCTTGTATGGATGCTGACGTTGCCAAACTTGCAATGGTTACTGTATGAAATATTCATATTTACCTTAATATACATTGCAAGGAACATTCCCATTTCATTTCTGTTCTCCCATTCCTGCAGGTGACTCATGTTAGATTTAATTAACATTTAGGGCTTTCAAACAACTTGTCATTTCCCCTTGGCCTCTCTACGATTTCTATATCATACAGATCGCTGGGAGTGCAGTTGTCCCTTGGGGTGGGAATGGGAGAGGGCTGACAGGAAAGCACACAGCTCGGCATGCAACTGCAAAGTCACATGGAGCACTGGATTTTGGACATAGGAACATAGGAAGCTGCCTTATACTGAGCCAGACCCTTGGTCCATCCAGCCCATAGTCAACATTGATTGGCAGCAGCTCTCCAGGGTTTAAGAACATCAGAAGAGCCCTGCTGGGTCAGACCAATGGCCAACCAGTTGTCGACCAGGGAACCACAAGCTGGACATGGTGCAACAGCATCCTCCTGCCCATGTTCCCCAGCAACTGGTGTATACAGGCTTACCCCCTCCCTCCCTGGGGGTTGCACAATTTTACCCTTAGCACATGGAGAACATCATAGGACACTGCCTTATACCCAGTGGAGGCTGGTGGCTCCAATTTCAGTGGTGCTGTAAATCCGCTCTGGGTTTTAGTCAGAACCAGTCAGAACTCTGAAAGTGCTATCCAATGTGCTGATCCCAACCCCCTGGTGGTTCCACAAAGACCTATGGTCTAATTGGAGTCTACCAGGAGAAGAGCCTTTGGTGTGGTGGCTCCCTTTCTTTGGAACTTGCTTGCCCTGGAGGTCTAGCTGGCTCCAGCACTGTGTTGCTCCCGGTGCCTCCTGAAAACAGCTCTTTCCAGGAAGCATTCCTTAACTGACCAGCCACTGCTTTTATTGGCATTATGTGTGTTTTTTTTTTTTTAAAAAGAACCATTTTAATATGCTGTTGGTTTTTTTAAAATTATTATTATTTTACCCTTATGTTCACCGCTTTATAAATGCTGCTGGGGAGCTGATTGGTCATAACATTGTGTCTTGCTCTTCAAATATAGTTCCAACATTCAATCTTTGTGTCTTTTATCCAATCCTGCCAGAGGACAGGAAATCCCAAGTTGCTGTGTCATTTACACATAAGGTGGCACAGCACATATACAGAAATGTCTCAACTCCAGGAGGGACCGTAGCTCAGTGGTAGAGACCCTCCTTTGCATGCAGAAGGTCCCAGGTTCAAGCTCTGACATCTCCAGGTGGGGCAGGAGAAACTCCTGCACTGGAGCTTGGCCATCTCAGAGTAGGCAGCCTTCCTCCTGTGTATCTGCAATAGCCGTAATTTACAGGGAACTTTAATTCCAGTGTCCTGTGAAAGGTCATAGCAGGGCTATTCACAAGTAAACCCTCCTTACATAGATGAGGAAGTGGGACTGTGGTTGCTGGCCCCACTGGCAACATCTTCATAGCCTCCTGCCCCCAAACATTCATGCATTCAACCCAAGGCTGGCAAAGAGAGTCTATGTTCAGGGTTCCCAATCAAGTTGAGAGCCAGTTCACAGACTGCCATCGTTGCTCCCTGATGATGTTGCACTAAATGCGTAAACAATGGGTGCAGGGTAAGGTAGATCTTGGGGGTGCAACTAGCAGGCACGATCCCATTCCCCCCTTCATGCATTCCACATTTGATTGATTGGTATCTTTATAAATTGCCCCTCCACTCAAAGAGTGCTCGATTGAGGCAATGTAGAATGGAAGGAAAATCAATAAAGCAAAAAGACAACTATCGTGAGAAAAAGAGAGATAAAAACTTCAATTACAATAAAATCAGAGGACAGTACTAAATTCCAAGAGTAGCATTGACCAATAAATGTTTGGCAGAATAGAATCGTCTTGAGGTTTCACCTAAAAGGCACTAGAGAAGGAACTAACCTAATGTTCCATGGGAGCGAGTTTCATGGCAAAGGTGCTGCTGCCCCAAAAGGCCTCTGGGACCCATAGCGGGCCCTATATCACATGGAGGGCTTACTTGTGAACAGCCCTAGTGTCTAATTCATGTAGATTTATAATTTCCTCATGACTCCATGTAGACATACTTCTGCATATAGTGCAGGGATGGGCATCTTGTGGCCTTCTGGATGTTGTTGGACTTGAAGTCCCATCAGCCCTAGAACACAAGTAGAGCCATGCTAAATCAGACCAAGGGTCCAGCTAGTCAGACACTCTGTTCATACAGAGGCCAACCAGCTTTCGAACAGGGACCCACAAGCAGGCATGGGGTGCAAAGGCACCCTCCTGCCCATGTTCCCCAGCAACTAGTGTATACAAACTTACTGCCTCTGATACTGGCAGTTGCACTTAGCCATCAGGACTAGTAGCCATTGACAGCCTTCTCCTCTAGGAATTTATCCAACCCCCTTTTAAAGCCATTCAAATTGGTGGCCATCACTACGTCTTGTGGTAGCTAATTCCACAGTTTAACTATGCATTCTGTGTAGAAATCCTTCCCTTTATCTGTCCTGGATCTCCCACTAATCAGCTTCATGGGATGACCCCAGGTTCTAGTATTATGGGAGTGGAAGAAAAAAGTCTCCATCCACATTCTTCACACCATGCATAATTTTGTACACCTCTACCATGTCTCCCCTTCGCCTCCTTTTTTCCAAGCTGAACAATCCCAGCTGTTTTAACCTCCCCTCATAGGGGAGATGCTCCAGCCCCTTGATCATTTTAGTTGCCCTTTTCTGCATTTTTTCCCAGCCCTACTCAGCATAATGAATGGTAAGGAATGATGGGAGATACAGTCCAACAACATCTGGAAGGCCACACCTGGTATAGTGGGTGGCTCTTATTGTCAGCTCAAGTTGGTTTTAATTTTAGAGTAGTTTGGCTATGATGGGCAATATTTCAGAAACGGGTATTTATAAATTAAATTGGCTGCTACATATTAACTGGCCTATGTGAATGAGCGGGGGCTGCTTTTTTGTGGGGGTAGGATGGCAACATAGGGCACAAAATGGAGTTCATGTGACATTGACGCTTCTTACTGTATAAGGAAGTGCCTGCTTCTTTTCTTTTCTGCCTGCTCAAGATTTCCAAAGGCATTCAAAGCCACAGAGGAGTCTTGGGAATGACTTCTTGCTACTAATGGAAGCCTTGTGAATCTCTGAAGAGCAGCGTAAGAGTTATATCGCCTCAAATGTCGGGGGAGGGCAACTTTATGAGTGCCAGCAGTGGGAGAGATGATTAAATTTTATTGATTGGCACCCCAGCTCTGTCAATAGAGTTGTAATTAGTATCAAAGGTCTCAATAAAAAGTAGGGTTGAGAAGTGTCACATGTCCGTGTCCGTGAGCATGTTAGATAAACATGTTGATACTGCTAAATTACAGCCGTGAAGGATCTTTTTAGTTTTCATTGTTGTTGTTTTATTTTGATATACCATTTTGTCATTCGATCTCAGAAAGCTTTGGCAACATCCAAGCCCAATCGGTGAGGAGTCTCATTTTCAGTGATGGAGACGTATTCGAAGGCTCTTCATGTACTTCCGTTAGAAACATTCCCCTTCCTTCCTTCCTTCCTTCCTTCCTTCCTTCCTGTCATGTGATCAGCTGCCATATTCTGGGCTGTAGAATCACAGAACAGGGGTATAGAATTTCAGGCCAGGGGACAAATCCTGCCCTCCTGGGGTCCCAGTCCAGGTGGCCCCAGGCCCTTCTCCTTGATCACTGATGGTTTGGTAATTTCTCAGCCGTTTTTCTCCATTCTAAAACACTGAAATGCCTCTCCTAAAGCATAGTTACTGCAGTTATACTTTAAGCTAAACTAGGCTGGTACTTTTAATATATATATTTAGGCTCCACCCCTTTGCTTTTGGTCCCACCCACCATTGGAATATGGCTTCCGAGGGATTCTCTGGAATGGTATTCAGCCCTCAGGTGGAAAGAGGTCCAACAACCATGCTTTATTGATTTATTTAAACATTTATATCCCACCCTATATCACAAGCATCTAAGGGCAGTGTACAAATAAAATCATACCTATAAAATAGAACAATAAATATACAATTCTAAAACAAATTAAACTATTAATATGTTAAAACCAATATGAAATTTTAAAATAGTAAAAGCCAATTAAAACAAGACAGTGTGCAGGCTGGTGGATTTAGCCATCAAAGGCTTTGTTAAAAAGCCATGTCTTGACCTGGCACCGAAGTGAAGCCAGTGCTGGTGCCAGTCGGGCCTCCAAGGGGAGGGCATTCCACAGCCGGGGTGCCACCACAGAGAAAGCCCTCTCCCATGTCCCACCATAGTGTATATCTCATGTTGGTGGGGCACAGAGAAGGGGTCCTCCAACGGATCTCAGGTCCCAGGCAGGCAGATATAGGGAGAGGCGCTCCCTCAAGTGTCGAGGTCCCAATCTGTTTAGGGCTTTAAATGTTATTACCAACACATTGAATTCTGACCAGAAACGTATTGGCAGCCAGTGCAATTCCTTAAGACTGGTGTTATATGATCTCTATGAGATGTTCCAGTCAGCAATCTTCATACAGTCTGTGGAAGTCTTTTCCACTTGGGCATCATTCTGAGCGTCTTATTTTCAATATACCAGCCTGAAGATGAGGCCAGGAAGCAAGCCAAAGGCACTCAGAGCCAGGGCAAAACTTGACGTGTGCAGAAGAATCTCTTGGCTTTAAGAGCAGAACCTGGAAGAATGCAATGGGTCGAGAGCAAAGAAGCCATGATAGAATTCAGCAAGTCATTGATGGGGCCGTGGCATAGCCCAGTGGGATTGGGATGGCAGAAACTGGCAAGCAGTGGATGGAGTCGTGCAGAATCTGGATGCTGTTGGGTCTTCAGGCTGTAGCAGAATGAAACCAGTAACATGCCAGCTACTTAGCAAAAGTATGCTCATTCTTTGGGCCTTATCCTCTTTAAGCCTGTTTTTTCCCCCCTACTGAGCTTTGCAAGTCATTTTTAGTGCATTTGGTTTATAATTTTGACACTACTGTTTTTTAAGAGTATGCTTTACTGGGTGGTGATTAGCCTGCATGTGTGGGAGTATTGCTTTCACGGCAAACCAATTTGACAATGGTTTCATGGGAAAGCAGCATAAACATTCTATCAATACAATAAATTTTTCATCTAAAAATAAACTGCAATAAATAAAAATAGTTTAAGGAAAGCCCAGGGAGGAGGGAGAGACAGACACACCTCGCTGACCTACCCTTGGGCAGCATTCAGAATTCAGTGAGCAGAAGAAGGTTATCTTTTGATAGATATATGTCGCCACAATCCAGCAATGGATTCTGCTTTGATTTGTTTCCTCTCTTGCTTGTACAGAGGTTCAGTTAGGGCTGAACCTCAGGGCCAAAGTCAAGCGCTCTGCAGCCCAGGGGGACTAGATGACCACCCAGAGGTGGCAAGTGATGGAGACACAGAATCGGCATCTGGGCTGATAGTGTTCACTGCACTCGTGTGTGTGTGTGTGTGTATCATAGTTAGGAGGCAGGTGGCTACAGATAGCCACTGTATTATTTTTACTTTAAAAACCTATATTATCCTTTCTGATAAGAAACTGGTCTTGATTCCCAAGAAAATGTGTTTAGCATGAGTGTAGGAAACTCCATTTTATTCCTGTAGTCACGATGGTGCCATGATTTAAATGAGATTAAAATGAAAAACTGCACATGCTCAGAGGTTGTTTTTGTTTGTTTGTTTTAAATCAGGGTTGGCACACCATTTGTATTTTATTTTATTGCTGAAACAACAAAAGCAGGCGGCTAGTAGAGCGATGCTAGATGTGTGCTTTGCAACTGAAGCAATACACATGGCTGCCTAAAGGGTGCATGTAAGACAATTCAGGGTCTAAAATGATGTAGCTGCACCATTGTGCTTGTATTCAGTCCTTGCTGATGCGAGTTAAGAAACCTTTTGGTTTCTTCTGCAACTTAGTTGCAGAAAAGGGAAACTAAAACAACCAAGGGCCTGGAGCGTCTGGGATTGTTTAGCTTGGGAAAAGGAGGCTAAGGGGAGACATAATAGATGTGTACAGAATTATGCATGGTGTGGAGAATGTGGGTAAGGAGACATTTTCCTTCCTCTCTCATAATACTAGAAACTGGGGTCATCCCATGAAGCTGATTAGTGGGAGATTCAGGACAGATAAAGGGAAGGATTACTTCACACAGTGCAGAGTTAAACTATGGAATTCGCTACCACAAGACGTAGTGATGGCCACCAATTTGGATGGCTTTAAAGGGCATTTTCTGGAGTACTAGGGTATCAATGGCTATTAGTCCTGATGGCTATGTGCTACCTGCAATATCAGAGGCAGTAGCCATGTGTACATTAGTTGCTGGGGAACATGGGCGGGAGGGTGCTGTTGTACTTACATCCTGCTTGTGGGTCCCTGGTCGACAGCTGGTCGGCCACTGTGTGAACAGAATGTGGGAACAGATGGACCTTTGGTCTGATCCAGCAGGGCTCTTCTTATGTTTGTACTTGTTTTAAGAATCTTGACACCATTAAAAAAAAAAGTATTTTGTTTTGGAAGGGCAAGCGCTTTCCTGATCAGTTTGTCTATATTCTCTCTCCAGCATTCGTTGCTGAGAGGGCTTATCTTAATTCTTTATTGACAGCTTAAAGAGGTAAACAGATAAGGGAGGGAAGGGCTCTGAAAAACTGAAACATGGAGCTTCCCACATGCCTTTATATGTCGCTTTACAATGAAACCAGACACATAGGAAGAACCTTCCCTTCTTCTACTTACATCATTCCTCATTTGATGGAGCAACCTCCCCCAACCTGGTGCCCTCCAGACCACATTCCCCAACATTCCTAACCACCGGCCATGGTTAGTTGGGGATGAAGGTATCCAAAATGGCCTCCTTTTCATCTTTTGTGCCATGTCTGACTTCATTTTAAGGGACGATGAAGTGCACCATCTCCCAAACCCCACCACCACCTTTGCCTTCTTTAAATCTGTTGACTTCAGATAGAAAATGAAACAGTGATCTGCCTCAGACTCTGCCAGTACTAAAAGCTTGTGCAGTCAAGTCAAAAGGCCTCCATCTTAGCTTGGGGAGGAGGGGGCTGCTGGTGGTCGCCGGATTGCTCAGAGCAAGGCATGCCGATTTCAACAGCGAGGGCAAGTACTAGGCCATCATGAGCTGCTTTCTGTCCTACAAATAAAGGAGGTTTGCGCAGCATGGCCATTGTGGAAAGCAATGACGTGATACAGAGGCAATCACTTTTCCTCAAGGCCTTCTGCCGGACAGAGGTGAGGAAGACAAAACAAAATTAAAACAACCAAGGTTATTCGAATGGCTAACCTACATTTCTCCTTCTTCTAGGAGCCAGAATTAGTTCCTTGGGCAGATGAACTATGGCTCTTAACCTTCCTGTCTCTTCCTAGCTAGCATTTTTCTTAATCCTTAACACTCGAAGCTTGAAGCAGACAAGACCATTTGTCTTTCGTTTGAGCTCTCCTTTCATGAACGTGATGCGCACACGGCTGCATGCAGCCTTTCTCGGACTGCGGCCACAGGGTGGCCTGGCTCCTGTCAGGGTTTTCTGCACTGTCCTTGGGGCGCCAAGCAGCTTGCTCATCGCTTGTGTCCTTTTCGGCCTCTCTCTCTCTCTCCCCCCCCACCCTCTCCCCACCCTCCAGGAGATGGTTCTACTTCTGAAGCTAAGTGGAGCTGTCCCTGAGCGCTGCCAAGAGGGGAGATTGCCCAGGATCCAAATGTAAACTCTCCAAAAAAGGACATGGTAGAAGTGTTACAAGGAACCGAGTGTCAGGGGTGAACCCAGAAGGGGCAGGGTGCATTTTGGGGAGGGATAAGCTTTGCCTCACAGGTTAGATTTCTGAAGGAAATAAATAAATGGTGGTGTGTGTGTGTGTGTGTGTGTGTGTGTGTGTGTGAGAGAGAGAGAGAGAGAGAGAGAGAGAGAGAGAGAGAGAGAGAGAGAGAGAGAGAGAGAGAGAGAGAGAGAAGAGCTACTTGTTGGGGCAGTCATGCCACCATTCATGTATTACCTATGGAAGGGGTGGGTAACCCCAGACAGAAGCCAAATGTGGTCCTCCTGAGGTCCCACTCCAGCCCTCTGGGGTTCCCCAATTGGCCCCACCCCCTTCCCCAAGTCCCATCTCTTTCCCCCCAAGCACCAATCCTTAGATGGCTTCCTATCTTTTGTGCAGTTTTCCTCCAATCTTAAAGGTGGAAATGCCCCTCCAAAGGCCTAGTAACTGGCAGTAAGAGCTTTCAGCTCAACTAAGCTGGTATTTTTGGTATTTTGGGCCCTTCCTGTTTGCCTTCGGCCCCCCACACCACCAAAATACACCTTCCCCCCCCCCCCCAAGAGCTTCTCTGAAATTGAATCTGGCTGAAAGGGGTTCCACAAGCTTGACCTAAGTCCAGGGCCAAATCAGCCGGACGGTTATGTAATTTTAGACCATAGACGTCTTATCTCCCCATTACTTCTTTAGATCATAATGCGTATTCGAGTAGAGGTTGGTGGCCTCCGTTTTCAGGGGGGTGGGCGGGGATGAATCCACTCTGGGTTTCAGTCAGGAACTCCAAAGGAGCAATCTAAGGTGCTGAACCCATCCCTTAGTGTGTGTGTGTGTGTGTGTGTGTGTATGCAGACATGTGTGTGGTGGTGGGTAACCCAGTGTAGACTGGTGGCTCCAATGTCAGTGGGACATTGAATCCACTCTGGGTGTCAGTCAGAACCAACCAGAACTCTAAAGGAGCTATCACACCTTGGACAGTTCCTTCAGAGTTCTGACTGAAACCCGGCACGGTTTCACCACCCCACTGTGGTAACCCAGCCTTGCTGCATTTTTTTTGGGGGGGGGGCTCCTGCTCTTTCTGCTGAGTAGCTCCCCACTGCATGTCTGCCCCCAAATCCCACCCTGCTCGCACCACTGGCCCAAAGTAGACATTACTTTCAATGTGCAGCACTGCTAAAGCCACCCAGCTATGGGTCTAGTTTATCCATCCCATCCAGGGCTGGCCCTACCATTAGGCATGGTGAGGCAGTAGACTCAGAGGCAGATGCTGGGAGGCAGCAGCAAGCAGTTCAAGGAGAGAACTGTCTGCCTTGCAACCTACTCTGCACCCCTCAGTTAGCCTGATGCCTTCAAGAGCTGTGGATGATGCTGTCCCATCATTAGTGTTGAAGACAAATTCATCTGCCAGCCTAGTCACCTATTGTACATGGAATGGGAGGGGGCACCATCTTGACCTCTCTCTCAGGCAGCAGAAAGCCTTGGGCCGGCCCTGCTCCCATTCTTTCTATCTATTGTAACTTATCTTCTGTTGTGATGCCGTGACATCCAGGCTTTCCCCGCTTTAGTGGTGGAGTTGGGGAGATGTAGAATGTCAGGATGACCTGAGGCAAGTTTGCCCCTGCCAAGCCCTGGAGGATAAGGCTAGATTCATTCTTGCAACAGGCTAAGTTGCATCGCAAGAACAAGGTGCCCGTGGTAAAACCCAGTCATGCATGAGCAACAGTGGCCAAGGCTCTGTTTGTATTATCAATTACCTGCAACAGCAACACCGCAAATCATTCCATTCTTTGATTTATGTACCTCTTCAAGGGGAAATGTGGACATGAATGAAAAGAGCCAGCTCACCATCTCTTGACAACCTCAGGGCTAAACTGGGTGCAACGTGAAATGTGTAGTGTGTAGCTGGTCCTAACGTTAAAACAAAGAAACAGAAATGTGAGTGTCATTGTGCAGGGCCCTAATCGACACCTGGAGCACTGCACATGGATAGGAAGGCTAAATGTCCCCATCAAGTTTCTTCGCCCTTTCCAATGGGCCTAAAGGAAAGGGAAGAAAACAATCTCCCAAGCACCCATGGAGGTTTCCCCCACACCTTTGTCTAGTCCCTGTATGGAGGGGGTGAATTTAGGGGTGGGGAAGTGGCTGTTTAATACCTCTTACCTGTGTGCTGTACTCCTGCTCTAGATCAAGGTTTCACACACACTGAAGTAATAATAAAAAAAAGAGTTAGGCTCAGCTAGACTTTTTTTTAAAAAATCATGTAGACTCACCCTCCCTA
The DNA here is from genome assembly GCF_023053635.1 of Elgaria multicarinata webbii. Taxonomy (NCBI): domain Eukaryota; kingdom Metazoa; phylum Chordata; class Lepidosauria; order Squamata; family Anguidae; genus Elgaria; species Elgaria multicarinata. The sequence goes on along the minus strand of NC_086179.1, from coordinate 25,544,144 downwards.
GACTTCGATTTGTTTCCCATTTCCAGAGATCCTCAAACAGAGTTGTTTTCTTTAAGTATAGTTCACAATTCCAACCAGGGCTGCTTCACACTGTTTTAGAGATGTTCTCTGGCATCCTCCCCAACTGAAAAAGGACAGCTGGACCAGCTGAAGAAAACCAGCTGTTTATTCAGGATGTAACACTCCACCAGCCTCAAACTAGACTCCAGCCATCTCAACAAACCCACTCTGAACATCTTCTTGCTCTTCCTCTTCTCCTTCTCCTTCTTCCCACCTTCAAATATCAACTCTTCATTTCCCAATAGGTCTATAGCTTATTCCAGTAAAAACCGGTGGCTCCGATTTCAGAGAGGCGGTGATCCGCTCCAAGTTTCAATCAGAACCAGTCAGAACTCTGAAGGTGCTATCCATCCTTGAATAGCCTGCCTCACTGACATCAGAGCCACCAGCCTCAAAAGGAATATTCTTTACCATGCTCCTTCCCAATGGATTATCAATAGAACAAGTTCATCTCAAGTCAAGAAGATTCAGTAAGACGGCTGCTGGAGGGACTGTAGTTATAGCAGGGGTTCAGGACCCCAGGTCTGGTGGGTGTGGGTGGAGAAGCAAATCTGCCCCTCTGGAGTGCCCCAGAAGGATATGCCCCCTCCCCTCACTCCATCTCTATTCCCCCAATCACCAAAAATTTGATTGTTTCTCAACTTCAGTGCAGCTTGTTCTAAAAAGTTGAAATGCTTCTCATAAGGCTCCTAAGGAATGCAGCCCCCAAGAGCGTTTCTGAAGTGGAATTCAGTCCTCAGGCTGAAAGAGGTTCTGCACCCCTAAGTTAGAGGCTAGCAGGGTAGGCTGGATGAAGATTGAAGGGTTGCAGGAGGACACCCCAATCAGGAAGCTAGGCAAAGACTATGTTGTCTCTCTTGGACAAGAACAGAACAGCCACAGGAAGCTCCTGGGTTTACCCAGATACAGCTAAGTCCAGTGCCACCTAGTGACTAAACTATTTAATGACACTATCCATGCAGTACACATGTGAGTGTGCACCAGTCTAGGGAAATGCAGACACCAGTAAATCACGAAAGAATTAGCAAAATACTCTGCAGCTGAAACACTCTGGAATTCCTTGTTCTTAAAGAGAGGGTTTGTTGTTATCTCAGAGTTAGAACACTATGGGCTAGATCCAGATTTAAGCTGGATCAATTCTGCTGGCCAAAGTGGGCTTCCTCATCCTTTTCTTCCCAGGGCAGCTCCCTAAAAATAGACTCAGGAGACCCTGATGAATACAGTGAGCTGAAGTGTGGGAAGGAGGAGGGATTACCCCCCACTGCCAAATTAGGCAAAAGGACCTTAGACAAGGGAAGAACTTACTTTTGGTGAAGTTCCCTTCCTCTCTTGGAGGGCAAAACCTGGATCCAACACTGTGACTGCAAATCTGAAATGATATTTGACTCTTGATAGGCTTTTTCACACAAAATACTCCTTTCTTATACTGGCACTTTATTTTATTTATTTATTTATTTATTTATTTATTTATTTATTTAAAAATACTAGCATTTCCTTTCTAGCCTTGGCCAGTTAATGTGCAGGAAAACACATCACACCTTCTAGCAACTTCAGGGCTAAGCCATGAAAACCATCTTGAAAAATATCGAGTTATTTGCTTCAGTTCCTCTGCTCACCTGCACAAAGGTTCCTTTTTAATCTAACCTCTTTAACGATATTTCACAGTGAGCAATTGCATTACAGAAATGTAAGTCCAAAGACAAGCGTTACGGTGGAAGAGCATTACGGTCTGCAACATGGCATTTTAAGCAAACCCTAAAAGCCATGGATTTTAGTGGGGAGAAGCTTGCACAGGTTCTTAATTTAATTCCTTCAAATGCCTATTAGTCTGGCTAGCCCAGATTGGGTGGTTCATCAAGGATGAAGTATATGCTTTCGTGTTTTTAGAGGTTGTGAGTTCAAATCCTGTTTGGGGGTTTTAAGTCTTTTTTGGTGAAAGTATTCTATCTTGTTGTAATGCAAACAGAGAAGTGGGGGGGGGAGAAACCTAAATCCTCTGCTTGCAGTTCCTCTTATCAGCCCCAAACATGCTACCAGGGACTCAAACGTTTCAACAGCTCTTTGTACTCAGGAAGCAAAACATAATAAATTGAAGTCTGATTTTGCAGAAATGTTGCATCCGCAAGGAGACGGCTTTACTTCGTATGAAGGGATGTACTTTGAACCGTCTATCCTTTCATTTCAGAAGTTTTCCTCCCAACCTGTTCCCTTTTGCCTATAATCCTGTAGTCATTATCCTTTGTTTTGTTGTTGATATATATATATATATATATATATATATATATATATATATTAAAGACCTTTTCTACCTCAGTCAACAGAGCATGAAGACTTGTCTGTGTGTATTTTTGGCATTGAAAAGTACTCAGCCTTTTAGATAGGTCTGGTACACAATTTGCAAAAAGAGTGGAGTTAATTAGCCCTTTTTTATGCCAATGTCAATATGTTTCTTATTACGATCACAGGGCCATGTTGGTACCCTTAGGTGGTAATTTACGTGAACATTCTTGACTGTGTTATGTTTTAAACAAAAACATCCCAGCTATCCTGTTGACTAAGGTTGCTGGCTGTCTTTTGCTATGAAGGATTGAAAATTTGACTCCTGTTGGGGTTTTCATTAGTGACAGTGTCCGCCGCAAAAACAACCCCATATTCACACTCGTCTTTCCTTCCCTATAAATGAATCCATTCTTAACACTAATGAGGTTGTTTTGCTTGAATAGACAACAAGATAAAGGAAAAATTGTTCTGAATTTTGCCAAGTTGGCCTGAGTTCAGTTGAGCTGATCAAGTGATTAAGAACATAAGAAGGGCCCTGCTGGATCAGACCAAGGGTCCATGTAGTCCAGCACTCTGTTCTCACAGTGGCCAACCAACTGTTGACCGGGGATCCACAAGCAAGTCACAGTGCAACAGCACCCGCCCATCCATGTTCCCCAGCAACTGCCTCTGATCCTGGAGGCAGTAAATAGCCATCAGGACTGGTAGCCATTGATAGCCTTCTTCTCCAGGAATTTATCCAACACCCTTTTAAGGCCATCCAAATTGGTGGCCATCACCACATCTTGTGGTAGTGAATTCCATAGTTTAACTATGCACTGTGTGAAGAAGTCCTTCCTTTTTTCTGTCCTGAATCACCCACCAATCAGTTTCATGGGATGACCTTGGGCTCTAGTATTATGGGAGGGGGAGATAAATGTTTGAGGCTAAATGTGGGATAGTGCCCCAAAGGATCAAGTATTTAGCATCTGGGGCGAAATCAGTGTCCCTCCTCCATGTAGACATGTAGGCTGGATCAGTTTTAATTCCTGCCCATGCCATATGGCTTTAAAACTAGTATAGTATGTAGGTATACACATTAAACACACAGGGCAAATTTGCACTTTATTTATTTATTTATTGCATCTGTTCATCATCCAAAAAGGCTTGAGTGGTTTACATACATTCAATGAAAACTAGACAGTTGCTGTCCATAGGCTTACAATCTAAAAAGCCATGTAACTAAAGGAAAAGGGGGTGGGGAGGGAAGAGGTGAGAAAGAAAGCAGTCTTTTAGCAGGCTGGTGGAATAGCTCCAGCGCCCTTCTCATCTGTAGCCCACAAGTATTAATGAATACTTATATCATCCATAAACCACACAAAAGCAGTATGGATGTGTGAGTCCATCAGCTCAGAAGTGAGTCACTATACCTTAGTCTTCATTCAGCGATCCTTGTGATGGGAATAGTAATAATCTCTCTCATGTGGCTGTGATGAGATGGGCAACCCAATCCTAGGGTGTTCTGTTTAGCAGTGGTGTTGCAAGCAGAGGCCAGTGAAATTGGTATTCTTGGGTAGACAAATGGGGCAGAGGTGTTTAGCTGACTCCACTATTGCTGTTGCACCACAAAAACAATCCTATGCTTCCTCTCAGTTTAACAAAATTTACTATAGTGAAGTCTAGTGTTGGGGCTGCACAGCTTGTGAGATCCATCAGGTTGACCGTGACCCTCCTGAATGTGTATGGTAGCCCACCATGGGCATGATCAAACTCTTACTTTTGCTGCCTGTCTGAGCTTTCAAAATCAGGGAGTTGCTGAACACCTGGCAGCCCATGATATGTAGCTAGTGGACTGCGATCAGCATGGTGGGTCACGCGTATGCCTCGGGAAATAGTGCTACTTTGACAGTCACTTACCAATGTGGCTATTGAGCTATTGGTCATCTCCCTTCTCATGGCCCTGATTATATAGTTATTCCATCACATCCTGCTAAATTCAAATCACTGCTTTGGATACACTGGAAGTAAGCAGTTTGTAGGCCAGCCCTACTCTTAGGCATAGTGAGCCAGTCGCCTCAGGCAGCAGATGCTGGGAGGTGGCAGCAGTGTTGTAGGAGAGACCTATGGGCCACATGACCTGCCCTCCATCCCCTAACCTAGCCTGCTGCCTTCCGGTGTGGTGGATACTGCTGTCGCATTGCCAGTGTTGAAGAAAGATTCAGCTGCCAGTCCGGTTGGAGAGGGCGCGGTCTTTTCCTTGGCTTCAGGTAGCAAATTGTCTTGAGATGGCTCTGCTCAGTGGACATGGAACAGTGATTGGCTGTTGGGGAAAACAATGGAAAATGGGGTGGGATAAATGGAGTGCAGTCACTGGAATCCTGAAAAGGGGCAATGCCAAACTGCAAAGTGGTCTCCCCCTTATCCTCCGTGGATATGCATCCAGTGCATACAATCTGCCCAGAAGACAGGCATGATCAGTGATTTGAACACAGGATCACTTTCTGCAATGAGTCCATGGAGCACTTCCAATTTTGAGTTCTTCTGCTCCACCGTTTTCTCTCTCTCTTTCCCATCGAACCAGACTGGTCTCTTGTGGGAAGCTTCCTCCTATGACAGCCCCGGCACCATATCAGTAACTCAACTGTATGAGTGTGTGTGAAGATATGCCTTCTCTAGACACGGGGAGTGTCACTTGGATCACCTTTAGAAGATGACACTGTAAAAAGGGCCCTTTGTATTCCCAGCATCTGTGCGGCGACATCACACTAATCAATCTGCATGCCCAAATGTTAATGGATTCATGTCCTTAGAAATACCACGCCTACCATTTTCTGCTGCTGGAGGCATGACACCCTTCAGAAGGGAGCCACGTTGCTGTTTTGCTATGGTAAAAAATAATAATATTGCAGCCAGTGGCTGATCTTGAAGGGCAGAACTGTGCTTTGATAGAATCATAGAATAGTAGAGTTGGAAGGGGCTTACAAGGCCATCAAGTCCAACCCTCTACTCATTGCAGGAAACTACCTTAAAGTATACCTGACAGACGGCTGTCCAGCTGCCTCTTGAATGCCTCTAGTTTGGGAGAGTCCACAACCTCGCTAGGTCATTGGTTCCATTGTTGTACTGCTCTAACAGTCAGGAAGTTTTTCCTGATATTCAGCCGGAATCTGGCTTCCTGTATCTTGAGCCCATTATTCCATTTCCTTCACTCCAGGAGGATCAAGAAGAGGTCCTCCCAGAGTACAAGACTCTTGGCCACAGCTTGTCTTGTTCAACTGGGGGGTGGAGGCGAGGTGGGGATGACCCTTTCCTTACCTGCCAGTTCCCCCTTCCAACCTCTCCTTGTATTTCCCCCAAGAAACACAGGGAATGGTTGAATACCTTCCTCCTGAGCCACACCCAAAACTGCTCTGTTGCAAACCATTTCTTTTCCACCTTCATTTGCAAAGGAGTAGTAGCAGCAGCCAGCTTGGGGCAGGATACATAGTTCAACCCAGTGGCATAGCAGTACATTTCAAAGTGCAGGTGTTCATCATGACAGTCCCCCAAGGAGAGTCCAAAAATGCAGGTAGTTGTGTTGATCAACAAACTAGTCCCAGAAGTTCTGATCTCCACCAGGAGCAGGTTTTCTGTAAAGCTCATGGCTCCTAATGCCCATTTTAGACCAAGCCATCCCCAAATACTGTGCATTACAACAGAGAACAAGATTTTGGGCCTGTTCAGACAACACATCAGTCTCTGTGGTTAGTGAAACTGCGGTTCCCTGGGGTTAGGATTAACCACAAGCCGTGCTGTCACACACAAAACTTTAAAGTTTAAACCATGGTTAGAGCCACGAACCCTGATGCAGATGGTCTGACTGTGGTTAGTGATTGAGCAGGGTTTAGCAAAACGCATCACACAAGTCCCCTTAAACCCTGCTGCTTAACCAAAAGCCTTAACCAAGCAGGGTTTAAGGTGTCTTTTGAACAGGCCCACTGTTGCTGGGAAAATTCATTTCTCTCCAGCTACAGGGCACACGATGTCTGTGTCCCTACTAATCAAAAAGTCCCAGTGCTACAATTCCTGGCCCACTTAAACCTCTAGTTCCACCTTAATATTACATACCTTTCATCCATTACAACAGGTGTGATCAACCTTTTGTTCTGTCGAGGGCCAGATTCCCTCATGGATAGTCTGTTGGGATGCATGTCAGCAGTGAGTGGAGGCCAAAACCAGAGGTGGGCAGGACTTCAGCCTAATGTGGTGGGGTCAGCTTTTTACTCCTTCTGCCATTATCTTTTCTCTCTCTTTCTGCCAGCCCCTTCTTCCTCTTCCCCTCTTCCGTCTCACACAGCAAGCTGACAGGGAAGGGACCAAGACTCTTGCCAGAGGTCTGTACTGATGGCATGTGGAGGGCAATTATTTTTGAAATGTGGCTGAGGGCTGTGTGAAATCAGGCCGCAGGCCACCCACCCTTGCAATAGATTGTTCCAATTAAAAGGCCATATTTCCAGGGACTACTACGTGGATGTTAAATGCCTGTGTCCTGCATTATATGCCACAAGAGAGGCCTGATTATTTTAAATCAATGCACGGCCCTGGGCCATTGTCACCTCTGCATATTCTGGTTAGGAAGTTGTCTTATACCAGTTCCATGCTATTTGCCCATCTATCCCTGTATTGTCTGCACCAGCCTTCCCTAACCGGATGCCCTCCAGATGTCTCAGACTGCAACTCCCATCATTCCCAGCCACCCTTTTTAACCTGAAGATTCCATATAGCCATTACAACCAGCGGAGGCTGGTGGCTGAACCCTATCCCCAAAATGAGCTCAGCACCTTGGACAGCTCCTTTAAAGTTCTGTCTGGTTCTAACAGAATGGATTCACAGCCCCACCAAAATTGGAGCCACTGATCATGGCTGAATATCCTCCGTGAATCTGCCAAATCCCCTTTGTAGGCCATCTGAACTTTCACCTAAGCATCTCCTTTGAGCATCTTAATTTTCCTTTCAACCCTGTGGAGCACGATCTCCCCACCTGCTAAGACCTGCCTGTTTTCCTTGGCTTGCTGCCTTCTCAGGCTCCTGACTTCCTAGCCATGTGCCTTTTCTACCTCTTTCTAGTTCCTCCTACCTGCATCCAATAGCAGCCTGGAGACCTCCAGATGTGTGTTGGATTACTATGCTCATCATCCACAGCCAGCATGGGTTTATGGAAGTTAAATCCCACACATCTGGAGGGCACTGGGCTGGGGAAGGCTGATGGATTATCCAGATTTCCTTAAAAAACAGAAATGTCTTGGAGCCAAAAGGGCATTTTAATGTCATTTGTGAAAGTGACCTCTGAGATCCTCCCCAACTCTTAAGATATGCTTATACTTTATCAAATTGCAGTGCCCCCTTATAAAGCTGTGCCTCCAGCTTTATAAAGGGTCAAGAAAAAGTGGAATTAATGATGCTTAACAGTCCTTTCCAGGCTGTTGCTAGAGATATATTCCTTTCGCAAACAAATCCCCTTCTCACAAAATGCACCATTCCTTGTCTGCTCACACAGATCTTGGTTCATGTTTTAGTGCACACCTAACTAACTCCCAAACCAATATATGAACTCAAATGCAGTTAAGTATTTGAACCACATCAGTATTCACACTTCTTCACATTTGCAATGCCATTCTCCACTCCAAAAATGCATACAAAGTTGCATATATCAGGGGAAATGGTGCACAAAAATGCATACATGAGTGAAAATAACATACAAAAATGCAGTCTATTGGGGAGAATTGCTTGCATATATTTGGGAAATTTGCAATAAAATTAGGGGAAATGCACACAAAAATGCATACCAATGTTCATGGTGACTTTTGTTGTTGTTGTTGTTGTTGTTGAAAAACCCGGAAACTGATGAAGAAGCAGGGCAAAATGAACATAAGATTGCAAAAAGAGAAATGGAGAAAGTCTAAAATTGACAGATTTGTCCATCCCTGCAAAGAATGGCATGCCACATCTTTCAGTGCGAAACCAACCGGTTTAGATAAGAAATCCTCTCCAGAAAATAGTGGGAAGGAGGCAAAAGAAAACCTTCTTCTTTTATTGAGTGCCTGTCAAAAGCAGGTGCAATGACAAACAATTTCATTCTGAAGAGAGGCTGGGGACTGAAGGAATGCAGACAGGATTCCTACATCTGAGACAGCCAAGGGACATAGGTTATATTTCCTGACAACGCAGCCCTATTGAAGTCGATGTATTGGTGGCAGATAGGAATTCATCCTTAAATCAGTGAGAGGAGATTTCTTGATGCCTGTTACTAATAAGGACACCCTAGATGCTTGTAAATGAATATTTTAAACTATTTACTTCTAGTTTACTCTTTGCTATTTGTGCAGTTGGCTGCTTTGTATGTCTCCAGGTTCATGCCTATATATGCCTAGTCAGTTTCAGAGTCATTTTCCAGTCAATTTCATTTTCAAGTCCTCCCAAATGCAGAGACAGCAGTTGCTGCAGCCGATCACTAATTTGCTTTTTAAATGTTTCTGATGTTGTATTTCTCCCCAGTTGCTTCTTTGTGGTTTTGTAATTTCCTTGAAACATCTCTCTTGGTTTTATCCTTACAGAAAGTTTTCCCATACTGAAAGTTTTGATTAAATAATATCAAACTTTGGATTTATGATGTGACGCCCCCCCACCGCCCCTTAACGTTTTTAATCTGGGGACTGGAATTGGCTGCTTAGTTCAAATCAGTACATGGCATTCAACTCCTGTCTCCTGCAGGCATTGGGCTGCCCCAAGAACGGCCAGGTCACTCACAGTGCAGCAGTGGCAGTGCTGCAGAATTTTTCTGTGCTGGCTGGGGAACATGGAAATTGTAGTGCAACACCTCTGGAGAGTACCAGTTTGGAGAAGGCTAGATGAAGATTTGTGAACGAGAACTTTCATATATTTTAAAAAGATATATTAATTGCAGCTGGGGGGGGGGGGCGGGAGTGGTGGATTTAGAGTGGGACCACAATGTGTGTGCTGGGGTGGGTGGGTTACCAAGTGAAGGCTGGTGGCTCTGATGTCAGTGGGGCAGTGAATCTGCTCCGGATTTCAGTCAGAACCTTAGAACAGCTATCCAAGGTATCTTGGATAGATCCTTTAGAGTTCTGATGGAAACCCGGAGCGGATTCACCGCCTCATTGATATTATGTTCTTATGTTCACTGCTACCTGATCTGGCCATACCAGGGATTGAAACTGGGGCCTTCTGCATTCAAAAAATGAGTTCTACTCCTACCTTGTTGGATTTTCCTCCAGACCAGCAGGGCATCCTTCCCACAAACCAGTGACAGAAAAGCCCCTTTCCCCTAGGGCATGAATAGGCACTCTGGTCCCATTCAGATGCTTTGGACTATAACTCCCATAATCCCTCACCATTAGCAATGCTGGCTAGGGGCCTCAGGGAGTTGTAGTCCAAAACATTAGGAAGGCACCAGGTTGCCTCTCCCCGCTCTAGAGTGAGGGTACAGATAGTGGAGGCTGGTAGCTCCGATATCAGAGGGGCAGTGAGTCCGCTCCGGGTTTCAGTCAGAACTCTAAAGCATGTTTTAGCTCCTCCCTTCACTGAAAAAGAATTCAACCCTGGGGCTGGAAGAGGTTCTGGCACTCCTGCCCTGGTCACTGCAAACTGAGAGGGCCCTTCTCCCTCCTAGTCATTGGCTCCATGCAGATAAACTCTAAACCTGCAACTTTTCAGAAGCGATAATTCCCCAAAAAAACCTTCTGCACCGCTGGTTTCATGTATCCTAGAGAGAGCTTGCTGGAGAAATGAATATAAATGAACCGCCGACACTAGGATCCAATTCCCACTGGAGACGCAGTACAGACACGGTGCTGAGGTATTAGGAAGAGGAAGAATACCCCATGGGACCAGAAGCCAAAAGTTCTCTCTCTCTCTCTCTCTCTCTTTCAAAAACCACACCAAATAGGTTAAGGAAAAAAGAAAAGGGAACTTTTATTCACCATTTCTTCTCTAAGGCTTTCACAATGTACACAATGTTTTTGCATGTTTTAGCTCCTCCATTCAACAACAACAACGGTGAAGATTACACAACCAGAAGAATAAAAGGAGAAAGGTTTTTAACAAGCAGAAGTTTAACAAATTGGGCTAAAAAGAAAACCAAAACCAAAACCTCTGAGGTGCTAATACATGTCCAAAGCCTTTGGATCAGCCCAGTTTGCTTCAGACTGCTTCAGACCCAAATTGCCTCAGATTCAGAGATAGTGCAAGTATCTCTGTTGCAGGAGTTTTCACCTCAGATTTCTGCCTCAGCTGAGGTGTTTGAACAGCCTAAATTAACATCCCCTTTTGGATACAAAAGGTTGAGACAGCATCCCTCATCTCAAATTGGTATTACTACAATGGCTGAAATTAGGTTCAGATCCTTCGGAAAGAGCTGTACGTGCTGCACTTTTAAGAGCCGAATAGAAGGACACCTTTCCCTGTCCCCGCCCCCAACATTAGCAGCTACAATTTGCCCCCTTAAAAGTGCTGGAGTAGAGATGAGAGAATCCATACCTGATGAAATGTCTCTCCTTATACCAGCACCGTCCTAAGCAGTGTCCTTGCTCAGAAGTCAATCCAATTGAGTTCAATTGGATTGACTCCCTAGCAAGCATGCCCAGGATTGCAGCCTTGCAAGTCTGAGGCTGCAACCTTATATGCACTTACCTGGGAGTAAGACCCAATGACTACAGTGGCACTTGCTTTAGAGTAGGTCACATGATGGCCACTAACTGAACTACTGTGATGTCACCATGATGTAGAGCAGTGGTGGACAGAAAAAAACATCTCCAGGTGTTTTGGACTTCAACTCCCAGAAGCCCCTGCCAATGTGGCCAGTGTTCAAGAATGCTGGGACTTGAACTACAAAACATCTGGAGGGCACCAGGTTGGGGAAGATTGCTTGAGTGTTCTCCAATGTTTCCAATATGAAGAAAATCATTTTAAGCAAGTCATGCAAAATTGTCAATGTTATAAGAACAGTGAGGCCATAAAATATCGAATTTGATATACTTCAGACAATTGTACTGTGTTGTGCATTTGGGTTTTTTTCTCTTGTTCCTAGGTGATTATTATTATTATTTTAAAAAATCCCTCACTCCAAATATTTGTTGTTGTTGGAGTTCATGGTGCTTCTTGAATATAACACTCATATAAATTTCCAGGCTCTTCTTCTACTCTGTACATTTACTGGAACCTAACCAAACCATTGTGATGTCACAGGTCACATAATGGCTACTAACAGAACCACCAAGGTGACCACTAACTGAACCACTATGATGCCTCTATGATGTAGAGCATTGGTGAACAGAAAGTAGATCTCCAGAAGCCCCTGCCAACATGGCCAATGGTCAAGAATGCTAGGAGTTCAACTCCAAACATCTGGAAATCTCCTTTCTGCCCACCCCTGATGAAGAGAGCCTGCAGGTTCCCAGCTTAATTCCTGGCATCTCCCATTAAAAGGTCCCAGTTCCCGTTAACACTGGAAAACCATTTCTACACCCAATAATTCAGTAGCTCCCCTAAGCAGAAGTTTGAAGAGGGAGAAAATGACTGATCTTTGGTTCTCCCTTGGAGCAGAGCAGTAATGTCAGGACTTCAGCTTCCAGTGGGTTCTTGAGCTGGCAAGCTGAGGGTGGTCCAGAAGGAATTCATCCTAAGCATGGAAAGGAGAGAACTGGCCAAAGGAGGCTAGTCCCGGGCAAAGGAGAGAACTGCAGGGAAGCCACTTCTCACCAGCAGGCCTAAACTGGACAGGGGATACACTTTGAACAGGGTCTAAATGCAATGGCAGCCAGGTCCGCCCATGATGGCTCTCTTGAAAATAGCGAGCATTGCTCATATATTCAATAGACAAACAGGGGACATTTTCCCAGCCGTGGCTGCCTATAAAATCCAAGGAGGTGCTTCAAAGCTCCCCGGATTAGGGATGGGAAAGCTTCCAATTTGCTCCATTCACTGCCTTGCCAAGTCATTTTCAAAAGAAAAGAGAGGGAAGGGGGTTGGGTGCATATGTTTTCCTTCCTGCTTCCATTTGTGGATGTATTTGTGCTCAAATTATGCCTGGGCGCCTGATTGTGTGTGAGTGGCAGCTGAGAACACTAACAAGATGCCTCCTTTCCCAATACAACTGCTTCATCAGGAGAATGGAGAAAGGAGATAATGAAGCCAGTTAAAAAGGGGGCTAGCCCTGCCAAACTTGTTTGGCTTCATAAATATGCATAAACCTTTGCTCCCATCTCCTTGCCCTTGGGCTGGTTCTATTAACTGGGAACCATTAGCTGCAGATTGAGGCCGGATCATTAAAAAAAGAAAGAAAAAAGTATGTGTGTGTTTGCTGGGTCCTATTTGGTTCATACCTGGTGCTCTTCTAGCAGTCGCTAGAGACGTGGACACTGCTGACTTAAGGATCGTGCTGGAATGATTCCTAACACAGATAGAGCTGTTTTAAATAGCTATCCTGGGAATAAGAAAAAAAGAAAGAAGGAAAGGGCGGGGAGGGGGGGAACCATTCACAAACAAAAATAACCTGCTGTTGTCTGGTAAAATGGGCCTGAATCCTTTGCTCTTGCAAAGCAAACTGCATCTAACATAGGCATTGGAACAATGCCTAGGGCATTTTCTGGGTTCATACCTGATATGGGCTAATCTACATTACCAACCTGTATCAGTTTTATACCAGTTTAATTCTCATGGCTTCCTTCTGAAAGAAAACTGGGAATTGTATTTGGCAAGGGTGCTGACAATTCCCCTGCTCCTGCTCCCATTTCCCACCCCCTCACCCACCCCTCTCTTAAGGCTTAGTTCCGTGCAGTAAGAGCTTGAAGCTAAAATATGTTGAACAAAGTATACAGAAATATTTTGTATATTTGGCCCCATATCTGTTGCCTTTGCTCCAGCCCCATTTGCCCCACCCACTACTATAATGAAGAAACTGAGAACTTCTCCAAAATGGAATTCGGCCCTCAGGCTGGAAGAGTTTCAACATACCTGCTCTGCCTTTAGCAAAAAAGAAGAAGAACACAGAACAAGCCTATACTGATAAATAGGAAGGATCAGACTAACAGTCCATTTAGTCCAGCATTGAGTTTCTGGAGCATCTGGGATTCAATGGCAAACCAGTATTGTATTCCTTCTCAGTCTTGCAAGCATTCCTTTCGAGAAAGAGTGGGGAACGTGTTGGACTTCAACTCTCATCAGCCCCAGCCAGCATGGCGATGACTAGGGATTATGGGAGTTGTAATCTAACAACATCTAGAAGGCCACAAGTCTGCTCCCCTCCCACTCACACACTTAAGAGAAGGAGCTTGTTTATCTGCTTCTACTCCAGCTGCATGACAAGAAATTTCTCACCAGGTGAATTGCCTCCTCCTTTAGGGCCACTATATGGAAAGGAGGACAGGGCTCCTGTATCTTTAGCAGTTGTATAGAAAAGTAGGGAGACCATACGACAGGAAAAACCCAGATTTGTCAGGATTTTTGGTAACAAATCTGGGAAGGGGGGAATTACAAAATTTGAAGAAAAATCTGGATTTTTCCCATCTTCCCCAGCCAAAGGGCAGCTCTACTTTAATGGGAATTAACAAAAATGCTTATCATTCTGTCATTTTTAAAGATAAAGTCATGAAACTTGGCACAATGGTAGCTCTTAGGTAGGGCTTCAGTCATACCAAATTTGAAACAGATCCGTTCATCCATTGATTTTTAGGATTTTTTAAAAAATTAAGGTTTTAAAATTAATATTTTTTAAAAATGTTATTTTTAAAGATAAAGAGAAGAAACTTTGCACCATGATTGCTCTTAAGAAGGACTTTAGCTATGCCAAGTTTGAAACATCTGTTTATCCACTGAGTTTTAGGATTTTTTTAAAGTTTGAGGTTTTAAAATTATTATTTTAAAAAAATATTTTAAAATATTACATTTTAAAAAGTAAAGAGCTGAAAGTTGGCACCATGATAGCTCTTAAGGAGAGATTTAGCCATGCCAAGTTTGAATCAGATCAGATTTTTTAGGATTTTTTTTAAAAAAGTTGTTCTTTATTTCAGTGATTTTAATATTAAGATGTTATGTAGAACAGATTTGTCATTAATGTGTGCTGTAAAATCAGACATGTGCCCAAGGCTATTTTCGGGTGGGCACACCCCCTTGGTGCTGCTCATGCTCCCTTGGGGCCCGACCATGTTGTCCTCCGTTTTGGTTTCCAAAATATGGTCACCCTAAGAAAAGGAAAATTCCAGCAGGTGCCCTTTGTATGCATGCAGCACCTGGTGAAATCCCCTCATCATCACAATAGTTAAAGCTGCAGGAAACCTGCCCTCTTTTGTATCTGGTTAAAAGGGCAATGCTCTTGCAGCTTTACCTGTTGTGATGAAGAGGGAATTTCACCAGGTGCTGCATGCATACAAGTGACACATGCTGAAATTCCCCTTTCTATGCAACTGTTAAAGACTCAGGAGCCCTGTCCTCCTTTCCATATGGTCACCCTATTCCTCCTCCTCTGCACCTCTTAAAGCAGGGGTGCACAACATTGGGCTCTCCACTGCTCTCTATGTGGCCCAGTGAGCTGTTGAGTGTCCCACCCAGTTCTCTCCACAGCCCATATGATTAGTTGGGCTGTGGGGAAAAGCACCGGAACAGCAATTACACTGGAAATCTTGGGGTAGGGAGGCTTTAGCCCCAAAGCAGCTCAGCTCAGCTCAGCTTAACTCAGCTCAACTCGTGTGTGTGTGTGTGTGTGTGTGTGTGTGTGTGTGTGTGTGTGTGCATGCACGCACATGAGTGCATATATGTGGAACACCCCCGCCCCCGGCTGGCATCAGATGCAGCTCTCATAGTGGAAAAAATTGCACCCCCTTGCCTTAAAGTCCATCCCAGAGCTTTTTCAGAAGGATTTGGAGCTACCCTAATTACGGCTATCGCTGCTGTACTCAGTTGGGGGCAGCAAAAAGTCATCTCTTGCTTTTTGTATCCTAAAGTGGCAATTAATCTCAGGTGAGGCACTTGTTGCTCATGTAAGTGCTAAAGACAGCCATTAAAAGCCTGCTCCTACCAAATTAAAAGCCTTTATGGTTCTTTTGTTCTTCAGGCTATTGGGGTGTCTGGTCATCGGCTCATTTAAATTCTGGGTGAATCTTGCAAGATTTTGCTTTGGGGGCTTTTGAAATACTTCACAGGGTTAGATTTAAGAATACATGGTTTGAAGGAGTAAATGTTAATGACCCACTGACGTCTCATTGTAAAATGAAGGCTAATTAGATGGAATGTTATATTTTCAGTGGTATGCTTTCCCCACGTTTTTCAAAGGAAAATTTCCATGAAAACAAAGCAACTTTTGCTGCCTCCCTTCCCCTCCCCCATTTAAAATCCTAAGCCTTTGTGAACATACAATTAATTGCTGTGGCGATCAGGATGATGTCACAAGGAGAAGATTATGACTTTTTAATAAGAGAAAGAATTGCAATGGTATATTCATTTTCTTTTCAACTGAGGATTTATTTCCCTCTGAAAATTGAAACAAAAAAAGGGGGAGGAAAAAAGAAATAGCACTTATTGCAGTTGGAATATATTATGGAGTCCCAGCTAGAGAGCCAATGGCAGTGTAATCCAGTGGATATAGTTTTCAATCTGGAACACCTGGGAATTGACTTCAGCCATGGATTCATTGTGTGACTTTGAACAAGTCCCTAGTCTACTCCAAACCACAGTTTACTTCAATCCTCAGTCTTGAGCATTGCCCTCAACCCTTCTCCTTTTTCATGTGGCTGAAGAACAGATCCATTTCCAGTTCTTTGTGATGTCCCAACTTGAGGAAATGTGGTTTGTTTAAATAATGGTTACTAAAAACAAACCAGGATCTGAAACCACAGTTTGATTCTGGCTTGTTTTAGCTAATCCTCATTTAAACAAATGCCAGTTTCTTGGGTTTGGAAGTCATGGGGATCTGTGGTTTGTTTAAAATAGGAAGTGAAAGCTTATCTTCTCATGGATGTGCAGGGAGGGCGAAAGAGATTGTGCAGCTCAAAGCCTCATGATAGCTTATTTGTATTGGGTGGGGTGGGGCGGGGCGGGGCGGGGGGGGGGGAAGAGATACCCATGGGTTTCCATTATTTCTGAACAAGGCCTCTGTTTCTCAACTTCAGTTCATCATCTACAGAGCACAGAGAATAGCAATTTACTGGAGTTCTTTATGAGTTCCCCTTTTCAAACATACATAGCCAATGAAGCACCCAACAAGATGGGGCCAAGCTCCATGTAAGCAAATGAGAAAGTGTAGTACATTCCCCTGGGGTTAAGAGATTGGCTATCCCTGCCTTAAAATACATGTTAGGATTAATAAATTAATAAAATCATTTTAGGAAGGTAGAATGCTTTTGAAGAAGCTTCTGCTAACATTCCAACAGCTGCAGTCATGAAATCCTTATGTTTAAAACCCTAAATAGTTTAGGATCCAGTTATCCAAGGGACCACCAGTCTTGTTATGTACCTGTCTGAGCATTATGATCTGCAGGAGCAGAGACCCTTTCAGGGGTACCATTTCCTGCAGAGCCCTATTTTTGGGTAACGCATGAAAAGGTGTTCTCCCATGTTGTTCCCAAAGTTGCTCAAGAACTAGAATTCCCCCCCCCCCGACCTTTAGAAAGGGTGTACCAACACAACTTTTTAATTTAACCTTTTAAAATTATGGACTTGTTTTAATTCTTTACTACTTTTCATGTTCTTGTTTTTTATGGTTTTAAGGTTTTCTTGTTTTATGTTGTTGTGCAGCTCTTTGATAATATGATAATAATAATAATAATAATAATAATAATAATAATAATAATAATAAGGAAAGGAACACTTCTTCCATTAGAAATGCACACTTTTTCCATATGAACGAAAAGAAAAACAGTTCGCCAATGGGAACAGGGGCAAGGTGAACTGAGCTATGAAGCAGAGTTCAGAGAATCTCAGCAACCCCAAGCATGTCTGGTTCTCCCATCCCTATGTGAGACACTTCCTGGCCTGGTGTGGATGCTCTGCATGGAGTTCCCTCATTGGCCAGCGCTGAGCGATGGCACTCAGGATGAACCTGTGCTGACATCCTTCAGGTCGCACTGTTCAAGACTAACAATTGGTCATACGAAGTGAACAACCTTCCAGTGTTCATCATGCATTTCAAAGATCCTTTTATGTTCTGCTACTATAAAAGGCGAAGATCATTGGATGTTTAAATCACCATGCTGGAGAATGGTCTAAAACTCTAAAACCATGCCGTTCTCTAATGAGGAAAGTCAGCCATCTTTTGGGATTTAAGACTGAAACAAGGGAGCCAGCTGTATATAAAAATCCACACACACGCACACACACATGTGCACACACCCTATATGTTTTGTACATCTTATTTATGTTCTTCTTTGGGAGAGTGATGTTATTTAAAGACTGCTGATTCACTCTCATTTTTTCACCACTTATAAAGGTGTGTGGGGGGGGAACCCTGCAAATTGTAGGATGTCTAATTAGGAAGCTTTGAGGAAAATATGACAAAGCACTGGTTGCTATAGAAATGGAAGCTGATCACTGGTTTGCAGCTAGACAAAGTGGGAGCCTCAGAACTGTTCTCGGGGCTTAGCTACCGAGGGAAAGGGGGAGGAGCAGAGGTTTAGGCATACAGTATTGTATGGAGTGGCACATTTAAGAGCCTGTTCAAAAATGTGCAAAGATTTATTAATGAGTGCTCTTGCCCTCAGTATTTTTGCTTGGGTGGATCAATGGCTAGCCTTAAAATCCAGGCAAGGATCAGTTCACATAGTCCTTGTTACTCTAAACTAGGGTGACCATATGAAAAGGAGGCCAGGGCTCCTGTATCTTTAACAGTTGCATAGAAAAGGGAATTTCAGCAGGTGTCATTTGTAGGCATGCAGCGCCTGGGAAAATTCCCTCTTCATCACAAGAGTCAAAGCTGCAGGAGCCCTGCCCTCTTTTATATCTGGTCATGCTAGGCAGGGCTCCTGCAGCTTTGACCCTTGTGATGAAGAGGGAATTTCCCCAGGCGCTGCATGCCTACAAATGACTCCTGCTGAAATTCCCTTTTCTATGCAACTGTTAAAGATACAGGAGCCCTGTCTGCCTTTTCATATGGTCACCCTACTCTAAACGTCTAGGACCGTAGTTGCCTAATATTATTGATCTCACCCCAAAACTACCTAAAGATGAGATATATTTCTATCCACAGTGAATATTTGTAAGACTCTTGGACTCCTTGTCCAAAGAATCACTGACAACTGGACCCACAGTGGGCTGACCATGAGATCCAATATGAACGGAAGGAGGGCGCCATTATTGTTAAACCTGAAGAGCTTTAGCATTTCAGGATCAGGTTGAAATGCAGCTGATGGATTTTGCTGCCCCTTCCTTGACAGAGTTGGAGTCTGAGCCCAGGCTGCTACTCAGAGTAGAGGCCCCATGTTCATTTGATGGAAGTGCATTGACTCTAAGTTGTTATTTTTATTCATTCACATATTTATTTCTGATGAACAGTTTGGGTCTGCAAGAGCTGAGATGGTCTCATCTGTGAAAGGTTTGGTTTGGACGTGGGAGGCATGTTCAACCTCGGCCACGAACTGGTTGGATGACCCCATATAAGACACTGCCTGGCTTATGGAGCTGCTAGAGTTATTGGGTAATGGATGAGATAAGGAGAGAATCAGGGCTGTGTGTGCGCTGCAGTTCTATGGGAGCGCAGAAGAAATGCAGAATGTGGTACTGGTTGCAGAATTCAGCTTACTGAGAATCTCAGCATTCTTACCTTCGTAAGCAACTGTGTAACAATTTCAAAATATCTGGAGCAAGAAGGCTTTCTGAATACATACTTGGGACACAGTTTCTATGCCCTGTGTAACTCCTTGACCCCATCCCACACAAGTAATAGACGCCAACCAATTCCCATCCATCAGTAAATTATGCAGTGCAAGGAACATTGTGCATATCTGCTCAAGTTGCACATGTTATGCAGGCCACAGCATCCAGCTTTACTTGGCCCAGAATTTGGATGTCAGAATAGCAGTATTTTTGGAATAAAATGCCTTTTTTTTCTCGTGAGAGTGGTGAAAAAGGCTTTGATCCAAAGGATTCCCTTCCTTTGAGGGAATGAGCTTCATTGAATGGAAATAGTCTTCTTCCAAGGGAAGGAGTCCTTTCATCAGAGGAAATCACCTTCCATTGGAGGAATGGAACCCCAAATGAAGGCAAGGAGTGATTCCAGGTGGAGGGTTCCTTGTGCTATCAATCAAAAGACACTGTATTGCTATTCTATCTTTCCCTCCCCTTAACTGGGTTTGTTTGTGGAAAGAAAAGAAAAAAGAAGTGGGAAAATACAGGAGGATTGCAAATAGTAGATGACATCCAGACCTCAAATTTCTGCCCATGAGGCACGGAGTTTGCATTAGGGCTGTGCATGGATCCCCCGATCTGCTCCTTTTGGATTGGGTCCACTCTGCGTTGATCCGCCTCCACTCTGGAGCTCCGGATCAGGATCGGAGCTCTGCTTTCCCCCCATAGACTTGCATTGCAAAGGTTAAATGCCTATAACTTTTTTAGTTTTCAAGTTAGAAATAGCAAAATGGGCACTATGATAGCTTCTAAATAGATCCTTATTCATGCCAATTTTGAAGGAAATCAGATTATGCCCTTATTTTGGGGGAATATTTTAAATATTTTCCCCCATCTATAGAAATGCAGTGATCTCCGTTATTTTTTAAGCTGCACACATGGGACTGGGCACCATGATAGCTTCTAAATAGGACCTTTGGTATGGCCACTTTGAAGGAAATCAGATCATCCCCTGATTTTTAGCGGATTTTTAACGATTTTAGCATTCCCCCCATTTACAAAACTGCATTCATCTCCGTCATTTTTCAAGATACAGACATGTAACTGGGCACCGTGATAGCTTCTAAATAAATCCCTAGTCATGCTAAATTTGAAGGAAATTGGATCATTTCCTGATTTTTAGGAATTTTTTAAAGTTAAACCTCAACCCCCAAATCCTTCAGAAATAAAGGAGATAGTGCATCTCAGTACAGTATTAGCACTTATAGGGAGACTAGCTTCTTCAGATTCAGTATGACACTGGGGAGGGGTAATTTTGACCAAAGCGAAAGAAGTCAGCTCACAAAAGGAGAAAACAATGAGTCAGGGGACTTCCTTTGTGTGTGCAAAGACTGGCAGGCAAGAAGTCCCTGCTTTGATAAGAGTTTGGTGACTGAACATCAGCGTCTTCATTTTCTTCATCAAATATATCCTCCCTTGGATGTTCTTTGGGAAATTCCAGCAAGCTTTCTCTCCCCCCACCCCGCCCAGTGCTACAGAATGTAGTTCTTCTAATGACCTTTGGCATCCTGGTGGCACTCTTGGCAGGGTGCAGCATATATTCTGTCAAAGGAGAGCACTTGAGCCAGGTAATTAAATGTGTCAGCTCTTTATCCAGGAGAGTATGATATTAAATTATGTACAGTAAATATTTTTGGAAGGTAGAACTCTAAAGAGAACTTATTGATTTATGGTAAGCTGCTAGGCTGCTGTTAGAGTTTGGGACTCTGTCATGTTCAGAATCAAGAATAAACACGGGCAAAATACATATATTTAAGGGGAAGGAAGGATATAATCGAGGAAGGGAGTTATAAAGTGCCCATAACTCTGCAGTCACTGCAGTTTGTCATCGGGTACAGTTCAGGGCAAAAGTTGAACATGCACCCAAACACACACATCGGTTTCTCAATTGTCAAATCGATAGTGGGCATTGCAGAAAAGTTTACTCAGCAATACCTTCTTGGCAGTATCTGCAATTGGGTGAAATAGCAAGGCTGCTGAGGCATAGCAGGAAAAACGGGTGGCAAAGCCAAGATGGACCATTCTGTCACTAATATGGATAGCCGACAGTGCTGCCAAAACCCGAAATCATTAATGGAAAACTAGAAGCCTCATTGCAGTGCTGCAAGGAGATTGGGGTTGGAAGTTCAGCGCTGTTCTTATATTTCTTAACCTTGGGGAAGGGAGCGCTTAGGGGATGGATGGATAACAAGTTGTGCATTTCCACTTAACATATGTTGCATCTGACTGAATGTCACAGGCCTTGATGTGCAGGAGCCTCCAGGGCTGCACCTGGGAATCCATAATTGACTGCAGCTTTCTATGGTGAGCCACTGGGGCTATGAGTTTGATTCGTCCCTGGGCAGCAAAGGACTCCTTGGAAAGGAGGACAGGGCTCCTGTATCTAACAGTTGCATAGAAAAGGAAATTTCAGCAGGTGTCATTTGTAGGCATGCAGCACCTGGTAAAATTCCCTCTGCATCAGAACAGCCAAAGCTGCAGGAGCCCTGCCTTCTTTTGTATCTTTTCAAGAAGGCAGAGCTCTTGCAGCTTTAACTGTTGTGATGAAGAGGGGATCTCACCAGGGGCTGCATGCCTACAAATGACACCTGCTGAAATTCCCTTTTCTATGTAACTGTTAAAGATACAGGAGCCCTGTCCTCCTTTTTTTATGGTCACCCTATCCAAACCAACTTGGCACACTCCAGAGGTGTTGAACTGCAACTCCAAGAATTCCTAAGCAGCATGAGAGCTGCAGTCCAACACTTCTGGAGAGTTGCTCCAAAGTGACTCCACCCAACCAGGCTGGCTATTGGTTCACCCTGACCTGGAAGGACTATAAAAGCTTCCAGGTTAGGCTAGGCCTTTGGCCTGAGCAACTACAGTATTCACCATGTTTGACCACTGGTGCCTGCTGAACACCTGATTGCAACCGACCTCTGAGATTGACAGAATGCCTACCTTTTGTACTGGGAAAGAATGAAGCCATGCACACCACCCTGAGTTAGCTGGAGGAAAGGAGAGATACAAGTTTGATAAAGGAATTGTCCCCAGAAGTCTGGCTGAGGGTTGGCTGCCCTGCACACATGCTACGTGAGGCCATAGGCCAGCTTTACCCATCCTGGTGCCCTGCAGCTGTGTTGCTAAGCAGTTCCCATCATCCCTTACCAGTAGGCCTTAAGCCATCCTTCCCCAACCTGGCTCCCTCCAGATGGGTTGCGACTGCAATTCCCATCTTGCAGTCCCAATCCATCTGGAGGGAGCCAGGTTGGGGAAGTCTGGCTAAAATGATAAACTGGCAGCAAGATGTAGCTAAGGGGTAGAATGTGACAAGCACCTAGTGATATGAATTCAGAAGCAGGGTCTGCAGGGGCTCAGCATGACCTTGGACATTCTTCTGAGAAAGACCAAAGCTCAAGTGAGACCCAGACTAGACACAATCATCATGCAACTGGTAGGGGTGTGTGTGTGTGTGTGTGTTGGGTTGTTGTTGTTGTTTAGTAGACTGGGAGGGTGGGGTGGATTCCATAGCATGGGGGAGGAGATTTAACCCTTTGTTCACACTGTGGTCCTATTCCAGAAAAGAGGGAAGAAAGATCTTTAGCTATTAGCTAAGAAAAAGAGTATAGGTCTCTTCAGACAACACGCTAAGCCATGGTTAGGTCACTAAACTTTTTGCAGTAAATGGTTAGTGAGCATGTTTAAACTGGGGTTATGTAGCCATCATGTTTTGGAATGGTTCACATGCCACACTAAGCCATAATGTTTAATTCAAAATGCTTAATCACCATGACTTAGTGTGCTGTCTGAACAGGGCTTTAAGTCATCTTTCACTTGACAGCCAAGACATGCTCCCCTCAAATGTAATGGGTTGTTCTGGTGTTACTTTGTTTTTATGTAGATGTATGTATTTTAAAGATACCTTATTCCTGTTGATTATTCTTGGGAGCCTGTTGGACATATACTTAAGATGTGTGATTCTCCTCTTCTAATGCCTTTTTTTCCTGGAGGAGTTAATGGTTTTACTGAGTCCTCCTCAATGGAAGAGTAAAGATTAGGCCTGGTGCAAAGCATGGTATTATGTTCCCTGCAGGGAGCCATCACTTTGTTATTTAAAGACAGGCTCTTCATTTTGCAGTGTAAGGTCATTTCTTGTCGGAATGATGAAAGGCCATCTCTTACCCACAAAGATTTAATTTTAAAGTGCCCATTGCCTCTCTTTGACTGGAAAAGAACGCTCCTCATTGCCTCAGCAGCAATTACCACCCAGCCAAAAAAGGAAACCAAGAGATATAAAGCTGTGTACCCTTGATGGTTTTTCACCTGATCGAACTGTCACCTGGTGGAGGAACGCACGTTCATTTCTCTCTTTTTTCTGCCCCACTGTCTTCACTGGTCACTCCCAAAGCCCCCCTTTTCAACAGTCTGGCTGGAGTGCCTGTGCTGCTAAGTAGGGGGCAAGATTAACGCCACGCTCTCCTTTTGTCAACTTCAGGAGAGAGACAAGCAGAGTCACCAAGTGTGGTTGACTCCCCTCCCCTATGTCCCGCTCGGACAGTGGCATAGCAAGAATGTTACAACAACTTCAAAAGGGAAGTTTGGGCCAAAACAGATCTAGATTGGGACTCTAGCATGATGGGGGTGGGGGAGGTCTTTTTAGCCATCCTCCTGCACCTACTCCAGAGTAAAAATGGGGGGGGAATATAGTTGCTAGATACGGATTCAAAGTAATGTTGGTTTTGGCCCTTAATGTGTTTTGCTTTAGGTATCCTCTACTTCTCCATTGAATGGGGTGCATTTTTGTAAGTTATCTTGTAACTCGGCCTTACATTGTACAAGAGTATTACCTTTCACAAAACAATGGTTGGGATACTTCACCCACCAACATGATAAGCCCAATGGATGGGACATTCTCGGTTTCTTTACAAATATTGGGCAGGATCCAGATTTGAACTGGATCAGCTGCACTAATGGAAGTGGATTCCCCCCTCCCCTCCCCTGACAACCCCATGAAAACACTATACAGAGAGTCAGGAGACCCTGCTGAATGGAGTGAGCTGCATTGTGGGAGGGGGAGAGAGAATGTCCCCAAAATTGGGTAGAGGGACCTTCCATAAGCAGAGCTCTTCCTCTAGCAGAAGGCAAATCCTGGATCCAACCCATGAAATATTTCTTTCTAACTTAGCTGGGACAATGAGGAGATAAAACCTATACTGGCACTCTCACAGCTTCCTAGGCTAGTGACAGTAAAGTCCAGGGCCCAAATCAATCTGTTGACATCACTAGAGCTCTGCCAGTTTAGGTCACTAATGAGACATCATTCACACAAACTGTAACCTTGCAGAGGGTTGTGCAGGCAGAATTCTAGCACAGCAAATGAAAAGACTGAGGAGGGACGGGAGGGAAACTGAAGTTACAACAATGCTGAACTCAATTTAAAAGTGAAATCTTGAAAATTAAGCAATGATATACTCCAAGTTCCTTTTCAGCCCCTTTCTTTGTTCAGTTGCCATCTTGTTTTCTGCTTTGGAAATCAGAAGAAAAATACATGACTGGTCATCTGTCATTAGGTCTTCTTCATTCCGTTCAGTACTCTTCACCATCCTGTCTGAAGGAAACTTCCTTCCATTTGATCCCCCCTCCCACCCCCATTGAAGACCTTCAGAAGGATCTCTATGGTGTGAGCTACCACTGTCTGACATACACCAAGAAGCACCTTGGTTCAGGGCCCTCTCAGCAGTGGAAAGTTCTGAAGACCCATCTGTTTCCTTTGGCCTTCGCCTGACTGTATTTTATTGGACTGTCCATTTTTTTTTTAGCTGCAAGTGTGTGCTAGGCTGAAGTCCAAAAGGTCTGGAGCCCAGCAGGTTGGGAAAGGCTCCCCTACTCTGTTCCAAACACAAACAAGCCTTACAGTCAGTAGTGTAGTGGATCTAGGCTGGGCAGGGATGGATGCACCAGCACTTTTTTATGAGTAGGGATACTGATGGCATCTGAGGAAGGCTCAGAAAACAGCAACAAGAGAGAGGGCCTTCTTAGTGGTGGCCCCCAATTATGGAATGATCTCCCCAAGAAGGCCCACCTGGTGCCCACCTGGTTCTCTTTTCAGTGCTAGGTAAAGTCCTTTCTCTTAACTCAAGCATTCAGCTGTAAATAATGAGTTTTTAATCAGGTCCTGGGATTTGTCCTATGGATGATTGTTTAAAATTGTTTTTGGATATATGTTGTCTGTTCGTGTTAATGATTTAACACTTCTTACAATGTATTTTTAATGGTTTTTAATCTTTGTGTACCACACAGAGAGGTTTGGCTATGGGGCAACATACCATCACCGTCATCATCACCACCATCATCCTCATCATCCTCATCTACCATCACCCCTTAGGTCCCTATTTCCTCTGAGCTTAGCTGCAATTCTCACAGTGGCTGGAGGGAAATTAATTTCCCCAATAACAATATACTGTTTTCCTGTTGAAATGTGAAATACTTGGAGGTTAATTGGTCTTGAATGGACAATTAAGCCCCATTAGTTTTACAGAAGACCTGCTCCTGTTGGAGAGGGAAACAGCTAGAACTAGTTTTTATGTGGTTCAACATAGCTGCCTCCATTTCTGGACTCTCATTGGAAGATTGGCTTTGGGGGCTGTCATGATGAACACCCGCACTTCAAAAATTACTACTCTACCCCTGTACATCATTGGTTTTTATTCCTTTCCGTCATCTCTTTTGGTGTTGACAATGTCTTGCTAGTCTTCATTTGTCATTTATTCACTCTTTTTGTATGTCTCAAATCATGGCATGAAATGATGCAGATTTCTCCCCATTCCCAAATCCATTCCCATTCTGAGGGCGTTTGTCAGAGTTTCAACCGAGGTTGGCGAAAGAAACGTCGCCCATGGTCAGTCTAAACTATGGTGGCTTAACTGGTAATTGTAACATTATTAGCTCAGTGTGCCTGAAATGTGCCAAATGCCCCACAATCCACTACCATGCCAAACCACTCATTACTTTAAGAGTCCATATAACTAGAGATATGCAGAGTCCCCTGATGAATACCTGTAGTTTTATCAAGAGTATTTGGGATTTGCTTGAAATTCTTCAGATATTTTGACTGGGGTTGAGCCCCCAAATCGGCTTTAGTTGATATTTCAGTGGCAACTCAATCTGGTTATAGATCATCATAGTACATGGAAGAGTGTCATAACAGCTTCTGGAGATGGTGCTCTACCTGGTGGTACTTGCTTAGACTTTGCAAAGTTCTCTGTTTTATTTTCTTTATTACATGGATAGCAAGTTTTATCCTCACAATAACTCTGTGAGGTAGGTTAGGCTAAGAGATCATGATTGGTTCAAGGTCACCCAGTATGCTTCATGGCTGAGTCAGGATTTGAATTCACCACTCTCCAGTCCTTGTCCAGCACTCTAACCCTGACCAGGGCTGTGGGCATGCACTCAGCTCTTCCTGCCACCTCCCAATGATAGCCCAAATACAAAGAGATTATAGCACTTCAGAAGCTGCTTGAAGTCATTGGAGACTTGCCCGGTGGAAAAATAGTCCAGAGTTCGGAGGAGTGACATGAAATGCACCATGTTCTAATTTTCTGCTCTGCTTATATTATACAAGGAAATGCCTTTGGTCAGTCTGAGAGATCAACAGCTGTTTCTCAAGGACTCAGAGTAGGTTATTTTTCCTCCAGCTGATCATCAGAGCTGATCAATGAGCAAGCATCCTTAGTGATTATGCTGCACAAGAGCCTAGAGAGAGGGTCATCTCCACATTTTGCACATCATCCATCTATCTATCAATCAATCAATCAATCAATCATGGCTGTGCCCTTACTTGAAGCTCTTTAGATAGAGCAGGCAATTGCTATAAATCCCGATTTGTACATTTCTCTTGTGCTGCTCTGAAGATGTATGGTTCAATAGGTGTGGTTCTGCCATCCTAAGGAACCATTCATACATACCACGGGAAAGAAAGGGTTCTTTCTTTCTTTCTTTCTTTCTTTCTTTCTTTCTTTCTTTCTTTCTTTCTTGACTTGTAAATAGAATCTAACAAGAATCTAGGATCATATTCTTGAATCTATCCTGTAAGCTACTTGGATAACCAATTCTGATGTAATCTTCAACTTTCATGTGCTGGCAGGACCACTTTGAAAAGAAATCCAATCACTCTCCCCCTTGGTTGTGGTAAGTGTGCTGTGAGGAAAATCCACTGGCTGAAACATCTCTGGAGGAAAGTATAGAATGAAGAGCAGTAAACCAGCATAGTTGGTAGGGCCCAGAGATGGATAAGAATTTCATTTTGATTTGTTGATGATTCTAATTTGCCCCATTCACAGGCCCGAATGTAAATTTGCATGGGAGCACAATTTTTGAGAAAAGCTCACACATTACTGAGCTTCTGTTTGCAAAATGCATACTTTGAAGCATGAACACTTTTAAAAATGCACCTTTCAAATACCACCCACACACCCACACATTTCATGCTTCAGTCTATGGGGTTAGGCGAGGTGTCCACAAATGCATATCGAAATGTTCACTTTGCCTTTCCAAACAAAAAGAAAAACAGATCGTTAATGGGAGTGAGGTAGTCTGAGGTTCAAGGTGGAGATTTCATCGGTTGGCATCCATGTATTGCAGGCCTCTGTTTGGTGAAAATATGTATATATACATGTATGCATTAAAAATGTTCATGGTTCCCAGTTTTTGCTTAAGGACAGACCAAAGAGTGCTTTGTTTCATTTCTGGGTGTGTGTTTTTAATTGGGTACCTTTTTATTTTTGTGCTGCTGTAGAACCTGCCCATGGCATACATCTCCAACCATCTGTAGGAATAATATTGAGCTGGTAGATATACCTTTCTTTCTCTTCACAATGAGAGAAAGAGAGGGAAGAATGGTGTTTCTTGTGCTTCACTTGTGGCAATGACATTATTCAACTGTGCCAGTTGCCCATAGGATGGGCAAAACTTTAGAAATGATTTGTTGGTGCTGAGGAGAGGCAGGTGGCAGCAGTGTGTGTGTACAAGTCTCCATAAAATGAAAGATAAAGCCAGGCTGGGGGGGGGCAGAGGAACAGGCCCAGAATCTATCTATCTATCTATCTATCTATCTATCTATCTATCTATCTATCTATCTATCTATCTATTCCATAGAGGAGTTATCCAGATTCTTCAATTCTGCAAATTTTACCATGCTATGCTGTTCCTGGCTCAAAAATTGAGTACAAAACTGCATATATTAGAGAATGAAATGTGGTATTATTTGGTAATGATGCCTCCTGTTAGAAAGGCAATTAGCAGAGAAAAACAAAAGGCAAAACAATATGAGCATGTACCAGTCCCACATGCACACAGGCTATTTTATAATAATAAAAGGAGACAACACCCTTCTCCTGTGAAGAAAAGGTAATATGGCTTTACTGACCAATGTTATTGCAGATAAAATGCAGGTGCAGTGTAGTTTTTCAAAACCAGAAGTCCATTTTGTGTGCCATTACACAACAGAAGTGAGACAGCTAATATCTGTGCTCCCGGCAATGGTGGAAGTCAGAGAGAGAGAGAGAATGAGAGAGAATGAGAATGAGAATGAGAATGAGAATGGGAAGGAAGGGAGGACAAAAAGAAGAAACCACAGAAAACCATATTAACCCTGTTCAGGTGACATGCTAAGCCATGATGGTTAAGCATTTTGAGCTAAACATTATGGCTTAGTGTGTCATGTGAACAATGTCAGAAGTCCCATTCAGAAGACACCTTAAACCACAGCTTTAACCATGCAAAAAGCCTTAGTCACTGTGATTAAAGCCATGCTTTAAGGTGTCTTCTGAACACAGCCAAGCTTTCTGGCTTAACCACTGTGGTTAAAGCTGTGGTTTAAGGTGTCTTCTGAATACGGCCTTAGAGTGTTATGTGAACCATTCCTAACCATGGTGGCTACATAACCATGGTGGCTACATAACCATGGTTTAAACACACTCACTAACCATTTTCTGTAAAAGTGTTAGGATCATAGAATTATAGAATAGTAGAGTTGGAAGGGACCTATAAGACCATCGAGTCCAACCCCCGGCTCAATGCAGGAATCCACCCTAAAGCATACCTGACAGATAGTTGTCCAGCTGCCTCTTGAATGCCTCTAGTGTGGGAGCGCCCACAACCTCCCTATATAACTGGTTCCATTGTCGTACTGCTCTAACAGTCAGAAAGTTTTTCCTGATGTCCAGCTGGAATCTGGCTTCCTGTAACTTGAGCCCGTTATTCCGTGTCCAGCACTCTGGGAGGATCGAGAAGAGATCCTGGCCCTCCTCTGTGTGACAGCCTTTTAAGTATTTGAAGAGCCTAACCATGGCTTAGTGTGTTGTCTGAACAGGGCCGTTGTAGGTTATAGAGATCCTGAGGATTGCTGTGGTCAAAATTCCCATGAAGTAACTAATTCCAACACTTCCCCCTTCCAGTAACTTGCAGATGAGGTTGCAATATTTCCAACAAGATACATACAATTATGCTTATATTGGGGAAAGATGGATAAGAAAATAGATGTAAATTTTCATATGTGTGTAGTAGTAGTACTCGCAGAATGGTGTGGAAATTGGATGGAATGAATGGACTTATGAATGAATTCATGTGAAACTGACACAGACTAGATATAGACTAACTCATATGCCACTAGTTGCAAAACTTTTCAGGGGCCAGGAACAAATCCTAATTAGAGAAGGCAGCTGAGTCCCAGTGGGTGGATGTCTTACCTGAAGAGGGCCCCTAAAAAGGCATAAGGCAGAGCATCCAAGAGATGCTTGTGACACAGAGTTAAATAAACTCAGTAGCTGTTGCATCTGTTGAAGTAGACTCAAGTCCATGAAAGCTTATGTCGTAATAAATTTGTAAATCTATGGTTTTTCTTAGATTTACCATAGAAGGCCATCTGTTGCCTCTTTTAAGATTTCATGCTACCCATTATGAGAAAGGAACATGACATGGTGGCTATTGCCAACCCCAGCTGAGGTCACAGAAGTCAAGAAGGTCTAAACTCTAAATGCAAACTAGTTCTGGATCTGAGAAATTGTAATGGCTTGCAACCAAGAGACTTTGGAGACTGTAGTTCTGTAAAGAGATTAGTCATTGCTAAGATGGTTTCCTTAGCATCTGCAACAAATATAAATTCACAGGTGTTCTCTGTGGGAAATTCAGAGCTAGGTAAGTTTAAATATAAGTGCTTTGCCCGTGTGTGTGTGTGTGTGTGTGTGGTGGGAGGATGAATTCTACAGGCAGGTTATGGTGACATGCTCGCATGCGCACAGACACTCTCACAATCTAATTTCTATAGCATCTCTTCTCTCTGGGCCTGTTAACATATCATGCTAAGCCACCATGGGTTAAGTAAACCCTGGGGCTTAGCGGCATGTGTGGATGGCCATTTTGAATACTCAAGCGGCGACTTCAGCTTGTTTTGTCATGCGAGCCCAGTGAGAGTGGGTTGTTGGCGTAGTTTGTTAATCACAACAACTCAGAACCCATGAGCTGTTTTAGGGTTCTGAGTGGTCTGTTAACCATGCCAACAACCTACCCTCACCAGGTTCATATGACATGACAAGCTGCTGTCTAAGTAGGGAATTTGGTGCCTGTAAGTGGCACAGCTCATTCTGGCTTAAATAAATGACAACAAGGTGGGGTGTTCATGCAGACCCGGTCACTGTGACACAATGAACATTGTCCCTGTCCATACCCCATTGCTCAGGACCCTTTTGCTCTACCTAATTCTGGAGTTCATGTGCAGAGGGAGTGTCTGCATGGTGACATTTTGTGCTGTTGGCCAAGCTTGAGGGATGTTAAATGCCAGAATATATGTATGCATATTTATTTATTTATTTATTTATTTATCTATTATTTATGCAATGATTGCTGCCCCATTCAGCACATTTGCCCTCTGTGCAGCTAATAATATTTTAGTAAATTTATTAAATCTCCATAAATTTGCATATTGAAAAAATAGCTCTGAAGAAAGAAAAGCCTAATTTCTTGGCTTTTAGGTGATGGATGCTTGTTTTGCAGCAGTCATCATGTTAGAGGCAACCCCCACAACTTATCTCACAAATGAGAGGGAATATCTCTCCTAAAATGGCACCTGCATCATCAGTATTGCTATGTACTTGTATTTTTCAGAAATGAAAATGAAATTTGCTTACTGATTAATGGCCATAAAGCTTTTAGCTGTTTAAAGCTGCAATCCTACACATCTTCCCAAGTAAATAAGTCCAACTGAACCCAATGGGGCTTACTTCTGAGTAGGACTGTATAGGATTGCACTGATAGTCTTTTGTTACTTAAGCATGATTTTTTTTTAAAAAAATCCACTTTGAATTCTTTTCTTTTTGGGTGTATCGTTTGTGTACTTCATATTGATTAGTTGCTTTTGTGTTGTTGTTTTAATGTTGTGTTATTAGTCACCCTGGATTATTTTTAAAGAAAGGTCCTCCTCCTCCTTCCTGAGAACCTAGAGACACCATGGAATTAACAATCATGGGAAAACCACTATGTGCAAATTCGTTGCTCATCCCAAAACACATAATGTTTGCATGAATAATAAGATCCTTAGATACTTGCCTATAATGTATTTGTTCTCCGAGTTTGGTAAAGAGAGTGTTTCTCTCTCTTTCTTTTGTAAACTCTCTCTGTTTGAACTTAATTTGCAAAGAACACAAACTTGAACTTGATCTATGGTGGACACCAACAAAAGCTTTTTCTTAACTGACCTTGGGGACAGTCCACTTCTGGAAATCAGTACAGATTCTAGAATTCATTTGTAGGTTAACCAACACTACCCACAAATTAATTCCAGATCATTATAGGATCAGCCAGTCAATATAGCTAGATCTGTTAGAGAGCAATCCTGTGGTCCTTGGCTGAGCATTCCAGGAACCATAGGATTGTTCAGATGCCCTCTTCTGAGGTCAGAGATAGTGCTCCAACCTCAGAAGGGGGAGTCAGAGATCTGCCCCTCCCCTGCCACCTCACAGCCATTGTAGAAAGAACCACATTAGCTGCCCTCAGTCAAAAAAGCAACTTA
Source organism: Elgaria multicarinata webbii (assembly GCF_023053635.1). Classification (NCBI taxonomy): domain Eukaryota; kingdom Metazoa; phylum Chordata; class Lepidosauria; order Squamata; family Anguidae; genus Elgaria; species Elgaria multicarinata. The sequence goes on along the minus strand of NC_086179.1, from coordinate 25,511,893 downwards.
GGAGGAGGAGGAGGAGGAAAGAGGGTGTTCTGGTGGATGCGGATGGGGAGGAGACCAGAGGGGCCAGGATATGATTTATCCTGAGCCTCCTCCACCCTCCTTCCCTCCCCCTCTGAAGTATCCAGGCTGGACAGGCTAAAAAGCCCATCTAGAAAAATCTGCAGCACAGGAGGACAGGGAAGCGACAATCATTTCCACCACTGCTCCCAACCTCCACTGGATGATTGGACACCTCCGAGTTCAGGGGCTTCCAATTACTGTGGATGCAATCAATAGGATTGAGGCCTGAATTTAGGATGTTGGAGAAATTCCTTCAGTTACATTTGAATGCAAACTTGCCTAATTTCACAGTTTTTGCACTTTTGAGCCAACGTGTCAACTGAAACTCAGTTATCATTTGAAACTTGCACTTTTCCCAATTCTGCAGTAGAGTTTTCCAGTCAAAAAAATGCAAACAAAACTGTGCATATTAGGGGGAAATGCGCACAATAATATGTATATTCATGAAAACTAAGTTCAAAATGCATCCCAGTAGGAAAATTGCTTGCAAACATCACGTATATTAGGCAAAATTGCATACAAAAATGCATGTAATAAGAGAAACGCACATGTAAATGTTTATGCATTTTCATGCTTTAAACACACATACACACACACACACACACACCCTTAACATTCAGGATGAATCAAATTTAAGATTGAAAAAATGAGAAACTGGGAGAAACCAAAACAGGCAAATTCATGCATCTCTACAATGAATGAATGTGGCCGTGGTAACACTTCTAGATTTAGAGCTACGAAACAGTGGGCAGCAAACCCACATGAAGCACAATGTATGAATTAAATTGAAAGATGAATATAAATGTAGAAAGGAAAACATTTGGACATGCACACACGGACACACACACGGACGGACACACACACACACACACACACACACACACTTCCTTTACAATAACATTGGGAGGAGAACTCACTAGGGTCTATGAAGTAACATAAGATGCAATTTTACTGATATCGATTTTGTTTTGTTATGATTTACATTTTTATTGCAAGCCACTTTGAGTTTGATTTTATCATAGAAAGGCAGGGTACACATGGGGAAATGAATATTTTTAAAGCCGTTCCTTCAGGCAATGTGGGTGGCATTTTCAGAGTGGGTGCCATTTCCCCCACTTCTTATCTTTGTGTTTTCACTGCTGCTGCTGATGTTAATGTTATGCACTCTCCACCACTCGGAGTGGGGACAAGTTCCAAGAGTAGCATCACATGGGTTTGGGCTCCCTTTTGGAGGACAGATCACTGGAAACTTGTGATATTTTGCATATTTGTAAATAAAACAGATACAGTGGAAGCTGGTGGCTCTGATGTCAGTTGGGCAGTAAATCTGCTCCGGGTTTCAGTCAGAAATCCAAAGCAGATTTCCCACTCAATTTTCTGGCTGTATGTGTCGCAGGGCCAAGCTACATCTTACACTTAATGCATAATGTGCAGCTTCAGCTTCTTATTTCCTTTCCAATGATGCCTCCTGCCCAGAAAAAAATCACCCCCCTGCGCAGCTACAAATGTGAGTTAAAAACTTCACACTGGTTCTAGAGGGATTTTTTTTTGTACTAATGTTCCTACCCATATCAAGGTGGGCGGGCAATTTTCAGGGAAGCACAGCTGAGGAGAGAAGGAATAAACCTTACCCCAAACTGTGAACCCTTTCTCCCAAACATCAACCCCTGTGTTCTTTTTAAAAATCAGAAGGCAAATCTGTGCATTGCGCATTACGCATTAAGCATAATGTGTCGCGTAGTTCTCTTTTGTATCTGGTCACTCAGGGCGGGGCTCTTGCAGCTTTAACTGTTGTGCTGAAGAGATTTCACCAGGTGCTGCATGCCTACAAGTGACACCTGCTGAAATTCCTCTTTCTAGACAACTGTTAAAGATACAGGAGCCCAGTCCTTCTTTCCATATGGTCACCCTAATAGTCTTATTGTAATGAGCTTCAGTGCAGCATCCTTTCAACCTTTCAGGTCAAGTTTTTTTGTTTTGTTTTTAAAAATGGACAACCAGAAGGTGATCTGTGTGCTTAATGTTTGGCTGGTTGAGTAAAATAAAAATAAATTCCACACACACGTACATAAACCTCAGTTTAAACAAGGAGTCAGCTGGTAAGACCTGTTCTTTGATTCAGACCAGCTGGTTTTACCACCAACAAAGGTCTTTCTAGCCATTTTGTGTCCCTCAAGGAATCACGCTGCAATAGGTAGTAACAATATGGCTACTCAGGTGTTCAGGTTCAGATGACTGGGAAAACAAACTGACATCATGCGAGCAACCCTGTGTGTGGATAAGAAGGGGCAGGAGTACACACACATACCATAAATGTGCCATGAAACAGTGGAGCCGACTGAATGGGGAGAAAATCATATTTTTCTTCCAATATGTCCCTCCCTAAACGCCATCAGTTGCTTTGACCCTTTGTTGAATCATCTACATTCAAGCCAGAGAAAGAGATTGGGAATGAGAAATAGGCTGCATGCTAGCTACTGTTGCTATGGAAACCAGAGGAGAGACAGAGAGAGGCAAAAAAAGAAGAAGAAGAATGAAGGGCCAGGACAACTTGTGAATAAAAATCAGAGTCTCTTCTCTTCCTGCCTCCTCCCCACCCTTTTATGTGCCAGTATATATTTCAGGGACTAAGTATGCTATTTGTTTGTTTTTTAAAGCGGGATAGTAACAAATCTTTCTTTTGTGTTTGATCATCCCTTCTCCACCCTCCTCCCTTAATCCTTTTATGCTCCACCTCCTTTGCAACTGGAGTGTAGATATTTGCCCCACATTTGGTCAAGGGGAAAACATGACTGCATCATAAATTTCTCTCACTACTTGCCAACTTCACTTCCCTGAGGGGGCTGAGAGGAAGTCTAATCATTTTTAATTTGAAGTCTCGCTTTCAACCCCCAAGGGTGGCCAGCAAGGGTGGGGGTGAGAAATGAATTTTGCACTTATCTGGCTTCTATATGGGGAGGGAGAGGCGATTAAAAACTGCAGATTGCAAACTGACTCAAATACTATGTACATCATAGACATCTTTCTCTTTTCCCTTCCTTTTCTTCTCTTTCCTTGTAGATTCACAGTCTTGAATGTTTATCATCATCAGAGGCATTCAAGATGTTGTGTTTTGTTTTGTTTTTAAAAAAGATGTTTGTCAGAGTCAGTATGAACCAGGTTTAAAAGAAAGGAGCTACAATCACTTCAAAATAAATCCACTTGGTTATCTTTCGAAGAGTGTTTATGAGGTGTTTTAATCTTTACCTCACTGAATTCTAGGTCCAAGGATTGGGAAAGAGATTTCATATTCTCCAATGTTTCACAGATGAAAATTATTTATTTATTGGCAGTATTTTTATCACACTCCTCAGCCACACAGAAACTTGGAGCAGTTTATGTATAATCAGTAAAACAAGTCGATCTCTGCCTGCAGGCTTACAATCTAAAAAGACACAACACTCAAGGAAAAATGAAAGGGGAAGGAAAAGGGGGCAAATTGAGTCTTTTGACAGGGAGTTTAGACCAATGGAGGCTGATGGTTCCGATGACAGTGGAGCGCTGAATTTGCGCCAAGTTTCACTCAGAACTCTAAAGGAGCTATCCAAGGTGCCAACGTGATCCACCCATTCGGACAACTGAACCTGTGTGTTAAAAGAGGCCTGTGAGGCTGCATGGGGCAGCCCTGCTTACACACTGGCACCTTCAGTAAGCAAGAGAAGAAGCCCTATGCATGTACAGATGTACTACTCATGCTCATTGAAAGCATGGCTGGTCGAGCCATGGCCAGGATACATGTTGGTAGCAGGGGTGTGAATCCCAGGCACAACACCTAGGAACTATCTATCTATCTATCTATCTATCTATCTATCTATCTATCTATCTATCCCCCACCCCTCATTTACACCAAGCAGGATGTTCCACTATGAAAGCAGTATGAAAGCTGTATATAAAAGGAAGGAGCCACACTACTGCTTTATATTAGTATTGAAGTGCACTGCAGGATCTACACTACTGCTTTATAGTGGTAATGAAGGGCACTGACAACTGGTGGGGCCCTTGACACAACTACACCAAGCAGGATATAACACTATGAAAGTGGTATGTAAGCAGTATGTCGTATACGTCATGGCCCCACCAGTTGTCAGTGCACTTCAATACCTCTATACACTAGTAGTGTAGCTCCTGCCTTTTATATACTGCTTTCATACCGCTTTCATAGTGGAATATCTGCTTGGTGTAGATGAATCCAGAGAGAGAGAGAGAGAGAGAGAACTTTACACAGGTGTGTATGCATGTAGGTCAGGCTTGGAGATTGCTGCCACAATCTCTCTCTCTCTCTCTCTCTCTCTCTCTCTCTCTCTCTCTCTCTCTCTCTCTCTCTCTCTCACACACACACACACACACACACACACACACACACACATATGCACACGCACACGCACACACTCCAATATGTGTTCATTCTGTCAGCCAAAACAAACATTACATTAAATCTGTATCTCACAACAGTGCCCCTTTTTTACTTTTTACTTTAGAGTAAGAACAGGGCCCCCAAGCCATATCTTAAAAGTCCTACTGCCCCTCCCACTCGGGTCCTGATCCAGACTGGGGAGGCTCTGCACCTAATCTAGAGTAATGTAGCTGCTGGATATGGATTTAATGCAATGTATGGCTGGCCCTCTGTAACAGATGAGGTGAGAAGTGGTATTTGTTGAAAGGTGTTTTCTGCCAAGCGTATATTCTTTAATTTTATAATAGCTTGTCCTGCACCAATTTTGGGAACAGAGAGGGGTTGTAGCTCAGCGGCAGAGCACATACTTTGTAAGCAGGAAGTCCCAGGTTCAATCCTCAGCATCTCTAGGTAGGATTAGGAAATACTCCTGCCTGAAACCCTGGAGAATCACTGCCAGTCAATGTCAACAATACTGCTTAAGATGGACCAATACTTCCTGTGTTCTAATGTTGCTGTTTGTGTAGTCTATTTTCCACAATAAGTGACCCTTCATTTAAAAAAAATGTGTACCCTGCTTTTTGACATTCTATGAGTTTACATTTTTAAAAATGTAAAAATGTTTATGGAACTCTTGAGTTCACAAGAGCTGCCTATACTTATAAAATAATAGTTGCGAAATAAAACAAGCCTGACCACCAACATTAAGCAAATTTAGGGTGCAATGCTATGCATGTTTAGATAGGAAAAAAAAGTCCTACAACTCTCAGCATTTCCTCCTCCATTTCTTTAACAAATTGCTCTTAAAGGCAGGGGGCTATAACCATTAGAAAGAAAGGCAGAAGGAAAGAAGATAGATGGAATCAGTAATAACAAGCACACAGGTCCAAAAGAGAGGTAAAGTTCCAGTTCTATGATTTGTTAAATTGAATGTAGGTTTTCTTTTCATTCTTTAAAGCACAAAAGCATCCTTAGTGTGTTAATTCGCCTCCTTTTGTGACAAACTTTCCCACTTGAGTCTTTAATCCTTGAATTCCAGCTTGGGGGTGGAAGGGGTAGACTGACTCAGTGTGGTGGGTTGTGATTAGATGCATCCCAAAAGCTACGGTTAGTAATTATCTCATTAATATGCCGCCTCATCTTAGGAAGAATTTGTAATCAGGGCTTCCAGGTGCTGCTCCTTCTGCGGCTCAGAGCTGTGTGGCTTCTAAGAGCTCTGCTTGGTACTGTCAAGCATCAAGCAAACTCATTTCCACCCTCTTTCAAACACATTCCTGCAAATGCCTGATCTCCTCTCAATTTATGCTCTTGTACATGCAAAGTCCTCTTAAGGACAGAATTACTAACTGATGAAAAAACTCCACCCTGCCCTGGCATGCTCTTGTGTCTTCAGTAGAAGCTTGATCCACCAAAATCAGCTGATGAAGCTTTTGCCAGGTTAGAGACAAACAACATCCTACAGAAAGCAACTAGAAAGTCAGCAACCATGCTTGAGATTGATTTTAGAAGCTACTCCCAGAAATAATAAAGACAGGGAAATCAGCTAGAGTCTTCCATGCAGAATATGTGAATGAATGAATAGTTTATTTGTTTGTAGCACAAAGACCATTACAAAATACAGAATTGCTCACATATAGCAACACGCATTATTTGAAATATTCAAAATATTCGAGGTACAATCCTTGCTCAACCAAGGAGTCAGTCAGTGGGTCACTCTAGGGGTGCTCCATTAATCTGTAGCACCCACCCTTTGCTATCACGACAGTGACATACATGCCAAAGTCACAAGGATAATTTCAGTGATTACATTATAACCTAAAATACTAGCAGTCAATATCTGGCACTATCAGATAGGTGGATCTCTGGTGATAGTTTATACAAAACTATTAAATCAAATGGTCTCCCTTACAATCTAAACAGACTTCGTTTAGAAAGTTATTTCTGATTTTTTGGGCTGCAGCCGCAAACTTTGCTACCTTGATTGTGATTACTTTACTATGGTCCGCCAGCAGATCGCAGATAATGTCTCTAGTGTGCCAACCCGCTCTTGCTAACAATAGTTCCTTAGAAAACGCTCCCTGATTTCTTTATACAGAGGGCAACGCAGAAGATAATGTGCTAGGTCTTCAATCTCCCCAGAACCACAAAAACAGATCCGCTGGGCATGGGGGACTTTTTTATACTTCCCCTCCAAGAAAGTAGAGGGCATTGTCAGCAGAATACGTATTTCTTCTTCTGCCTTCTCAAAATAAAACTGAAGGTAGTGACACTGCCATCACTTAAGCATGAAATGTGCCTTTGATTTAACTTTATACATGGCAGTGGAGGAGAAGGCTATCAATGGCTACTACCCCTGATGGTTGTCTGCTTCCTCCAGTATTTGAGACAGTAAGCCTGTGTGCACCAGTTGCTAGGGAACATGGGTGGGAGCGTGCTGTTGCACCATGTCCTGCTTCGTTGGTCCCTGTTTGACAGCTGGTCAGCCACTGTGTGAATAGAGTGCTGGACTAGATGGACCCTCGGTCTGATCCAGCAGGGCACTTCTCATGTTCTTAATCATTGATGCAGCAGAAAGGGAAATGGTGGAGGTCGTAGGATGGAATTAAGACTAAGATAAGCCCAGGCATACTTCCTAGGAAAGAATTCTCTTCTAATGCATTTCAGTTCTTCTTAGGCTAATCTGTGCATAGATCTCTCTTGAGCATTGGCCAGCAATTCATCACGGTTGTTGCAGTAATCAGATAGGATTCACACTCTCCATCCAGCTAAGGAAGCCACCAGCCAGTTTTCCTTGCACAACAGCCTGGTCAGAAAGGGGAAATGCAGTCCTCTTTTGGAATCAACAGCTGAGACATGAAAAAGTTATAGGAGGAGATGTTCACCTGGCCAAGATAAACCCCATTTTAACTAATTATTGTGCTACCTTGAAGTAGGGTGACCATATGGAAAGGAGGACAGGGCTCCTGTATTTTTAAGGGTTATATAGAAAAGGGAAATTCAGCAGGTATCATTTGTATGCCTGAAGTACCTGGTGAAATTCCCTCTTCATCACAACAGTTAAAGCTGCAAGAGCCCTGCCCTCTTTTGCATCTGGTCACTAGAAGGCAGGGCTCCAGAAGCTTTAACTGTTGTGATGAGGGAATTTCACCAGGTGCTGCAGTCATAGAGATGACACCTGCTGAAATTCCTTTTTCTATTCCATTGTTAAAGATACAGGAGCCCTGTTTTCCATTCCATATGGTCACCCTACCTTGGAGCAAATTGCATGGTGTATGCATCCACCAGCTCAGAGGTGGAAAGCCTCAGGCCCAGGGGAGAAATCTGGCCCCTAAGGTTCCCCAGAGGGCCACACACTCTTCCCCTGGTCTTATCCCATTTCCCCCCAGCATGGATGGCTTGGAGCTTTCCTGGCTTTGATGCAGTTTTCCCCTCCCCTTCTGAAGGATAACATGCCTCTCCAAGGGCTTACTGACAGGCAGTAAGTGCTTTAAGCTGAAATAGGCAGGTACTTTTTGTATTTTTGGCTCCGCCCTTTTGCTTTGCATCCCGCCCACCACTGGAAGCCTTTGAGAGCATCTCCCAAATTGAGAGCATCACCTCTACCCCTGTAGAAGCTGTTTGACAAGTGTGTAGTAAGATGGCTGCTATGTCATGTATAGATGATAAAACCGAGAGCTTGGAGGTGTCCAAGGAAGGTTTAAAAACCTTTCTTTTTGAATAGAGGGGGTTGGCTGGTTGTTCCTGCATGCTTATCGCCCTTGTGGTGGCCACTATATATTTTGTATGGGTTTTTATTTTAAGGTTTTATTGTTATATTCTTTGATTCAGTTAAGGTCTTTTATTAGGATTACTCTATTGTATTTTTTTGTAAATTGGTGACCTATTTTATTTTATGTACAGCATTTTGTAATAAAGCACTATATAAATTATTATAATTATTATTATTTTCTTAGCAAAACTGGGAATATTTATTTATTTATTTTTATTTATTAAGTGTATTTATGAATTACTTACATTAAGAAATTTCTAAGTGATGCACAGAAACAAGTCTTCAAACAGAGGACAAGGTTGTCTTCCTGGGAATGCCTGTTGGAAAGGGTATGTTTTCAATAGGCACGGAAAACCCAGAAGGGTAAGTGGTAGTGGTAGTGGTAGGGAGTTCCAGAGAGTGGGTGTTATGGTATTAAAGGTTCTATTTCCAGCCATGATATCACCACCATCCAATGGCTTATGCAAGACACAAAATTGGCTCTGAGATCAGCCCAGATTGAAACCAGTCCTATCAAGGTCCAGTTTAGGATATCTAAACGTCTTTTCATTTGATGCTGACATAAATTGATGGATCAGACAACAGCAGTCCTGCCATCTTATTCCTGCCATTGGTCATTGCCTCCAGTTCCTTTTCCAGTTTCCTCTTCTGAGTCTCCCCAGATAATTGCTGAAATTTAACACCTTTCCCTAATTTCTCCAACTTTACTTTTCAAAACTAAGGGACCTTGTTATTCTGACCCCACTGAGTGTCACTCTTCAACTCTGTTGTTCTAACTGAACTTTTGGAATGACTGTATTTTCTCAGACCAGTGGAAAATTGCCAGAGAGCTTCAGGGCCAGCACAAGACATTTTGCTGCCTGAGGCAAAGAAGAAAATGGCACCACCCCAGCCACACAGTGCCATGGATATAAGCTAATTGTACTGGTAGTTATATCTTACTTCAGCACTGGCAATGGGACAACATCCTCCACTACACCTGGGGCCAGCAGGCCAAATACCACCCACAGCTCTATCCTCTAACACCACTCCCCCCCATATCTGTCAGCTGAGCCAGCCACCTAAGTCTGCCCAATGGTAGAGTTAGCTCTAGAGAAGCTAAAACTATTTGAACCACGGCATGGCTTCCACCTAGTATCTGCTATAGAATTGGACCTTGTTGTAGCTTCAAGAACATTTGAATCCCATTCCCGAGTGGGTCCACTGGATTGCATATAAAGTACCTCTTCCAACAGTACAGTGCCCTGATAGGGTGTCAAGGTGTCCTCTTTTACATTCCTCTATTTGAAGAGCTGCCAGAGGACCATCCTATCTAATTCTGAAAAAGAAACCTAACAAGTGTTCCCCTTCAACAGTTAACATCTGAATGGGGGAGGTAACCAGGTCACCTCATCACAGTCTTCCTCACTGTGGTGAGAGGGGCATTATTTCTATTTAAATTATAATGACTATTCCTAAATTTGCATCTCTACATATAAATTACGATATGTAAATGTTATGTAAATTTATGACTTTTGGGGGGTGATGTGTTCCCTCTTTTTTAGCAGTTCATATGTGACCATCCTACCTGTAGACCACCTTCATGGCATGGTCTCATCAGAAATGGTAGACCTATGTGAGAATGGTAGTCAAACGTTATCACAGTCGCTCAGAGGCCCACCACTCAGCAGTGATTTTTAGCAACAACAATGCCAAAAAGATCAAACATTTCAGTCGAGCTGTGAGTCACAGCACAAATTTCCCCCAGAGGAATTTAGATGGTGAACTGCAAAGAATCAGTTTTGACACACTATCATAATTTTGGATGTGTGTGTGTGTGTGTGTGTGTGTGTGTGTGTGTGTGAAGATTCCCCTCCCCATCTCCTTATTACAGGGTATTTGCATACATGCATGAAGGGAACAACCTTTCCCTGGTGTTTGTCTTTCACTTGAATCTTACTCATCATCACCTGCATCACAGTCTTCCATGACACCTCCACAGCAACAAGCCATAAGGTCAGAAATAAAGGACAGGTCCCATCCAGCAAAATGCTGAGCACCTCTTGTGAAGGCTATTTGTGCATGGGCTTCAATGAGAGTTGACCACATTTGGCATCCAATGCAATCATCAGGCTGTATCAAAAGTGCATTGCACTTGTGAGATAAAACGAAGCAGGGTAATACAAATATTCCGCCATATTTTTTTTGGGGGGGGGGTTATGGAAGAGAAACTTTGGAGGGGGAGAGAGAGAAGCAGGTTTGCTTATGAATAGTATTAAAAAACAGTTTTCAAAAGGGGCACTGCTGGCTTTTTAAAAACAAAACAAAGGCAAAACATTTACGCACCAATAAAAAAATGAAACGAGCAATTAACCCGCCTGCCCGCTCCTTTCTTGCCACCCCTTTTTTGTTCAGGTTGATCAATAAGCCTCTCCAACGAAAGAAGCCGTTTTCTTCTCCTATGAATCACAGCTGTAATTTCCCCACCTTGGCTCATCCATTTCTCTGAAGTAAAAGTCTTTTAATGGCTTCAAGGAGGGTCTTTTGATAACTGTTTCTTCATCTGTAATAAAACAAACAATGGCCAGGGAGAGAGATTGATGGCTGATGTGATAATTCAATCGCTGGCTTTTGATGATCTATTAAATTACTCCTTGATACTTCCAGATGCACCTCTAACTGGAATGGGAGTCAGCAGCTCTGAGCAATCACTCTTCCTATTAGTGTATAAATAACCCATATGTTCGGAAGCCGGCATTTGGGGTCACCAACTGGTCAGAAGAAGATGAAAAAAAAACTTGCCTAGCCTGCTGTTCCTGTATCTTTAAGAGCAGTTTGTTATGTCAGAATCGGGAGGCGGAACTTTTCAGTGCATGGAGATAGGCGTTACCATCTGCCAATATCTGCACATCAAGCTGTTGTTTATTTATTTATTTATTTATTTTATTACATTTATATACCGCCCCACAGCTGAAGCTCTCTGGGCGGTTTACAACATTAAAAATAGTAAACATTAAAAGTATACAATTTTTTTTAAAAAAAACATAAAAACAGTATCCATTTAAAAACAATTCTGGGGTCCATTAAAAACAAACTTAACATTGTTAAATGCTGTTAAAATGTCTGGGAGAAGAGAAAAGTCTTGACCTGGCACCGAAAAGATAACAACGTTGGCACCAGGCGAGCCTCATCCGGGAAATCATTCCACAGTCAAGGGGCAACCACTGAAAAGGCCCTCTCCCTTGTTGCCATCCTCCGAGCTTCCCTCAGAGTAGGCACTCAGAGGAGGACCTTAGATGTTGAACGCAGTGTACGGGTAGGTTCATGTCGGGAGAGGCGTTCCATCAGGTATTGTGGTCCCAAGCCTTGTAGGGCTTTATAGGTTAAGACCAGCACCTTGAATTGGGCTCGGAAACATATAGGCAGCCAATGCAAGCGGGCCAGAGATTTACATGCTCAAATCTCCCTGTTCCAGCTATCAATCTGGCCGCTGCATTTTGCACAAGCTGCAGCTTCCGGACCGTCTTCAAAGGCTGCCCCATGTAGAAGGCATTGCAGTAATCTAATTTGGAAGTTACCAGAGTATGGACAACTGAAGCTAGGTTATCCCTGTCCAGATAGGGGCATAGCTGGGCCACCAGCCGAAGCTGGTAGAAAGCACTCCGTGCCACCGAGGCCACCTGAGCCTCAAGTGACAAAGATGGTTCTAGAATAACCCCCCAAGCTACGAACCTGCTCCTTCAGGGGGAGTGCAACCCCATCCAGAACCGGTTAGAAATATTGTTATTACTATTGTTAAAAGCACTGGATAGAAGTGAGTAGCAAAAGTTGGCAAACCTATCAGCTTGGAAGGAGAGTTGCTCTGGCTCTTCAAGCAGAGTTATATCTTATTTCCATCCTTGACTACAGAAAAGAGAGGACAGAAGTGGTGTGTGTGTGTGTGTGTGTGTGTTCAAATGAAGAAAGACTAGAGGCATTTTCTCTCCCATAATTAAATTTTCCCAAGATTAGTCCCTGAATTTGAAGTATTAGGCCTACAAAATTTCAAGAATTGTGAAACACATGCAATGCTGTTGGCTGCAACATTAGATCTGTGGACCAAGTTAAAAGCTCCATCACAGATATATATATCCTACCAGAGCAATGATGTTCAAACTTTCTACCTTCAAGGTAAGCTTTCCAGATCCAGCTTGGCTTCCATGGAACTTCCTTGCACTGCAGAGGATTCTGGGGGAGCCTTCACTCAGTTTGTATGAAATAGGTCTCAGTTCTCTTGGTCCTCACTGTGCTCCGATAGAAACTGTCAGCATGTCTTAGAACAGGGATAGGCAGATGGTAGATCTCCAGATTTTTGGATTTCAACTTCCACCATTTCTGACCATTGGCCATGCTGGCAGAGGCTTATGGGGGATGACATCCAAAACATCTGGAGACCTGCCTTCACCTTTCTTAGAACTCACTCATCACTCCCTTCCAGCTGTACGCTACAGAGGAAGGCTGGGAGTGGTGGACAAGCTGTCTTTCACAGGGAAATAGGCCCACCATTATTGATGTACTCATTGAGGAATCCTTGATAAGTGTCCACTGCCCAAGCAAACCTATGTTTCTCCAGAACATAGTTTGAAACCCAATGTACTGTAAAAGATGTGCAGAAACAGATCATCTGGGTTAGCAACGTTAGATAGGCAAAGTGAGAGACAGGCAAAGAAGAACTGAACCTGATTGACAGACCCTGTTGAGAAGTAGGACTGGCTGAAAAAGCAAGAGAGGTATTTGGAAAATGGAAAGGGTGTAGCAATTGGTTCTGGTGCTAGAAATCCTCACCTATTACTCAGACTGAAGAGATCCATGAAGTTTGATAAGGAGGAATACCATGTTATTGGTACCTGAGGGTGGACCCTGTGTGTTCCTGATCACCCAAAGGTTCCAGTAACATAACATTTCTCACTGAAAGACTGTCTGGAACCTCTTAGCTCTTGAACTCCTAAGTCTACATTTGCATCCTCTACCTTGATCGTAATACCCAGAGTTCCGGAAAGAGGGTAGCCATGTGCCTTCCTTGAGAGAGAGCAGTCTTCTAATTAAAGGGCTGCCCAGTCCAAGTTCACTTTGACTATAAAGAACCCTAAGAAGAGATAATCAAAGGCCCTGAAAGTTGCCTAGCAACAGTTAGACTGAGCAGACACACCAGTCACTTGTTGTCAGTCTTTCCCACTATGGTGAAAGACATATTGTATTCCTATTTAAATTATAGTAATTGTTTCTAAATTTGCATCCATACATATAAATTGTCCTCTTTTATTTATTATTTATTTACTTACAATATTTATATATCACTTAATATTTAGAACAGATTCCAAAGCGGCGAACATAGAAATAAGTAATCAAAAGAAAGAACATTTAAAACGCAAATTAAAATTGTTTAGTTTAAAAACAAAGGAACAAGAAAAACAGTGGCTAGTCAGCTGAGAAAGGCTTCTTGAAACAGAGTTGTTTTCAGGAAGTGCAGGAAGCAGCCTAGTATTGGTGCCTGCCTGACCTCTAGGGGCAGGGAGTTCCACAGAGAAGGGGCCACTACATTAAAGGCTCTTCTCCTGGTGGATTCCAAATGGGCCATAGGTCCATGTAGAACCACCAGAAGCATGCCCTCCGATGACCTCAGTGATCAGGCAGGTTGGCAAGGGAGAAGGCGCTCTCTCAGGTATCCTTGTCCCAAGCCTGTGGCTGCCCTATCCGAAAGTTCACAGAAAACTCCTACAATTCCTTCCTGGTACAAGAAAAAGTGTCTTCTGCTCCCCCAGTTTTTGAGATTCGCCTCAAGAGCGTAATCCACAGTGAAAATGAAGGATTAATTCTATGTTATTTATTGCTTATCAAGCTCTTACCTCACTTCTTTCCCACGTGAGGAAAGCAGAGATAGTCCAGGAGCAGGAACGTAGTGACCAAAAATAAAAAGCAAATGCTGCAACACTTTGGGATTCCTTCCCCATGTTCTCATTTTATCCACAGCTTTGTTCAGGAAACAACCTTTGAAACCGCTTTAGGTGACCCTTGTCATGGTTTTACAAAGCTTTGTTAGATAATTCTCTGCAGCCTGCCCCAGTTTCTGCTATAGTTCTCTTATGAGGATGAGCATGTGTTGTGCAGTGGGATCTCAGCCATGCACAGGCTGGTGTCTCTTGCTCTCTACTGTGAGATGAATGCCCTTGGGGAGTATCCTAGGAGCAGGTACCTCTGCTGCCACTGATCAGATTGACAGTAAAGAACAAGCAGTACTGGATTCTCCAAAGAGATAAATTCCACCTTTAGCTGACTCCCCTCCATTTTTCCAAAGAAGGTCAGGCGCACAAGAGACAGGATACGAGGTCAAATCAGGTAACTCTAGTATCATGGAGTGAGAGACTGGAGCATATAAATGGCTCTTTGACGCTTTTAGACTGAGTGGAAGATGGAACTTATAAGGGACCAAAACATATTAGTAGTAATCGAAGACCCGTTTGCATTTCTTTCATGGTCAATGGCTATCTCTGCCTTCCTTATGAAAAGTGGTCATGTGTACTACTTTACAGAGGACAGTCCTCTATTTGAAAGGGTGCTCTGTTTGAAGGGATGTCCAGGGGGGGATCTATACTACTGCTTTTAAAGCGCTTTAAAGCGCTTTGAAAACGTTTTGAAACCTGTATATGCAGTGTGTTCTGGGCCCCAACAGTTGTCAAAACTGTTATAAAGCGCTTTAAAGCAGTATCATAGAATCATAGAATAGCAGAGTTGGAAGGGGCCTACAAGGCCATCGAGTCCAACCCCCTGCTCAATGCAGGAATCCACCTTAAAGCATCCCTGACAGATGGTTGTCCAGCTGCCTCTTGAATGCCTCTAGTGTGGGAGAGCCCACAACCTCCCTAGGTAGCTGATTCCACCGTCGCACTGCTGTAACAGTCAGGAAGTTTTTCCTGATGTCCAGCCGGAATCTGGCTTCCTTTAACTTGAGCCCGTTATTCCGTGTCCTGCACTCTGGGAGGATCGAGAAGAGATCCTGGTCCTCCTCTGGGTGACAACCTTTTAAGTATTTGAAGAGTGCTATCATGTCTCCCCTCAATCTTCTCTTCTCCAGGCTAAACATGCCCAGTTCTTTCAGTCTCTCTTCATAGGGCTTTGTTTCTAGACCTCTGATCATCCTGGTTGCCCTCTTCTGAACACGCTCCAGCTTGTCTGCGTCCTTCTTGAATTGTAGTGTAGATCCCCCCCAGGACAAACCCAGGTTGTTGTTTAAAAAAGAAACATAAAGAGAACATGGGCCTTGAAATATCCTATAATGAATAGTTAGCATCTAGAGAGCAGACTGAGTAGCAAGACATATGCCACCTAGTCAAGTCTTCCTCACTATAGTGAGATGTATTTCATTTAAACTATAATCATTATTTCTAAATTTGCATCTATTCACATTTTAAGTTTTATGCAGATCTGCATCCTCTTTTGTCCTCTGTTTTGGTGATGCATTTCCTCATTATTATTATTATTATTATTATTATTAATAATAATAATAATAATAATAATAATAATAATAATAATAATATCCCGCCTTTTGCCCAATGCTGGGCCTCAAGGCGACATTACTAAATTTAAAACATATACATTAAAAACCTATAGAGATATACAAAAGCTAAAAGTATATTAAACATATTCCAATATTAAAACATTTAAACATTTAAAACGACAATTTTAAAAGTTCAAGGCAGAGAAGGAGGTGCAGATCATTCACCAAAGGGCTGCTGGAACAAAAAAGTCTTTGCCTGCCTCCTAAAACACATCAGGGAGGGAGCCAGTCTAGCTTCTCTGGGAAGAGAGTTCCAGAGTACTGGAGCAGCCACTGAGAAGGCCCTCTCCTGCATTCCCACCAGGTGTGCCTGTGATGTTGGTGGCACTTAGAAAAGGGCTTTTCCTGAACATCTTAAAGCATGGGGAGGCTTGCAAGGGAGCATACGATCTTTCAGATAACCTGGACCTGAACCGTATAGGGCTTTATAGGTCATAACCAGCACTTTGAATTGTGCCTGGAAACAAACTGGAAGCCAGTGGAGCTGTTTTAATGGAGTTGTATGCTCCCTGGCAATGCATAAAGGAGTACCCTACTCCTATGTGGTGACAAAGATGCATCTATGGATCTAACACCACTTCTTCTTCTTCTTCTTCTTCTTCTTCTTCTTCTTCTTCTTCTTCTTCTTCTTATTATTATTATTATTATTATTATTATTATTTCAGTGGGCCCAGGTCTACCTTTTCACTACTATGGTTTCCAACTGCTGTTGCTCCTCATCCTCTTTCTCCTCACTGCTACGATTTGCTTGCTTGTGAGGCAGAGATCCATTGAACAAACAGGCAGTAGCATCCACTACTTCTCACCATCACTGTTATCTGGGCCAATTTGGAAGTCAATAGAAGGGGACTGGACCTCCCCCCTCCCCATCCATGACTGAAACTACAACCCATACCAGATCTCTGACCTGCAAAGTTTTACTGAGCACACTGTTGAAAACATGTTTTCCATTCACACATCAGGCTTTTGGAAATATACATAAAAACATTTTAGGTCTAAAATCTTACGAACACAATGGGCCTCATTCAGGCGGCTGTTTCAGGCTCCTAAATGCAACAGATAACCCATCTTCTGCAGAAAAAAATCATTCCCCACTCAGCCTGTCTTTTCATAGAAAAAGCACTTTTTAACATGTACTGAAACAAGTTAAATGTCAAGTAAACTGTATTGAACGGTAAATTGCTTCATGTTGTTGTTAGTTGATTATTCTGTGCCCTGCAAAAGAATTTATTTGCTAGATGTAATTTCCCCTGAAAGGGGGGGAAAATCCTTTCAGCTCCATTCTAAAGGATAAAAAATAGTTTTATTGAAAAGGGGGAAATGGTACTTATGGACAATTTTCTGGTCAGGAGGAATATTATGCACAGATAACGTTCTTTTTATTCCTTGGGTGAAATTCTACTAACTGTCAAAAGAAAAGGAGATGCTCCAGATTTACATTAAGGCAAATGTAAGATACCTTTTGTTGCCCTGGCATTTTTTCTGGACTTTTCAGTCCCAGCTGTTATCACAAGCATTAGAGTCACTGCTGATTTGATCTGTGTTGCTCCACATTTATTTTGCTGTTGCCTGGTTGATTTTAATGGCGCTACAAGACTAGAAAACTGGAATATCACAGCTGCAGTCTGAGTCTCTGTCCATTGGCCTCTATTGGCCTCTTTCTTGTGACCACAAAAGTGCACAGGAAGATAATGATCTGGTTTAAACATCCACCATGGATTTCCCCTTGTAAAAGCAATTTCTTGGAGCCTGTATAACCAATATTCAAGGGCTACCAGGGCTGTATAATATTAAGATAAAGATGCCTGGGATGGTTTAATATTAGGGATGCAATGAATATTTGTTTTTTCTTTCTTTCCCAAAGCAGAAAAGAAAGCACATTGGCAATTGTAGTAGAGAAATGTCCTACATAAAACAATAGGTTTCTGAATCATATATATATGAAAGCAAACAAGTGGCAACTTGTTCAATCAAGCTGGGTTCATAGAATTGGGATGGAGTACTACTGAGACCAGATCCATACACAATAGTTGGATTCAAATGAGGAAGAAGGGACACTAATTGTAAGATCCAAATTAACAGGTGAAAGAAACATAGGGAAAATCCTACCTTTTTGAGAAATGCATGTTTGCTGTTCTAGAGAAGTATCCCAAAGATGTGATGTCACTTTTTTGTGAAGCAGAAGTATGTATATATTCTTAAGAAATCTTGCCACAATGCCTATGATGGTTTTGATGACCCTTGAGGACTTTGGCACGCTTTGACAGCATGATTCAGGAGTGTGAAACGTAGCAAAATTTTCTGCAAAAGTGAATACTGATCAAATAGCACTCTTATTGATGGGGCGGATCTTTCAAATCTGGAGGAATACAGGCCATAACTTTCAGAAGGAGAGCTGTTGTTGCCTCTTGCCGATGTGGGTTTCCTTCAGTTTCAACCACAGGCATCCGAGCCAATAAACATAAAGTCAAAAATAGATGTCTGCAACCAGTCAGATTATTAATTTGTGATAAATGACACTAGGAAGCTTAGATGATTGCTAATAAATGAAACTGCCGGCCATTGAAACTGTCAGTTAGCTGGAGCTTTTCAATATTATCTTTGAGAGAAGTATAAAGCCAAAGCGGCTGTGTATGTTTATATATTTCATTTGAATAAGACGCAGCAGGGTGACATCGACATTTCAGAGAAAAGGTTCACAAGGACATTTCTGTATCCCTTAAGACCTTTTGTGATGCAGTTAAAATAATTAGTTCAAATCTACCCACATTGGGTTATGTCATTATGCTAAGTTGTGCCATTTTGCCATTATTATAGAGACCCTCTTTCTAGCAACGTTACAGCAAGCCAAGCTGCAGCATAACTGTATTCAGAGGCATAGTTGTGTGGAAGATCCATAAGAATATATAGCATTTGCAGAATAGAAACCCAAAATGGGACACCACTTGTATAAGGACAAAAAAGTAAATGCTAAATCTGGTTGAGCTTTTATATTGTATTTTATATTATGGTTTTATACTGTTGTTTTATACTTTGAATGTTAAAATTTTTGTGAACCGCCCAGAGAGCTCCGGCTATTGGGCGGTATAGAAAAGTAATAAATAAATAAATAAATAAATAAAGAGCTTTTTTTTCTTTTCTTTTCTTTTGGCCAGTTGTATAAGGGCCAAAAAGTAAATGCTAAAGAGCATTTTTTTTGGGGGGGGGGCGAGTTTGCAGAGTAGCCACAATGTTCTAGAGCTGAAATGACATTGCTCCAGATTTCTCCTTTGCAAATATTCATTATCAAAATTCTTGAAATATTCTATGGATCGGTGTGCATTTGATATTCAACGACCGCCTTTGACATCCGACAGCTTTTCAAAAGCAGTCAACATCTGACAGTATCTGACAGCTGGTGAGCATTAGCAATCAGTATTTGACAGTATCTGATTACTGACTTGTAATTACTTTTGTACATTTTAGACTCCCTTCATTTATTCAACCAATCAGGGAACACCCTCTTGAATAAATAGTAGGGGTGGGAGTGGGGAAACCAGCAGGCCAATCAAACCAAAGCATCGTAAGCATCTGAAGTCCTGGGCATCAGCAGTGTTTAAAGACCTGCTTCTTCTTTTTTTAAAAAAAAGTTTTAAAGGGCATTAAGTGTGATCACTTTTTAAAATACTTCCTAGTAACTGTAGCAATGGTAGATGAAACAGTGACAAACCCCAATTTGCCTGCTCATGTATTCATATATATCCGTGATTGCCTAGTCCAGGTCTGCCAATTTCTGAAGTGAGGTGGATGATGATGATGATGATGATGATGATGATGATGATGATGGTAACACAATAATGGGATTAAATACAACAATGGGAGACAGGGCCTTCTCTGTTGTGCCTCCCTCCCATCTCTGGAATCCTCTTCCCCCATAGGGTTCATCTGGCACCACCTTTATTTTGCTTTCAATGCAAGATGAAAAAACCCACCTTTTTATTTCACATCCCTTTAATGGGATGTGAAATGGTGGTTTTATGCTGGCATTTTATTCTGTTTTATTGATCTGCTTCATACTGTTTTATTTTTATTTTATGTTTTATTCTTTTAATTGTGGTTTGCTATTTTTATCGTGTCTAACTGCCCTGTTGGATTCTGCCCTAAATAAATGTAATTGTTTCTTACAATGCTCAAGAAGCAGCAGTACAGGTGCTTCTGTGGAATTACCCACCAACCCTACCACTCTTCCTAAATGTCACCCCTGCCAAGCTCTTTTCCATTAGATTCCACTTTGCTGTCTGGGATAATATAGAGCAATTTATCTTTGCATTATGCACACCTTCTATTATGTGGTGGCTTATTCATCAGTGATCTTCCTGTCTTTAATTCTGCTGTCAGAGACAGTGAGAAATTCATTAGAAGTAAGAGTGAATTCTTGCTAAGTTAAAAGAATGCCTGGTGGTTGATGATAATGACCCTCATGAGAGAGGCCCAGAGGCATGGGTCAGAATTCAGCAAAGCTCCAATTGTTACGGAACAGTTGGCAGCTGCTTAATAGTTAAGGTGAACTGGGGTGAAGTGTTCCATTGCCAAATTTCAGGCTGCTCTATATGTTTGGGCACAGCTACGAATGTTAAAAAATAAAAAAAAATAAAAAGCCGCCCTGGCTAAATTAAGGCTGCTTCTGATGTTAAAAGCAAAAAAGACACAGGTGTACATCCTAGTCACCGAGGACACATACAGATGTTAAATAAGAATACACACAGCTTAATTTTTAAAATAAAGAGCCAAGCCTCATGTCTAGTTGTGGGTCTGGGGTTGATTTGATGGTCAATACTGACACATTTTGGAAGTGCCATAGATGTGGCTGTGAATTGTGACCTTTGCCCACCCACCCCACCACGTTGTCTGAGGTCTCCTTCACACAGCACATAGTTAAATTATGGAACTCACTACCACAGGATGTGGTGATGGCCACTGATTTGGATGGCTTTTAAAGGGGCTTGGATGAATTCCTGGAGGAGAAGGCTATCAATGGCTACTAACCCTGAAGGTTATGTGCTACCTCCAGAATCTGAAGCAGTAAGCCTGTGTGCACCAGTTGCAGGGGAACATGGGTGGGAGGGTGTTGTTGCACCATGACCTGCTTTGTTGGTCCCTGGTTGACAGCTGGTTGGCAACTGCATGAACAGAGTGCTAGACTAGATGGGTCCTTGATCTGATCCATCATGGTTCTTCTTATGTTCTCCTGGGGAGAATGTCTTGCAGGTCTGGAAAGGGTCCAGTGGCTACTTCCTGAGGCAGTGTGTGTGTGTGTGTGTGAATAGGGACAGTCCTCTATTTGGGAGTGTGATCTATTTTATTGGCTGCCCAGTTTAAGTCTGGTTTAATGTCAAAGAACCATAATGAGAGAGAGACATCACAGGGGCCTGGAATTTGCCCATCACCTGTTAGCACCTGGACAGTAGACTGAACAGGCACATGGTTCACCTGGTCACAATCTTCCCTAGTATGGTGAGGCTTGTTGTTATTATAATTTCTATTTAAATTGCAGTATTTTTTTCTAAATATGCACCTATACATACAAATTTGCATGTGCAAAGGTTATGCAGACTGGTGTCCTCTTTTATGGTGGTGCAATTCCTCTTTTTTGACAATGTGTAAGTGCCCACCCTACTGAAACCTGGTTGTAAGGTTCCAATTCCTAGAGAAGATATGCATTTTTATGGTCTGTTTCTTTGTGGTGTAATACTGAATTTTTGTGATGTTTGATTTTCAGAGCAAAAATGGACATTTCAAAGGTGTAAAAACATTTACGACATCCTCCACCTACATTTCTTCTTAATTTCACATCCTAATGACCAAATATCCTATGATAAATTGGAGCAGACTTCCCCAACCTGGTGCCCTCCAGATTTATTGATTGGTTTATTTTTCTAAAGTATTAGTCCCTCCTCACAGGCTTACATTCTAAAAAGACATGACACAAAAGGAAAAAGAGATGGGATGGGAAGAGGAAAACAATGAGGTAGTCTTTCAGCAGGGCTGGTGGAATGGCCCTAATTTCCCCCCTATCTCTCTCTATATTGCATGCTGGAAAGATCGGGTTATAGTACAATGTACCAGGTTGGGGAAGGCTGATATGGAGTAACATGGAAAATTTAGGATGTCACTGCCTCTCGGGGGGGGGGGGAAATAGATGTGTTTTTCTGCCTCTCCTCTTGGACTGACCATCAACTTCCTCTTCTTTCTTTGATATTCCCACCTGCTACCTTTTTCTTGCTTTGATCTTTTGTTCCTTCTCTTCATGCCTCCAAGGTCTCCATTCTCAGAAGAGGACTTGTTAATGCTATTTCTTTGCCTCCCACTCTGCTTCTCTCAAACTAGAGTTTCCCAAGGACACTCCAATGTTTAGTTACCATGGAAAGTCACTCCACATCTTTCTCTACTCAGAGAACCACCCCAAGATGGTTGAGGACATGGTGACCAGATGCAAGCTAAGAAATGTTTTCCTCCCTTGCAGTTCCTAAGCATGTCAAAGAGGACATGGTTCCTCTACTTTTATTTATTAATTAAAATGCTGCAATGGATTTGCCTTTGGCCTGATCCAGCAGGAGTCTTCTTAACATTCTTCAAATATTTATACCCCATCTTTCAGCTTCAAAGGGCCTACAAGGTGGCTGAACCCCATTAATTTGAAACAACAAATATACATTCATGTTGTTGTTGTTGTTTTTAAAAATAATTAAAAGCAACAAACCCAGTGCATCAGCAACAAAATAACATAAAATCTCCACGGCGGGAGAGAAATCAAACTAAGCTGAAAGCCCAATAAACGAAATGGCCTTAACAATGCACAAAAACTGGTACACCCAGGCCTCCGGAGAGAGGAAATTTCACATATGGCCACCTTAGGGAAAATGTCTGGGAGCCCTCTTCAATTTTCTGAAAATAGTTTAAAAATGAATACACTGGGAAAATTCCCATGAAAAATGCATGCTTTTGAACAGTATACACAAACATGCTTTAACCAATGTGTCTATTTCAAAAATGCCAATTGATATGTATATTTGGAAAAAATGTGCAGAATCGTTCATGTGAGATGGGGGGGGGACTTTGCAATCTGCTACAGATGTGGAACGAGCTTCAAGGTAAACGCGGGAAACCTTGATGAACTCAGGTTTTGCTGATTTGCACATCCCTAGTAGCAACTACAGCTTGGTATCAGCACTGTTCTGTTCCGGGAGCCACACAGCTCTCCCTTCAGTTCTGCCATCGGTGTTCCTGTGATTTTTGGAGCACAGAAATTAGCTTCTCTCTCCAGTGACTTCAGGCAGTTTTGCATGGCCTTTGTGTGCAATAAGAGGATTGCGATAACAGTGCAGCCCTAAGGCCATATCCCACAAGTGACACTTAAGTCAGTGTTGGCATTTCCAATTCCTGTGTCTGCAATTCAAGTTCAGTTATAAAGCATACATTGGCCGGATTGTACATTTTATCTCAAATGGACTCTCTTTGGCTTTGCATCTCATATTAACCATGTACAGAAATAACAAGGGCATTCTTAGCATCACTAGCTTTGGTTTTGTTTACAAGATCCTTTTCCTTCACTAAGACACGCTCAGCCCCTTTTCCATGTTGGATCATCCCAGAGCAGTAGTATTTCCTATCTCCTACTTCAGCTTCTCCCCAACCTGGTGCCCCCCACAGCTGTGTTGGACTGCAAATCCTATCATCCCCAGCCAGCTGGAGATGATAGGTGTTGTAGTCCAACTCATCTGGGGTGATGGTGCCAAGCTGGGGAAGGCTGTCCTAGATACTCAACTTTGAGAATGTATGGGAACCTGAGGTGGTACCTATATCACCAAGAGTCACAGATTCTTGTTTACAGCAGAGCGATGGGCCCTGCTTCATATGACGAGAACTGCCAATAGATGGGTTGGCACAAGATTTGTGAGGCAGGCACCTGGGTTGGGGACAGTCTTCTGTAGGGCAGATTAAGTTTAGAAGGGGGCCCCAAGTTCAAAACATTTAAGATATACTCTCCTGCCTATAATGGTTGTAGGAATTGTTTTGTTCACTTGTCTTCTTCCCCTCTGCTCCCTCTCCTGCACCACCAAAATAACCCCTAAGTAATTTCCTCTTCTCTAATTTGACTCAAGGCAATTTGCATTTCAAATCTCTGTTTATGCTTTGCCTTGATTACCTTTTGCCCCAAAGTTGTTTGTTTTTGTGTTTTTGGTGCGTTTTTTTTTAAAAGTCTTGCATTTAACAGCATCACGATCCCATTTCCCCAAACTCTGTTTCTATTAACTCTTAAATCGTCTATCTGTGGACATACATTCCCTGCACACTTGACTTGTCATTATTCTTCATTCTTCATGGATACCCAGGAGATACACCATGGATCCTTGTGGTTTATTTTCATTTTGATGGCCTCTTTTAAGAAATGCATCCCACATGATATGGTGTTGCTCTTGTGTGACAGTTTATAATCAGTATTTATAATCCTTAATGCCATTCTCTTTCCCTTTCCCCCAAAGAGAAGCACTGAAGTAAATGATATGCCAAAGGCATGATGGCTTGATGGACACACACACACACACACACACACACACACACACACACACACACACACTTCTTTTTCTAAGAGGAAAGTTCTTTATGTAATCAATTGTCGACCTTATTAACATATGAAGATGCCTTATATTGAATCAGACTATTAGTCCATTTAGCCTAGAACTGTCTGTATTATATGAAATATAGAAAAATGGCAAAAGAACATTACAAAACATCATTGCAAAGGGGACCAAGAAGCTTTAACAATTGCAGTCTACCATCGCTCAAGCAGTCATACTGATGTTGAACTTTCCTACACAAGGCTTTTATTGTGCCAAAAGTGGGCTAGGTGATGTGCAGAGTGGGGAAGTAATACGGTCCTGTCCAGAGTGCCTAAAACCTATATTAGATGAGATAAATATGTATTATAATATTTTCATTGGTTGAACATAAACTGGCAGAAGAGAGCTCGCAGACTCTCAGATTTCACCGAGCTTTTCATTGGGAAGAAAGAAGAGTTATGTGAAACATGCTTTGCATTGGCGATCCTAATCTTTGGCTTTCTATGTACAAACATGCAGTGGCTCAGGAGTAATTTCCTGTGATGTGATCCCAGGGGATGTGGTATTTCTATGAATGATGCAACCATAGGGGCATGGCCAATTATATGGTTCTATCCAACTTCATTGCCTTCTCTTCTGAGTAGGCAATGATTGGGCATCTATATCATTGGCTCCGCCTATGTGTTTTCCTCATTCACACACAGTGCCTATTCACTACTGGGCCAGGTATAAGGTTTTGCTACTAGTATATAAAGTCCTAAGCTAGCTGGGACCAAGTTACTTGAGAGAAGCCCTTCTCTCCTATCAACCTGCCTGCTGGCTGAAGTTCTCAGATGCTCGTAATGATTCCGCATGGACCTATGGCTCAATTAGAGTCCAATTAGAGTAGAGCCTTCAGTGTGGTGGCTCCCTTTCTGTTGAACTCCCTGCTTGTAGAAGTCAGGCAGTCACCATAATTTTTAAAGAATGCTGAGGACATTTTTATTTCAATAAGCTTTCCTTGATTGACCAGCCATAGTTTTTATTAGGGTTTTAAAAAAAACCCAAAACTTTTAATATGTTATTTTATTCTTAATATATTTTAATAAGGTGTTTTTATTCGTTTTAATCTTTTATTGTTTACCACTCCAAAATCTGTTTAGATGTGGAGCAGTACATAAATGTTGTAAATAAATAAATCAGAATAAATATATTCCACAGCCACGCGAGAAAACATGCACAGGATTGTGCCCTAAGTAGCAATGGTAACTAGAAACCGTCTTAGCCGGTGCAGTCCCCCCTTACACTTGTAGCAAGGTTTCTGCTCCTTGGCCACTAAACTGTCTTTCCCCACCAAATGCAACTTTTAGATGTCTAAGCATTTATGCACGTTTGCAAACTTTACTCATGATTACGAGGCTTATTATTGTTTGTTAAAGTCTTTGGGGAGCCCAGGAGGGAAGGAGGTGCAGAATGCAAACTAAAAATAAAAATACTGTCTCTGCAGTAAGCAAACGAGGATTTTCAATTGTTTGAAGAGCAAACACGCAGGGGGAGGCGGTAAAGTGTTGCCGACCTCAGTTGCTAACGATACTTGAGCAGGTGCTGAGCTCTTGGGTTGCCTGCACATGGCTTTCTTTTTCATCGCGTTGAGCTATGGAAGCCACTGTCTTGTTTTTAATTAAGCAACACCCTGTTTGTGGAGGTGGGAGGGTGAGTTTTCTATCAAAGAAAGAAAATCAAAAGGTAGATAGCTTCCAGGTAGAAAAACTAGAATTTCAGTTACATCATAAGGGCTTCTGAGGGTATTTCAACTTGTGCTCCACTAAATTGAGCTGGGGATGACCATTGCTGGGTAATCTGGATCTTTTTTGGCTCAATGGAGTTTTGTGTATGACTCACCCTGCATCTGCGAGCCAAGTGGCGGGCTGTTCCCTGAGCTCCGAGAATTTTTTTATTTTTTAAAATTTTTTTGTGCATACTCTTTTTGGAAGGTTCTGCAATTTGTGCAAATTAGAACTGAATTTGTGCAAATTACGCAGATTCGGCTGTAATTTGGCCGTAGTTGGCACAAATTTGGCTGTCATTTGTACAAATTGCCCAGACATTTGTGCAAATGGCAGGACCTACCAACACCACCATCACAAATGTGCAAAATTCCTGGGAAAGCTATAAACTGGCCTGACTCAGTGCAGAACGAATTGGAAACCACAATGGGAACCAAAATGAAGTTGGGGCGGGTAAGAGAACCTAGGAGAACCTATCGAGCTCCACCCATGAATGGATTTCTCTGAAATCCCTAAACTGAGTGCAACCTACCACTTTCACAGGTGAAAGTAGGAGCACCCTTTGTGGAGAATGGCGTGTGCAACTGTCCTGCAAGCCAAGACCTTATGCCACAGTTTTCTAGTTTATTTATTGATGCCACCACTCCTCCTCTCTTCCAAAGCTCCTGTGATCAGAAAACCTGCCTTATCTGGGTTTCTGATTATGGGAGCTTTGCAACCACATTTAGCCCAAGACGCCTACAAAGCCCTTTTCAGAGCACTGCACTGAATGCTTGAAGATCTTTAAGGCAGTCGGGGAACACAGGGAAGCTGGAGGCTTGGGCTTGCATTCCCTCCCTTGCCCACTCCCTATTTTGTGTGAGTATAGACCTCATGTGAGGCATGGTGTCCCAGCATATAGGCAGGGGTACTTGTGGACAGTGTGGGCGCCAGGGTTTGGAGGGGCTTTGGGCAAGAAACCATGGTTTTCTCCTGCACCACGTGATATAAAGCTCTACCCTTCTCTCAGGGAACAGTGAGTGGATGTGCTTTGGCAAACTCTTTCTCTTGAGAAATGGAGCTAAGGCAGTTGGTTTGAAGCATAATTTAGGCCAATAGCCCAGCTGGGATGAAGCAGACACTTTTCCCCAACACCAAATTCAGAGCTTCCTGAATTCAGCTGCCCCTCCTCCCTCCCCCGTTTAGCCTTCTCTGGCTATATTCGTTTTCATGTCAGTTCACATCTTGCCAAAAAATGCCATCTGCTCATCATCAGCAGCATTCTACTACGGGAGGTTCTCTGGGGACCTGATGCTAATTAATAGCCTCAGCATCACGCCCCAGGCTTTGCAAAGAAAGAGGAGCGAGGACAGGAGAGGAACCTGTGCCAATTCGAGGCTTAAGTGTGTGAGGTCAAGAAAGTTCTTCTCAAGAAGGCACTACTGTTTCCAGAAGATCAGATCAGCAATTATCTGCCATGCTATCAGCAGTTTGCAGTCAGTAGCGTTTACAGAAGAAATGTTCTGTAATGCTTTTTCTTAGGAACCTGAGTCATGTGGAAGATGGTCATCCCAGTAGCCATATACATGGGGAAAACCAAGATCTCTGCCTTCAAAGAGCTTGCAGGGCAAAGATTTGATCTGAAAAACCTGTTTTGCAAGTTAACAAGCTCATTTGGGACTTCCTGCCAGAGCATAGTAATGTCAGAACACCAGGTGATTCATTTTCCAGTCCATGGTGGGCCCAGTTGTCAAGTCTGATGGGCCAGAAGCAAGTAGTGTAGTCAACGGCAGCCATGGGTTAAGTTCCTGAAAAAGAAGTCAAAGGAGCCAGAAGCAGATAATGCAGTGGAGGCTGGTGGCTCTGATGTCAGTGCTGTGGTGAATCCACTCTGGGTTTCAGGCAAAACCAGCCAGAACTCTAAAGGAGCTATCCAAGGTGGGGTATACAGACACCTTCCAACCCTGAGCAATTTCATCTAGCCTTATGAAATCTCCCTTTGCCTTCCTTAAAGTTCCTCAGATGCTTCAGACAAGCAGGAACCTCCAAATTCACCTTGAAATTTTGCTTTGGGTGGAATTCAGTGGCACTTTTGTTCACCGCATAGGGAGTTTCTTCCCCAGCCTCAATCTCCCAACAATCACCCAGTGCTGGTAAGAAGCAGGTAAGATCTGCAGCACAGGTTCACTAGCGGCCTGCATGAATGTTTTCTGTGGATCCTAGGGAGGAAATATGTAAAAACTTTCCTCCTCCATACAAAGATATTTCACTAACTTTATCAAAACACGTTTGCTTTTTCATCGATGCAGAAGCCTCTAAATTTCCCTCAAAATTTCACATTTGCAGAAACTTGGTGATTTGCTTCATATTGGAATTTGTAATAGAAGTATAATAGCCAATACTTGGAAACCCAAAAAGAAGTAGATAGGACAAGCTCTTCCATGGGGTGAATTGCACACTCCCAGTCCCCTGCCAGGAGGGCCCACCACTGATGCCAAGGCCTCCAGTGGGTGTTCTGGAAAGCCCTGCCAGCCGCTCTCCCACCATGGCATTTACTGTAGTGAGAAAATTGCCGGCGGGGCTCTCTGGAACAGCTGCCCTCTGGACAGCCATGTTGGCTGAGGCAGCAGCTGGCGTGGTTCTTCAGAAAGCCAGTCAGGCTGAAAAGCTTGGCTCTGAGGGGGTTCTTTCTCATTTCTAGGCAGAGAAGAGGTGTTTCATGAGATTGCAGTATCCTGGGACACCCCTGCCATGCCTTGCTCGGGGGAAGGACACCCACCCACCCCACCCCAGAGCCAGGCATTTCAGCCTGGTGGGATCTCTGAAGAGCTGCAAAAGTAAATGGTAAGGTGTGGGTTGATGCAGGAAGGGTGTGTGATGCAATGGTAGGGAGGGGAATGAGTTGGGAGAGAGCAATGTGATAAAAGGAAAGGGGCACAACACAGTAGGGGGAAATGAAACACAGGGAGGGGAAGGAGTGGTAAAGGCAAGGGGAAGGAGGTCAGCAGTGAGACACAGCCATGGGAAATGGGTGGGGTGGGGGGCAACACAGTAAAGGAGTTGGGAGATGTGACCCATGTGCTCTCTCACCTCAGGCAGCTGGAGACTTTGCACTGGGGCTGGAAGCAGATGTAAATTCCCTCTGGTCCCAGCATTCCCACTCCTAGCATCACCCTATTGTCATCCTCCTTGTAGGGACCAATCAAAGGGTTAGAAAGTGACTAACATCCTCTTTTAGTCAGAGCCTATAAATGGACTGAGATTCCTTTGTCCTGGGTGCCTCCATTTTGTAGAACCGGAGAGGACCCCCATACTGAGGTATCAGAAGTAAATGGATTAAGTTCAATCCTCCAGCCTCGTGTCTTTTGATTGGGAATAATATGCCAGGGTAACGAACCACTCCCCCCACTTAGGGGACAACACTATGACTGTGGCTGAAAGTGGCCAGATCTACACCAAGCAGGATATAGCACTATTAAAGTGGAGTGAAAGTGGTATATAAAAGGCAGGAGCCACACCAAACAGGATATAGCACTATGAAAGCGGTATATGGTATGTGTCAATGGGCCTCAACAGTTGTCAGTGCACTTCAAAATGGCTATAAAGCAGTAGTGTGGCTCCTGCCTTTTATATAGTGCTTTCATACTGCTTTCAAAGTTCAATATCCTGCTTGGTGTAGATCTGGCCAGTGAAGAAGATGAGTGTTGCTTCCAGATGGATATCTCCTAGCACTACCAGTCAGAAGGCATTGCAGAGCTGCTCCATCTTTACTTTCTTAATGGATTTTCTGCATTAAGGGGAAAGATTGAAAAAGCAGTGGGAAAACACTGGTTAAGAATAGAGGTTAATGTTGTCTGCACCCCTATAAACATCTGTGAATGAGGCAGGCAATGGTGTCATAAAAGCCTCATCTGGAAGCATCTTCAGTGTTTTCGTGATCTGGAGCCATTCAGGCAATGTTCTTAAATGTATGTCAAAAGCCCAAAAGCCTGTCCTCTGTTAAATAGGACACAAGGCCTCTCTGGTGCTGCTGTCTCAAAACTGTGGTTTTCCATCAGTAGTCTTACTCTCCCTCCCACCCTTCCCTGCCTTTAGCAGTTTTATTTTTCACGTATTCCAAGAAAAAGCATGCGATGCTGAGGGAGACCTAAGAAGGAAGGAAGCCAGAGGAAAACACTCATTAAATGTATTTATATGAGAACATCTGTTCGCCACACATATGCATATGGGAGAATATGGGAAGAGAATTGATTCCAAAATGCTCCTCTTTTACCCAGGACTTTATTTATTTCTCAGAATGGGTCCTTGCCAGGGCCGAGGGAAGCTAGGCTTATGTGGTGAAGAAAAGGAGGAAGTGGCGCATAATACATAGTGGTGAAGCAGCTGAGGCCTGGTGGGCCTTGCATTCCTTTGGGCTACCAGCAGTCCTAGTACTGCTGTCATGACAACCAGAGGAGCATCACTGGCCTTTGTTTTGTTTCTTTTCTAGAGGCATCAAGAGAACACAGTAGTAGACAAAAATGGCTTATGAACAAGAATGGTTTGCGAAGGGGGGGTATGTGGATGGCAGAGGCACATATGCCTGTTTAATTACCCTCTCTTGAAAACCTTTGCCAAAATAATCTCTCTCTTTCATTCTCTCTCATTCTTTCATTCTCCATTTGCTTGCTGCCTCGGCTGCCAGATTTGCTGAGGGGAGAGAAAGAGAGGAACACGGCAGGAAAGTTTTAGGGGTGGGTGGGGAGGGGGATATATATAGTCTATACAAATCACTTCCAGATTTAGGAAGGTTTTGTCTAACTCTACAAAGGGATACATGTAAGCCATTTCAAGTAATTCATTATTGTCATTTCTGTAAGAGCTGCAGCGTGCAGGAAAAGGTGTTAGATTTCAAACTCTGCTCCTTTGCGGTCATGAGGTTTGGACCTTTAGAACCCTCTGTGATGGTTCCAAGATCACCTGTATCTTTAACAGTTGTATTGAAAAGGGACTTTCAGCAGGTGTCATTTGTATGCATGCAGCACCTGGTGAAATTGCCTCTTCATCACAACAGTTAAAGCTGCAGGAGCCCTGCCCTCTTGACCATATACAAAAGAGGGCAGGACTCCTGCAGCTTTAACTGTTGTGATGAAGAGGGAATTTCACCAGGTGCTGCATGCATACAAACGCCACCTGCTGAAAGTCCCTTTTCTATGCAACTGTTAAAGATACAGGAGCCCTGTCTTCCTTTTCGTATGGTCCTCTTAGGAAAAGGACAAAATGAAGTCCCTTCCCATTACATGTACAGACGTTGGGCAGAATGTCAGTTGAGTTTGACTTCAACACTAGCAATGCACCAGCATCTTCCACTTCACTTGGCATCAGGAGGCTAGCTTAGGGCATGCAGGGCAGTCCATGTGGCACAAGGAGCTGTTCTCCAACTTGGTGCTGCCACTCCCTGCCACCACCACCACCCCCAGCATCTACTGAGGCAGCTGCCTCACCATGCCTAATGATACAGCCAGCCCTTGCTCTGTCATCATGCATGGTGTGGAGAAAGAGGATAAGGAGAGATTTTTCTACCTCTCTCATAATACTAGAACCCGGGGTCATCCCATGAAGCTAATTGGTGGGAGATCCAGGACAGATAAAAGGAAGGACTTCTTCATACAGTGCATAGTTAAACTATGGAATTCACTTCCTCCCAGTGCACCTTTGCCTCCCCCCCGCACACCCGTTCAGTATTTGCTCATGACTCTTTCATTCTATGTCTGGCATGAATGGGCAGGATTTGTAATAAGAATATGCTTGATGAAGACTTCTATGAAATTCAAAGGCTTATGTCAGCCAGCAATTTGAATGACAATTTCAATCATCAATTCTTCCATTTTATAATTTTAATTGAGTTATAATATATTGCCATCTAGCAAGCTGTCAAAGCCATTTACCATAAAAACAATAGCACTATGTTAAAAATAATAACATAGTAACTGAAATATTAAAACTAATTTAAAAGCAACCAGAACCATCAGTCAAAAATAGCAAAGCAGCAGGTAATAAAAATTGGGGCTACTTCCCCAAAACACACTGAAAATGAAAAGTGTGTTGTTGTTTTTACTTCTTTGTGGAACATCACAAGAGATGTAGCTAAATCAACAGGCCATTGAAGAACATTTCAAAGAACCAGAGCAGCAACTGAAAAGTCCTCGGTCTTGAGGAGAATCATTCGGCTTCTAAATAAACTGGATTTCAAGAGATTCACTAGCTGATCTTAAACAGGATTCATATGGGAACAGGCACTTGCTGATACATCTCTGAGATAAATCAAGTTTATCCTTTTTGCTTTGCTTGGTTTTTAAAGAATGGTATCTTCACTGAGTAATATGTAGCCATTAAAACACTTTGTGTTCCAACTCTTTGGTTCCAATGAATTCATATTACTACATGGGCATAATTCTAAACACTTTCCCAAAGAGAATATATATATATATATATATATATATATATATATATATATATATATGTGTGTGTGTGTGTGTGTGTGTGTGTGTGTGTGTGTGTGTGTGTGTTGAGTTAAATGGGAATTCAGTAATAAATAAAAAGAAAATAGCGCATTACATCAACTGCAGTCACTTCTCTAAAGCAAATAGGTCACTCTCAGCATGCTAAAAATTGTCATTGATCAATGCACAATTAAAATAATGGGTTGAATGTAAGCCTCTGATAATGTCATTGTCAGATGCGTTCTGTGCCTTATAATAGCTTTGGTAGGGGGTTGGCATTTTCGGATTTCAGCATTCAGCCCACATTGCCACAGTTCCATGTTGCAGCTCACATGAAAGAAATGCTTCCTAGTCCAAGCAAACAGGTGGAGTAGGAAGGTAAGATTCATCGCCAAGTACACAGATCCAAACCAAGCAAGCAACCTAAAGCCAATCTGATCCAATGCAGCTAAAGTGCTCAGCAGTGTTCAGCACTGAGGAACCTCACAGTTGGCAGAATGCATACAGGTCACTTGCAGCGTACAAGGATTTCTGGATGACTGCCATGGTGAGAGAACAGGGCTTGGCAGTGTAATCTTGTACATGTCTACTCAGAAGTCAGTTCTATTAAGTTAAATCAGCTTTCTCCCAGGTAAGTTAATATAGGATTGCAGCCTGAACTTCTTAAATAGTTGTAATTAGAGAGGGATTTACTATTTCTCTCAGACAAAATGCAAGCCTCTATGTAAATTATAATGCACATTTTGTGGGGGGGGGGGGCTCAAATTGGCCTTCCTTCTCCCAGATAGTCTTCAACCCTTTTAAATCCTCAAACTGCCTGTAGCCCAACCTGAAAGATGTCATACACTTAATTTTTATGTCTTTCTCTTTCATTCCCCTTTTCTTCTTCTTCCTCCTCCTTCCTCCTCCTCCCCCATGTTGTAAGATAGATAGATAGATAGATAGATAGATAGATAGATAGATAGATGATAGATAGATAAAATTATTAATAGGCAACAGGTACAACCCACCATTCCTGAAACTCAGTTTGTAAACCACTGGATTAGAGCATATGGGTATGAGTAGGGGAGTGAAAAGAAACATCCGCTAGAGCACTCTCCACTGAGTTTTTGATTGCAGTCAGACCACCAAGCTAAACGTGCATCCGTCTGGATGAAGTTGGAGAGCTAATAAACATATCCATCAAATGTTTGCCAGGTCTGCTGGAATTTCAGGCTTCCTAATGGCAGAGGGGGAGGCGGAGTGGAATTTGTCGTAGCTGAGAGCAGTGCTACAATAATAACATGGTCATAAATACGGTGCCGCTCCAGCTGCGAAAGCCAAAGCTTCCAGGCCTATAAACTGTCTGGCGATAGGAGGAGGCAGCAGTGGGAGATCAGAAGAATGATGGGGGAAGGAGGAGGAGGGAGCTGCGGGAGACCAGGGTAGCATTTAGAAGCCTGCAGCAGGGGGGATGGAAAAGGACAATGGGAATTGAGGTAATAGGAGATTGAGCAAGCTTAGGAAGAACATAAGACTCCATACTCAGATGAGGGAGCTCACACAGGTTTTGTTTTCATTTTTTGAGAGCAAGGTTATATCTCAAGATTTTTAGAACTAGATGGAGCACTCTCATTCTCCCTGGGATTCCATGGAATTATGGTTCCTAAAATTCGCAGTTGCCCTCAACTGTGAACGCTTCATGTACAGTGGTGCTTGGTGGCTCTGACATCAGTGGGGCGGTAAATCAGCTCTGGGTTTCAGTCAGACTCAGTCAGAACTCTAAAAGAGCTCTCCAAGGTGCGGAACTTTAGAGGTCTGACTGGTTCTGACTGAAACCCAGAGTGGATTCACCGCCCCCACTGACGTCAGAGCCACAGCTCATGTGGTGTTCACTTAACCTTATTGCACATGGTAGAGAAAGGGGGGCTACCTTTCATGGGCTGTGGAGAATTGTATTGCTTTTGGGCCGATTATTTTGTGTGTCTATAAGTTATGTTAGAAATCAATCACTGGCCAGCCTGGGATTCAATCCCTAGGAAGTATTGACAATCCTACTGCTCCCCCCACCCCCCAATCCATCTCTGCAAAAACAAGGACCTGAAGAATGGAACTAGTAGCAATAAGACTTGCCAGCAGACCATTTGAGGAGGTGATTGTTGGAGCTCCATTCATATACCTGCCCTCTTAGAAATCTAGTCCCTGACCAGAGAATTAACATATAGCTAAGATTCTTCAGTGCTGTGGTAGTGAAGGCTTCACCGGTGGGCAGCGGGGTGGGTGGGGGTGAGAGCTCACACATCCGGAGGGCCACATTTTGCCCACCCCTGAACAAGAACTTCCCAATTTATTTTATTTATTAATTTTATAATATGTATACCACTCAGTCAATGACAAATTGCTGTCATTTATTCAGATGGTCACCAAACATTTATAACTGGTGTTATAAATGACATTGCTCTCATCTCTTATGTAGCTTTTCTTTAAAATATGCAAAATGCTTTACAATATTAACTATAAGCAGCTCACTATGATCCCTATATTGCAAAGCCGATCACTGTGATCCAGGTATTGCAGAGAAGGAACGTGGATCAACAACCTTCCCACTCTCTCCCTGGCTGCATCACCTCTCTTATCGCCCCCCCTCCCAGCCCCCAGCCCCTCTCCCGGAAGCCCATCCTGATGTCATGGGGTTCGAAGGTACTTGGCATTTCTGACAGAGAGAATAATTGAAATAATTCTGCATGCAAGGTAATTTCTTTCTTTCTTTGGTGGAGACTCTTTCCACAAATCGGTGCGACACCTGCCTGACAATTTGAGAAATGGGGAGGGGGGGAGAGAGAGAGAGTGATGTAGACATTGTGACAGTTGAATTCCATCAGCATTTTTAGGTAGATTTAAAAAAGGGGGGGGGGAATCCAGAAAGGGAAAGAGAAAACAAAACATGGGGAAATAAATACACAAGAGCCCCATGGCATTCATTTAACCTTCAGCATGACTGAAAATTCCACTAGCAGGTGAACAGAATTATTGATGTTTGAAGTAATTACTTCAGCAGGCACTGCTATCAAAATTCATAGTGATTGATTTCCCACTAGTCAGCTTATCTCTTCCAGAACAAGTACACTGGAAAGCAGCTTGTAACCCCTTCCTAATAAGCCGTGGCACATTATTGAGTAAAATGGCTTTGGGCTCATTCTCTCTGTTTTATTTTATTTTGCGTTTACTGCCAGTGTAAGGAGATGGGTTGTTTAGTATGCTTAAATCAAGTCTCCTCCTTTGTCCCTCCCTCCCTCCCAAGATTATTTCAGGATAGTTACCCAACATACATCTCCTACATAAGCTGCTTTATATTTTATTTATTTATTTATTACACTTCTATACCGCCCAATAGCCGGAGCTCTCTGGGCGGTTCACAAAAATTAAAAACATTCAAAAGTCAAGCTATTAGTATTGCTTCCTTTGACTGGTAGTGGCACTCCAGATTTCCAGCAGAAGACTTTCCCATCACCTCTTATTTGTCATTTTTAATGGAGAGCCATTAAAGTATGCGTGCAAAGTATAAGCTGTACCACTAAGCTATGTGTCCTCTTGTGCCCACGCTGCATGAAAAGCCAATAGGATGCTGAGAAAGGTCTGACATGACTTTACCTGGAGCAGAGGGTGATCAACAGGAGGGATGCAAGTAGGGATGTAGGAGAAATTTGTTCAGGTCACATTTTAATGCAAACGTATCTAATTTTGCATTATTGAACCACTGTGGAAGCAAAATTCAGTTATCCTTCAAAGTGCTTCTGCATTTTGCAATGCAGTTCTCCAATTAAAAACAAAACACATTTAAAATGCGTATATTAAGGGGAAATAATAATGTCCAAAATGCAATGCATTAGCAAGGAAGTCTTTACCAGGCAGCTTGTCATTATCAGGTGCTGCAGGACCTTGGAGAGCACCCAGAGACACCAGGAATTTCTCCAACTAACTCTGCTGTTGAATGCTGAATGTTGTCTTTCTGCTTTTTCCAAAAAGCCCCCCTGGAAGGGTTAAAAAAAAACCTTGGTTGGGTGGTGACCCTATTCTGGAAGGTCCAAGCTGCCAGCTCCAGGCTCAGGATCTGGAAACTCATCATCCTTCATTCCAAAGAGGCCAATAACAATTCCTCTTCCCCACCTTTGATTCTGTTCTTGTCAGGTTCAGGAGCTGTGGCTGCCTGAGCAGAGAATCCCAGCTTAAGATCATAATTGGGCCTTCAGCCTGAATGTGGTTAATTCCTTTGAATATACTTGGCACCTGTGCAGACCCATATCCCTGATCTCCCAGATATATTCATGTAACCCATCCTATATGGAGCTTAGGGAAAACCCAAATGGTTTGCTATGAGCTAATCTGGAAAGGGCATGTTTGGTGCCAATATGGCTCATTATGTGACATGTCCTAATTTAGGGTCACCATTTGGGCAAGTTCACATTAATGTATTTTACAGCCCTATCTTCCAGTGAAGAGCCATACTTGAATCTCCCCAGCCAAGAATTTATTTATTTTTATAAAGCTATTTATAGTATCTCCAATATTTATTGATAGGACCAAGGTTGCTGATTGCTTTTTAAATCAAGGCATTGAAGATCCAATTTATTGATCATAGCATTGTAGCAGACTATGCACACAACTATAACTAAATCCCTCCATGCTTTGTAGCCAGTCTATAGTAGGGCATTGAGGTAATCTATATTGGTTGTTCCAAATTCTAAGCAAGCTAGTCAAGCCATTAGAGTTAACTGAAGCAATGAAGGGTGGTCAGGCTGTGATGGGAATACCGTTTAGCACTTTCCACGCTCCAAGTAGCCCAAAGTACCTAACAAAGAAACGGAGCGGTGTCACATAGCATTGCAGCAACTCCACAGCCAAAACATGCCCATTTGTGAACCACCCAGAGAGCTTTGGCTATTGGGCAGTATAAAAATGTAATAAATAAATAAAATTTAGTGCTTGCTTTCCTGATTTCTTTGGGTACCAGCCCCTGACGTACTGATTTAAGCTGCCAGATAGGCAAAACTGTTCTAAGACACCAGGGATTGGATCCAGACTTAGTCATACTTAGAGGAGCACTATTGAAATGAATGGAATGTCTGTTACTCATGACTAACACAAGTCACATTGATTCTGACTAACTCTGGATCCAACTCCAAGGTTATTGCTGCTTTGTATAAT
The DNA here is from genome assembly GCF_023053635.1 of Elgaria multicarinata webbii. NCBI lineage: Eukaryota > Metazoa > Chordata > Lepidosauria > Squamata > Anguidae > Elgaria > Elgaria multicarinata. Next base: position 25,474,048 of record NC_086179.1, on the reverse strand, counting down.
CTTGCAAGTTCCCCACTGGTTTGAGGGAGAAATAAAGCAACAAGAGGAGCAAAGCAAAGGTGATTTAGCTAGGTTGACCAAGAGCATCATCAGATGGGGGAGGGATTGTGTTTCCCTACTGTCAATTTGCCTCCTGCTCATGTCCCAAAATAGTGATGAACAGCTTTCTCTTTCTTCACATGGAGAAGAAAGAGGAAGCAAGCTACGACCATGTGGCCCGTTCAGTGGCCCTTTTTATCGTGACAAGTTTTGTCACAGCCCAAAGAATCAGTTGTTCCAGGTCTTTTTTTGTGACAGAAATGAGTAGAAGGAGTGGGAAGCAAGCAGAAGGCAGACGGCATTGTGAAAAGGACCCGCAAAAATCTGTGTGTGGCCAAAAATGAGTGTGCGATAAAACACTTGCATGATGATGCTCCAAGTCCCTTCTTTGCTCAGAATGGCAAGCAAGCCTGACCTGGAAACATTTATAGGTCCAAGGAAGTATCAGCCGATCCATTATAGTCTATTCATGCAGGAAAGCTTCTTTGACTGGGGGTGGGGGGGTATAGTTGATATCCATGGGAAAGTGGTAAGTTTGGAAGGACAGGTGCTCATCATTATAGTCCCCATATCCAAAGAACAAAACTGCAGGCAGCTGTTTTGATCTATATATGTATGCGTATGTATCTGTCTACTAGGGAGGGACAAACCTCCTTGCGCCCACCCTACATGCTGCTCTCCAGACGCTGCCCCTGCCCCACCTGCAGTTGGCATTTCTACAGACCACTCTGCCACCTCTTTCCCAACGTATTCTGATGCATACACGGGTCCAGACCAAGTGCAGAGAAATCAAGTGATGTACACGCAGTATGTGAATCGGCACCGAGACTCTCAGGAAGCTGCTCAAAATAGGAGATTACTTTGTAAACAGCTAGCTCCTGTGATTCATAGATCATTCATGGCCAAGCACGTGCCTGCACTTATGAGGACTGGTGTGTATTATTATTCTACATTACTGATGTCTGGAAAGGAAGATCCCAAGCTGATTCCCCTGACGATGTTATCAGTAATTTGTCTCTGCTGCAGATGGGGATCATCTGAAAGCATTTTCTCTCTTTCTCATTCACGTCTCTCATGCAGAAGGAGCTGGGACGCGCTCTCGTGTGTTCAGGAAACGGTGTTTTTACCATCTGCCCTGAGTGCAGGAAGCAAATTATGCTGTTTAGCAAAAAGCAAAAAGGTAATTTGCTTGAAATGGTTTGGTGAAAAAGGGGCATGAAATGTGCTGAATGAGAGCATTTAACATGGCAAAAAAGAGAGATCTTACATTTGCAAGGCACAGCTATGAAGTTTTTGCTCTAATGCCTAATTGACCAAAGAGGATGTCAGCATTCTAATGAGCACAACTACTCACGGTTGCAAATACTGACCTGATACAAAGAAAGAAAGGTCTCTCTGACTGGGAAGGTTGAGATCTTCAAAAGAAGAGAAAAATTAGGCTTCAGAATATAGAAAACGTCCGCATACCAAGTCAGAATATTTGTCTATCAATCCTCTGGATGGCAGTGACTTTACAGAGTCTCTGGTATATCCACTGTAAATGATTAGATAAGAGAAGGTTAAGAATATAAGAAGAGCCATGCTGGATCAGACCAAGGGTCCATCTAGTCCAGTACTTTGTTCACACAATGGCCACCCAGCTGTTGACAGGGATCCACAAGCAGGACACAAGTGCAACAGCACCCTCCCACTGATGATCCTCAGCAATTGGTGTATATTGGCTTACTGCCTCTGATACTGGTCCAGGCAGTTCAAATGTTTTGATTGGCACAGAATGCAGCTGTCAGGATTTTGACAGAGGCCGTTTATTTGGATCAGATCTTGCCAGCATTAAAAGAGTTCCAGTGGCTGCCATTCCATTTCTAATTCCAATTCTCAAAGTGTATATTAGGGATGTGTGAGAAATTTGCTTCAGCTCATTTTAGATCAGAGTTTACTTAGTTCACACCTCCTGAACTTGAACATGGACTTGAACACAATTTTCATTTCCGAGTTTAGGATGTAATTCACAGATCAAAGGAAAATGCATTCAAAAATGTATACATTTGAAAAATATGTATGAAAAAATGCATACTTTTTGGAAAAGCACATGAGCACCCTTTAATCAATGGAAGAAAATGGAAGCAACGGTGATGGTGTGCGTAGAAAGGTGCACTTATGTTTGTGCAAAACCAACTCACAATCTTTTTGAAACATAAGTCAGAACAAGCTGGAATTTGAAGAACCTCAGGAAGCTCAATTTATGCTGATTTCCACATCCCTAGCTAGTATTGACTCAGAAAAGGCATGAAACATCTTGAGACCCAGGTGCCTGAAGGAAAGCCTTCTCCCATACTATCCTGCTCATACTCTCAGGACAACAGCCTAGGCTTTGCTTCCCCAACTTGGTGTTCTCCAGCTGTTTTGGATTTCAACTCCCACATTCCGGACTATTTGTTAATTATAGTTCTTGTTTTTGTTCTTATTATTTTCTCCCTCTTTCATAATACTAGAATCCAGGGTCATCCCTTTGGTGGGAGATTTGGGATAGATAAATGGAAGGACTTCTTCACACAGTGCATAGTTAAACTATGGAATTCACTACAACAAGATGTGGTGATGGCCACTAAGGGAGTTGGATAAATTCCTGGATGAGAAGGCTATCAATGGGGGTTGAATAAATTCCTGGATGAGAAGGCTATCAGTGGTTACTAATCCTAATGTCTATATGCTACCTCCAGAATCAGAGGCAGGAGGATGCTGTTTTAAATCATGTCCTGCTTATGGTTTTCTCGTGGGCAGCTGTTTGACCACCGTATGAACAGGATGCTGGACTAGATGGATCCTTGGTCTGATCCAGCGTGAGTCTTCTTATGTTCTTTGATTCTTATGTTCGTATGAAAGAGAAATTTCTAGTAGGTGTTAACAATGGAATTCCATCTTGATCTGATCCAGCATGTCTCTTATGTCCTTGTTCTTATTCAATAAATGGCCATGCTGGCTGAAACTGATGGAAATTTATGTCCAAAACATCTGGAGAGCATCAGGTTGGGGGAGGCGAGCCAAGGCCATTCTTTCTGTTTCTTCCTTGTTAGCGATGAAGCATGTGACAACCAGAGAGTGGGTCTTTTCAGCCATGACACCCTATGGAATGCCCTCTCCAGTGCCGTTTTGATGATGATGATGATGATGATGTGGCTTTATTGTTTTGCCATTTTAATTGTCTGAAACACCCTGGAACCAATTTGGTAGTATATAAATGATTTAAGTAAGTAAATAATTTGCTGGCTCATACTATTGGCACCTTCATAAATCCTGAGTGTCATACAGCCAACGGCAGCCCCACACAGCTAGGGTGACCTTATGAAAAGGAGGACAGGGCTCCTGTGTTTTTAACAGTTGTGTTGAAAAGGAAATTTCAGCAGGTGTCATTTGTACATATGGGGAATCTGGTGAAATTTCCTCTTCATCACAGCAGTTAAAAATGCAGGTGCGTAACCTCTTTTAAATCTGGTCACTCTAGTATAAGCTCCTGCAGCTTTCACTGTTGTGATGAAGAGGGAATTTCACCAGGTTCTCCATATATACAAATGACACTTGCTGAAGTTCCCTTTTATTATTATTATTATTATTATTATTATTATTATTATTATTATTTATTTATTTATATAGCACCATCAATGTACATGGTGCTGTACAGAGTAAAACAGTAAATAGCAAGACTCTGCCGCATAGGCAGGAGACCTGTCCTCCTTTTCATATGATCACCCTACACACAGCCCCGGAGACCATTACTTGAGAATGATGTTTGAGAATGATGTTTGCTATGGGTAATGGTGTGGATTTTCATTAATTGGTTACAAAATGGCAGTGGTGATGGTAGTGAAATAGGATCTATGATACTGCGAGGGCATAGACCATAACACAACCATTCCCCATAATAAGTAGGCATGTTGGAATCAGCAAAACTCAAGCTCATTGAAGTTTGCCAAATTCCACCTCAAAGCTTGTTCCATCTTGATATAAGATGGCAAACGTTGTTTTGTTTCTTTTTGCATCAAAATGTGTGTGCATTTTCATGCATATTTTCCCAATGTGCGCATCAATTGCATTCTTCTGCCATTAATTAAAGTGTGTTTGTGTGCATTTTTCAAACATATGCATGACGTCAAATGCATTTTTTGGGGGTGGTCCATGAATCACATTGAAAACTAAAAAAAGTACAGATTTCAACCCCAAATTCTGGTTGAGTCCGTGTTCATTCTGGAAAGTGCCAACTGGGTAAATCCTGATCAAAAACAAAACAAAATAAATTTCTCATACATCCCTAACGATGAGGGCTAAGCAATTGGGAATGGTCTGTAAGGGAGTAGGCTGCTTTAAGGATCTGTCAAAAGAGGAGGGATATAAACCTATTAAATAAACAAATCACTGTCAATCCCCGTCTTAGGTATTCTTCTTTGTTTCCATATATCTTAGCCGCCAAATCCAAAGAAGTGAAGGTAACCAGGGCTCGTTTTGTAGTTATAGTAGTGATATTCAATTTTTTGGATTGTTTCCATATTTCAATTACTCATTATACAGATCTGGATAAAATTGGCCACTTATTTACAAACACTGCAAAATCCATCTTGTTAAACCTGGCTTGCTTTGCAGTGAAAGCGGCAAAAATTAGTAAAGACTTAGTGTCCCCTGATGATAACTAAGATTGCTAGTAAAAATCCCAGCACTATATATGATGTTTTATATGTAAAAGTTCAATATTTGATGTTTAATACAATGCTGTAATGTAATGTAATGTTTTTATATCATGACTCTTGTATCTGGCTAAAACCCATGCTGGGTTGCCTTAATAAAATTTGATTTGCAAATAAACAAATCAATGTGAGGTTCACCAGCTGCAGAACAACTGGCCAATGTTTTAACTCCATGAAGATAGATAGCAGAAACCAAAAGAAAAAGCATTTTTTCTATAAAGGAAGTTGTTCCAGGCCAAAGTATTCACTCCGCCCAGTGATTTTTTTATCAGTTTCATTTTAAAAGGAAGAAGATTTGCTGCTACTGCACGAGTGTGTGCCTCATGGGGAGTCCAGAGGGGATTATGTCCCCCAGACCACCCAAAGGTGCCCACCTCTGCCTCAGGATGTAGTGTTGCTCCCAGGGGCATTCTTGGGGAGGGAAGATGGCTACCCTACCTGTGATATAATTTCCATGGTGAGTTTCGACTCAGCCTTGTTGTGTTGTTGTTGGTATTAAAAGGTGGAGGGGAGAGAAGAAAGAAAGAAAGAAAGAAAGAAAGCTAGCTAGCTAGCTCGCTCGCTCCTTGGCCACCTCTTTTTTAAAGATAAGACCACCAGTCTGAAATATCCTTACGATTTGCTCACACCCTGAAAATTGCCAATTGGGGTGGGGTATTCAGCTCAGCATTCAAAAGAAGCAACCCTAGAAGAAAATGATTTCAGGGAGATGTCCTTCAGTTTACTTCTGTACATCATCTCCCAAATAGGTTCCGTGGCTCTGTGCACCTCTGTTTAGAATACATGTCCGAGTGTCAGATCTCCCACTGATCCTTACATGCTTGGAAGCATCATTGCAGAAGACAGACTGGACAGTTCCCCTTTGGGCTCAACCGTCTCTCTTCGTTCATAATTGTTTCTGACAATGCACCTGTCACATTATGGACTTTTTCCATGGGAGGGGACCAGTGAAATGTTTGGATTCCTGAATGTGAGTTTGGCACGCTGTGTTCCCTGTTGACATGTGATTAAATATGTCAGGAGTCTAAGGGGGAGGAAGGCAAAAATAAAAGATGAAGAAAAATAAAATCGGAGGAGAGAAATGTGTAAAGTTGCCTGAAGACAGGTGGACAGATGACTAGCAAATCAGATGAATCAACAAGCTGTGTTGGAAAGACTTCCCAATGATGATTCTGGCAGCCAGGCCAAGCTAAGCTAGTTATTACCAGCAGGTAATGACTCTGTGGTTTAGAGATGATGAATGTTCCTTCAGATGTGGCAGTGAGCTACCACAAAGACTGATCTGCAGGGGTTTCTGTGCGAGGTGGGGAATCTCTATTGCACCTCTCTTTCCTGGTCCGGGCTTGCCTATCATGTATGTTGACTATCAACAGAGTTACTGGATCTCAACCAATGTTGGAAACTTCAAGGCAAAATCATGAGAGCCAAACAATGGTTGCTACTAGTATCCTGCAGGGTGTCACCACTCTACAAACTTATTCCACTTCATGTGTTGACTGGACCGACGTGGGGAGAGCTGGAGGGACAAGACGGATGTCACTCCCCGATGGCAGCTCCACTCAGTAGTCTGTGTTCAAACCATCACTTCAGCGCATTAATGATTTCAGTCGTAATTAACAGCAGCATGCATTCATTACCGATGGATGCCTCAGGCACATAGAGGGACTGCTCAAGGCAGTTCAGAAAATACCCCCCAACTAAGGTAAAACCTTTGGACGCTGAGAGGCAAAATGTTCTAAAAAGGCCGAGTACAGCCACATGTTTTTTGTTTTTTTGTTTTGTTTTGTGTTTTAAATCGCATGGCATGAAGCTAATAAGAGTGCCTCAGGGTAAAACACTTTTGAGGAGTGTTCACAGGGCAGGGAGGTGAGGGAATGTTGCTCTATAAGTGGCTTCATAGGGCACCCTCAGGCAAACCCACCAATTGAAGCACTGCGTCTTGTCTGCTTTGCTTCAAGGTGAGGTGAGGGATGGCAGGTTCTGGGCTACTGTTTGTTACCAATGAATTAACCATTCTTCTGAATAAGTGACAATCAAGGTTGGCTCCTGCTATATGTTGCAATTTTGGGAAAGCTCTGGGTGAACTTACATACATGTCATGGTCAGAACAGCTCAGAGGTGAATTTGTTAATATTCATGAATGAAACTCAGTTTTTTTCTGATCCAGGAGCTACTGCGACCTCACTCCTGTTTTATACCCAGATAGGTAGGAATTCCTGAGGATCTGAAAATGGTCAAGTCTTGCAGAAAATGGTCAAGTCATGCAGAAGTAGTTCTCTACATGTCTTTCTTACATCATCCAGGTAGGGATGGGTAAGAAATGAGTGAGGTTCGCATTTCAATGTGAACTTACCAAATTTGCACTTACCAAATCTAAATATGAAACAAAATCAGCTACATGTCAACTCAAAATCCTAATTTTTCTGAAGTTTACGATGAAGTTCAAAGCCCCTCTCCCCCCCCAAAAAAATGCATACAGAAATGCATAGGTTTGAAAAAGTGTGCACAAAAAATGTTTACTTAGTGCATTATGTATATAAAAAGTATATATTATGAAATGTGCCCACATAATTCATATGGACTTTTGGGCGGACTAAAAATAATAATCACAATCCAATGTGGAAATGGGACAGAATGAACTTAGCAGTGGAAAAATGAAAACCTGAGCCATATCGAGATTGAAAGTTTCGTACATCCCTAAATCCAGGAGATTTTCAGTCTGCAAACTGTACTGCTGAACCAGCCAGGGCCAACAAAAAACAGGGTACAACAAAGTAGTAAATGTGTGATCTGGAAATAGCCAAAGAAATGGCGTTTTACTTAATTTTCTGAATCAGTACAGATGTTAAGGGGACAAATACTTAAGGGTTTCAAAGAATCAATTTAGATCAGCCTTCCTTAACCTGGTGCCCTCCAGAAGTTTTTGGACTACAACTCCCAGCATTCATGACCTTGGCCATGCAGGATGGGGCTGATGGGAGTTGAAGTCCAAAAGATCAGGACAGTACTATGTTGGGGGTGGCACATCCAGATCATTCTTATGGAGCAAAAGCAATCCTCTCTCTCAGCATGGATGTCTGTCAAGTGTGCCATGCCAGTTTACCCTGAATCACAGAAGAGGCTTCCTTCATCAAGGGAAGATTTTTCTTTCAACACGGGTGAATAACATGACCTTCCTTCTTCTTAAAAAAGAAGAAGAAGAATTAATTAACAGTGGGTAATTACATGAGGCTTAAACACTGAGGCTTGTCTCCAAAAAAAGAGGCTGTTGCATTTTAGAAGTCTTATTAACAGAGATAGACCGCATTTCCAGCTTTGGAAGAGGCAGAGGGGATCTGGAAGAAATAACTTTTCCTGGCCTTGGGGTCTGAGATGTTGCTGGCCTTCAACTCTCATCACCCCTGACCATTGGCTATGCTGGCTGGGGATGACAGAAGTTGTCATTCAAGGAAAGGAAAGGTGAGAATTGTGAAGAGGAAAGGGACAACCTAACTTGGAAGGCAGAACCACAAGAACTTATGCAGGTTTTGCAGTCAAGATGGTTACAAAACTGACAGGGATGTTCGAGGGATTTGATCTTTGCAAACTCTGATATGGACGGACTTGATTCACACCTCCCAGACTAATGTGTGGGTTGGAATTTAGGTATCCAACAGCTTCCCAAATTTTCCAGCACAGTTATCAGCTTAAAAAACAAACAAAATTGATCAAAATAGGTTTTAAAATGCATGTTTTAAGAGAATATATATTTTAATAATATGTATTTAAATGTGAATTTTCATACATATGTGTGCACGCACACACAGAGAGATGTGTGAGTGTGTGTGTATGTGTGTATCTATATCTCTTTACTGATCAATTAATCGATAGATAGAAGTAGAGATATCAAATCAATGTGGAAATGGGATGGAATAAACTTGCAAGCAAATTCCAGTTCTCACTTGGAAAAGGATAGGGACTTTGCTCTGGTTGTCCCTGCAGAATGAGGTTTCGGGAATATCCACTAGGAGCAGGGTCTTTGCAGCAGTGGCACCAGCTTTGTGGAATACCCCCATGAAGGTGACATGGATCAGAAATGGACTGATTTGCCCAGGCCTAACTGTGAATACAGGCATGCTTATTTTGCCATGTTGTGACAGAATCCTAGAACTTCCGAGTTGGGTACGCTTGTCTGTCCTTATTCATCCACTGGTTATTAATTTCATTTATTTATTAATTCAATGTTTATCCTGCCCTCCCTCCAAAGGGCTCAGGGAGCATCTGTGCTTCCCCCAATTTAATCTTCACAGTTAACATGAGAGAAAGCAAGAGAGAAAGAAGGGGAGGGGAGAGAGAGAGTTGAATCCCTGCTCCTTCCTGTCAGATACCACAGTTTCAGAGTACATAATCCACACCCCATCCTTCTCTATAGCTGCATGAACAGATGGAGATGATATGTCCACAGCTGCACTTTGTTTTTGGACATTTTCATCTGGCTCAGCTCTGCATGGATGCAGCTTCCTGACCTTGTTAAGACTTGGCCCTCATGTGTAAACAGAGAGCGGAACTAGAAATAAGGAGGCGTATTTAGAAATAAGGAGCAGGTTCTTGGTGAAGCCAAACTGTGAGCTGGAATCCAAATGTGCTTCTTCCGAGAAATACTAAGGACCTTAAGCTAGAAAAGTAAATAAAGTTTGGTAGTAGTAAAAGAGGGACAAGGAAGTACGCCCTGTACTAGGATAATATACATAGGCCTAATCTACACCAAGCAGGATATTACACTATGAAAGTGGTATATAAAAGGCAGGAGGCACACTACTGCTTTATAGCGGTATTGTGCACTGACAACTGTTGGGGCTCATTGACACATGCCATATACAGCTTTCATAGTGCTATAATTTGCTTGGTGTGGCTCCTGCCTTTTATATACCGCTTTCATGCAGCTTTCATAGTGCAATATCCTGCTTGGTCTAGATTAGGCCATGGACAGCAGAATGAGGTATAAAATCCTGAGGGTGGGTGGGTGTTCGAACGGATTGGTCCACTTCCAGTTTTGTCACAAAATTAAGAGCAGATGTTTACAGAGAGAGTTCTTCCTTTCCTACCTTTCCACTATATAACCTCTAGATGGCACTGTGGTATAGTGAAATAACCCAATGTCAGCGAAATCTGGTTTTGGCCTCAAGCTCAGCTAATTGTCACCAGCTCAGCCCCAGGACACCAGCTCGTGGACCCCTGAGTTTGCCCACCTCAGAGTAATTTCTTTACTGAAATTGCCATTTGGCAGAAAATGGCAGCAGTAGCCCGATTTATGCAACATAGCAGGCAGAATAGTCTAATTAGGCCATTTACACCTACAATTTTGTGTAAATTCCACTACTTACGGCTTCCATTTTGCACAACCAATAAAAAGAAAGGGCTTATCTGCAATTTTACGTTAATGGCTGCTCGTGGGAACGTGGGACGCCCCTCTCCACTAGCTGGGTGCCCATGGACTGTCCAGTGTCTTGCCCCATGCATCCACCAGAGTCAGGCAAAGAGCAGTGGCCGGTGAGTGATGCCTGAGGCGGGCGCAGGGGAGTTCGCCCATCCCATTCCAAACAACCCTGTGAAAGAACTCTTAAACAACTAACACAAAACTGAAGGGTCTCGAATTTTGCGGCTTTGACTAAAATCTTATGCCCATTTACCTGGGAGTAAATCCCATTGAATTGTTCTTCGTTGGACTTTCTTCTGAGAAGAAATGCACAGGATTGTGCTGTGTGTGTGTGTATAATATAAATTAGGGGTGTGCACAGACCCCCCACTCCGCTTCACTTTCAGATCCGCCATTTTTGGATCGGGCCGCTCCGCCCCGCCCCCACTCCGCCTGTGCCCACTCCGCTCCGCTCGGAGCTCCGGATCCAGATCGGAGCTCCGTTCCCCCCCATAGGGGGGGTTACCGGGCCCTGCCGCCATCGCCGCCCATGTGGCGACGGCGGCAGAGCCCGGTAAGGGACCAAGGGAGAGGGGGACCTTACCTGCCTCCGTCCGCGGTCCATCGCCATCTTCAATTGAGCCCGCAGTTCCACCAGGCCCAGACTTCCTGGTGGAACCGCGGGCTCAATTGAAGACGGCGACAGACCGCGGAAAGAGGCAGGTAAGGGAGAGGAGGGCGGGGGGGGGGGTTACCGGGCCCTGCCGCCGTCGCCGCATGGGCGACAGCGGCAGGGCCCGATAAACCCCACTTACCTTTCCGGCGGAGCTCCGGATTGAGGCGAAGGATCCGCCTTCATCTCGATCCTCTCCGCCACGCTCCGCCGGCCCCCCAATCCTCTTTGCCTCTGCCTTAAGGGCAGGCGAAGCACCCCGCTCCGCTCCTGCTTCTCCGGTCCGATTAGAAGCGGAGCACATCCCTAATATAAATATTCACCTGTATCCTCCACAAGGTCTAGAAAGGAAGCACACAGTGAAACTTCACTGCTAATCAAACATGCCTTATTTCATTCAGAGAGAGAGAGAGAGAGAGAGAGAGAGAGAGAGAGAGAGAGAGAGAGAGAAGCTGACAGCATAACAGCAAAGCAAATGCATCCTCTGTGGATGCAGTCAGTCTTAAGGTAAAATGCATAAGAAAGATAGGAAGACTAACAACAGAGTCTTTAACAATATTTTTTAAACATTTCGACTTCCATCTGCACCAGCACAGCTACCAACGAGGGTGGAAGCCGAAATGTTTAGCTAAAAATATATTGTTAAAGACTCTGTTGTTCGTCTTTCTACCTTTCATATATTGCAAAGAATGGAGGTGTTAATACAGAGCAACTAGATGCTGGGATACAAGTGCAAATATGATGCTATTCTGTGAACGTCTTGAACCAGATTTGCAATTTTGTTTTGTTTTGCTCAGTGACTTTGCAAAGTCTCTGAGGCCTTGTGCTCTGCGTGCTGTTAGTGACGCTCAAAAGCTGTATCAATTTCTTCACTGTTTGGGCCTCTCCCTTTCTCTCCCACCCCTCCCCCTCTCCTTTCACCCCTCCCCGCCCTCTCCCTCTCCCTCTCCCTCTGTACTGCTTTCCTCAAATCGAGTTTGGGATTCCAATGGTTGTTTGCTTCTTTTCTATTTCATGCACCAGCTTTCCAGGATGGATGATGTCAATAAAATGGATGCTGGCTTGCTCAGTACACGGCGTTGCTAAGCTACAGGAAGAAGACCCGCTAGATTGGGCCGTGGGGGTGGTAGGTCCAACGTAACATAACAGAAACACAAGCAAGCAGCATATTAGAAACAAAATTAATGGAACCTCCAGAAGTAAGCTACAGAAAAGAGGACATGTGGCCATCCTAGGCTTCCTTCTCTCTTCTCTTGCAAGGTTATTAACAGGGACTGGCCGGCGAGATCACATTACGCCAGTCCTTTTACAACTTCATTGGCTGCCAGTCCAGGTCCGGGCCCAATTCAAAGTGCTGGTATTGACATTTAAAGCCCTAAACGGTTTGGGGCCAGGTTATCTGAAGGAACGCCTCCTCCCATATGTACCTACCCGGACCTTAAGATCATCTACAGGGGGCCTTCTCCGTGAGCCCCTGCCAAAGGAAGTGAGGCAGGTGGCTACGAGGAGGAGGGCTTTCTCCGCTGTGGCACCCCGGTTGTGGAACGAGCTCCCCAGAGAGGTCCGCTTGGCGCCTACACTATACTGCTTTCGTCGCCAGCTGAAGACCTTTTTATTCACTCAGTATTTTAACACTTAATTTTAACTTAAATTTAAATTTTACTGTTTTAACTCTGTATTTTAATCCTATATCAACTTTGCTGTGTGGTTTTATCCTGGTTGCGCTTTTTATACTGTATTTCATAATTGTGTTTTAAACTGTTGGGTGTTTTACTGTGGTTTTAATTTTTGTGAACCGCCCAGAGAGCTTCGGCTATTGGGCGGTATAAAAATGTAATAAATAAAATAAAATAAAATAAATAAAATAGGTAAATTATGGGCTCCTGCTTCCCTCTGGAACTACTGGCTAGAGAAATGGATTGGAAAACACGGAAGGTTTCCACCACCACCACCACCACCCTTTTGATTTGTTGTTTGTATGTTGGTTTTGCAAGATAGCAGAGAAGAGGGAAAGCCTGCACACTTCTAAATTAGATTAGGCATGAGGAACTGCAGTGATGCCTGAGTCACTACTGCCCAAGGTGAGACAGCTCTGAGGAACATGGAGACTGTGTTCTACCAAGGGGCTTCCTTGAGATGGGGCTTATGTTGCCACTGGAAGAGAAAGAGAAAGGGGTGTGAGAGCAGGATAAGTTTGGGGCTTCTTAGCTCCGTGTGAATTTTGTTGTTAAAATAACCTGAGTATTTTTAGGCTGCGGTACAAGTTAATCTGATACAAGATAATTGACAAGGTGATAACACTGTCTCCTCTTAATCTGAAGCCTGGGTAGCCCAGGCCTTATTTCCAAGTAAGTGTCTGATAGGCTTGCAACTGTTTGTCACTTCCTTTCATGTTAAGGGCCTAAAGGGTGCGAGATATTCATGTTAGTTATTTCTATCTCGCCTCCACTGATTGTAGTGATTCCTCTCCTCCGGTCTTCTCCCACCACAGTTGTATTCTCAGAGGCTGTGCCTCTTCCAAGCCACATTTCACCTTTCCGTCATTGTGCTGCTTGTTCCTCTTTCCTTTTCCTTCTTTCCTTCCGTGTGTGTGTGTGTGTGTGTGTGTGTGTGTGTGTGTGAGTGAGTGAGAGAGAGAGAGAGAGAGAGAGAGAGAGAGAGAGAGAGAGAGAAGCAATTTCATGCCTCATGCACTTAAGATCCCATCAGAAAGTAGAGCCTTTGATCAGGCAGAGAGATAGCCTGCTGTGCTTTCATTGGCAAATCACAAGTCCCTTAATTAACACTCTGCGTCTTTATGTCACTAAACAGGGTCTGGGCTCATTTTACATCCACAGGTTTATCCAGGTTGCATGGCCTCAGTCCTTTAAAGGGCACGTGAGCGCCAGTCGCCAAGGAGCCCTGCCCATCTGGGCATCCTACATCAGCCATCTCCTCCTCATCCAAATTCATCTGAGTACATGGTGGGGGATGCCCCCCCACCGATGCCCCCCCACCCCGCCATCACTCCCCCACCCCACCATTACTTTTGCTACGAGAAAAAATAGTAGGAATTGCAGCAAATAATACCAGACATCTTTTGATGTCTTTTCACTAGTTTTTGGAGGGGTAAGGTTAGGGTGACCATGTGAAAAGGAGGACAGGGCTGTTGTGTCTTTAATAGTTGCATGGAAAAGGGAATTTCAGCAGGTGTCATTTGTAGGCATGCAGCACCTGGTGAATTTCCCTCTTCATCACAACAGTGATGGTACAGAACCTTGGATAGCTCAGAGTTCTGGCTGGTTCTAACTGAAACCCAGAATGGATTCACAGCCACACTGAAATCAGAGCGACCAGCCTCCACTGAATGTGAGATGTTCAGAGGCTAAAGAGAAGGGGGAGAACCAAGTGATGCAGTGACTAAGAACTAGTTTTAGCAAGAATTAAAAATCTTCATTGAGTCAAAAAGGATCCCGGAGTGGCTTATATGCAGTCAATGAAAACAAGACAGTCCCTGCTCTCAGGCTTACAATCTGAAAAGATATGACACAAAAGGAAAAAGATGGGGAAGGAAGAGGGAAAAAAGCAAGAGTTCTTTCAGCAGGGCCAATGGAATGGCCTTGCTTCCCATCTCATCACTTCTTTTGACTAAACATGCTTGCGTGGCATTGTAAGATTGCAGTCCTATGCAAAATCACCTCGGAACAAACCCCAATAGAGTATAATGGGACATTCATTCTGGCTAAACATGCCTGGGGTCAACTTTACATAGGTTAAGAAAGAAATGGCTCAATAGTGCATTTGCATGGTTTTGTATTAACGATCACAAAAGCCTTTTGCCTTCCTTGAAGTGGATAGCCACATTCATCCTTTTATTATGGTGGTCCTTGTTTTTAATCATATGAAATTAGTTCTCATTGACCCTGTTCAGACGACACACGAAGCCACAGTGGTTAAGCATTTTGAGCTAAATATTATGGCTTAGTGTGTCATGTGAACCATACCTAACCATGCTGGCTACATAATCATGATTTAAACATGTTCACTAACCATTTGTTGCAAAAGGGTTATCAGCTAACCATGGCTTAGAGTGTTGTCTGAACAGGCCCATTGACTGCAAGCAAAACCACTGAAGATGTTGTTCTCCTCTGAAAAACAACACATATTCAACTCAACCCTCTATCCATTCATTTCTTATAGCAAGAATATGGAGCAGAACCCAGAACCTGTCCAAAACTGACATGTGTACTAACCTGTCAGCTCTACATTCCCAGCATCTGATGACACGGCTTGGGATGTCCAAAAGGGGTATTTTAACAGTAATGTGGGGAGCAAGTTTTGTGTTTCATCATCATCATCATCATCATCATCATCATCATCGTTATTATTTTTGTCCTTCATAAAGCTGAGCCTCGAAGGCAGCGTGGTGTGTCCTTAAAGAACGAAGTTCAGATGAGGAAAGTATCTGGGGCGGAATAGGGATGCTACCTGCTCAATGCCACCTTGCCTAGCTGACAACATCAGCAAAAGCCACACGCCAAGTTGGATCCCATCATTTTGTTTTTGAAGGAAGCAAGTGTCTTAATGCATCAACAAAAGGCAGATAGATGCAGACTGAACTCAACAGAAGCATAACATAGAGTGTTGCCCTTTTCCTGTGGTGGAAATGCTGTCCTGGGCCAGTGTTAAGGGTAAGCATGGTTGGGCCTTTGATAAGTGTCCACACCACAGCAGGGTCCCACTGGGTGGGGTTGCTCAAAATTTTCTTTGAAAATCAAATACATGTTTTTTATAAAAAAGAAATTGTGTATGTGTGGGTGGGGGGGGGGGAAGGAAGGTTAAACTATTCACTCACAAAAAGCCATGGTCTCTAAATACACAGCACTTCCAGAGACAACTACAACAAAATCCACACTCCCCTTCAAATTAGTGCATGGAAGTGAGACTCATTGCATGCAATAGAATTTACTTCTGAGTTGACATGTCTTGGATTGAACTGAAAATCAAGGAGCAGCAATGATCAAATGAAGTATAAAAGAACACACACACACGCAGAGAGAGAGAGAGGGAGAGGGAGAGAGAGAGTTGTTAATTGTACAAATATTGTGCTGGAAAGGAGAGGAAATTCTCAGTAACATCTCTCACCAGGGACTTCATTATACAATGAGGGCCCAATGAACAGTCCAAAATCTATTCAGACTCAATGTTTGGTAATTCATTAACTGGTAATTTTCTTTTCTCATAATTAGGATGGGAAAAAATAGTTATTTTGGACTGCTTATGGGCCTTAACAAGGGATGCTACATCATTGGTTGCTGGTACCAATCCCAGTTGGTCACTGCTGGTACCAATCCCAACTGTTTATACTCTCCTCAGCTAGCAGCTAGCCCCAACTCAGTCTGCCCCCAAATAGATTAATGATCTTGAAATGTTAGTGGAACCCCTTGGCAAAAACTCTTTCCTCTTGAGTGGCTTCCTGACAATTAGCATCCATTTGTGAGTATTGTACATACTATAAGTGATGGCTTGCAAGTCCTTGGAGATGTCTCCACCTGGCGGTAGTGTTAGGTAATGGGTACTACTAAGAAAGCTCAGAGGTCCCTCCCTGTCTGGAGGGTAAGGTGGCCACTGTCATCAAAAGAGAAGAAATGCATAAAAAAACCAAACAAACCCCCCCCCCCCAAAAAACAGACAAAAACAAAAACAGGTGTTTGGATAACTCCTTTAGAGTTCTGACCAGCTCTGAATGAAACCCGGAGCAGATTCACCATCTCACTGACACTGGAGCTACCAACCTCCACTGACACAAGGATGGCTAGATCCATTGGTGCCCTAGGACTTCCACAACCTGCATTTGCCAAGGCTTATCCAGCTGTGCTGTTGTTTTAGATCAGCCTTCCCAACTTGGTGCCTTCCAGATGTTTTGGGCTACAACTCCCAACATTACTGTCGGCTGTGCAACCTGCACCTGATGGGAGCTGCAGACCAAAACATTTGCGGGGCACCAGATTGGGGAGGGCTAGTTTAGATAGTTGGGAGACTTCTTTCTGTCTTCCCCTTCACCTGTATTTGCTTTGCCCGTCGGCCAAACCTTTTACCAAGTTCCAATTTTGTATTCCTTCCATTTGGGGACTATCAAAATGCCAGCAGTGTTGATCACACAACAGAGTAGCAGCATGCTGCAGTCAGACGGTTTATTAACAAGGAAATGATTGGGTTTGGGAGACGGGGAGTGGTGGAGGGCAAAGGCAAATCCATTTCCCAGGTGTCTGCATCTTCCCATGAAGGTCTTTTCTTGGCACCTATGAATTCAGAGAAAGCTGTCCTTTGCATAGAAACAATCTGGGCCAGAATGCAAAATGTCACAAGGGCCTCATTCCTCCCGTCGCCTTGCATTCGGAACAGGGAGACAAAATCCTGCATCAGGCTATGGGCATGAAGAGGAAAGGAGGGAGGGTAGGTGGCAGGTGCTCCAGCTCTTTGTGTGTGGGCTCAGAAATAACAACTCTCTCTCTCCCAGCCTCGGGCAATTAGGGAACTACTGACAAGAGAACTATAAGGGGCTAAACCTTTCCGCGGATCAAAGCTGGGAACAAGATGAAGGGGGATGTCGGCTAGGGAACTTGTAGCCTGCCAAAAGGAGAACAGGGCAATCAGCAGCCTTGCGTACAGGCAGAGCAGGGATGTGTCCCTGAACACTACAGGGAGTCGGTCTCAAGTTGTGCAATTGGAGAATGTTCACCACCACCCAGGCACACAGACACATGCACACAATGCGGTTGCAAAAAAGGTTCTATCAGTGTGGTGCCCACTCTTTTTGGCTTGTGTGCCGCAAGGCAAGCCTAAAGTAGGAGACTGATTCTGTAGAGCTGGAAAATGTATAGCAAAGGGAAACTAAAATGATCAAGGGGACTTGACTGAGCTATAGCCACCAGCCCACCACGAACTAGTGGCCTAGGATCCACAACCTAGAGGTGAACCACCTGCTGGAGGGGCATAACAGATCTCATGTGGCCCCCAGGCTGGCTAGTGAAGGCAAAATATCTAGTCAGACAACCCAACATGGAGTCGATAGAGCACTGATGCTGTCATTCTATGCCCAGTGTTCACACAGGCTTTGAAGAAGAATAGGAATCCGACCCATGGGATGGTGAGGGGATAATCTGGGCTAGAAAAGAATCCGGAACAAAATGCCCAGAAGTCCTCTTGATTTCTTTTCTGTCTGATGGTTCAATAAATCCATACTAATGAAGCTCCCCTTGACGTTCCAACTGTTTTGGAGATGTGTAAAAAAAATTTTTTTTAAAGGGTTCTTGCTGCTTTTGTTTGTATGCCATCATCATCTGTCTTATTCTAGTTCTCCTTTTTGGGAATAAGCTCTTATGTGGATGGAATATCTCTCTTTGTCTATACCTATTCACCCAGCTTGTGCATGTGTGTGTGTGTGTGTGTGAGAGAGAGAGAGAGAGAGAGGGAGAGAGAGAGAGGCCTAATTTACACCAAGCAGGATATTGCACTATGAAAGCGGTATGAAAGCAGTATATAGTATATTGTCAGTGCACTTTAATACCACTATAAAGCAGTAGTGTGGCTTCTGCCTTTTATATACCATTTTCATACCACTTTCATAGTGCAATATCCTGCTTGGTGTAGATTAGGCCTGTGAAGGAAGGAGAGAGAAGTGAGGGGGAGCAATTTCTATGTGTTCGTTCCCATTAGCCAGCTGGTTAAACAAGTGATGAGGACTTAATACATTAGCTTTCCTCAACCCGGTACCTTCCAGATATATGGAACTACAATTCCCATCATTTCCACCCAGCATGACCTACTGCATTGTGAGAATGAACACATGTTGCAGAAAGATGTTGCATGCACTATAATGATGAGTCAGCCATTATAGTGGGACTCATATTGTTGTAGTTTTTGTATTTTATATGAATTGTTGTGACACTCCCACAGAGCCTTGACTATTAGGCATCATCATCGTAGTAGTAGTAGTAGTAATAATAATAATAATAATAATAATAATAATAATGCTATTTCCCCACCAAAGTGTTCTCTAAAATGCTTGTCAATTGTTGATCCATTTTTTATTTGATCCAAGTGAAGTTCACCCATCTCTACTCTTTTATACCCCTTCATCAGGGACAACCAAATTTATTCACTACATTTTATTCAGATTTCTATATTCCACCCTTTGACAGATTATCACAGTGGCTTACATGGTCAGGCAATACAAGAAGAATTCAAATACAAGGAAATGAATGCATTCATTAACAACGAAAAATATAGAAGCAGTAAAATTCCCTTGAAGGAGATAAACATTAGGTTGAAACAAAAACAAGTTAAAAGGCTTTGGGAAATTTAAAGGTGTTTGGTGCTGAAATGGCACTAAAGTATGTGTCAAGCGTGTCCCTCTGGAGAAATCAGTCCAGAATTGGGGTGGGGCCAACTTCCCCCAATAACCACCCTTGAAAAAGGGCTTCCAATGAAGACCTTAGGGGCTCTTAGGAGACTGACAATTCTTTTAGGTCAGCCTTCCCCAACATGGTGCATTTCTGGTATGTTAGACTACAACTCCCAGAATCCCCCAGGTGTGTAGTCCAACACATCTGGAAGGCACCAGGGTGGGGAAGGCTGCTTGACTGTTTGCTAACCATGAAGGCTGTTTGCTAACCATGAAAGGCTTAAATACCACAATCCTAGGCACGTCTTCTCAGAAATAACTCACATTGTGTTCAACAGGGCTTACTCCCAAGTAAGCGGGTATAGGATCGCAGCCTAAAAACCAAAACCAGCCAAATGAATGCCAGTGAGGCAGGGGTAGGAAAACACACAGCATGATGGCATTACATCATGGCGACTCTGAGCCTCGTCTTGCAGAGTCTTCTCGTGTTCTGCAGTGCCTCAGGAACGATTGTTGTGCAATGTCTCCCTGTGGAGATTGCCCGAGTATGGTGTAGTAACCTCGTGTTCAATTAAGAGCTCTGCAGTGAACCCAGAGGCAAAGGCCACAGAATGTATTGCTGTCAGCTCGCAGCATTCAATCTGACCTACATTCTAATCACTGACCTACAGTGGAAGACACCGGAGCCCATTACTGGTCCCCCTGGGGCATCCCATTTCCCTTTATCTATTTTCTGAAATGGCAGCCAGAGCCCTCCAGGCCGCTGGTTAATTCAGCGCTAGGAGACAAAATGCATATATCCCTTTCTTGTTCCTTAGGAACAATATCGAAAATGAGGTGGGAGTAAAAATAAAATAAATAAATAAATAAAAAGAAAAGCAGGGGAGCTGGGAAATGACTATTAATAATTGGATTTGCCCTATGGGATGTGAGGGGAGGGGGTCCAGGGGAGATGGAGCTCATTGTGTGGTGGAATTAGAGTGAGCGCTACACGCAGGTGGTCGTTTTGTTAAAACCTTGTGTTGTTTTCGTGGGGAGGGGATTTAATTTCACCCCTTGGAACCAAAACCCAACAGGGAATTCTAAGGCATGGCGCTGAGAAAATAAGTGAGATACAAAATTGGCAAGAAATCTCTCCATTTTGCATTCCTTTTCTAGATGTATGTGAGGAGAAAATTTAAGACAGAGGGCTCTGGGCTGGCAGATCGGGTGTTCAGTCAAGCAGACAGGGAGGAGTCAAATGGCTGAGGGGAGACACACAGGATGGAGGACAGCTTAGTCCAGGAGGAAGCCTTGCCTAGGGTGACCATATGGAAAGGAGCACAGGGCCCCTGTATCTTTAACAGTTGTATAGAAAAGGGAATTTCAGCAGGTGTCATATGTATGCATGCAGCACCTAGTGAAATATCCTCTTCGTCACAACAGTTAAAGCTGCAGGAGCTATACTAGAGTGACCGGATACAAAAGAGGGCAGAACTCCTGCAGCTTTAACTGTTGTGATGAAGAGGGAATTTGCACCAGATGCTGCATGCATACAAATGACACTTGCTGAAATTCCCTTTTCTATGCAACTGTTAAAAGATACAGGGGCCCTGTCCTCCTATTCATATGGCCACCCTAGCCCTTGCCTATTAATATAGGCCCCTCTTTCCCATGAGACTCCCAGACTCCGGGAGTCCCGGAGTTTTGTGTTTATAAACTCGCCTCCCAGAGTCTCCTTGAATCTTGCTTAGGCTCTTAGCTTCAGGATGCCAGATAATGGGAACTCATCTCTGGAAAATCTGGGCCAAGAAAACAAATCAAATTACCCTTAGGCTTATGACAGTCAGCCATCCCAACAACCTGAAAAGAGAAAGAGGCATCATCTACAATGACTCAGAAAATTATTATTATTATTATTATTATTATTATTATTATTATTATTATTATTATTATTATTATTATATATATCCTGCCCCATAGCCGAAGCTCTCTGGGTGGCCTCATCTGAAAGCCTGGTCTATTGTCTTCTCAGATTACCAGTAACTCTCTAGGGCAGCCTTCTCTAACCTGGTACCAAACTAACGGTTTGGACTACAGATCCCATCAGCCCAGCTAGCATGGGCAATGGTCAGTACTGATGGGAGTTGTAGTCTCAAGCATCTGGGGGCACCAGGTTGAGCAGATGTGTTGGATTGCAACTCCCATCATGTTGGGTAGGGGTGATGGGAATTGTAGTCCAACATATATAGAGGGTGTCAGGTTGGGGAAAGCTACTAGAGAAGATTCCAGTAATTGAACCTGGGACCTTTTTGCATGGAAAGTAGTTGCTTTGCAAATGAGATGTGGTATTTCCTAACTTCAACAAGGCAACCAGCTCCCCATTTAGAAGCCCACTGAGTAAATTGTTTGAACTATTCCACAAGTAATAATACACAGTAAAGCCCAGGGGACTGTTTGCAAGAGAGAAAATGCTTAGCAGTGAAAGTATGGGTAGTGTGGCTACTTATGAATTGCCACAAAAGAGGACAAAAAGAGGACATTGATTTGCATAAAATATGCATTTGCTTATATAGATATAGATATAGATATAGATATATATGCAAATTTAGGAAAATATTACAATTAAAATAGAAAAATGGTACATCTCACCATAGCATGGAAGACTTTGACCAGGGATAGATCTTTTGCTTTATAGCGGTACTGAAGTGCCCTGATAACTGTTGGAGCACATAACATATTCCCTATACCACTTTCATAGTATTATTTCTTGCTTTTCATTCCACATTATCTGAAATACTGCAACAAATGTCATTGTGTGTTCTACGAGGACTAAATGTGCAAGAGGGATATCGTGTTATGGGATTGCAGTGATTTGACACAAGGTGTAGATCTGGCCCAGGTGACCTGTGTGCCTTGCTCTGTCTGCTATCCAGATGCTGATGATGGAGAACTCTTCCAGCTCTTCCTTCCAACAGTTCTTTATCTTTAAAGACTTGGACTAGACTTTCCTTCAAAAAGAGGAGGTCTTCAAAATAAAGGATGGATCCCAGAAGACCTTAAAACAGAGGACTGTCTTCTTAAAAGAGGACACATGGCCCACCTCAGAAGAACAAATAGTTCCCAAACAGAAGCCACAGGCTAACTTCCTTCTTCTCTAGTTCATGAAGCAATGCTGTCTTCTTTCTAGGGATACAAAAGGCCGTTTCCTTAGAATAATCTCTCCACATCCCCTCCCCCAACCCACAAGATTTCTGACAATTAAATAATTGGCCGTTCCCCTCTTCTTCTTCTCCATGTCGATTTTAATATACTTCTAATTTCATCTCTCTTTTTGAAAGAAAATAATAATAATATTCAATCATGTATTGGACAAAGCAAATAGAGATGCATTTTCACGTTGCTATATATTTCATCTCACTTTTAAATGGTATCGATTTAAATGCAGATTTCTCGCGTAGAGCTTGGAAGCAAGGGCTTTCAATTTAAATGTTAATAGAAGAGTAAACTTCAAAATAATAAAATAATAATAAATTCTCCATGAGAAAGATCGCTTTCTTGCTGTAGTTAATATCTTTCTAGGCTGCTTCCTCTTTCCTTGTACTCCCGCCGGCAACCTGTCCTATATTAAATGGTCTTTAAAAGAAAAGAAAAGAAAAGAAAGTAAGAATACACTTTTGGAAATGCCTAAATTAAAATGTTTAATGCCACCGTCTGCAGCAGGTCTGAGTGGAGGCCTGAGGTGCTGATAACGCAATGAGATCTCATCCTCCATCTCCAGCTTGTTCCTTAGCAGCCCATTCATCAAAATAGCTGTTCTGAAAGCTTTATATGACTCTTTGGAGGTTGGCGCAGCATAATATCCTGGCGAGAGGAAGGGCAGATAGAGCATATCTCTTCAGATGGGCCTTCAGAATATCCTCTAGATTAAAAGCGAGCTGGGAGACTTGAGTGGATGTTGGTGTAGAGCAGGGGCAGGCAGAAGGGCAGAAAGAGATCTGCTGGTTGATTGGCAAGGATTTCTGACTCCCACTTGTTTAACCATGGGGTGGTACCAGCTCAACAAACAGAGCCTCTGCGTGGGGAAGATTGATCCATCTAGCCCAGTATTGTCTTCTCTCACCAGCAGTGGTTTTCTGGATCTTAAGAACATAAGAAGAGCCCTGCTGGATCAGACCAAGGGTCCATCTAGTCCAGCACTCTGTTCACACAGTGGCCCACCAGCTGTCGACCAAGGACCCACAAGCAGAGCACGAGTGCAACAACATCCTCCCACCTATGTTCCCCAGCAACTGCTGTACATACACTTGCTGCCTCTGTTACAGGAGTTAGCACATAGCCATCAGGGCTAGTAGCCTCTGATGGCCTTCTCCTCCAGGAATTTATCCAGCCCCCTTTTAAAGCCATCCAAATTGGCCACAAAGCTTTGGAAACTGGGTTAATATATCACATTTTCCACTTCTGCATGTTCTGCCATCATACTGTATTCTAGATTTCCTTTAGGACAGCCTTCCAGATGTTCTGAACTTTGACTGTGTTTTGCCAAGAGGCAATGGTTGCTCTTGAATATTCAGAGGCAATGAATGCACGAGTGGGTGAAGAGAAAGGCACTTATTTAGCTACAATAGGCTGATAAAGCAAGAAAAAAGCAAGACAATGCATTAAGGGTATCAAGCATACATCCTTCCAGCTACTGGGAACCCCGGTATTTTATCCGATCAGTACATCAGATAAGATCTGCAGCAAACATAACTCCATAATGGCCTGGTTCCACAACACTTGTTCTGGATCAGCTATCAGTGAATTTCTGTCCTTGGGAGGATCCCAGGGAATCATATGTGATTCCCGTGATACCTTCCATCCTGAACACAGTCCTGTCACTCTGAGAGTGTTTCATACATTCTAGAAAACAACCAACCTCAACAATCAGCAGCCCTCCCACCCAGATAAGTCCCATCACAGCTCTTGGCTAATTTTGAGATTCTACCAATCCATCCTTTATTTACAGTCAATAGACCAGAAAAAGAAAGGTACAGTCATTCCAAGCAAAAGGTCAATAAGATACCCTAAGCATATAAAACATATCATTAATAATACATTTTATTACATAAAAATCAAGGGTAAAAGGGAGTAAGATCAGAGCAAGAATGGGACATATGTTAACATTAGACCTTGAACCGAACATAGGAGGAAAATTCAAACAATCATACGTGGTCTGGTGAGAATGGCCAGATTCAGAAACTTGGCAGCCTGTATAGCGATTGATTGATTTCAGCCTTGAAGGAGGCTAACTATCAGGGTCTCCGGGGAGCGGCCAGGCAAAGCCTGTATAATGGTGCGTATCAGCTCTTTTCTGATATCATCATAGAAGCTACAAAAAAACAGGACGTTTTGATTCTACCAAAATCTTATCTACCAGTCTCTAGCTGTACCACATTAACAGCACTAGCCGTGGGAATGAATAAAAAGGCATAGCTGACTAGCGCCAGATCTACACCAAGCACGATATAGCACTATGAAAGTGGTATGAAAGTGGTATATGGTATGTGTCATGAGCCTTAACAGTTGTCAGTGCACTTCAATACAGCTATAAAGCAGTAGTGTGGCTCCTGCCTCTTATATACCATTTTCATACCTCTTTCATAATGCTATATCCTGCTCAGTATAGATCTGGCCTAGCACCATAAACAGGCCCAAAAGGCACTCTGGATGTGAGCAGGGGAATTCTTTGCATCACTGACTCCTCGATATATAGTGGTCTTCTGGGTTTTCACTACAACCTCTATCAGCCTTAGCCACCATATTTGATGATCAGGAATCCAAATAATCTAGACAGCACCAAATGCCCTCTTTTGAATCTGATCATGCTAGGCAGGGCTCCTGCAGCTTTAACTGTTGTGATGAAGAGGGAATTTCACCAGGTGCTGCATGCATATAAATGACACCTGCTGAAATTCCCTTTTCTATACAACTGTTAAAGATACAGGAGCCCTGTCCTCCTTTCCACATGATCACCCTAGTCACTGGGGATAATGTGTGTTGGGAGGCTTCCAGGCTGGGGAAAGTTGCTACAGAGAATGCCTCAGATATGCATGGCTCCTAATCTGCTCATAGATCAAACAGGATGTCTGTAACACCAGGACACACTGGTGAGTATTTGATCCTCCAGGAGTCCAAGAAAGTACATTGATAAGGTCACAACTAAGTAGACAAGGTGACTCAAACAAAGTTCCTTCCATTTCTGTTTTCTGCCTTTGTCTTCTGCAAACAAACCACATGGCACATAATCTCCCTCTGTTTGCAATCAACAAAAGTGTTTCTTTGACATCCTTAATGCATTATCATGCTCTGGCTTAACAACATAAAAGAAACCTTTTTTGCTTATTGAATGCTATTTATTTCTAAACCAAGAGAGAAAGAGAAAGATGTCAGGGTCCGGGCCTCAAATTGTCAGGTTTCAGTGTTTCGGGGATCAAGGTCTTGAGTGATTCCAGGTTAGGCTTTTGTGACACCTCCTTCTCAGAATTTTACAGAGGGTCCAGACATTGCAGTCTCCCACTATAACACACAAGCGTGTGTTTTCCCTTCTCTTCAGTATGTGTCCCAGAGTTTAATCAGTTCTCACAGCAGGATAACAAGGAAACTCAGTAGGCCTGGCTCCTTGAGAACTGACAAAAACATGCTCCAAAGTCTTCTACATTGATTGCACAGCACTTCTGCAACAGAGAAGTCCATGCGGAGAGGGTCTCGAGAAAGCAGGAACTTTGAAAAACAATGATGTAGAGAGTGACTGATAAATCTTCTTCAATGGGAGTTTTGAAAAAGGAAGGGGGGAACGCTGGAGAGGTATCCGTGGTGGATGCTCTGGGTATGCAAAATAAAGAAGTGGTGGAAAAGCACAGGAGGGCTTCAAAGTGAAGACAACGTCTAGGTCCCCTGTAAAATTCTATGAGCAGTACTACTGCTCAGTAAAAGACTCACTTCTTGTTCCCATTTGAAAGCCACCTTTTGGGCAGTGGGAGCAGGAGACAGATATGCAGTGGTGTAGTAAAGCCAGGGCTCACAGTAGGTCTGGCCCTACTATTAGGCAGGGTGAGACTGTCATCTCAGGTGGCAGCAGCAGCAGCAGCAGCAGCAACAAGATGTTCAAGGAGAGAACCGTGTACCTTGCAGCCTACTCTGTGCCCTCTAGGTTAGCCCGCTGCCTTGTGTTGAAGACTTCCAGCCCAGTCCACTTTTGTACATGGAATGGGAGGGGGCACCATCTTGTCCTTCCCCTCAGGCCACAAAATGACATGGGCTGGCCCTGGCTCACAGGAATGCAGTGCTGGGACTTTTTTTGTTGGCAGGGATGCTGTTGGTATCCGACATCACCATCATACTTCCCTGTTCCCTCTGAGCTTAGGTGCAATCCTTACAGTAGCTGGGGTGGGGGGCACGGGAAGGAGTGCATTTCCCCAGCAACAATATATTACTCCCTGTTCAAAGGTGAACTATTTCTGGGTGGCTTGGTCTTACTGTAGATGGGCAATTGAGGCCCATGAGCTTTACTAGGGTGACCATATGGAAAGGAGGACAGGGCGCCTGCATCTTTAATAGTTGCACAGTAAAGAGAATTTCAGCAGGTGTCATTTGAATGCATGCAGCATCTGGTGAAATCCCCTCTTCATCACAACAGTTAAGGCTGCAGGAGCTCAGATACAAAAGAGGGCAGGGATCCTGCAGCTTTAACTGTTGTGATGAAGAGGGAATTTCTCCAGGTGCTGCATGCATACAAATGGCACCTGCTGAAATTCCCTTTTCTACGCAACTATTAAAGATCCAGGAGCCCTGTCCTCCTTTTCATATGGCCACCCTAGCTTTACAAAAGACTTGATCCTGGTGGAGATGAGAACTGGTTGGCTAATGGAGATTAGTGCAACGCCTGCATTTTTGGATTCTCCGTGGGAATGTGGAGGGTCTGCACTTCAACATTTCCCACTACATCACTGCAAAGGAGCAAAGCTGTTCTAATTATTGGGCAGTAGCCTGTTTTCCTGGTATTTGTCACCATTCAAACAGCCGTGTTCAGCTGAAAACAGTGCTGAGTAAACTGCATGGGGACTGGGACTCCTTGGACTTCAAGACCCACGGGATTCCTTCGAACCCTGTGATTCAACATTAGCAGAGGCGTGCTTCTTTCCTCTGACCTCCTTCTTCCTAAATAGCCGTAGCGTGCTGAGTCAGCGCTGCGCTGCTATACATACATTCACTTCCCATTGGAAGCATTGCTCTGAATAGACTTATCCTTAGCACTGGCATTTTGGTGCAGGCTGTTGTGATAGGGGAGGAATGCCAGCCAGATAGCAACAGAGAAGGGAGAGCCATTCGGACAACCAGTTTGCCATTTCTCTTTCACACCACTGCTATTTGCATAGGGCGCCTTCAGTGGCAGATGTGTCAGGACAGGAAATGGCTCCAACCACAGAGTTGAGTTTTGGTTTTTTCCTGACATGCTGCCATTATTATTATTATTATTATTATTATTATTATTATTATTATAAACAGTACTTACAACTAGAGTGTTTGGTTGGGAAGAATTTCTAGTGACTGGTCATATTAGTCCGCTGCAGTGAAAACAACCAAGAATCTGGTGGCATCTCAAAGAAGAGCTGCTATGTTTTGATCAATCCAGACCTGCTCCCATACAAGGTCAGGATAATGAGGTTCCTCACAAGGTCCAGAAAGCTACTTTGTAACTCTCACTGCGCCCCTGCCAAAGAATCATTCAGAGCATTACGCTTTAAATGTATGCTGTCTGCCATTTTGGAGGTGAGGCTTGATGATCCTCCAGTCCATCAAAGACTTTGCATTTGTGGGTGTGAGGAGGTTGAGAAAGTTTCCCACAATTTGCTAAGAGGTTCCCTCTATGAGCATCCTAGGCATAAATTTCTTACTATTATTTTCCCGCCCCTGCGAAACAGACCCCTCTTAGATTTGACGCGTGTTCATGTTTTTACCGCTGACAATATTTGCCTAGGCAGCAAGGAAAGTACACACCAGATCCCAAATGGCATAGAGTGGGGAGATGTTTTTGTTGGATATTTGTATGTATGTATATATGAATATGTGGTTGTACCATTGTTGTTTTCTTTTTATGTATACTGGGGTGGCCTATGGCTCCAAGCAATACTGTACAGGCAGTTTCTAGGGCCATGTCACAATGTTTTATTTTGAGGAAGGACTCCTCAAAGTGGCGCCTTTGTGGAGTGGCTGCCTTGCCTAATATCTCACTCTGGGAGAGTCCTCAAAGCAAGAGATCAGGCGGATGGGCAGGCTCTCTGGAGAGGACTCCTGCCTGATCTCTTGCTTCGGGAAAGGGCTCAGAGTGAGAGATCAGGCAAGTGGACTCTCTGCCCATGTGCCTGATCTCTTATTTTGAGGACTCTCCCAGAACAAGAGACCAGGTGGGCAGGTGGCTTCTCCAGAAGACCCATACACCTGATCTCTCACTCTGGGAGAGACTTTAAAGCGAGAGATGGGAAGGGAGCTACTCCAAGGAACACTGCTGGCCATTCTTCCACGGTGGCATTTGGGCAGTGGCCACAAGTGTCCTCCTGGTGTGCAGAAAGCATGATCTGCCTCCCCTCCTGACCCACTATCTGAGTAGGGGATTCACTCAGCCTTATGGAAGAGCCTGCCCTTGTTTTACATGTAGCTGCCTTTGACAACACTCAGACCTTTAAACTTGTTAAAGAACGTTAAAAATCAAAGGAAAATGTGTCAAATATGTCAAAGTTCTGAAACTGTGGCTGTAGCTTCCTGCTGATCAATACATGGTGCTAAAGGATTTTCAGCTGGATAAATTATCTCTTGAAATAGTTAATATCTGCAGAAGAAACTTTGATCTTTGTGCTGCTAACAGCGGCCTTCCCCCCTCCCTGCATCTGATGAAGAGCTCTGTTTAATTTAAAACTCCTGCTTAATTTGGGGGTGTTTTCTTGAATTATATGAAGAGTAATGTGATCCACTACAAAACCAGTGCAGGCCAGTAAAGAGAATTGCTCGATACAACACATTTATTTATTTTCTGCATCACTGTTCATTTATCCCATTTTGGCTTAATGATTTGACTTTTAGACATAAAACCTTTGCTCTAAATACAGTACAATATGAAGAAGGGAGGAGGCATATGTAATGGGTTTGGGAGCAGAAGTGAGAAAGGTTTACTGCTTGTATTGTATTGGAAAATGGGGGTTCTAATAAATTGTGAATCACACACACACACACACACACACACACACACACACAAACCCCTTGAAACTCGAGGGAACAGATTTTGTATTTCTTATTATTTAGAACCAAGTTGATTTAAATGGCATTTGTGGTGGGTCATTTTTTATTTATTTTTAGGTTCCCAGGAGCAAAAGGCAAGGATGAAACCTCTAAACCTAACAAATGGTGAACCCATTTAACAGGATTCTCTGTTTCCCATTGCAGACTTGCGCAGAATGACAGCTGGTTTCATGGGCATGGCTGTGGCCATCATCCTGTTTGGATGGATTATCGGGGTCCTGGGCTGCTGCTGGGACCGAGGCCTTATGCAGTACGTGGCAGGACT
The DNA here is from genome assembly GCF_023053635.1 of Elgaria multicarinata webbii. Taxonomy (NCBI): domain Eukaryota; kingdom Metazoa; phylum Chordata; class Lepidosauria; order Squamata; family Anguidae; genus Elgaria; species Elgaria multicarinata. Next base: position 25,444,240 of record NC_086179.1, on the reverse strand, counting down.
TCTCTTCCTCATGGGAGGTAAGGGGAAACGGGGTGCAAGGAAATGCCATTTCGCTACCCTTCCCTTCACAGCAAATGTTTTCCTTTCAGAGTACCAGAGAACCTAGTCCAGATCTGTTCTTCCATTCATGTTAATCAGCAGCAACCTGATTTAAATTCTGGTAAAACAAACAGTACGTCAAACTATATGGGACATTTCCCGAGTGCTCATATCACTTCACTTGCATTATCTCTGTAATCCTTGCAATGTTGTCTAAGGCAAGGGAAGACTTCAAGCTTGTGGGATCTTCTTTCTTTCTTTCTTTCTTTCTTTCTTTCTTTCTTTCTTTCTTTCTTTCTTTCTTTCTTTCATAGAACCCCAAAAGTGACCAACCTAGGGCTAGGTGCAAAATATCATTTAGAGTATTCTTATCCCACCCCTCAGCTTAACAAGATGGTCCCTGTTCTCCTCATAAAGACATGATACGTAAGAAAAAAGGATGGGGAAAGAAGAAGAGAAAGTGAAATTTTGCAGAAGTAATGAACTCCAGATGTTTCGGCCTATAATTCCCAATATAGTCAATGGGGAAGTCTTCCAGTGATTGCTTAGAAAAAGAGAGATTGTCTTAATTTTCTTGTGACACAAGTGGCAATGCTGTGATTCTCTGACGTTTGTGAGCTTTTTGACCGGTGGTTTTTGAAACAAGGGGAAATGATGGCACTATGGTACTTTTCTCTGAATTAACCCAAGGTCTTCACTTAGAGCTTTAAATCCACCAACTTGTTAACACTGGCAGAGTCTGAAGATACACACAGCAACTCGTTCACTATATTAGTGCTGCCTTTGCACTACCGTATCGCATTTGCACAAGCCATTGAATGGAATACACAGAGAGCATCCTCACACAGGGGAAAATCGCATTTGCTTACCATTGCTTCTCCGTCTGTGCGTTTGTCCCTGATTACTTCTTCTTTTGAAAGAGGAAGTAAACAACCTGCACATGGCCCATTCAGTGGGCCATTTTGATTGTGCTGCTTCTCCTGCACACAGCAGGAGATAGTGGCAACTTTCATCTTTGCAAATAAGTTGGACTTACTGGTGCAAAAAAGGCTAGAAGGGGCGGGAGGGGTGTGGGAGGCAGACAACGTCATGAGAGGGACCTGTGAGAATCTGTGAGTGCCCAGTAACAACTGTGCAAAACACTCGTCCGATAGAGCTAAGAGTTATTTCCATTCCAATTTCCCCCCCCAAAAGTCCAGTGACTTGAATAATTGGTATCCTTAAATAAATAAATAAATAAATAAATAAATCTCTGATTAAATGTCTGGCAGAGTCTAGCTGATCATTTGTATCTACTCATCACTTAAAGCTTGCAGACTTCATCAGACAGTCTATCCGTTAATTCATTTGCATAAATAGTGAGTGATAGGGCAATTCTCCGTAGCCTACCTCCATTTCCACTCAGCTTCTGCAAATGTTCTTTTGCAAGAACAACAACAACAACAACAACCCATAGGTCTTGTTAAGCATCTACAAAAAAGAAATAGGGCTGGAGGGGCTGAATACCACCCATCATTACTTCCACATTTTCCTAAGCACAACTATCTTACCTTTGAGACAAAGACAGTATCAGAGATGGCTCACTACAGACAAGGTAGATCTTCTTCACATTAATTGGAAATGATGCTGCCCTTCTCTCCTGGGGAGTATGGGATCTGTATTCCCCTCTGCTGCCTAAATTGTATTCGGAGGCAGAGAGAACTAGAGATCTCATATTCCTGAGGAGGAAATGATGCTCCTGTAATTTCCATACCTAGTATGCAGTCCCTGTTGCCCAAGATCCCTTCCCTCTTCTCAAAGGTTAGGGACTTTTGTAGAGGGAAGGCAAGGGCATCTGGTGTAGTAACAGCTGTGGGAATTAATTAAATTGCAAGCTGGACCTGAATTTAAAAGGGGACCTGACTTCAGCAGAGAGAGAGGTTTTGAATCAGGGAAGTGTGTATTCTGAGCAGGAATGCAGAAGAAATTCATTTATTCTGATTTTTTTATACAAACTTACCCTGTTTACACATCCTGAACATATCTGCAAACCAGAATGCCCTTGCACACCAAAATCTGTGGTTTTCAAAAATTTGCAATTCACAAGTCAAAAAATGCACACAAAAATGTATATATTAAGGAAAAGTGCATCCCCCCAAAAACCCTATATTAGGCGAAAGTATGCACGAAAATGCATTATATTAAGGTAAAATTACTTGCAAAAAGTATGCACACTAGGAAACGTGGATATAAAACTGAGTGTGTTAGAAGAAATGTGCAAGGAAATGTGTATACAGTTCCTTATGGAGCACGGTGTTGTTGTATTTTGCCAAATCTGTAGAAATGGGTCAAAACAAACATACAGTCAGGAAAATAAGAAATGGAGCAAAACTGAACTTGATAGATTCTTTCCCAACCCTAATTCTGAACTCTCCCAATTCCAACCATTTCCCCATCAGTATAAATAACTGTTTGTGCCAGTGGTCTGCTTGAATGAGCAACATGACCAAGATGGAGCACATGCCATGATTCCATCAGAAAACAGGATTTAGTGCTGGATGCAGAATTTCACTACATGAGAACTCAAACTTCCATTAATTTCTTTTTTAAAAAAGCAAGGTTCAAGACATGCTTGAAAATACGTGCACAATGACTAGCAAAATCTCAGAAACTATCGGTGTGCCAGTTTACAAGATTTCTAGTGGATGGAGGGCCTCAGTCCTTTGTATAGCTTCTTGTTCTCATCAGGAGTAGGAAAACCAGAATAAATTATGTAAATAGGGAGCAAGGAAGAATAAATTATGCAAATTGGCCAAGCTTCAATAATATCTACAGTCACAGTCTTCAGCTGTGACTGATGCTTAGCACTGAATCAGGATTGTCTGGTGGTAGAATTTTTATTTTATTTTTTTAACCATGGAATAGACAAAGCCCTGAGAGTCGTATTGGATAAGCATATGCATGCAAACAGGGATTTTAATATTTGCAGCCCATCTTGCTCATGGATACCGCCATTCAATTTCTGGGAATAACACCTTTTTCACATCTCCATGCTCACATTAATAGACTGCTAACATGAGCATTTATTTGTACAAATGAGCATGCAAATAGACCACGTGAACTATCGCTCTGTTGAAACCTTCTTGACCTATTGATGCTTGTGAACTATTTGCTTTAGATCCATGTTCTTCACAACAGCCTTGTTTTAGAAAAAAACACTATGTGTAGATATAGGCACAATAACTGTTTTCCATATTTCTTTATTTGAATGTGTGAAAAATAAACATAAGAGATATCATCCAGAGAGCTTCATAAACTATACAGTCCCTTACATCTATGGGGGTGGGTGGAGGGAGAATCCAACTTGTTCCGGATGGGTCACACTCCCCTTGAAGACTCAGGTTTCCATTTTGGGTGCACTCCAGGGGTTGTATCCAATGGGTTGCATTTAATGTTTGTCTCACCTAAGTCCCATTCATTTCAATTAGTCTACTCTAAGTACATTGGATACAGTCTCTGGATTGAACCCTGAACCAAGTTTTGGTGTGGCCAAGAGTGCATTTCCACATCTGAGGCAAGTGCACCAATTCTGTCCATTCTTGGAGATGACAGATCTAACCACAGTGACACATGCCTTAGTTACACCTCATTTGGACTACTGCAATGTGCTCGACATGGGGCTGATTTTGAAAAGTGTTGGGAAATTTCAGTGGACCTGGAACGCTGCTGCCAGACTGTGGGCCAGAGTCGATTATAGGAAGCGCATGACTCCCTTGTTACCATAGCTTCACTGGCTACTGATCTGTTTCTGGGCCTGGTTCAAAGTACTGGTAAATCCTTATATAACTTGAAACCAGGCTATCTGAAAGACTTCATTCTCCCATACGAGCCTCCCCAGGGTTTATGACCTTTCATTCAGTCCCACTGCCATCAGAGACATGTTTGTGCGGATCCAAGAGAGGGCCTTTTCAATGGCTGCCACCAAGAGCCAGTGTGGAGTAGTGGCTAGAGTGTTGGACTGGGAGTTGGGAGATCTGGGTTCTAGTCTCCACTCGGCCACAGAAGCTCATTGGGTGACTTTGGGCCAGACTCGGACTCTCAGCCCAATCTACCTCACAGGGTTGTTGTGGAGGAAAAATGGAGAGAAGGAGGACTATGTACACCACCTTGAGAGGGAAATAGGCAGAAAATAATAATAATAATAATAATAATAATAATAATAATAATGATGATGATGATGATGATGATGATGATGATGCTCTGGAACTCCCTGCCAAGGGACCTTAGGCTGACTCCCTCTTTATTGTCCTTCTGCTGTTTGGCATGGACATCTCTAGGGCAAAGTTTTGACAGTTTGGACAATGCATGTCTGACACATACGCACACCCAAAGGGACCACTGACACCTTTCAACAACCCAGGAATGACTAAAGCCTTGGAGAGATTCCCAACCTTCTCCTAGTAGGCAAAACCACTGGGGAATGAAAGTCTCAGTGCATGAAGGATACTCAAAACATGATAGGTAGGTTGCTATATAATAAGAAAACTAAGCCTTTATGCCAAATTTGTTGGAGTTTTAAATAGACATGTACTTTATTGTCAGGCTCTTCTCCACAACATCCAAAATTGATAGATATCCATGAATATTGATAAATAGGGTGGCACTGATATGATAATACGAGGGAAGGATGCCACTAGATTTTAATGAGTCAAAGTTTTGGCTGAACGAAGTTCAGGATGTGTGTGTGTTTAACTGTGTTTGTATATGAGAGCAGTAATATTGACATAATATGCTTAAGACATCTGCAAGGCATTTGATTTAGCACTTTGTGGGGAGGGGTGGATCCTGGCACAATACAAAAATCAATACGGACACAAGTCAAATGAATTAGACATTGGGTAACTGGTAGATTCCCAAAAGTAATTGTTAACAGGGAAATTATCATTAAATGGAAGTGTTGCACAAACATCAATTCTTGACCCAGTGCTATTCAATCTCTTTGCCAACCATCTGGAAGAAAATAGAAAATCGTTGTAGATAAACACAAGGACTAGTGGGATGGGAAAGAATGACAACTATGTCAATTGTACAAAGTGAGCCAACTTGTTTAGTACGCTTCTCAAATTGGAGGAGGAGGCATTTTAATATAGATGAAAGAATGTAATAGCCACCCAGAAAATTTGACATGAGCCACTGACCTGGGACAGAAGTTCAGATGTCATATTGACTCTGCAGCAAAGTAGTAGGTTCCAGAGATGACTTTTGGTGAAATTATGCAGACTAGGCATAAAACAAAGGCTGATTGATTCACACCTATGTGGCCAGGAACAGGAGTTGGCCTTGGGGTGCTAACTCCAATCACACTGTCTCATTCACAGAATATTATGGGGGATCCAGAAAACGTTGTTTTCAATTTTTAGCCCTTCCAGGTTCCCCCATACTTCTTCTGTCTTTTTTTCTTCCCAGAAAAAAACTGGCTAAGGCAGAGGGATTGATCTTCCTTCAGCCTGAGGGCCAAATTCAATTTTGGAGAACCCCTTGGGGACAGCATTCCAGTGATGGTTGGGTCCAAAGGCAAAGGGGGTGGAACCAAAAGTACCAGCATATTATGAAAATGGGAACGAGTGGGAATGATAGGCATGACATCAGGATCCCACATAATATAACCCGGCTGGTTTGGGAGGTTTCTTAGGGCACTCTACAATCTCTACCAGTAGGAAAGGCCCTCTGTGTCAGCCTGCCCCCCTCATACCTCCTAAGACACCTCCCTGTCCTGTAGCTAGCAGATGTGCATTTGGCTCAGCCATAACGTAACTAAGGCTGACACACATAAGTTGACTGTGGATTTGGAAAGGGAAGGTATTAAGAAGTTGCAATGGAGAGAGGGAGAAGTGACAGTTTATCACCTGATCTCTCAGCCAAACCAAACCCCTGCTGGGGAACTCACGCCGGAGGGTGCTATCACCGTCACATCCTACTTATGAGCTTTCTAAAGGCATTTGATTGGCCACTGTTGAAACAGAATGCTGGACTAGATAGACCTTTGGGTTGATCCAACATGACTCATGTTATGTTCATCCAGTGGAGGCTGGTGGCTCCGATGACAGTCGGCTCCAGGTTTCAGTCAGAACCAGTCAGACCTCTAAAGGAAGCACCTTGGATAGGTCCTTTAGAGATCTGACTGAAACCCAGAGTGGATTCACTGCCCCACTGACATCTCAGCGATGAGCCTCCACTGTGATAATCTATTGGCATGGGGTGGGGTGGGGTGTGGTGGCAGGATTGGGCTGCCTTAGGTGTATCTGACTGCAGCCCACATAGAACAAGAGCGTGGCAAGGTTGCCACTAGGTAGCCCTTTCCAAGCATACATACTATGGTGTGTGTTTTTCTTCCTGCTTATTTAGAACTTCCGAACTTTCTTGAAGGGATGGGATGGTAATCACCCATCCCGTTAAAAAGCACAGGCATCCCTGCCAGAAAAAAAGAGATCCCAACATTAGGAATGACTCCATATTGGAACAGATTGTTCCTTTAACTCTCGACCCAAAGTTTGCAGAATGAATATGAATATGTGTAACATGGCAAAGACTGAATTGCTTGTTTTTCCTCCTAAACCTTCTCCTCATCTCTCATTCTCTCTTACTGTCAATGATGTTACACTTACTCCAGTCAAGGAAGCTTGTAGTCTTGGCTTTATATTTGATTCCTCGCTCTCCTTTATTCCTCATATTGAGGCAGTAGCTAAATCCTGTCATTTTTTCCTGTATAATATTGCCAGGATTTGATCATTTTTGTCTGTCTCTTCATGCATTGGTTATTTCTCGGTTGGACTACTGCAACCTTCTTCTCACTGGCCTTCCTTCTTCTCACATCAGTTCATTGGTTTCTGTTCACCACTCTGCTGCTAAGATCATCTTCTTGGCTCGCCGCTCTGACCATGTCACTCCACTTCTGAAATCTCTTCATTGGCTTCCAATTCACCTCAGAATCCAATATAAACTTCTCCTGTTAACCTACAAAGCTTTTCACTGTCTAGCTCCTTCCTATCTTTACTCTCTCATCTCACACTATTGCCCCGCTCATGCTCTTCGCTCCTCTGATGCCATGTTTCTCACCTGCCCGAGGTCTTTCTACTTCCCTTGCTCGGCTTCGTCCATTTTCTTCCGCTGCCCCTTACACCTGGAACGCTCTTCCAGAACATTTGTGAACGACAAGTTCAATCGCAGCTTTTAAAGCTCAGCTAAAAACTTTTCTTTTTTCTAAAGCTTTTAAAACTTGATTTTGATCTGTCTTTTCTACTGTTAGTTTTACTCTACCCTGTGCCTGTTTGATGCATTCTCGTCCCCTTCTTATTGTTTTATTATGATTTTATTAGAATGTAAGGGTTTTGCTATTTTATTTTACTCTGTACAGCACCATGTACACTGATGGTGCTATATAAATAATAATAATAATAATAATAATAATAATAATAATAATAATAATAATAATAATAATAATAATCTGTCAGGAGCTACCTTCTCTCCACTTTGGTGGCTTCCAGATCACACAGATGCCGCATTGTCTTCTATTGACGCAATAGTACAACACACACACCCCATGTGATTTTAGCCCTATTGACTTTTTGCAGAGGCCAGAGAAGCCGACAACTTTGGAGACTCTTCTTTTAGAACTTGTTATGTTGACCATTGGGGGAAAATGTTAAGCAAGGACAGGGTTACTGGTATCCTGGGTATTCTTTGACAGGATAGGCCCCGGGCAACTCTATCAAACAAATGAACAAAGGAGCCAATGTTTTCCATATATTCAGTTTATTTTCCTTTTGCAACAGTACTCTAGGAGTAATCCTCAGGGTGATTTTGACATATGGCATTGCCACAGATGACTGGATACATTACTGCTATGTCTTGTCTACTGTAGCATTTCCTTCACTTTCGAGTGTAGACGTCTACTGGCCACACTTAATGCAGTGTTGCCAGCCTCAAAAACTTCTTATACATATTTCCCCCCAGTTTCTCTCAGGTAAAAGGGTATTGACTCAATATTTTTGATACGGAACACTCATGTTACTGTCACTGGAATAATGGATTCAAGGAGTACAATAATGGATTTAAGGAGTACTATAGCAAAGACCAGATGTAAAGGAGGGCATGGGTATATTTTAATAATTGTTTTGATGGTGAAGCTTCAGCAGGTGCAACTTTTCTCGTTATCTGAAGGACGACCCACTTCTGCCAAAATTCTCCCATGCTCAGAGCGAATGCTTTATATGGAGAAAGTCCCATGCTCTTTATGCCAAGCAGACTTCCCCAGCCTGGTGTCCTCCAGATGTTGTGGATCACAACTCCCACCATCCCTGACCATTGGCCATGCTGACTGGGGCTGATGGTAGTTGTAGTTGAGCAAACGCGACTAACCAGGCAAGCTGTCAAGTCTCTTGGAGTTTCCAGACATTCAGTGTTCCAGACACTTCATTGTTCAACATTTTGGCTTGAGCAATATGTGGACTATGTGTTTGCTTTCATCAAATCCCTGCCTATTCCGGGAATAGCTCTTGCTTAATCCTCCCCCTTCTTTCCCAGCTGCAATGAATTCAAGCCCCCCTTGGGAATTCAGTGATTGTTGCTGCTGGCTGCGCATCCCAGCAGCTGTGCGTTTAGCACTTATGAAAAGGGGGCAATGCACATAAGACCGAACGTAAGACCAACCACCAAGGAGCATGGCCAGTGGTCGCAGGAAGAGCCATGCTGGGTCAGACCAAACACCCATCTAGTCCAGCATTCCATTTGCACTGTTGCCAACCTGATGACCATGGGAAGCCCACAAAAAGGTCATGAGCACAATAGCACCCTCTCGCTCATGTTTCCCAGCAATTAGTGTACATAGGCATACTGCTTTTGATACTGAAGGTAGCATATAGTCTTCATGACTAGTAGCCATTGATAGCCTTATCTTCCATGGATTTGTCTAATCCTTTTTTAAAGCCATCCCAATTGGTGGCCATCACTACATCTTGTGGTAGAAAATCCCATAGTTTAACTCTGCGCTGTGCTTCCTTTTATCTGCCCTGAATCTCCCACTAGTTAACTTCATAGAATGACCCCGGGTTCTAGGATTATGGGAGAGCAAGAAAAATGTCCCCCATCCACTTTCTCCACACCATGCGTACCGTATTTCTTCGATTCTAAGACACACTTCCCCCCCCCCCCCCGTATAAACATCTCTAAAAATGGGGTGTGACTTAGAATCGCGGGTGCATTTATTATTTCTTAGAATCAAAGCTTTTTTTTCTGTTGGTGGTACTGAAATTAGTGTGCGTCTTACAATCGATGGCATCTTACAATCAAAGAAATACAGTAATGTTATTACACCTCTATCATGTCTCCCCATACTCACCCCATTCCCAGACCATGTAATTTTTCCTAATAGGAGAGTTGCTCCAGCTCCTTGATCATTTTGGTTGTCCTTTTCTAACATCAACATTGGGCATGTGGCCAGCAGGTTTAATCCCATTTCCCTTTCATGCATTCATTTAACACCTAAAGGATTTATATGAAGATGCCTTATGTTATGTTATGTCATATTATGTTATGCTATGTTTGTTTCTTTAAAGCTTCTTTACCCAGTTGTTCAGCTGAAAAGATTCCATTGGCTTACAGATCAATAAAAAACAACAAGACTGACTCTCCCTTATTTCTTTTTTCAGTCCCCACAAAATGAAAAGGAACTGGGGAGGGAGAAGGAAAATTTCAGTTCTAGAGTTGTTCTAACAACTGGCTAGGATAGAAACAGTTGAGGAGCAGGACTCTCAGCTGAGCAGACTGAATGGCCTATGCTTCCTATCTCTCGTTCTGTTGTAGCCTGTTGGAAAGGCTGAATTCCATTTTCTTTTTTTCAGCTCTTTTCTTTTTTATCTTAGCCTGGCCTTTCCCTCTATTATCTTCTTTGTCAAGTTTTAGATGACACATTCCTTGGGGCAGCACCATGTCTTTGGGGAGGGGCTTATGGCTAGGGTGACCATATGGGAAAGAGGACAGGGCTCCTGTTCTTGTACGTAGCAGTAAGAAGCATTGAGAGTTAAGCAACAGATAGGATCCAGTGCCAGGCTGCAGAAATATAATAACTCTGTTCAAGACACTTCAGAGAAGAAATATGGACCAGTTTTAGATGAAACTGGACTAAACAAAATATGGACTGGGGTGGAGGTATGGACCAAATTGCTAAGTCCTAAGGGAAGGTGGTAAATCCATTTTAACATTGGCAGAATGAACTGTCAGCTTTTCAGCCATCCTCTGTAACTATGCTTTTCATAGCTTGATCTGCTGAAATTAACAAGTGATAATGGTTATCTCTTTGCTGTGAAAAGCTCCCCTTGCTGATTTTTACACACCGAGTTGCTATTAAAAGCAGAAGAGCAGGCTTAATCTCTCTTTTTCCTTGTCATTTGGCAACTTTATATAGCTCACCATTCAAAGCTGTAGAGTTGAAAGGTCTGCCTCAGGGATGATTTCTGCGTTGTTTTAAGAAATTTAGCTCTTTATCAGCACGTGTGTGTGTGTGTGTGTGTGTGTGTGTGTGTGTCTGTCTTTCTTTCTTTCTTTCTTTCTTTCTTTCTTTCTTTCTTTCTTTCTTTCTTTCTGCCAGCTCCTATTACTCAGCATAACAATGATTTGAATTGAGTGCTGAATCTGATTATATCAAGGGATTTGTCAAAAGGAATCATTTGTGGGCTATTATCTTGTACTCTCACATCTAGAATCCCATGACAAGGAAGCAGCACCCTCGGATGCATTATATATTGCTCTTCCAAACTGTGTTTGCAAGGAGGTTTAAAATAATTGTTGAAGTTATCTTTCGTTTTTGGTTCAAATTACAGCCTTGGGCAGTAAGCAGACAGGCTCTCAAAGATGTTTCCCATTGATGGGATGATGATGATGATGATGATGATGATGATGATGATGATGATGATTATTATTATTGGTTCAAGCGTCACATTTGTTTAACGTGGGCACAATACACCAAGAACATCTCCTTTAGGAACCTATAAAGTGAATGGGAGCTGTGCTTACACACAATTATTTTCAGCGCGACTCATGCACGAGATACCTATGTGGCGAGCTATCCCCCATATTCAAAAGCTGACTTGCTTGGGTCAGAATGAGGAGGTTTCATAAGCACACTTCCTATGCCCAAGGAGTGACTACCTGATTCTGTAGCAGTGATGAAACTAAGTGGATATAGCCCTGATGATTGCTTGAGTGGCAACCCCATGTAAACTACTCTTAACAGTGCCATCTTATACTGTACATGTCTGCTCAGAAGTAAGTCCCACTGAGTTCAGTGGGGTTTATTTCCAGGTAAGTGGTCATGGGATTGTAGCCTCAGCTTTCTAAAGAAAGAGCTGGGTTTGTTTGTTTGTTTGTTTGTTTGTTTGTTTATAAACAGAATCTGATTTAAGTTTCTACCCCGCTTTAAAGCACTGAGCCCAATATGTGACATCACAGGCATCTGGGTGTGTCACTTTAATAGCAATATTTTTACCCAGCCTTTCCCAAACCTGGTGCCTTCCAGATGTGTTGGACTAAAACTCCCATCATTCCCAGCCAGCATGGATGGTGGCAATCCAACACATCTGGAGGACACTGCGTACTCTGTACTCTGTACAGCACCATGTACATTGATGGTGCTATATAAATAAATAATAATATAAATAAATAATAATAAGTGTGAAGGCTTTGTTAGGCCTTCATTTACTGGGGCTTTCCCTATTCAGTTTGTGTGGCAACTAGGGATGTGCTCCGCTTCTAATCAGACCGTAGAAGCAGGAGCGGAGCAGGGGGCTTCGCCTGCCCTTAAGGCGGAGGCGAAGAGGATTGGGGGGCCAGCAGAGCGTGGCGAAGAGGATCGAGGTGAAGGCGGATCCTTTGCCTCGATCCGGAGCTCCGCCGGAAAGGTAAGTGGGGTTTACCGGGCCCTGCCGCTGTCGCCCATGCGGCGACGGCGGCAGGGCCCGGTAATCCCCCCCGCCCTCCTCTCCCTTAACTGCCTCCGTCTGCGGTCCTTCGCCGTCTTCAATTGAGCCCGTGGTTCCAGCAGGAAGTCTGGGCCACTTGCGGCCCAGACTTCCTGGTGGAACCGCGGGCTCAATTGAAGACGGCGAAGGACCGCGGATGGAGGCAGGTAAGGTCCCCCTCTCCCTTGGTCCCTTACCGGGTTCTGCCGCCGTCGCTGCATGGGCGGCGATGGCGGCAGGGCCCGGTAACCCCCCGGCCCTCCTCTCCCTTACCTGCCTCCGTCCGCGGTCCGTCAGCATCTTCAATTGAGCCCGTGGTTCCAGCTTGCGGCCCAGACTTCCTGGTGGAACCACGAGCTCAATTGAAGACAGCGACGGACCACGGACGGAGGCAGGTTAGGTCCCCCTCTCCCTTGGCCCCTTACCAATCGCATGGGCGGCGATGGCGGCAGGGCCCGGTAACCCCCCCATGGGGGGGGAACGGAGCTCCGATCCGGATCCGGAGCTCCGAGCGGAGCGGAGTGGGCACAGGCGGAGTGGGGCTGGGGCGGAGCGGCCCGATCCGAAAATGGCAGATCTGAAAGTGAAGCGGAGTGGGGGGTCCGTGCACACCCCTAGTGGCAACTATCCCAGAACTACATTTGTTCCCAAACTGCTTACAAGAAACTTCTGCTCCACCTCTTGGTCCTCACTGGTGCTTCATTCACCCTTAGACTTGCTCCTTGGGCAAAGCCCTTTTTCAGTCTCTCTCTCTGCTTCCCTCCCCTTTCCAGGTCAGAGAAACAGTCACAGCAGGGGGAGTTGGGAAATATTTTTCCCTAGCAGCCCCATTACATTGGGAAATCTTGGTGATTTTTGTTTTTTTGTTTTTAACGTTAAACTCTAGGACTAGAAAAGGTGAATGAACAATCTCTTAGGAAAAAAAATGGAGGGAGGAATGGACAGATATGTTTCAGTTGGCGAGCAATTAAAAATGGCATAGATAGGCTCAGGGAAGACCAGTGGCACACTTTGCAGCGATGACACAGTCACTGTCCAATAGGTGCCTGTGACAAAAGTACAACCACCATCTCCGGTGCGAAACCGTGTGAGATAGCTGCACTTATTCAAGTGAGAATTGTTCTTTCTCAGCAATTGTAATTCATGGTCTGATTACTATGACACAGATTTGATGGTCGGAGAACAGGAGACTTTAGTGGGATAATGTCACACGGGCCGGGGTGTCTTCACGGCACCAGGTTGGTCCCTCGTCCCTCGGAAACCCCATGCTTTCCCTCTTCTGGAGTGGTGTCGGGTAATCCCGATGCCGAGAAGGGAGCATGGAGCTTCTGCGCAGCCATCCAGGGACCGGAGCCACCCCTGCCCTCTTCCTGGCGAAAGGCGACCCATTGCAGGTCACCTTCCACTGGGCACCGCCCAGCCACATTTCCACTGTGACTCCAGAGTGAGACTTTGGGGCTGTCTTGACACTGTGATACACATCCTTGCCTTGCTCCAAAGAAAAAAGTCAGGATAAGTCCCCGGCTTTTTCTCTCTGCAGCTTTGGTGGAAAGCCCCGGGGTGGGTGTGCGATTGTAGAGGCATTGTATAATCAATGTCGTGCCACTGCACACCCATACGGGGCTTTCCGAGTGTTGAGACAACCCCCAGGTTTGCAACATCTGTGCAGCCTGCTTGGGAGACGATCAGTGCATGGAAAGATCCTCAAGCAGGTCCACATTTTCTCCTTTCCAGCCCTTCTTCTCTTCCATGCCCTGCCCACCGCAAAGTTAAACCTCTTCCACAACTTTGGTCATCTAATAACCAAAGGGGGAGGGGCCCCTCACTGCCCCCAAACAGCTAGCACCATTATGCATTTCGGTTCACAAGGGACAGGAGTCCATTATTACCTTGCATCATTTCTCTGCCGTGTGGTTTTATGACACCATTTCATTCGCAGAAAATCTCCTCTTTTGCTGACCTTTTGTCCCCAGTAGTCTCATAAAAGCTTTGATGCACATACCTATTGTATCTAGGTTTTTGCCATTAGCCACCCACTACCAGAGTTCCATGCCCTAAGGTGAGTTCAGAATGGCATGCAGCAATGCTACGCCAAGCTCCTCGGCTCTCTCTATTTATAGGAGCATTTCACCATGCATGTATGCCTCGTATGAAATTCCTTTCCCCAAATGTATTACTCCAAGGGTCGGGAATGTGCCTGTTGTTGTTGGACTCAGTAGAGGCTGGTGGCTCTGATGTCAGTGGGGTTGTGAATCCACTCGGGGTTTCAGTCACAACCACTCAGAACTGTAGAGGAGCAATCTAGGGATGGGCCATAGCTCAGTATGATAGACCACCTGCTTTGCATGCAGAAGGTCCCAGGTTTGATCCCTGGCTTCTCCAGGTAGGAGAAGAATCCCACTGGAAACCGTGGAGAGCCACTGCTGCCAGTCAGTGTCGACAATACTGGGCTAGATGGACCAATGGTCTGATTCAGTATAAGGCAGCTTCCTATGTTCCTATGCAGGGTGCTGAGCCTATTTTGGGAATTAGGTTCAGCACCTTAGATAGCTCCGTTACCTGACTGAATCCCAGAGCAGATTCACAGCCCCACTGACATCGGAGCTGCTTAGCCTCCATTGGCTGGACTGTAACTCCCATCATCCCTCGGTGTTGGCTATACTGGTTAGAGCTGATGGAAGTTGCAGTCGAACAACACCAGGAGGTCCACATGTTCCCCACCCCTGCCGTACAGCAAGGCCAGACCTACACCAAGCATGCTATAACACTTTGAAAATGGTATATGGAATGTGTCATGGGCCCCAACAGTTGTCAATACTGTGATAAACCATTATAAAGCAGTAGTGTAGATTCTGCCCAATAGTTACTTTGAGGTTTTCCCACCCCCATCCCTTTAGAACACAAGAAGAGCCCTGCTGGATCAGACCAAGGGTCCATCTAGTCCAGCATTCTCTTCACCTAGTGGCCAACCAGCTGCTGACCAGGAACCCACAAGCAGGACATGGTTGCAACAGCCATTCAAAGCCAAAACGGCAAGAGGGAGGAGATGTTTGCGTCAAAGCAGCAGCTGGAGTAAACAGTAGCTGGGCTGTTTGTGCCTAGTCAGGCTCTTCATCCCTCTAGTCCAGCATTGTCTGTCTATGTGACTAGCAGCATCCTGCCTGAGGGGGAATCCGCACGTCGTACCGAGATCGCTTCTAAGCGACCCCAGTGCAGCGTGAAAGCGATCGTGTAACTTGACTTTGGAAGAGCCGATGAAGAGACGTCTTTGCCGCCGCCGCCGCCGCTGCCGCCACCCACAGACCTCCTCGCCAACCGGCGAGGAGAGCTCAGCTGAAGAAGGCAGGGTTGAGAGCGGAAGAAGCTCTCCACCCTGCCTTCTTCCCCCGAGCTCTCCATCCCAGCCGGCGAGGAGGTCTGTGGGTGGCGGCGGGGGTGGCGGGAAGGACGTCTCTTCATCGGCTCTTCCAAAGGCAAGTTACACGATCGCTTTCACGCCGCACTGGGGTCGCTTAGAAGCAATCTCGGTACGACGTGTGGATTCCCCCTGAGTCTCAAACAGAGGTCTTTCTGCTCGACCCTTTTCAGTGGAGACACCTGGGGTTGCACCTGGGCCTTCTGCATGCAAAGCAGGTGCTTGTCTACTGAATGACGGCCCTCTCTCTAGGAATACAACATTACTCATAATAGACCTGTGTTAACCAATATTAGGGGTTTATGGTTGCACTAGCATGACGTGCTCTGTGATAGCTAAAGTGCCTTTACGTGGAAGAATGCACCTACGTGAATAATTCCCAGTCTTGCCCACTCCCTTCTCATCTCTCCCTACCCTATTTTCTTTGCTAAATCAAACACAAGATAGCAAAATCGCTTTGGGAAATAGTGGCCGGCCCTAGCCCAGGGGTATTGCCCACATCTGATTATGTCAATGTGACAAGACGAATTGTGAAGCTGCCCCCCTGGTCAACCAATTGTTGCACTCCATCCCAAACACCAGTTTAAGCCTTCCCCAATCGGATGCCACCCACATGTGTTGGACTGCAACTCCCATAATCCCCAGATGGATGGAGATTATGGGAGTTGCAGTCCAACACACCAGTGAGGCACCAGGTTGGGGAAGGCTAAAAACATAAGAACATAAGAAGAGCCCTGCTGTATCAGACCAAGAGTCCATCTAGTCCAGCATTCTGTTCATACAGTGGCCAACCAGCTGTTGACCAGGGACCCACAAGCAGGACACTGTGCAAAAGTACCCTCCTGCCTATGTTCCCCAGCAACTGATATATACAGGCTTACTGTCTCTGATACTGGAGGTAGCATGTAGCCATCAGGACTAGTAGCCATTGATAACCTTCCCCTCCAGGAATTTATCCAACCCCCTTTTAAAGCCATCCAAATTGGTGGCCATCGCTACATCCTTGTGGTAGCAAATTCCATAGTTTAACTATGTGCTGTATGACAAAATCCTTCCTTTTATCTGTCTTGAATCTCCCACCAATCAGCTTCAAGGCTGCCCTGTGGTACAGTAGTCCTTTGGAATCTAGCTGTTAGTGACTCTTTTACTCACGGGTGGTGAGTCTGCAGCTCTCCAGATGTTGCATAACTCCAGATCCCGTCAGCCTCAGCCATCATGGCCAAGGATGATGGAAGCTGTAATCCAGCAACATCTGGAGGGCTGCAGGTTCCCCATCCATATTTTAGATGTTGCATGCACCCTTGTAGATGACACTCTTATGTCAGCCAATTGTCAATGGTCTCCATGCTTCTTATCAGTAGGGAGGGACTTTGTTTTTTTCTTCTCTGGTTTTCTGCCCTTGTTCTCCTTTTGCACTTCCATTGCCAGTGAGGTGATGAATCTCAAGACAGACCATTGTCACTGGTTTTGCAAAAGTCCTCCTTTTTGCTGGAATGTGTAACATCTATGCTTTATCCTGGCTATCAGCAATACTTCAGTCCCCATGTCTTCCCACTGGCTCATTAGTCCAACTTGCTACCACAAGATTTGTTTTAGTCTCCAAAGAACACGGCACAGCAGGCCTCACCTGGAAGCTGGGCTCTCAGAAATGATGATCCTGAGTGGCTGATAAGCTTATTGGGGTTTTGGAATGACTTTGCCTAGCGGTTCGTTGATCCTCCAGAATGTACTGTTTTGTTTCCAGCAAATCTTACCTTATCGACGTCTAACCTGTGATGGATTTCTCCCTTCACAAGGTGCCGGGAAGATAGAGAAAAATCACTCCTTCTAGTGCTTTTTCTGGATTTCCTATTATTAACCAAACAGTTTTCCTGCGGACCTCATCCTGTAGAAATTCAGGGGCTATCACTGGCTCAGGATTTGCTGGAGATGCACAGCCTGTTTTGAAAAGATAATAGTTATACAAGTGTGCAATTACTAATGAGCGTGGCTGTATTCTCCTGTGGCAACATGCTGCAAGGCACCAATGCATGTGCCACATGGCCTGCCCTGCTCCCCCTAAGCTAGACCGCTGTCCAGGGCCGACTTAACAGCATTATAGGCCCCCGGGCAAAGCAGTGCACTGGGCCTGCCTACACAACCACTCACAGGAATAAAAATGTAAATTATCGATAAAATAAACTTATATTTATTGGTACCTCCAACTTTGAATCCGGTAATCCACTGTGTTAGTATTGCTAATGTCCCATAACCCCAGATCTGTGTCTTGGATCGCAAACTCCTTTACAGTTTCACGTTTGGGCATTTCCTCTTGTGGACTGTCCTCAGCTGCAGGAACAGGTAATGATACCATTATGCGTGCTGGAACTGGGTGATTGGGTGCAGGAGTGGATGTAGATGTGGATGATATAGTTGAAGGAGCAGTACTAGTGGCTGACATTGCACTTGGATTGAACCAAGATGTTAACTTTGGACGTTTGCTCGTTTTCTCTTTCTTTTCTGCTGCTCTTTTCCTCTTCTGTGCTCCACTCAAAACATTACGTTTCATTTCTGCAAATGTTAAAATTAGTGTTAAATTCTGGTCTGTGTATAGATTAGCATGGGGCTCCTATGCTCGTGGGGGGCCCGGGCAACTGCCCAGCGTGCCCATGCATTAAGATGGCACTGCTGCTGTCATCATGTACAGTGGGGATGCTCTCTCATCACCAGCATTAAAGGAAGATTCAGCAGCCAGTGATGCTAGCTTCTGTGCATGGAATGCGGGATCCTTTACCTCACAGGGGAAAATGTCTTGGGACAGCCCTGAACCTATAACAAGATTATTGCTTGCTATGGCCTCTCAGTGGCCTGGTTCTCTTGGCCAAGTTTTAACTGGATATGAGGAAAGCCCAAGGTAGGGTGACCATATGGAAAGGAGAACAGGGCTCCTGTATCTTTAACAGTTGTATAGAAAAGGGAATTTCAGCATGTGTCTTTTGTATATATGGGGAACCTGGTGAAATATCCTCTTTAGCACAACAGTTAAAGCTGCAGGAGCCCTGCCTTTATTTGGTCACTCCAGTATAGCTCCTGCAGCTTTAACTGTTGTGATGAAGAGGGAATTTCATCAGGTGCTGCATATATACAAACGACACCTGCTGAAATTCCCTTTCCTATATAACTGTTAAAGATACAGGAGCCCTGTCCTCCTTTCCTTATAGTCATCCTACTTAATCAGCAGGTTAGGTTTTTCACAACATGGAGGCATGCTGTTCACATGACACGCTAACCCACATTTAATGGTTGAGTGTGGGTTGTTGTTGAACTGTGGTTGGTTTTTTGAACAATGGATTTTCGTGTTGTCTGAAACCAGGACATTTTCCACAGGGGGGTGGGGGGGCTTATTAACCAACCTGAAAACCCCAAAAGGCAAACCATGGGTTCTGAAGATGGCTTGTTTGAGAAAAATAAGCTACACTGCATGGTTAACAAGCCACTCTGCAGAAAATTCCTGGGTTTAGACAACACACTAACCCATGGTTCAACAAACAACCCATGGTTCAACAACCCATGGTTCAACAACCCATGGTTCAACACTCTACCACTGAGTAGGGTTAGCATATTGTGTGAACCCAGTCATTCTGTTTCCTGCAGATTAAGCTTCTGTTAAAGACCCAGCAGCATTGTTTGGTACACAATGTACCAAATTTGCTGTGCTATATCTCTTACTCCTTAGTAAATGTGTTTGGGATTGCAAACCCAGTAAGCATCATCCATGATGCCCCTTTCCTGACTAGTATTATTGAGAGCTCTCCAGCCTCCAGAGCCCTGAAGTATGAGGCTCAGTGACCAGAGCTCTTCCTTATCCTATCTCATCACCTTCCTGCTGAGAGGTCCCCCTTGCTGCTCCATAGAGACCTTTCTGCCACAGACTCCATGTCCAATGCAAGCCTCATGTCCTACTTGTGGGTTTCCCAGCTGCAGCTAGTTGGCCACTGCATGAACAAAATGCTGGACTAGATGGACCTTTGGCCTGATTCAGCAGGGCTCTTTTCTTCTTACGGTCTGAAGCATCTAGCATGCTTTGGCTCCCTTTCAATATGGTTCTGCCTTGACATCTGAGCTCTTTGGCAGACAGCCTGAGGACATCACTACAGCCCAGGCATTCCCAGAGGGAGGGAAAGGGCAACCATGGGCTAGACTGTGTCAGTTGGAAAAGGGGCAGAAAAAGTTCACATGATCAAGCTGCTGGAGCTATATGGAAAGGTTATAATGTTTGGGGCTTTTTAGCTTAGGAAAAAAGGCAAGTAAGAAGGGACAGGTTGGACGTGTATAAAATTATACGTGGTGTTCAGGAAGTGGATATAAAGAATTTTGTTTTCCTTTCTTCCAAACACCAGAACCTGGGGAGATCCAATGAAGCTGAATGGTGGCAGATTTAAAATGGACAAAAGTTAGGGTGACCATATGAAAAAGAGGACCGGGCTCCTGTATCTTTAACAGTTGGACAGAAAAGAGAATTTCAGCAGGTGGCATTTCTATGCGTGCAGCACCTGGAGAAATTCTTCATCAGAACAATTAAAGCTGCAGGAGCCCTGCCCTCTTTTGGTCACTCCAGTATAGCTCCTGCAGCTTTAACTGTTGTGATGAAGAGGGAATTTCAGCAGGTTCTGCATACATATAAGTGACACCTGCTGAAATTCCCTTTTTTATCCAACTGTTGAAGATACAGGAGCCCTGTCCTCCTTTCCATATGGTCACTCTAGTATTTGACAAATACTGGTTTGTACGTCCCTGATTAGTATATAAAATAAAATCCTGCTGAATTTAAATGGCTTGAGAGATTTTCATTTCCCACTAGTCATTTCAACCACCAGTTAAAAAAGCAGGAAGCAAGCATTGGAAATCAATATCACAAGAAAACCGTAAATACCAAGATTATATTGAAGACTTGACATTCACAATAAAAGCTTCTTGCGTATGCTAAGGAATATAGTTGGCTCTGTTTTAATAATCTGAACAATATCATGTGTCTAAAAACATCCAGGGTGATGGTAGGTAGGTATCTCAAATATCAAAAGGTCAAATAAATGTGAGTCCTTCATTTTTACACTAACATCAGATAAGCACATTGAGTTCAGCCAAATGCTCAGTCATATGCATAGTTAAACATAACTAAGTAAACCCATTAAATATACTTTGGGAGAACTCCCCATTGCACATATCAAAGCTTTGTCAGGAATGCTTCTTGCATTATAGATTTGTAGGTCAGGGGTAAGCAACCTGATGGCCTCCAGATATTTTGGACTGCAACTCCCATCAGCCGCAGTCAGCATGGTCAATAGTCAGCAATTATAGAGACATAGTTCAAAACATTTTGAGAGCATCTGGTTGCCTACTTCTCATGTAGACAGTAAGTACATAAAGAGAGTCATGCTAGACCAGACCAAGGGTATATCTAGACCAGCATTCTGTTCACACAGCAACAAACCAGCTGTCAACAGGGAACCTACAAGCAGGACATTAGTGCAACATCACCCTCCGGACCATGTTCCCCAGTAACTGGTGTACATAGGCATATTGCCCCTGATACTGGAAGTAGCATATAGCCATCAAGACTTATAGCCATTGATAGCCTTTAATTTGTCTAGCCACCTTTTAAAGCCATCCAAATTGGTGGCCATCCCTACATCTTATGGTAGCAAATTCCATAGTTTCACTATGTGATGAGTGAATCATGTGTAGTGTGAAGCATGTGATAGGTGTAACTTTTCTCACTGCACCTACATGCAATGGGAGATTTGTGTGTAGGTTGTAGGGGTGTGCACGGATCGGGCCCGATCCTCTTCGCGCCGCTCCGCCCATCTCCCGCTCCGCTCCGCGGAGCAAGATCTGGCTTCGCCGCCGTCACTATATCAACGGCAGCGCTGACGGCGGCGCCAGAGAAACCACCCACCCACCCCGCCCCCTTACCTTCCTCCGTCGCGGGATTCAATTGAGGCCCCAGTTGAAGCCAGAAGAGGCCTCGGCCTTCACTTCCAGCTTCAACCGGGACCTCAATTGAAGCCGGCAACGGAGGAAGGTAAGCGTCCCTCCTCCCTGCTCCCTTACCTGGTGCTGCTGCCGCCGCCACCGCCACATGGATGGCGGCGGCGGCAGCGCCAGATTAGTCCCCCTCCCCCCACTTACCTTCAGGCGAAGCTCCAGATTGAGGCGATCCTCTTCGCCTCGATCCGCCGGCCCCCCAATCCTCTTCTCCTCCGCCTTAAGGGTAGGCGAAGCCCCCCGCTCTGCTCCTGCTTCTCCGGTTCAAGGAGAAGCAGAGAACATCCCTAGTAGGTTGTATGCAACTTTCCTGTGATTTCCTACATGGAGGTATTTTTCTTGTTGGAAATCTGTAGTGTGTGATCCAGCCCTCTTTGCAGTTGCTTACCATAGAGACATTTGTCTTTAAGGACGCAAGACTGTTGAGCCAGGGATGCATGCAATTAAGTGGCAAATGAAGTCTCCATGCAGAGGAACCCATAGATAACGACCTCATGCTGAATCATCTGGGTCTCAAAGTTAACGTACCTTGAACATTCCATATGCTAATGAAAAACAAAGCCTTACTACAGGGAATAGCTCAACCCTTGAAAATGCTGAATGACTCAACAAAGAGATTTGAGCTGCAGCCCTTCCTGCACATAGCGAGGCATCCATAAGCCTCTGAGATTTTCTCCACAGAACTGTGTGGAGCTCTGTGGAGCCTTTTCAGTCATGTTCAGATACCGCATCCTCCATAGTAAAGATGGCTGGACTGCTTCGGTCCATGTTAATCAATATGCAGAGATGCCTCAAGGGTAAAGCTGTAATAATATTTAGTATTTGTATCATTTTCCAACTGGTTTACATAGGCATACTGCCTCTGATACTGAAGGTAGCATAGAAGCATCAGAAGAACTAGTAGCCCATTGATAGCCTTCTCCTCCATGAATTTGTCCAATCCCCTTTTAAAGCCATCCAAATTGGTGGCCATCATTACATCTTGTGGTAGCAAATTCCATAGTTTTACTATGCACTGTGTGAAGAAAACCTTCCTTTTATCTGTCCTGAATCTTCCAGTCTCCATCCAGTTGTAAACTAGGTGTGTGTAGAAGAAAAGTTTTAATGGGTCAGATGGATGACTGGTGAAAGTTCCTTACTAGTGAGCGGCCAAGCTGCTAGCCACATTTCTTGTTAGGGAAATTATAGGTCGGGACATCCTCCAACTAAGAATGATGTAATCTGGGTCTGCGTGTGCACACGTGTGCAGAGAAACAAAGGAACTGCAGTTTGAGACCGAGAGTGAGGCTGACAGAACCTCCAGATGAGGTGTTTAATGTGTAAATCTCCATGCCTCCTTCATACAATTTTAAGGGGTGCCTAGATGACATGGTAAGACCTTTGTCACTCTCCCTTTATCTTTCCTCCACTCCTTCCATCTTTCTTCTTACTGCTTCTTCAGTCTTTACTAGGAAAGAAGAAATCTGATAAGGAAGAAAAGACAGAATAGGTGCACATGCCTTTTGATGGGTAACTCTAGGAGCCCTCTATCCAGAAACAGCCTTAGCATCAGAGAATCTCATATGATCAATGAAGAGGGTGTGAGACACTAGTTAAAACAGGGGAGGCAGACAAGATCTGGGGATAATCTATGGATGGTTCAGACAAGGTCTTTGGCCGATTAGACCCACCATGTGGAGTAGTGTGCAGCTGTGCCAGTTGAAGTTTCCAGACTGCTCTCAAAGTCAGCCCCATGTATAATGCATTGCAGTACTCCAGATGAGCGGTTACCAGAGCATGGATAACTGTAGCTAGGCTATCTCTGTTCAGCTAAGGGCACAGTTGATATCTCAGCCTAAGCTGAGAAAAGGTGCTCCATGCCACCGAGTTCACCTGTGCCTCTACTAACAATGCTGGATCCAAGAAGAGTAATGTGAAGAGTAGTGCTCAGGATCATAGTCCCAAAGTCTCATAAACCTCCAAGGAAAGGAGCGCTATTGTTGTGATCAAACTGTTTTCAGGTCTGCCACCTTCACACGTTCTTGTTCAGAAAGCCACAAGAGAGAGCCAAGCGGTGTTGCAAAGAAAACCGCAAAAGGTGCGCATAACATTAACGGAGCCTATGAAATGTGTGGTGTAGTAGTTAGTGTGTTGGACTCAGGAGATCCGGGTTCAAGTCCTCACTCAGCCATGAAGCTCACTGGGTGACTTTGGGCCAGTCACTGACTTTCAACCTAACTACCTTACAGGATTATTATGAGACAAAATAAAGAGGAGGATTAGGTAAGCCACCTTGTGTTCCTTGGAGGGAAAAGGGTGGGATGTAAATTCAATGACAAATAATAATTCAGAAATGAAATGTTCCAGATCCCAAGACATTTTTAAGCTGCAGAGCCCTCCTTTATTGGGACATTATTTATCACTTGGGAACATTTGGATAGATGACAGCACCCACAATTGAACAATATCTAAACTGAAGTGGATCAAAATTTCACAAAATAGTATGCAAACTTTGGAGGTCTCAAATGCTTACACTATTTTGTGAAGTTTCGGATTGTTCAGAATAGAGATATTGCCCAACTGTGGATTGTGTAGTAGTTTTATTTTTTTTCTTATAGGCCCAGCCAGACCTTTGCATTTTTAAAAGTTATTTATTTTTTAAAAAATGTATTAGTGTTTTTTTTAAAAAAAACTTTAAACAAACTATTGAACCTTTGCTTTTTATTTAGGCGGATGGAACTGACTCAAATTAGATTAAAACAGTTTGCTGTGAGTTCTATCAGACAGGGGGGATCACAGTTCCCTACTGTTGCTTCTTTGCTCCTGCTCCTATCCCATAATACTTCCTCTTTCTACCTGGAAAAGAAAGATGGAGTAAACAAAGACCACGTGACCTATTCAGGGGGCCTTTTATCATGCCACTTTTCCTGCACACAACAGGAAATGGTGGCACATTCCGTTTCCCCCCCAAAAGTTGGATTTTTCGGGGTGGGTGGGTCTGTTTATCATGGGATGAAAGCAAGAAGGAGTAGACGTCGTCTTCTAAAGGATGTGTGAAGAACCATTTTTTTTAATTTATTTTTTTTATTTAAGGATGTTTATGCCGCCATTCAGCCAAAAAAGGCTCTCATGGCGGCTTACAAAAGTATTTCTTGACAGTCCCTGCCCACAGGCTTACAATCTAAAAGACATGACACAAAAGGAAAGGGGATTGGGAGGGAGGAGGAGGAGTGGGCAGTAGGGAGCATGCAATAAAACGCTCGTCTGATGAAGCCCTGTGACTCCATATTCAGCAACTCCTGAGCAGAATAGTGTGTATTGATAGTAATTTGCCCAAACCATACAGACCTTGTATACACACATACCCCTTTCCTGGATTAATTATATCCTGCTATATTCAATGACTAATGTTCCACCCCCTTTAATTACTTGGGATTTTATTGTTTCCCATTTGTACATAGATCTCAAACACCCACCATCTCGCTGGCTTCCCCATGGAAAGCAAGCTATGAACTTACAAGAAATGTGGGACACACTTGACTAAGCAAACCTGATGGATCTGATCTTGGTTCCAGGTCACCAAATCCAGACCATGGGAAGCTTTCTTGCAGCCAATCAATAAGTCAAGTTATGGGTTGCCAAGCAATAAAGATACCACCTTTCGTTTCCTCCCAGACAGAGGTTCTGTAATTTTAAACAGCTGCACAACAGGCAGCAACTCTACAGGTGCAGCACAGAGTTGCAGTGATGTGGAGGCTACACCTGTTGGTTTTCTGCCTATCGTGCAAGTGTTTAATGCACAATGAAAGGGGCAGTTGGTTTAATTGGCTATTTTTCCACATTTTATTGCCATGGGAACATTCAGAGGCAACTTCAGAAGGATAAATTGCAAATATTATCCCCCCTCCCCCATAACTCTTCTTTGCTGCTTCTAGATATGCACACACAGAGAGGGGGGTGAAAGGGACATGTCTCAGTGCTGTCTCCTTTTCACAGCCTTTGGTCACAGGCAAGTGTTAACTTTCAAGAGTGGAAGGCCAAAGCATCTTTATTTTGGTCCAGTGATCTGAGAGGCTGAAGCATACCATATCATTGACCAAAGCAAACTCAAACTTCACCCATGTTACACTGAGACATCAATCAATCCAAGTTTTTTTCAGCTAAACATTTTTTCCAGATCCCATTCATTGCTCATTTCACACACAGAGAAAAGTTACAAGAAGGACCAGAGATGAGGGGGCGGGGGAGGGAGTATACTTCAGATACGACTACAAGCGATATGTGGGAAACTCACTACTGGGTGTCTTATTGTGCTTACACTCAGTGGGATTCTGGTATGTAAGATTAGCCTGTCAGTTTCCTATGATTCCCTACATCAGGGGCAGGGAACCTCTTTGGGGATGCAAGCTCTATTGCCTCCCTGGACCTCTCCCATGATGTAGATGATATGAGGGGCATCCATGAATTCAGGGGCAGGTCTCCCTGACCCCTGACCCTGGCCAAAGCTCTGTTTGGAGCTGCACCAGCTGGTGCCACAGCCTGCTTTGCTCCACACAGGCTTTTCTAGGGAGAGAGTTTTACTGACCTCACGCATGGCTCCGCAGGCTGGATGAATCAGCCCAAAACCCCAAATTTGGCCCATGGGCTTTAGATTCCCCATCCCTGCCCTACATTTTATTTATTTATTTATACCACCCAATAGCCAAAGTGCTCTGGGTAGTTCACATCTTCCATGTTTCCAGCATGGAATCATCTTCCATGTTGGAAATCTGTAATGAGTGAACCAGCCTTCCGATCCATCTTTTTGTAGTATTTTCATAGCTTGCTCTCCAGAGGTTCTGGTGCAGAAGATGGAAGGGCAGCTCACCTCCATCTGGATCTCTGAATCCTTGGAACCTCCACCCCCACTGAAGAACCACACCCCTCCCTCCAGACACCACAGCCCCATGTCCCCCTATCAACACAGGCAATGAGCCTGGAGGGGATTGCCCAAGAAGAGGCCTGCCCCTTTAAGGTCTTCCACTCACCAAGCAAGGGGCAGAGACTGGGAGGGTTGATCTGGCCCAGAGAGGGGAGGGCTTTATTTATTTATTTATTTATTTATTACATTTCTAGACCACCCAACAGCCAAAGCTCTCTGAGCGATTCACAACAATAAAAACCCTAAAATACAACATGATAAAATACAAGAAGTTTAAATACAGAAGTTTAAAACTATAATACAAAACAAAAATGTAAACCAAAGTTAAACCTAGCAGTGGAATGCAGTACGAGCTTTAAAACAACAGAAAGTGAAAGACTAAAATGCCTGGGGAAATGCCTGGTGCTGAAAAGAGTACAAAGTAGGTCCCAGGCAAGCCTCTCTGGGAAGCTCATTCCACAGCCAGGGGGGCACAACAAAAAAGGCCCTTTTCTTAGTAGCACTTCACTTCATATGGCAGGGGACTGCTGAAGGTGATTTTAGGGTCCAGGCAGGTGTATTTGAGAGGAGACAGTCCGTCAGGTAATCTGACCCCAAGCTGTTTAGGGCTTTGAATGTTAATACAGGCACTTTGAATCTTCCCTTGAAAAGTGCTGGCAGCTAGTGCAGTTGGGAATAAAAGGCTTCAGGCCAGTTCTAAAGGAGCTGTCCAATGTACTGGAACTATTTTGGGGGGTTAGTGTTAAGCACATTGGACAGCTCCTTTAGAGTTCTGGCTGTCTCTGACTGACATCCAGAATGGATTCACAGCCCCACTGAAATCATAGCCCCAGCCTCCACTGATTCTTTCCTAGAGTCCTATGCCTATGAAAGCTTTACCCCCTAACACCAGCTCATCCCTTATGGAAGAAGAGTAGCATTAGGACAAGTGTGGAGGGATTACAGCTCAGTGGTGGAACACATGCTTCACATGCAGAAGATCTAGGGCAGGGAAAGAGTTCTGTCTGAGACCCGGGACAGCCACTGCCAGCTAGTAGAGGCAATGTAGTGTAGTGGTTACACCACTACACCACATTGGGTCTACAAGGTTGGGTCAGTTATAGACTCTCTGCCCAACCTACCTCACAGGGTTGTTGTGATGATAAAAATGGAGAAGAGGAGGAATAGGCACACCGCCTTGGGTTCCTTGGAGGGGAAAAGGTGGGATATAAATGGAATGAATGAATGAATGAATGAATGAATGAATGAATAAAACTAAGCTAGATGGGCCAATGCTCTGACTCGCTATGAAGCAGCTTCCTATGTTCCAATTCACATGATGAAAACTCACCCCTGAGCCACAATTGGTGCTCATCACTGCTTGCGGCGAGCAGTGATCGCCTGATTAATCTATTGCCTGGCTGGAGAGATCCTTTGTTGTGTGATAATGGGAGCAACTTTTTTCACACTTCAGTGAAGGCTGAACATTGATCTGGTCAAGCTATGTAGCAATCAGATGAGAATGCATTTTCATCCATCACATAACCAGGGCCAATTTTCAGTCACATGGATGAATTCTGGGGGGTGGGGGGAGGCCAAGCCAAGATACCTCACTCAGATCTCTGGAGAGAAGAGGAAAATCAATAATGCTTCGTATTGCTCTCTCCTGTTCAATCAGGCCTTTGATTGGCTAAGGGAAGAGAGACCTCTGTAGTATTCTTTGCTGTTAGGAGGTGACTCTGACTCAGAGCCTCCATCCTGGTAAGTGGCGATTCCAGGACAAAATGAGCACAGAGTGCTCTTCTGGGAACACTAAAGAAACTCCTCTGTCAAAGTCATGGAAAGCAAGTCATGCACTTCTCAAAAAAATTCTTCTCCTTGATCATGCTGCCAGGCTTTGCATCCGTTGCCATGTTTGAAGAATATAGAACTGTCAAGACTAAGGGCAGTTAGGTTGAAATCTTATGCACACCTACCTGGGAGTAAGTCCCATTGAACTCATCATCATCATCATCATCATCATCATCATCATCATCATCATCTCTATACTGCCCCACAGCCAAAGCTCTCTGGACAGTTTACAACAATTGATGAAAATACAAAATGCAACATAATAAATATAGTTTATATTTTTAACAAAGAAAAAATAAATAAATAATCATCTTAAAACAAATAAACAAGGTTTTTCCTAATAGACCTGCTCTAAAATAGAAGTCATAGATGCCTCATCATACATCATTAAATGCCTAGGAGTAGAGGATAGGCTTTACCTAGTGCCGACAAGATGACAATTTAGACGCCAGGTGAGCCTCAGGGGGGAGCTCATTCCATAGTCGAGAGGGGGGCACCACCGAGAAGGCCCTGTCCCTTCTTGCCATCTTCCAAGGTTCCCTTGGATGTGGCACTTGGAGGAAGGCTTCAGATGTTGACTTTTCCAATCCTTGAACTGTTTCCATTCCAGTTTGTCATTATAAGAAGGACTATTTAAAACGTAGTTCCCAGGTTTGCTATTTTCCTCTTCTCTCTCTATCCCTTTTTCCTTTTGTATAATGTATTTTACATTATAAACCTATGAGCAGGAATGGTCTGGCTTTTATTGATCATACATAAGCTGCTCTAGAAGCATTGTTACCTGAGGAGAGGGGTAAAAAAAGAGCTTTAAATAAATAAATACGTATCTACATTCATAAGACTCTATACTAAGAGCAAATTCATTCTTTCAATGTGGTTCCTTTATGTTGTCAAAATGGCACCATGCATGCAGGCTTGAGGGAACCCCAAAATTTTCTGATGTACATCGTTATTATTATTATTATTATTATTATTATTATTATTATTATTGGAAAAAACTTTAGGGGTTCCCCAATGACATCCCAGTGAGGACTGAGCATGTTTAGTGGCACACAATGCTAGCTGAGCATTGGAGGGGACAGAAAACGGTTGGGTAGAAGGGGGTTGACAAAATGGAGTGGCGTATCCTTGCGGAGGACATGGCTGGCTGAAATCCCGAACAGGAGCACTCCATACTGTAACATTTTGTTGCAGGTTCCACTTTCATTGTTGGTGTTATTTTGTTATAATTCAGTACCATAATATAAATACTAATAACATTTCCTTAAGTGAATCAATTCTGAACGAATGGATTCATTTCTATAGCAGAAAAATGTACTAATTTTAAACTAAATTAAATATACCTAAACTTTCATAGCCTTAACCAGAACAATTTCAGTCACCTGAATTTGAACCAAAAATGATTCCATTTTTTTTTAAAAAAAAAAATGGTTCAACTCCTTGAATACATTTTCATCTTGGGTGAAGGGATGAGTGAGTAAAGTTTCAAGTTTCACAAAGCTCTTCAGAAGAGAAAGGAAAAGGGGGGAAGAGGAGGTCTATAAAGCTCCTGAACCTGCACATCCTCACCAAGAGAAGTCGGACGTCTTATCTCTCTGTTCTAAAGATAAGGAGAGTTCTTCAGTCTACAAGGTTGTCAGACTGACAAATTTCAGCAACTCTTAAGTTTCCCTTTTGAAGTAAAAGCCAAAGTCAGATTCAGAGATAACAATCTCTCTTCGTCTTCTTTTAGATTAGAAATAGGTCTATTATATGCATCCTGGAGAAAGGATAAATGGGCTGTGTTGCTAAGAGGACAGAAAGAAAGGGTGTTAAAAGTCCCTTTATGGGCCGTAGAAGCAGCTGAACCCTTCCTTCTAATAATGAAAGTCAGTTCAAATTAAAAAAGAGATCATGTGGAAGTCAAGAGAAGGACTTCTACCAAGGTTGAAATTCTTAAGGGGCATTCCGTTTGGAGATGGAAGACCTCAGTCCTTGCAAATTCTCAGGATATGTTTCATAAGTTCAGTGACATACACACCACACCACCCCCAGATAGAGACACCCACCCAAAAACCCGGAGGTTTGATTTCAGGGCCAGCCCTACCATCTGGCAGAGTGAAGTGTCCACCTCAGGCAGGAGATTGTGGATTCCATAAAAGGGCAACATATGGTTAGTTATTTAGTTTGTGTTATTGTGTTGTTATTAGCAGGGAGGAAAAGAAGTTTTTCTGGGGGGGTTTCTGCCTCAGATGCTAAAATACATAGACTAGGGAATGGAGTGAATTCATTGCTCTTCTTTAGGCAGCATGATGTCTTGGGCGAGACCTGTTTGGTGTGCTACCATATTAAAATGGAGACAGGCTTTGTGGTTCACAAGTTATGTAGACATCTTTACTGTGTACCAGGTTGTTGAAGAAGACAGACAGAAGACATTTTTTTGCCATTGGGGTTGCCCTTTTTACCCCCAGCCGTACCATTAAGTTCCAGCTGTACCATTAAGCAAAGTGAGGCAACTGCCTCAGGCATAGAGTTGCCACCCATGAATCCCCAATAGAGAGGAAATGCATTGCCAAAAAGGAGGACGAAAGAACAGATTTTCACAAAATTTTCATAGACTGATTTATACTTATAGATGCAAATTTAGAAATACTTATTCTAATTTAAATAGAAATGTAGTACATTTTACCATAATGTGGAAGACTGAACAGGTGAGTTCTACACCTTGCTCAGTCTGCTGGTTCAGGTGCTATTGTTGGGGTAATTTCAAGGCTCAACTCTTCCTGATGTTTTTTTTTTTAAAAAAAATGGACTTATTGTTATGTACGTATTTATTCATATGTATTTATTCATTACATTTCCATACTGCCCAAAAGCCAAAGCTGTCTCTGGGCAAGATACAACAATTAAAACCATAAAATACAATTGGGTCAGCCCTTCAGCTAGAGGATGCATTCAAAATGGCAGCCATTCAAATAGAGGACTGCCCTCTTTAAAAGGGGATACATGGCCACCTTATTCAGGCAGTAGAAGTTGAGTAGAGATGTTGGAGGAAAGAATTCTGTGTGCCACATGCACATCCTAAGCTAGCCTGCTTTCTTTGAGTGCAGTGGGGAATGTTGTCCCATGACCAATGTTGAAGTAAGTTTCAATGGCCGGGCCAGTTGGCTTCTGTATGTGAAATGGGAGGTGGGCGCCATTTTGTCGTTCACCTCAGGTAGCAAAATGTCTTTGGCCAGCTGTGTGCCAGAAACATGGAAACAGATGCAGCTATGCCTGCCTGCAGCCTAGAAATTTCCCCACATAATTCTTGGCACAGTTGAGGAGGGGCACCGCTACTCTGTTGTGAGAGAACTCGCGTGAACCAGCTCTAATTCACCATATTAAAAGAATTCCCGTTGTCTAGTGTGATTCTTAGCTGTATATGTGTGTGTTTTCAGACAGAAGTATATTAAATGCTAATCTAGGAGGATTTGTGATCTCACATAGCATGGCCCCTGTATTAGCCAATCAGGTGGCCAGTTCTTTCCAAAGCATTTCAACAAACAAATAAGGGCAGATTTCAACTAAACCCGATCTGTCACACACCCGTCTGTCAGCCGATGATGAGGCTACCGTGTGTAATTAAACAAGCATTTATATTCTGTGCAGGCGTGTGCCGAACAATAACGCGCTCTCAAGAGCCTTGTGCTGCTGAGGCGTTTAATCCATGCACAGAAGGAGGTTGCTGCAAAGCTACTCTGGCAAAATGGGGCTCGTCGTCATGGAGCAAGGAGAGAGTTGAATTTTATTCTTCAATAATTTGATAAGGCTTTGGAATAATTTAAGAAGCTAATCAGGATACTGTATTTCTTGGGCCGGGTCCACATTTTTGGTTGCTTGATTGGAGGTTGGTGGGGAACAGTTGGGTGTACCTGTTGGGAGGAATAAGCAGGAATATATATATAATATATCACACACATACACAGAGAGACATGATGTATAGAGATAGATGCATAAAAAATGCATATTTTAATTCATTTTTATTGTGAAATTCAAAATTTATAAAAACACAGGATATATATATATATATATATATATATATATATATATATATATATACATATACATATATTTATACATAGTTTTGCATATATCCATTTGAAGGAATACATATGAAATGCATATAAACGAATATACAACTTTCTAGCAGTTACACATAAGCTTCAACAAAAGTGGACCACATATCCAAACAGTCGAAGGTGACATCTATACGCCACTCATTCAAATATTGAAAGCCTTATGAAGTCCTCAATACATTGCTTTATAGAAGGAGAGTGCTTATCCTGCCAGGGTTGTAATAGCAGTCTTTTTGCTGTCAAAAGGGCACAGGAAATCCATTTGTACTGACCATTCAGTAATTTCCCAGAAGCAGGTAGACATTTTGAAAGAGCATGTGCATCCGCAAATATTAAAGATTGTTCCAGTATAAAATTTATCCCTATAATAACCTCCTCCCAAAATGAAGTAACTACTGGGCATTTTTAAAACATACGTTGCATTCCACTACCAGCCAAATTAGGCACACCCTTATTAAAGAAACATTGTGGTGTTCCGTAGACCTGAAACAAAAACACAGCCTAAGATCCACAGATGTGACAGGTATAGACACCAAAGTGGCAATCCATTGATTAGGCAAGTTGGGACAATTCTGTTTCCTGTTCCTTCTTAGAACCCTATGTCATATTTATTCACCAATAACAAATATTTATAAAGATGGATCCTGGACCAGCCTCAATAAGTACTTCCAATATGCCTATGTAATGGAAAGTTGTTTATAAAAAATATATGCAAATTTTCATGTTGTTTTTAAAATGGCAGAAAGATGCAGAATTTGGACATAATGGTAATATGATGCATGTGAAATTAACACAGACAGGATATATGATTCATACATTCATAAGTCACATCAGCCCTTTTGTATCTGGTCAAGAGGGCAGGGCTCCTGCAGCTTTAACAGTTGTGATGAAGAGGGGATTTCAGCAGGTGCTGTGTACAAACAAATGACACCTGCTGAAATTCCCTTTTCAATACAATTGTTAAAGACACAGGAGCCCTGTCCTCCTTTCCATATGGTCACCCTAGTCCACTTCCTCCACACCATACATCATTTGGTACACATTAATTGTGTTCCAACCTTGCTCACCCTTTTTAAAAAGTTAAAAACGTGGTAACATTTCCTCCTAGGGGAAATGTTGGTCCAGCCCCTTCATCGTTTTAATTTATTTGGACCATCTCCAGCTCTACAATATCCTTTTTGAAGTGTCATGACTAGAACTGTACACCGTATCCCACAGCTCCATGGTAGAGCATCTCCTTTGCCTGCAAAAGGCCCCAGGTTCAGCCCATGACCTCTCCAGTTCAAAGACAGGATCAGGCTGGCAGGAAGTGTTGCTGCTGCCAGTCACAGCAGGTAACACTGGCCTTGATGGTCAAAATAGCCTGGTTTGGTATATGTTACTCCTATGTTTCCTTTGCCATAAAAATAGTATGCCATCTCACGCACACCAAGTACGATGGGGAAATTTGAAGTGAAAGTTATCGCTGCCTCAACTCCTTTGGGATGAAAAAAGTGTGATCATTCTCATTAAGGAATGAAAGAATACAAACCAATGGGCTTATCACAGCAAAGCTGATGTGCCCGGACTATCATGGGAGAGCAGGGATTTGAAATCAGCCTCTCGAGGCCCAAGTCAGAACTTTTAACTACTAATCTAAGCATCTTCTTTCCTAATGAAGTCTGAAATATGAATCGTATTTTTGTTGACTACTATTTCATTTGCTGTGCTGGATCACAAGTGAAAATTGAATTGAATTAAATTAGGTTCCCCTAAATGGGATATATTTGGAATGTAGCAAAATGACAGCTGGCCAGTTAGAGTCCATGGGTGGGAGATTGTCGAAAGGCCAAACACCTAAGACCGGGAGCAGCAATTAAGGTGCATTTTTCTATCCCTGCCCTTTCTAGGATTTTGCCTTCTGACCATCTCCGTTCAGGCCCATTCTTAATATTTATCCCTATTTCCCTTTATGTGGAGAAGGCAACACCCAAATAGGCAGGCATGTTCAGAAATTGGGACTTAGGGATAGGACTAAAGGCAATGCAGTCTATATCCTCTGGCTAGGTTTTTAGCTAGAGCCATGCAGCTCTAGCCTTTCAAGAGCTGTATGGCTGTGAAAGAAAATGGAGCCATGTTTCTCTCTCCCCCCTCCCCCACTAAATTCAGGGCAAGAACGAGAGCCCTGCTTGCTCCTGTGGGGAAAAGGGGAGGGTGGATGATAGCTGGGAAAGCCATATTTGCTTTGTCTTCCCTTCCTGTTAAGGGGTCACCCATTTGCAAGGTGGAATCTGTGTAGGGTGACCAACCGTCAGGATTTCCCCGGATTTGTCCTGGTTTTTGTTCTTTCCATGGTGTCAGGGGGGATTTTCTATAATTTTCAATAATGTCCTGGAATGACACACCTTCCTCTTTAAGGCTGCCATTAGCATGGCAGGAGAGAATGACATGCTTTCTTGAGGCACATAATTCCCCCATCCCGTGCTCCAATTGAGGTCTTAAAAGGGAAAGTGGGTCATTCGTGGACATTATAGAAAAGGACCCAATTGGAGTGGATGGTGGTGGTGCAGAATGAAATCCTTTCCCCTCCTCCACTCCAATCGGGTTCTTTAAGGTGGCGGGGGAATAACGTATTTTCTGCAGGACTCAGAAAGCTGCTTCCCCACACACACGCTAGGTGTCCTCTTTTTTGGTTTCCCAAATATGGTCACCCTAAATCTGTGAAGGTTTGAGGGCTACAGACATACAGAAATAAACTCAGTCCTAGAGGCCTGGAGTTTTTCTGCTTCATTTCTTCAGTTAAGATTCATCTCCTAGTTAAACTTTATTTCCCCAGTTAAATTTTAATTCCTAAGTTCCATTTTTTCAAAACTGAAACAGTACTTAGTTTTGGGGGAAGAGGGGATAAAAGGAGAGAGCCAGCCAGCCAGAGACAGGAAGACAAGACCATGAGGAAGGAGCAGAAAGTTGCAGCTTGAAGAAGTCTAGGAGCAACTCAGGGTAAAAGAACTTGCATTTTTGCAACTTTTATTTTCTTTAAATGCCTTTTGTATCACTCAGCTCTATTGACTAAATACATCTATTGTAATTGGGTTGCTTAATTTACTACTAAACTGTTGTGTCAAGCCACACGTGTCTGGAGTGTCACTCACCCTGCATCTACAGCCTAAATCCCACATTACTGGGAAGGGAAAGATAAAAAGAAGGAAAGTGGGACTCCTAAAGAGGCAGAGAACCTTAAGGAGTTGTTCAGGTGGTCCAGGTCATAGAAGGGAACCTTGACAGCAGCCCTAGTTCAAACCACTGTAGGAGATTTGGGGCTTAGTAGCTGTCTTCCATTTCTTCTGCTCTCTGGTTTTGTTTATGTTAAAAATGGTATGCCTTATCATATAACCTTCCCCAACTTGGTGCCTTCTGGATGTGTTGGACTACAATACGCATCATCTCCAGCCATACCCAGATGGGAGTTGTAGTCCAACTGATGGGCACCAGTTTAGGGTAGGCTGCCCTTGCATCTGTACTTTAGAGGAGGCTAGAATTCTGTGTCTCTCTGGCTTTGATTGAGCTTGGGATTTTTTTTTACTGGTACACCACTGCCATTTTCAGGCCATACATAATATGTGTCTGCACAGAAGAACACCATGAGAGCTGTGTTATATAGTGGCTATGGGAATGAGCGATGAATCTGGCCTCTGTCATGTGCTTACTAGGATGGTCATTTTGCTTCAACCCTTCAATCTTCAAGACGGGGGGT
Source organism: Elgaria multicarinata webbii (assembly GCF_023053635.1). Classification (NCBI taxonomy): domain Eukaryota; kingdom Metazoa; phylum Chordata; class Lepidosauria; order Squamata; family Anguidae; genus Elgaria; species Elgaria multicarinata. The sequence goes on along the minus strand of NC_086179.1, from coordinate 25,408,209 downwards.
AATGAAATGGGCCATCAAGGGTTGTTGCCAGTTAATACATGTGAAGTGCTTTGAACATTCAAAAAGTACTAACGGTAATACTACGTATTCTTTATTAGCAGCTAGAGACTCATGTTTTTATATTGAAAATTGCACTAATTTCCTTACTCATAAGTTAAAGGCATGAAAATTGCATTAATTTAAAGATCAGCATTTCCACACTGCCCCTCACCATGAAATAAATATGTGTGGGCAGAAATCATGCAAACTGGATGTAATTATTTCTGTCACTTGTAGCAGGTGGAGGCTTGCAAAGTCCATATTTTTATCCTTCTCCCCTTCCACTCCACCTCCTTATTTATTTACTCTCATTTTAAAAGGTAAGGTGTATGTCACAATTGATCTAATTCCTACCTGCTTTGATTTTATATTTGCATATATGTTCAGCCTTGCCGATCAAATAGATGAGTAATGCAATCATTCTAGTTCATAGATGGGGAATGTGTGGTCTTCCAGTTGTCATTGGGCTGCAGTTCCCATCATACCAGCCTATGCTGGCTAGGGCTGGTGGAAGTTACAGTCCAACATGGATCTCCCACTTCTGCTCTAGCTGATGGCCTGCTGCTCCCATTGCTCTTCTGAGAAGATGTATAAGGATGACACAAATGATGTGTCTCGGAACCAAGAGTACTAAATCATGAATAACTGGGAATGTAGCTACCCACTAGTAAAGCAAATTCCAGAGGAGTAGCCAAGTTATGGTGCAATCCTATGCGTGTTTAGACTGAAAAAGGCCCTACAACTCCCAGCAATCCCCAGCCAAAAAGTAAAAGACAAAACAACATCTTGGTCCACCTTGAAGACTAAGGCCATAGCTAGATGGGGCTTTATCCCGGGGCGATCCCGGGATCAGGGAGGGATGATCCCTCCCTTGCCCCGGGATATGGCCCTACACTTTAGGCCCACTTTCTCCATGGTCTCGGGATGATCCCAAGACTGCGGAAAGTGTGACCCACCGTCATGGTTTGTCCCGGCTCCTCATGGTTACTCGCGAGGAGCTGGGACCCACGCACGTGGCACAGAACTCTTCAGGAGCTCTGCAGCCATTGGAGGTTGGGTGGGGAAAGCGGGAAAATGTTTTTAAAATTAAAAAGAAATACTTACCTTTTGCACACGAGCACTCGTGCACTACTTCCTCTTTAAAAAACACAGAACAAAATCGCGGGCGTGACGTCCTCTCCCTTTGAGGTCGTCACGCACTGTGTGTAAACAGAGGGGGAGATCTCATGATAAAAATATTGCAAGATCTTCACCCTCCATCTCACTAGACCGGTAGGTCTAGCTGAGGCCTAAGAGTGCAATCCAAACTGCCTTGGATGACCAGCCATGGGGGATTAAGGTGAAACAAAGGGCCCCTCCACTCTTTGCCAGCGGGGCCGACGACGGACATCTGCTAATGTTAGCACTTGCACATCCCCCAAGAGCACACTGATTTGCATTAAATTTGCATATATTAATTTGTACATATAGATGCAAATTTGGAAATAGTAACTCTAATTTAAAGAGAAACACAATACATAAATTATACTGTATTATTGTTATTATTATTATTTATATAGCACCATCAATGTACATGGTGCTGTACAGAGTACACTGTGCTGTACACTGTAGTCAGGATGATTGTAACCCGGGGTCCTTGTGTACCTACCTGCTTAGTCTGTGGTCCAGGTGCTCACTCTTGATGGACAGCCTTGAACCTTCTTACAGTTCTTTACCTTTACATCAAAGTTAGACTGGGCAACTCTTCAGAGAGAGGACGTCTTCAAATAGAGGACTGTCCTCTGGCAGCTCTTCAAATAGAGAACTGCCCTCTGTAAAGTAGGACACATGGCTATCCTAACATCCATCTCGGAAGACCTCAGTACGCCCATGGAAAGCTCTGCAGGTGTAAATTTTCTGTCCCCCTCCTTCAGAGGTTAGACAGCTGGCTAGCATAGGTAAGTATGCTAGCCAGCTGTCTAACTTCTGAAGTGCACTGAAGAAAATATTTGTATTAAAGATAAGAATTTTTACTGACACCAGAGCTTGTCTCACTTTTTGCATTAGCATAGGTAAGACCATCTCCATAGTGCTGCCCAAAATCTGGAACTTGTCTCCCAGAGATGTCTGCTTGAGTAGCTACGCTTTGTTCTTTTCTGTGCTAACCCAAACAAATTTTGTAGTTTGCTGCTGGTTTGGATGTGTTGTTCTAACTTACTGTTTTGGTATTATTATTATTATTATTATTATTATTATTATTATTATTATTATTTGCATTTTTAAAAACAACAACAACACCTTTTGTCTGTTGGCTGCCTTTGAGACAGACAATGGGATTAAAATATTTTAAATAGATAAATCTGGCACTCTAGAGTTGCTGCCCCCTAACCTCACCCTTAATGCCATCCATTTTGCTCTTTCCTGCATCCATTTCTTCAGCAGTTTTATCCATGTTCTTGCTTTTCACACAGTGGGCAAATGATTGGTTTTGTTATGTATTTATTTTTGCATTCCCCTGATATCCATTAGCCAAAGCTCTCCAGGCAGTTCACAAAACAAAACTTAAAGCCATGCAATACAATAACATAGTAAATCATAATATTAAACAAAAGCTTGTTCAAAACAGAATAAAACCAAGGTTAAAAACCCAAGATAAAATCCAGCAGTGGTGCAAAGTTCTAAAAAGGCATTAATACATTTTTAAAAAAAACCCTGAAGGACTAAAACTCCTGGGAACATAAAAAGTCTTCACCAGGAGCCATAAAGACCACAACATACAGTAGCTTCTAGGCAATCTGCTCTGGGGAGGGTATTACACAGCCACGGTGCCACCACTGAAAAGGTCCTTAGTAGCTAGCCAACTCATTCAGCAAGGGCACTTGTAGAAAGGGCCTCTAAAACATTATCTTGGGATCCAGGCAGCTATTTATGGAAGAAGATGATTTTTCAGGTAATTCAGCCCCAAGTTATTTAGGGTTTTGCAGGGTAATACCAGGACTATGAATTATAAATCTAATCCTTCTTCATCCTCTCCCCCTTCCCCCCTTTTTTTCTTTTCTTCTCCTTCTCCAGGAACCTTCTGCATCATTTCACTGTGCACATGCGTAGCTGGAATCAACTTCGAGCTCTCCCGATACCCCCGGTACCTGTATGGACTTCCTGACGACATCAGCCACGGCTATGGCTGGTCAATGTTTTGTGCATGGGGAGGCCTGGGTCTTACTTTGATCTCCGGCTTCTTCTGCACACTGGCCCCCTCTGTTCAACCTGTCCCCAGGACCAACTGCCCTAAATCGAGACCTGAGAATGGGACAGTGTGCTAAAACAAACACAAACAAACCTATAAATATACATATTATAAATATAAATATATATATATTATACATAAACATATATATAGATCTCAAATGGATGCCAGTGCCAAGATAGAGTGAAGTCCAATATGGCGCCTACATCTTCTCTTCAGACTTTGTATTGCTCTCGTTCTTTCTCCTGGAGGTGGGAATAGCTTTTCTGCAACGTTGCTCTTCCATCTCATTGTTAAAAATCTTCAGCATCCCAATTCAAAAGTCAAGTGAACATATTGTTGCATCTGTCTACTGCCAGTTGGGTGGGATGTGGTTGGGAGGGGGAAAGGGTTGTCTTGATGTACGTATGTGATACCAGGTCTGTACAGGAAGCGAACGCAAAAACGAAAACACAGTCTTGTCTGTTGCAAATTGGGGAAATACAAACAGGAAATAAATCAAACATTTGAGTTACCTCTCTAAAATGTAACCTCCTCAAGGCCATCTTCAGAATCTCCCTTCCTGCACACTCTCCTCTTTCAAAACAAAACAAAACACAAATCTTGCCTATTATTATCTCTGACTTACAACAAAAGGGAATGAAATAGAACATTAAGAAAGGGTTTCCTTTCTTTGCTAAACTTTTGGGGGGCGGGGGATCAAGAATCTTACAGAACAAAGCAGCAAATGAGGACGATTCAATGGATGCTCCAGTGATGCTGTTTTCAACTCCCAGCTGCCTTATATCCAGGCTTACTGATGAGGCTGAACTGCTGGCAGAAATTCAGGAGAAAGCCTCACTAAAATGCTGTGATACATGTGTGTATAACTCCCTTCCTTCTAACCTCCCCCATATTTTTTTTTAAAAAAGAAAACAGATTCAAACATTGCAATGTGATCATCTTACCAAACCATCCTAGCTGTGTTTGTTCCAAAAGGCATCGTGACTTGTGGATGAGGGAATGCATCTGTTCTGAGGTGACAAGTCTCATTGGCTGGATTTTGTTCTGCGTGCGTTTTCCTTTGCCATGGAAAAGCTGGAAATTCAACGTACCGAGAGAGTGAGAAGGCGTTGTTGGTAGTGTGGGGTGAGGGGAGGTGGCCTCATGGTTGGCTGGTCTTTGGGGTGATTGTGCAGGAGGCGTTTGGGTGGAGATTTTGCTGTTGTTGCCGCCATTTTATAGACAACAGGGTAAACGCCATTGTGGAGGGGAGGTGGGGTTTTTTTCTGAACTGAGGGCTGGTGATGAGAGATAAGCTGTGCCTCTTGCTATGTCCCTGTACCCCCCAAATTAGACAAATTAGAAGCTACCCTATTTCACCAGATACCTCCTTGTATTTGGAGCAGAAGGGGTTGGAGGCAGAGAATGCAAATCCATTTCCCATCAACTCAAAGCTTGTATGGTGTGGTTGTGACACTTCAACTCGGACGCTCCCTCCTTCCTGGCGTTTTTTCCCTCTTCTTGTTTCTTTTCTCCTTCTGTGTTTCCCTCTATAGACCTGATTCCTCCCACCTTCCTTCATGCCAAAGATTGTGGGCTTGCTAATATTCTTGATTGTGCTGTGATAACATTTCTGTCTCCCAGAAAGAAAGAAAAAACACAGATGGCTCATGAACTTCATAGTCCCTATATAGGGGTGGTAGATTGGGTGAAATAAATAAATATTAAGGAGTAGGTAATGCACATTAGCTTTCATTGACTGAAGGTTGACAGAGAACGACATCACTATAACATCCCTTGGAGTAGCCAATTTGTTATTTCCCATTCACAGAGGAAACAGTTATTAGAGAAGTTCCCTGCTTATTAAAATAATAATAATAATAATAATAATAATAATAATAATAATAATAATAATTTACACAAGGCAATTAAAACTGTTTTTTCCTAACTGATTTGAACCAATTAAGAAATAGTGTCTTTCTTTAGGCCTATCTCCACATGCAAGGAAATCACAATTTGGAAGTTCCGTTTAAATTTGCCACTTGTTATTTTCTTTATCAACAATAAGAATTGTCCTCTCCTCAGTTGAATAAATATCCCTCACTCCCAAGTTTTCAGTTCACCCATTTGTGCCAATTCAACCTTCTCCAGCAAAGATTGGCAATTATAAAGGTTATCAGAAGGCTAATGACAAAAGATGAAACAAGGAAGCAAATGATCCATTACTTCATTTTAGGATGTATGTAAGAGTAAGTGTGTATGCTGGAATCTCAATCATACTAGGGTCCCTTAGTTTGATCATCCTTTCCCTCCCCTGACTCAGTCCAGAAACCCCTTTCATTACTTAGTGCTCAATTTTCAAGCAGAGGCTAACAGATATAGTATTAGACCAAAGGTCAATTATTTGTTGACTCATAATTGGAGCAGGAAGGCTGTATTTTTATTTATGTGCCTTTTGTTGGATTAACAAACAGGCTGAATGGATCCCAAGCAAATTGAGGGCGTTGCTGTATTTTTGTCTAATATATGTCCTGTCCTTGGTCCCAAACAACCCTCAATGCAGATTAGAATCATCCGATATGAATCAAATAAATTTCCATTTTATAATAAAAGGTTATAGTCACTGCAAAGTACAGCAACAGGATGTCATTAACTGCATAGAGCATTCCCAGTGTGGAAGATGTTTTTCTATTTACTCTGTATAGACATGGGGTGGGGGAAAGGCCATGTTTCCCTCAGATAGCGGGGAATTTAAAATACGGCTACCTTGGCCAGCACAAGAGACGTATATCAATGCTCTTAGTACTGCAGAAGGTTTCAGGAGCAAAGCAGGCTAGTAGGTGGACAGGGGAAAAGACTGTGTTCAGCTAAAGTGGATACATTTGTACATCCCTTGAGGTTAGGGGAAGATGGATATATGATGTCTATGAAACCCCAGATTCACTCTAAGGTGGTAGGAAGCCCTTTATCAATGCCTGCCAACAGTTGAATTTAGTGATTTGATTTCTCATTACTTGATTGTTCAACCACAGAGTCCTTTAATTGTTACGTTAATATGGATTTGGGGAGAGGGTGTCATCACATCCACTGTCCCTCCTGGCAATGGGCAAGATTGCTTCCATCCATCCCTCCCTCAGAAATACATGAATTATTTTTTCTTTAAAGAAATGGAAATAACTTGGTTTATTTCCCAAGTCAAGCCAAGGCTCGGAAAATAAAACTTCCTTGCCTCCTGCCAGCATTCTCCATCAGGGCCAGCCCTACTATTAGGCAGAGTGAAGCAGTCACTTCAGGCAGCAGAAGCTGGGAGATGGCGGCAAGGTGTTGGAGGAGAGACCTGCGAGACACAGGACCTGTTCTGTGCCTCCTAAGTTAGCCTACTGCCTTCAGGTATCAGTGTTAGGATAGAATCTCTGCCATGGAATGGGAGGGGTCATCTTCTTGTCCTTTGCCTCAGGGAGCAAAGTCTCTTGGTCCATCCCTGCTCTCCATTACCCCAAATCCACTCCCTGCCGGTCCTCCACACTCCCAAACACTCTCCGTCCCTTAAGACCTTATCTTGTTGGACACTGGGAAAGACAATGTGCATGGATAGAGGAAAAGAAGGAGATTTTTGCCTACTACCCATCCACCCGCAGCATCTTGGCTTGCTGGTTCACTGATACACAGCGCATCAGCATGCTTGGACCCAGTTTCTCATGGGAGATGCAGTTTCCCCAAGAACTACAACAACTGCAGTAAATCATTTCCAAGCCTGACTCGGGAGAATTTCACCAGAATCCCTTGCCCTATTCCCTGAACTCTGCACTTCCATGCTGAAAGTCAAGCAGTTGTCTTGTTGAAGCTAAGCAGGTCTGGGCCAGGTCAGTGGCTGGATGGGAGACTGCTTGGGAATCCTACATATGGAACCTTGAGTTCCATGACAGAAGGAATGTGGGAGATAAATGTAATAAATAAATGAATAAATAAATATGTATGTGCCTAGGATCTATGCAGACCTTCAAAATCAACATGTCAAGCAGACAAGGGACCACCTTCATGATCCCATTCTGTCTGCACACACAGACATTATTATTATTATTATTATTATTTATTTATTTATTTATTTATTTATATAGCACCATCAATGTACATGGTGTTGTACAAAGTAAAACAGTAAAATAGCAAAACTCTGCCACATAGGCTTACATTCTAATAAAATCATAATAAAACAATAAGAAGGGGAAGAGAATGCACCAAACAGGCACAGGGTAGAGTAAAACTAACAGTAAAAAAGTCAGATCAAAATCAAGTTTTAAAAGCTTTAGAAAAAAGAAAAGTTTTTAGACATGCATTGAACATTTGAAAGGACATGACTTGCAATGGCAGACATGAACCAACTTCATTGAAAAGCATCCCATTGGAGTTGACATCAGGTGATCTGATGTTCTATGTGGAGTTAAATCCCTGGATGGTTCAATCCGCCCTCCAAGCGATCAAGCGAGGAGTGCTCTGAACTGGCCTTTATCTGCCACTATACTCTTCCTGACTGCTGCCCCTTGTCTAGAGATTTGAAGGCCTGTGGAAAAAATGGAGGCAACTGGATTTAAAAAACAAAAATACCTTCCCCCCAGGGCCTTTTTATCTTTGGCATAGGGAGAAGAAAAACATCAGAGGTTTTTTTTAAAAAAAGTTTAGGGGTTCCAGGTATGTCCCAGGCCTTCACATCGCTTCCTTTGAATATAAAAAATACTGGAAAGCATCCATTACAATCCCACAATGAAGAGAAACCACATTTCAGGATGCTGGGAAAATAAAATGTATTCCAGCATCCTGAGATGTGACTTCTCTCTTCTTTCCGTTCCTTTCCATGCACAGGACTTTTGCACATGCATTGGGGTGCACAAAGGCAGCACCAAGGATAGCCATGGTTGGGCACTGGCCAAGGGGCCCACACCCCATCAGGGGTCCAATGAGAAGAGCCCCCTGGACTTGTTTCTCTTATCATTATTACAACCTGCTTGTTCACCTGCCTCTCATTCTGGCCGAGACACTGGTGGTGGTGAGAAGGAGTAGTAGTATATGCCACATCCTACTTTCTCATTGGCTCTCTGCCTGACAAGCAAAGAAATGGCAGCAATGACTAGAAAGAGGAGGAACACCCCACTGGAGGTGTCTTGCCCCAGGGCCCTCAAAATACTGGAGCCAGCAATGGGAGTGCACATGGAATCCTGGTTCAGAGAAGGAGAGAGTTTATCGTGAGCCAGTGAAGCACTTAAAACACACACAAAAAGGGCCAATCCCATCATTAGGAAAGGTGAGCAGGGAGGTTACGGAAGACAGAACTGTGTGTGGAATGGGGAGGGGCGCCATCTTGTCTTTCAACTCAGGCTGCAAAATGTCTTAGGCCGGACAATGAAGCAAAACCAAACAATGCAAGCTTGACAATCATGCCTTCTTTTTTCACATCATTTCCCAAAATTATTTTCCTCTCATCAGAGGGTCTCACCACTGGACGCTGATTGCTGTGATGTCATTAAGGCAGTGAAGCCGCTCTGGGTTTCAGTCAGAACCAAGGTGTCAGACCCCCTGCCCCAACATAAGTTCGGCACTTTAGATAGCTCCTTTAGAGTTCTGACTAGCTCCCAAAACGGACTCGCTGCCCCACTGATATTGGAGCCACCAGCTGCCACTGGGTCTCCTTGAGCTATAACAACTACAGAGTGGAGTAATAAGAAGCTGGTTTTATCTGGCTTGCAGGATGAAGCTGCACTTCCATCAGACAGATGCTGTGTGGCAACAGAGGCCACACAGGGAAAAGGCTGGAATCCTTCACAACAAGCCTTCGGTTTGGATGAGCTGAATTATTTATAACTCTCGGGAGCCAAAAGGAAACTCAGACACCTAATTTGAACCATTACTATTTTTACAGAGCAATTTCCATCACTTTAGTGTCTTCCTTCATGGATTTGTCATTTGATCTTCTACACATTTTCTGCTCTCGCTTCTGATATGAAATAGTAAAAACCGGGGGACTTTTAGGCTTTCTCCTACTGCAGTGACTTAAATTACTTTATTATAAGATCAAAATACGACATCTATACACACACACACACACACACACACACAGAGCTAGCTACACACGCATACACATACACACACACGCAGGCACACACCCTTCTGCATAGAATAGCATTTAATTTTGCAGTTTATGTTATATCGGAAAACCCAGCACTGGTAAAGCTCTTTTACAATGAGATTGACGTTTCGCAGGGCAAATTTCCATGTAATGAAATCAATACATTCTGGCCTAACTAAGTCTGCACAGTAATTACACTCTGCTTCTATGTATGTATGAAAGTAATTTGGTGCATATCTGACCCACCAGTGGTTTAATCCCATGTAATACTCATAAAATCCATAGACTTCCAAGAGTTAGGTCTGGGCTTTTTGCTTTAGTCATTTTGACAGCGCAGGTGCAAGAGGAAAATGCTTACTGCCTACCATGCGTCCACTGATGATTCATCATCATCATCATCATCATCATCATCATCATCATCATCATCATCTTACCTTTCCATCTTGAGACAAGACACCCAAGGCATTCCATAAAATCATAACAATACAAAAACATAATAAACTAAATCAAATTTAACATAAAGCCAATATGACTAGGGTGGGTAACTTTGGGCTTAGGGGCCAAACCCAGCCTTCCTTGTGTCCCAATCTGGCCCTCTGGGGTTCCCCAGAAGGCCACACACCTCTTTCCATTCCCCCCAATCATATGGCGGTAATTCCCAGTCGTCATCCCCCATTTTAAAAGGTTCAAATGCTTCTCCTAAGACTGAGTTTCTGGCAGTAAGAGCTTTAAGTTACCATATGCAGGAAGTTTTTTTACTTCTTGTGTTTGGGGCCCCAATCCTTCTGCTTTTGGCCCCGCCTCCTTTTCCTCCAGCCCTGCCCACCACTGGAATCCAGCCCCTGAGAACTTCTCTGAAAAAGAATTCAACTCCCAGCCTATAAGCGGTTCCCCCTAAGCCCTGCAATAGGACCCTGTGACCCTGCCTTTTTCAGCTCTAGTGGGGCCTCTTTCGTTCCTTATTGGCTCCCCCCTTCCCTAGTCTCACAATTAACATTAGTTCTCCACTCCCAGCTGTCTGTGCTGTCCAGCTGGGTATGCTGGTGGTGGCAACATCGACAGTCACAAGGACAGCTACCCCCACTGTTCCCTCCCCTCCTGGTGGCAGCAATAGGTGGTGGCAATGGTGGCAGCAGCACACTATGAGCCTCTCTCCTCCTTTGGTGCCTTGCTTGAGGGGGTCCTTCCTGAGAGGTGGGAGAAGGTGGTCCTAGAGACTGCCTGTGCCTCAGCAGTGCAGGCTATCACATGGGCCACCACCCCGCCAATGCTTCGCTCTAAGGCAGGACCCCTCGAGCAAGGCATCTGGAGAGGCGCACTGACCACTCTCTCTTCTGAGCAGCTGGCAGGGCTTCCCAGACGGTCAACCGACTCAATACCAGCAAGGCATCGGGTGGATGGCGCTCCTGAGAGTCCTGCCAGCCACTCCAGCAGGGCTTTCTGGAGAAATGGGTGGGGTGTGCAGTTTTGCTGGCAGCAATCTGGGACACATGGGATCCACTGCCCTTCGGGATCCACTGCTTGAGACAGGGGATCCACCCCACCTCATGAAAGGTCTAGCCCTACAGGAGCTCATCTTCACAGTTTGTATGCAGACATGCACACCACCACCACCACCACCACCACCACCACCAAGTGAGGCAGTAAAGATGTTTATTCTAATCAGCCTGGCTATAATTCTAGGCATAGATCCCTGAGAGTAACCTCCACTGAGCTCAGTGGTGCTTGCTCCCTTCAGACTGCAGAGGTTCATCTTGTTACACATGTTGAGCCTTAAGAAAAGGTCTTCAACCTCCAGCTTTTCATTAGAAATGCAAACAATCTGGCCAAGAAATGTTACCATTTACACTGCTAGGGTGAAGTAGGAACGCCATCAAAGAAAGGGAACTTATTCAGCCTCTGCTTGATTATTTCTCTTATTCTGTGCTAATCTGTCACAAACGGTAGTAAAACTTGAAAGCCTTGTTTTTCCCTCCATCACTTGCCAGAACAAGGAAAGTCTGTCAGGGAAGGGCTGAAGCTCAGTGTGATAGAGCACATGTTTTATATGCAGAAGATCTCCAGCATCTCCAGGTAGGGCTAGGAAGGAATCCTACCTGAATCCCTGGAGAATCATAGTTTAGTGGAGGTGCTGAGAATTCTGTTTGAGATGCCTAGCCATCTACACTGAACTAGTTTTCAGTGTTCCCTAGGGAGAGGAAATAACTTTGAAACCAGTTCTGTGGTATGGATATGGCCTAATTCTGTATGTCTGTTGGACCCTATTTCAACTGCAAGCCCTCCTTAGTTTTGGGAGAGGTTTGATTTAGACCAGGACTGTGAAACATGTTGCCCTCTGGGTATTTTGTCCTACAACTCCCCTCACCCTAGGCCATGCCAGCTAAGGCTGATGGGAGTTGTAGGCTGAAACATTTGGAGGGCCATGAATTGCCCACCCATGATTTAGAACAAGGGTGTACACAGCCAACCATTAACCATAGTGGTAATTTTTCCATAGTGTGAATGTAAATCACTTGGCAGGCCAGTTGATTTCACCATACCTGGGGCCAGGGCAAGACATTAAAGAAAATGCCCCCCCCCCCTTAGCAAGAGAGTACAGATGACCAGACAATAAAGAGGTTGCCTGTACAACCATAAACATTTCCATTTGGTAAACAGCTGCTGTCCCCCTATATAACCTGGTGCTCTGCAGATGTATTGGACTACCATCACCTACAGCCAGCATAGACATTGGCCCTGCTGGCTGAGGATGATAGGAGTTGTAGTCCAGCACATCCAGAGGGCACTGAGTTGGAGAAGGCTGTCCTGTCTTGACCCATGACATTTTTTCTTAGCTCAACTATCTGGATTTCAACTGATTGGATGGAATACAGCAGCATTTCACAGACCGGTGTGTGTGTGTGTGTGTAAGAGAGGGAGAGAGAAATTGTGTTGAGAATCTATTTGAATGAAGATAACAGTTTCTCTGGACTAAGCAATATAGACAGATGATTTATCATTTGGAAATTGCCTGCGTTATATGTGTATCAATGATCCCCCGACGCACGACTTGCCCCAAATGCCTATTTCATAGGGCACAGCTCTGCTTTTTAAAGCTCCCCGGTTTTAATTTGTACTAAATTGATTGATTAATACTGACTGACCAATTAATGATTTTAGCAGGAAGCCAATTCCAACAGCATGTACAATGGCCACGGATGCCCTCCCATGCCTGTCCCCATTCCTGCCCCCGTAGGTTTGTAATGCTCAGGTAACATTATCTCACCTGGGTACCACTGTGCTGGGAAAGAAATACTAGTGGACCAGCCTACAGATTATGTAGCAGATCCGTGATCAGATTTCCCAATGTCTTTTACATTTACTTATAGCAGGCTGCATTGGGGCTGAAGCAATGGAGGGTGTTTTTTTTAACCCATCTCTTGCACCAGCTTTTTCATCTTACATTTTCCCCTCTTGAAGCTGCAATTAACTGAGGTGGGAGTGGAAAGGCAGGTCCTGTACCTGCCCCTTTCCCCTTCCACGGCTAATAGCAGCTTTATGACCTGGGGACATCATTTAAATTACAGAATAGTGCTGTGGGTGTGGGTGTATAAATGTATGTGCAGGGGTAATTTTCATTCCCCCCCACCCCAGCCCCATGGCCCTGATCCAATTTGGGACCGCAGGAGCTCTACTCAGACAAAAGAAAAAGTCATCATGATAGCTGATCACAAATGTCATACATCATGTATTTGATATCCCCAAATATCAAGACTTTCTCAATAGGAATGGAGGGGGAATTTGTTCAGTTTGCCTTCTAATGTCAACTTACCTAATTTTGCCGCAGATCCACTATGCGCCCAAAACTCAGTTATCCTTCCAAAGATGCAATTCTTCTGCATTTTGCAATGCAGTTCTCCAATAAAAATAGATGTATGCATTAGGAGAAGTGTGCATGAAATGCTTATGAATTGCATGCAAACTTCCAAAATAATAATAATAATAATAATCCCAGAAGTTTGGGATGAACTGAACTTAAGACTGGAAAGATTCTCAGTGTTCGAGACAAACCAAACTTTAAGATAGGAAAAATTAGAAATGGGGAGAAACAGAAATTGACAGATTCCTCCATCCCCACTTCTCAACCCTCTTGGGCTCATGACCTCTTTGTAAATCGTAATGGACTGGGGTACGTTTCCTGAATCCAACCCGTTGGGAATCTGGACTGTCGTAATAAAGCACTCAGACATTAACTACCAATGAAATTGCGAGGGGACAATTCTTCAAAGACTCCAGCACTTCCACAAGTTTGTCCTGGATTGGCCAAGTAGACCACAACTATTGTTACCTAGCTGTCCTTAAGAGTATGCATGCCTCTCCAATGCATTGGGCAGAGTCTGCAAAAGTATTTCCCTCACACAAGTGTGTATATACACACACACACATACTGGCCAGTGTAGGTGTTTTTGCATCATGCAGGATGCGGAGGGAGAGTCCCTGCAGGTCATATCCCATCTGTGAGGATTGCATTACCCAGTCCTACACCATTAGGTAGAGTGAGTCAGCCGCCTCAGGCAGCATAATGTTAAGGAGCAGGGAGTGGCAGTGAGATGCCAGGGCTGTCTCATGGCCTGTAGACATGATGTAAGCCAGCCTACTGCCACCAGGTGCCAGGGGACACACTGGCCTATTACCACAGTCAAAGTAAGAGCCAACTACCAATCTAATCCACTTCTTAACCTTTAATGGGCAGAAACACCATCATCTCCTTCACCACAGACAGCAAAATGTTTTGGAGGCTTTCCACATGAGGCTTTTACTTCATGCTTGCGATTGCTTCCTCACAGTACTTTGCAGTCCTTTACATATCATTGTCATCCTCCAGGGCCTCTCCCGCGCTTAGCAACCATTATCACATTTTTTTCCTAAGGAAGAAAGTCTGGTATTAAATAGAAATTGTGGAAAGAGAGCCTCGTCTAATTGCGTAATTCTGCTATACCATATCACCATCTAGTGGTTGTATAACGAAACATAGAGAAAGACAGAAAAAGGAAACTGCTGGCAAAAAAAAGCATGTGTAAAGGAGCTGATTTTAAACCAGCAAAGAATCTGGAAGCAGAGGCCTTAGTAAAAGTGTGTGATATAGGCCCCATGTAGAAGTGCCTTTAGGATGGCCCTGATCACAGCTATCTCCTCAGTCAAATTCCTCCTTCCCCACTACCTTCCCCACCATTCATTGTCCTGCAATACCCCTCTCTCTCTCTCTCTCTCTCTCTCTCCTCCCTCTCCTTTTCTCAATCTCATGAAAATGTTTTCTATAAATAGAGGAGCTTCTATTCCATTTTCATATCAGCATCTTCCATGTGTGACTGTATTCGGATCCAGATGCCTGTAAAAAAAGAAAAGAAAAAAAATGTACAAACTTAAAATTGTGAACTGGTGGGGAGAGGAAGAGGAAGGGGAGGGAAGGGGGGATTCAATCTCCAAGTGATTCAAAGATGCAGCGTCCGTTTTGCCTAAGGAATTTTTCGAGACCGCCCCCCAAAACTGCCTCACTGGTTCTCCCTCTTTGCTGAAGAGGTGAGGGAGATAAAGAGCATTGAAGCTTCCGTCATCGTTCCTTTCCCCATAGAAGCCACCGGTTCTAAAGCAAACCGTTTGCATGTATCGCTGTCAAAAGGGGGGGGGGACTGTCTCTGAAAGGCTTGTAAGGTCTCTGTGTCATAATAAAGTCAATGTCATAAAAGTTTATTGGGGAGAAAGTGAGGAGAGGCGAAGTGTTCTTTCCAACAAATTGTTTTATGATGCTGTTCCAAGCATCTGCTCCTGTTGGGTTATCCTTCATCTGCTGCATTGACCTTGGCCAAGAAGCGTGCTCGCCAAAAGGGTTCTATCACAGTTTATCTCCCCAGCAAGTGACCTTATGATGCTATCCAAGGAAGCAACAACAAATGGAATTCTATGTATCTAAACATTTTTAACCTGATTTGGTTCTCCCATCCTTTATCGAAAGACCCTATCTGCTCCTTTCAGGAGCGACACAGCACGAAACCAGCTGTTATTAGCAATTGAAAGCCAAATCCGTACATTCCAGAAATGGCATGGCTGTTGGTCCTCCCGTATCTTGATCTCACACTGCTGCGGTAATGTAGGGATGTAGAAACCAAGTGGGAGAGTCACATAAAAAGAATCCCACAAATGCAGCCCCAACCCTAATCCGGCCTTGTCTTTCCCAGGGTGACTTCATCTCTCCCATGTGATTTCTGGATTCCTACAACAGTGGAGGGGCCTAAAATGCAGCAACAGAGAATACTGTTTATTGGGTAGATTAGAAATGTAATAAATAATTGAATATCCCACTGTCCCCATGACATAAGATTCAATCCTGGTTTATATATTCAGCAGAATCACGTGGTAACACTGCACCTGGACTGTCCCACTTCTGGCTGTAAATTGAGAGTCACATGTATGAATGCCCCTCCAGAGGATTGGGGAGGGGGGACAGCTCCCTTGAAACATAGCATGCCATGAATAGAGTATCCACTTACAAATCACCAAAAAAGAAGACATTCATCCTCCAAAAAGTGGACAAAAGAGGACACCAGCTTGCAAAAAACAAAGGGGAAAAAATCCCTGCATGTGTTAACACACATACATAGATGCAAATTCAGAAAGAATTGTTATAATTTAAATAGAAATACAGCTCAGTATAATTGAAATAGAAATACAGTACATCTCACCATAGTGGGGAAGACTGTGATCAGGTGATCTATGAGTCTACCTGTTCATTCTGCTGTCCAGGTGCTAACTGGTGATGGGCAACAGCTCTTATGGTTCTTTGGGCAGTATCCAACTGCTAATCTAGGTTACATTCCACTTGTGTAAACTGCTCTGGCGCAATGTAATGCATGTTCTTCAAGAAACTGTCATTTCACTTCATGTTAATGGCATTGTGCTAGTGTAGTTTACACTCATGCAACATAATTTACATTGGCGGTTGTGCTCCATTGGATACTGCCCATTTATCTTTAAAGCTCCATCGGACAAGACAGCCTATCAAATAGAGGACTGTCCTCTGGAAAAGAGGACCACCACCAATATGCTAGTTTTCTACTGACTGAGAATTTGTCTGAGAATCTGCTTTGGGAAACCATCACCCCCACCACCACCACCCCCAGTCTGATGTGATACAGTCTAAGAAAAATGTTATCACCTGATCCTGCTGCACATATAAACTTGGCCTGTTGGTTGTGAGTAAATTCTATCCAGCAGAGCATAGTAGAGACTTGGGTTGTGTCTTCAGTCCTGACTCTGCTACAATGCACTGCTGGTGACCTGTCAGAGAGCAATGCCACATCAAATGCAAGGTCCTGTAGATTCTGTAACTGCTCTCATTGTTGCAAAATTCATCAGATGGAGCAGAATATGGTTGTGTTTGTAGAAACTTGTTGAATCCAGCCAGTTTCTACAGAAATCTGGGTTTGGGAACATCCACTGTATGGAATGTCGCCTCAGTTAGATGGACTTATTTGTCCAAATTTGCATAAGATATTCTGAAAAGCAAAATATAGGTTGTTTACACTCAGACTTTGTTTCTTCCCTATGTTAGAATTTCTCATTTTTATTGTGGGGTTGGTGGTGGTGCTGTTATTTGCAACTATCATGGCACTACAAGATTCTGTTCTCTTAAAGTAACATTAACAGCATAATCCTATATGTCTCAGGGACAAGTCCTACTGAGTTCAATGGGGCTTACTCCCAGGTAAGTGGGTATAAGAGAGCAGCCTGATATTATCATATTGCTCCTTTCATACAATAGCAAACATAAATATCAAATACTGAAGAGCTTCTACAAATTAGCCACTTCAGTAGTTCACTAGTCACCCAAGGGGCATGAGCCATAGATAATATATTTGCATCAACAGAGAAAGAATTGTTGCAGTTGTTTCTAGGAATGGCTAATATAGTAGGGAAATATATTCCAAATCTGGCAGAAACAACACTACTCAAAAGCAGTAATCATATACATATTTATCTGGGGGCTAGCCCCATTGGGCTCAGTGGGGCTTACTTCTGAGTAGATATGCACAGGATAGCAGTCTTAAGGTCTTCGTTTTGTAAATATAGCAAATGAAACTGCAGTTTTGAGAATCAAAAAAAGTCTGTGGATCTTTAAAAAAAACAAAAATGATTGCACCTTTGTTGAAATACTATGGCTTACAAAAGCCAGTTAAGATAACAAAAAGAGCTGTTCACACAACACTCTAACCCATACACGGAGTTGAGTGAGTGGTGGTGTTGAACCATGGGTTAGCATATTATCTGAAGCCATGACATTTTCTGCATGGTAGCCTGTTAACCATGCAGTGTGGCTTATTTTTCTCGAACAAGCCACCATCGGAATGCATGGTTTGTTGTTCGGTTGTTCAGGGAAGTTAACAAGCCACACTGCATGGTTAACAAGAAACTCCGCAAAAAAACGTTGTGGGTTCTGACGCTAAAATGGCAGTTCAGCAAACAACCCACACTCATCCTCTGTTACATGAACAGCCCTCAAGAGTTTGGAACTGCACTGTTGGAAAAATATGTTAAAAACAAATAAACAAATTAGAGGCCAGTTGTGTATGCAGCTGTTTTAGCCTACAACTCCCATCATCCTCACAATTGTCTATGCTACCTAGGGCTGATGGGAGTTGTAAGCCAAAACATTTGGAGGGCTACAAGTTGCCCATCCCTGATCTAGAACGTCATAGTGTGCGAACTGAAAATGATGCACTAGCCCTGGCCTATGGTTGGAAAAATGTTGTGTGTGTGTATACAGTAGGCATTTTGCATCTGAAACTGATTACAAAACTTTGTTTGGTATTGCCAGGATATTTTACCCTATATGCCTCCATGACTACATTATAAAAGGCTGGGGAGGGTGGGTTGTGTTGTCCCCCCCCCATTACAACTTTTGATTATGAATTACACTATCGGTTATGAAAGCAATCTGGGATTTGCTGATGCATTATCTAGGGCATTTGATCATAAGAAATGAAGTTAGGGGAGAAGTTTAATCAAAATCATGTTAATAGAGTAAAAAAAATGTTTGTTTCCAAGCAATTGTAGAGGCACATAGCTCTTGCAATGAAGTGAGCCAGAGATGCCAGAAAGAATTATGAAGTCACAGCAAGGTAGTATATTCAGCCCATACAACAGATTTGTGCAAGCGTTATCTGTTACTGATTGAGTTGTATTTTTTTAAAACACACACACACACACCCATCACATGTAACTTCCTAATCATTAAGGCAAGAAATGTTACAGAAAATTGATGAGGGGCATCTATGCTGAAAACAGTAAATGCAGAAACTGTTCTTTTGAGCCTGATATGAATGGGAAACACAAATTTCTGTATTTTTCACATACTGTACAGTCATTTACGAAATTACAGGCATTTTCAGATTAAGTAACCCATGACCATTAGTACAGAATTTGTGGAGCTGCAGTCAAAAGTTGGTACAGATTTATGGGACATCAGGATTTATTAGTCCTGGAGATATTAGAACAGCACAGTACTAGGGCTAAACAGATCATTCTTAAAATTTAAGCCTGTTTTTGCGACACTTGATATATATCTCAGTCAGTGACTACAGATAATCTTGTCGTGCCTCCATTTAGGAATATTGCTTCATTGTATGAATTTAAGTATTTTACAGCAAGTCCCCACAAATGACTGGGTTAGTGGAGAACAGTCTGAAGTTATAAAATGAACAAAGTGTAAATGTAAAAGTGTAAAATGAACAAAGTGTAAAATGAACAAAGATTCCAGACATCTGTCTAGAATGACTATATTACTACTATGCTTTGCAACAGGGACGATCGTCTGCTTTTCAACAGGAAACTTCACACAACGTTACCGACATTTAACAATGCAACTGAGTACATTAAATTGAATTAGAAGGCATCTGAAGGGGCTTGGAAAAGGAAAATGTACTGTGAGACAGCTACTAGGGCAAAGAATAATACCAAAGGGGGGGAAATGTTCATAAAGTGTAGCAGCGCATTAATATTTGCTATTTATCTTATTTATTTTCTCATGCTTACGTTCCACTTTTCTAAAATCATCATCGTCATCATCATCATCATCATCGAGGCTTACAAATAAAAATAAAACAGTAACATCGCAATTACATTATCCAAAATGCAACCAGAGTAAAAGCAACAATAGCAGCAGCTGACACATCTTTATTAAAAACAGCATTCTGAAAAATCATGCTGAAATAGGCAAACAGTGATGGGGCCAGGTGGACCTCTCTTGGGAGGCTATTCCAAATCCTGGGTGCCACATCCTAAATAGCCCCATCACTTATACCCTCTTGCTGTATGTCCTACATTGAAGGGACCCAATGGAACTCCTCAGAAGTTGAACAAAGTTCTCAGGAAGACTTATTTGCAGGGAGGCAGTTCTTGAGATACTCCGGTCCCATGCCATTGAAAGCTTTAAAGGTTGAACCCCACCACAGTTGTGTTTGCTATTGCAATGCATAGATAACTTGCAAATACTTCTTTTATTTCTTAAGACATTTATTAAGTCATTTGTATCCCACCCTCTATCACAAGGATCATAAAGAGACAACAGTTAGGGTGTAATCCTATGCATATTTGGACAGCAAAACTCCTACAAGTCCTAGCATTCCCCTGCCAGCCATACTGGGAATGCTGGGACTTGTAGGTCTTTTTTTCTGTCTAAACATGCATAGGATTGTGGTCTTAGTCACTTTAAGAGAAAATAGGGTGACCTCTGACAGCTGGTATGGATGACAGTTGACAGAGCTTAAATTCATTGAGGCCTTGTCACACCTCATCTGCTAGTTCAGGGCAAAGAAATGGTACCCAAAAAAGATGAAGATGTGCCTCACCATTCAATGGAAGGTTCAAATCATCACTTATCTGAGCAAAGAATCTGAGTCCAAAACCTCCTGCACAATCTTTAAAGAAGAAAACCTAGTCTGCTGCCTCTCTGTGCCCTAGCCACTAGGTCAGTAGACATTTTCTACTCTAGATATTCCTCACAAATGTGTCATCCACTGGATGACTCATGAGGGTGGGCTTCTGTTTGCCCTGAGTGGGGGAGAGTCTTCTTGGTTGTGCCAATCAAACACCGGAAAAGCATTAAAAGACTTTCTGAGTGTTCAATTTGCAGACTCAAAAAAGCCATTGTAGCACACACTGCAAACTCCCCCTTTCTCTTATCCTTGGGCTGAGGGAAAGCGGAGACTGTAGACACTCCCAGTCCAGGATAGAGCATCTGTTCCCATCAGGGATCAAGGCTGAGACTAGATATCCTAGAATCCCCACCAGCAATGATGTGGATTTTCCAGAATGTCTTCCAATGTAAATTAGGTCAATTTGCATAGGGTCATTTGCATAGGGAGATTTTAAGTTTGCATCAGAGAATGTTCAGATGCCCTAGTGAGAACTGATGGGAGCTGTAAACCAAATAATCTGGAGGCTATAAATTGTCCAACATGCCCTAAAAAGAACTAATTCAGCATATTTATTTTACTTGTATTTAGCAGACAACAAAGCTTTAAAAAGTACCTGATGTTAATTTTCGGTCCCAATACACCACTAGCATTTCACCTGCAATACTTAAGGAAATAAATTAAAGGATACATAATATGATTTAAACGTTGTATTTTGTAGAAATGTTCATTGGAATTTAAAGACAACACCATGTACTTCCCATACACTGTTTAAATTTAAGGAAAAAACAAAGGTACTGAAAACTGTTGGCATACTAATTAATTTTAGCAACTCAAAGAAATGTGCGTGAAATGTTGACAGCCT
The DNA here is from genome assembly GCF_023053635.1 of Elgaria multicarinata webbii. Lineage (NCBI taxonomy): Eukaryota > Metazoa > Chordata > Lepidosauria > Squamata > Anguidae > Elgaria > Elgaria multicarinata. The sequence goes on along the minus strand of NC_086179.1, from coordinate 25,387,030 downwards.
GTCATCAGTTTCAACTCTCTTCCAATAAGGCTGTTGGCCCACCTTTAAATTTTGCTATCACTATTTATTAGTTCCATTTCACTCTACATATGTATTTCAATAACATATATGTATGCTAGAACCTAAACCCCGCTGCCATGAGGTAAAATCCAATGTAAGTCCTACTTAGAGTATAGCCATTGAAATGAATGGGACTTAAGTAGGACTTATGTTGGGTTTTATCCATTAATTACAACTTTGAAAGCTTGCCTAGTACTGTGTTTGCAGATGGCATAGATTCATTTTTATAATGAACTTATGAAACAGAAAATTTTTCATTGAAAAACAAAGCACTGGAAAATGTTCTGCCCCCTATCACTGTCCTGCATGAACCTGGCACCCCATATGTCATTCCCTCCAAGGTGAAAGCCCTCCGAATTCTCCAGCTTTTATGGCGCTGTTAGTCATAATATAGGGCTGGTGAGGTGAGTTTCTCTCAGTGAGCCTCAAGTTGTGCACTCTTCATGTGATTAGTTATATCTTTTAGAAGACAGGGCAGAGCACAGACAAAATATTGTTCTCATTTGTTGGCATCTAAGGCTCACTTTGTACGAGGTATGAACAATGTACAGTATGACCCAGAATGCACTGTAGTTGTTTCCTCAATTCGCAATAAATGTATTTTGTGGCAGTAGGCTAGGGAGATGATTTATTGTCAAAAGTGATACTTCATCTTCAGTAAGGTTGTTCAAGGTCTCTACATGTTCTCTCAGAAGCTGGCTCTCCATGTTTTTTCAGTCTCCGTCCTACTCCCACACATTTTTTCTCTTTCTAAGTTGTTGTAAGGCACACCTGCTCCCGAGAAGTGCCTACTTCTTGGAAGAAGACTTGTGTATAAATCTTTGACCCAGCTATCTCAAGTAGCTGGTCACATGGTGCAACTCTTTGTGTTGGATCACTTTAGAATGGAGAAGCCATGTAATTGAATGCTTCCCAGTGAAAGTAACTAATTCTCTACATAGACAAACTCGTATATCAGGGAGCAAGTGAAGTTAGAACTCCCTGACCCTGAGCTTTCCTTGTGCAGGGAGTTTTTGCCTCCCAGTCCCTATCTACTGTCTGAAGTGCTACAGCTTTGGGGCAGTTTTACTACTTCAGTGTGGACTACCTAAGCCAACATGTCAGAACAAACACAATAGAAGTTTGCAATTGCCTGCGGAAATATTTCACCTTCTCTGCAATTTTATCATTTTAAGAGAAGAGTTGGCCTGGGGTTCTGACATGGTGCTCAGTGCTACAGCACATCTGTAGCTCCAGCAATTACAGATGGGGTGTTTGTACTCAGTACACCTCGGAGTTGCAAGTGAACTCATAGCACCATTATGGGAACCAAGATGGTAATTGGCAGTTTCTTACAGTTCCTAGGATATAACTTAGACCTTTTGCTCACAGTTTTTGTGCTTTACTCGCGCTAGCGATATCCCCATCCCCACATAGCGTACATGGGAAGGGATAACTTTGTTGTATCAGGATAACCTTGCAGTGGGGGAAGGAGGATGAACAGGCTGTTGGAGGTGTGTGGTTGAGTACTGGAGAGGTAAGCTTGTAACATCTGATGGGGGAGGGAAGAGAAGAAATAAATAGAGAAAACCATTTACATTTCATGAGGATCTGAAATGAGGTAGGCCGATAAAGTTACAACATGTTGAGCACTATCCAATACGTGCCTCTCACATCCACAGAAATGCCACCCCCACAGCATAATGCCCGTGGTGGAATTGCAGATTACTGACAATGCGTTAGTAGTTTGAGGGTTGGTACAGTAATTCTCCCACAATGCATCTGGATCACTCAGCAATGACTACACAGTCCTCATGAGTAAGCCACAGTATCTGGAAATGCCCTTCGTTAACAAAAACACTGAAGGTGTGTCTAACTTCTATGCCTGAGTCATAAAATTTGAACTTCTTTCCAGATATGTGCACTTAGGGCTATCACCTGCATCCCTGTTGTTCGGACCTGAATAACTCATAACTCACCGAGCCAAGCATAGTCTACCAGCCATGTATGGTGTCCAGTCTGGAGCGCAATAACCTCCTGACTGGGACTTCAGAGCAGGTGGGTGGTCAAGCACTGAGCACGCCACTTAGGATTACGCCCTACGTTAAACAACTGGCAATCAGGGAAAAGGGTGTGAGGCCATCAGAAGAACCCTGAAGCCCAGACTGGGACTCCAGTTAGGCCGGATTTGGCCCACTATCCTGAGGTTCAGTGTCCCTGGTTTGAGACCTTTTCTATCCAGCCTTGTGACTTTCACCTCACCATCCATAGCAGAAGTCAGAGCGATGCTCTTTCCAGTTAAGCCTCCTTGGTTAGATATTAATGCGGATGGAATGTAGCGCTTCTGGCCCGTCATGAAATGCAAGTGGCCAACGTGGCTATTGGTGCTAAAAAAAAATACAAAATAGAATAACATTAATTAATATGTTTTGATTCTTGTTCTGAAATGATGTGAATAAATGTGTTGTTTGATCTTTTTACAGCTAAGGCTCAGTCTTATCGCATCAATTCCTTCACATTGCCGATCGTAGCAAAGGTGAGCAAAGGTAGTTGATGACAACAGAGCCCACACTGTTGTTCTGTTTAAGGTTACTGGTTCTGCACACCTATAAGATCCAGGGCCTCTTATAATGACAGAGAGGCATCTAGGCAAGGGAGGGGTGGGAAGAAACTGGTGAGTTCTTTGCATAATTTGGGGATCATGAAGGCCACAAAAAGTATTGCAGGAAAAGAAAAGAAATAAATAAAAAACAATCGAGAAAGACACTGAATATAGCAGGACTTTGCTGGGAGGAGAAAAAAAAGGAATTAAAAAGAATGGCTGCAACTTGCAATTTTTCTTTTTCTTTTTTTCAATTGGCAGAAAGTTCTGTATTTCCATTGATTTACAATCTCGTCTGGTAATTAAAAAAAATGTTTATGGAAAAAAAATGAAAAAGTAAACTGTCAATTGTGGAATGTAAACTGATTAAACAATTAAATAAAAGGAAATCATGTTGTGTGTTTTAAAGATTTGTGCCTGGTTATTTATTTATATATAGTATATCCGATCCAAATGCCTTATATGTGGTGGCGACATTTGATGATCTCTTTTATCTTCCTAACAGCTGCGAAACTGTAAGTCACTATGATTCCCATTTCACAGATTGGGAACTGAGACAGAATACCTCAATTTAAAAAAACCTAGGCCATGTCTACACCAGCCATTTAGCCCAGGGTCAGCTCGAGGTCATCCCTGTGCATCCAAACAATGCACAGCAGATCCCAGGGTCAACCAGGGACCTCTCAGTTGTCCCGGGATAACTGGGACTCCACTTATCCCGATTTTTCCCGTGGTCCCGGGACAACCCTGAGGACCACGGGCAGTGTGGCACAGGCTCCCAGGTCCTCCCTCCTCCCCACGAGTAGTGGGGCTCTTCAAACAGGCATAGAGCTGTGCAGGGGGGTCCCAGCATTTTCACCATCCCCAGGATGGCTCTCGGCATGTTGGGTTCCTGAGTTTTAAAGCTGTTTTTTATACAACAACAACAACAACAACTTACCTTTGGCGCTGGATCGCACCCACGCAATTGTGCAAACCTCTCCCTTCTTAAAAATACACACACTGCACCGGGAATGTCCCTCTTGATATCTGGGATGTCACGCTGGCATTTGGAACCTGGGGGACGATCCCGGAGACGGGAAAGCCTGAGATCTGAGATCCGAGCTCCATGAGCCCCTGGAAGGCCTGCAGGTGTAGATTAGGCCCTAGTTAGGCTTTAGCTCGAGGATGTTGACAAGATGCTTGGACAGGTTTGTGCAACCACCTCTGTATTGGATTCTTGTCCCTCTTGGCTAATAAAAGTCAGCAGGGATGGAACAGCCAGCTGGGCCACAGAAGTGATTAATGCCTGTCTGCAAGAGGGAGTGGTCCCAGGCCATCTGAAAGAGGTGGTAGTGAGACCACTCCTGAAGAAATCTTCCCTGGTCCCGGAAAATCTTAATAACTATAGGCCAGTGGCAAATGTTCCATTCCGGGCAAAGTCCTTGAGCGAGTGGCTGTGGGCCAGCTCCAGACACTCTTGGATGAGACTGATTGTCTGGATCCATTTCAGTTGGGTTTCAGGCCAGCCTTGGTTGCCCTATATGATGACCTATGTCAGGAGAAAGACAGGGGGAGTGTGACTCTGTCGATTATCCTTGATCTCTCAGTGGATTTCGATACCATCCTTCTGGAACAACTAGCTGAGTTAGGAGTGGGAGTACTGCATTGCAGTGGTTCTCCTCCTACTTGGCTGCTCGGCTCCAGAAAGTGGTGTTTGGGAAATATTGCTCGGCCCTGTGGATTCTCCAGTATGGGGTTCCGCAGGGGTCAGTCTTGTCCCCCATGCTGTTCAACATTTACATGAAACTGTTGGGTGCGGTCGTCCTGAGTTTTGGAGTGCATTGTCATCAGTATGGGGGTCAGCTTTTGGGGGGAGCAGATAAAAGTTCAGCAAACTTCACTCCCAAGACAGTTTCCTCTGACATCCCTAGTTCCTCCAAGATCCCTCTCCTGAAGGATCCCCCATCCCCTGGAGGTCTCATTGCTGTTGTTTCTGATCTGGAATCAGAGCTAACACCGGGGATACAGGTAGCCGGGGACTTGAGCTAAGAAGCGGCTGCTCTTCCCAGCACCAGATGGGCCACCCCCATAAGGTCGACATGCACCCCGCAATGCCAGGAGCTGAGCAGGCCCCAGGGGGAATTGTTCCACCTTCCAGCACCATCTGATTTCATTCACATGCTGCACACCACCCCTGCTGGGACAATTGGTACCGCACAAAGACTGGGACTTGGCAGGCACTGGGAGGAGCAGCCAACAGGCACTGGGGACAAAAAGGCAGAACTATCAGCATGGGGAAAGGCAAAATGGGCAGGGCAGGGTAATAAAGACAGTGGACGTGGTCACACCCACTGATGTCATCCACCCTGCAGAAGAGCAATTTCACCCACCCACCCTCAGCTAAAACTGGTTCTCTACCTCTAGTATTAGGGAAGCTTGTGATCAAGTGACCTGTGATGCCTGCTCATTTGGCTGTCCAGGTGTTTCCTATTGATGAGCAACTTCAAGGCTCCTGCTCTCCCTTCTTAGGGCTATTTTCTTTAAACCAGACTTGGTCCTTCAAATCCAGGACGCCTTCAAATAGAGCATCGTCTTCTGAGAGACTTTCAAACCGGGGCCTGCCCTCTGCAAATTAGGACACAGGGGGGCTCTTCACACAACATGCTAATCCACACTCAGTGAACTGTGGGCTGTTTGTTGAACTGTCGGTTGGTTTGTTGCCTGAACCCAGGACATTTTCTGCTGGATGGCTTGTTAACCATCCAGTGTATCTTGTTAACCACCCTGAAAGCCCAACAACAAACCATGGATTTTTAAGGGTGGCTTGTCCAAGGAAAATAAGCCACACTGCATGTTTAACAAACCACCCTGTGGAAAATGTCCTGGGTTCAGACAACAGGCTAACACGGCTCAACAAACAAGCCATGGTTCAGCAACAACCCACACTCAACCACTGAATGTGTGTTAACATGTTGTGCGAACCCTGTCCATATGGTCATCTGAGAGATGGATTCTAGCCAAGTGGTTCCTCAAAAATGCAAAAATTAGATGTCCATATCTAATTTTTTTAAAAAAAATCTGGTTTTATTAGCATGTAAATGGATAACCTGTTAATATATTAATATATGCATACTGAATCACCTGACATTTATGTCAATGAATATTTCGCAATGTTGACTGCCCACGTTTTAATACTGATCTCTGTGTATGTCTCCCTTAAAGATCACATCTTTCATTGTCGCTCTTCAGGTTTCATCGATGGAACTGAACTGCATGTCAGAGTCATTACGGCCCCTGGTACACCAAGTTGCATCCTTGCCAGCTCCTTGCACCTGAACATATATCAAACGTTTGTCAGCAGTCAAGCATTTAATGACGGGCGCACCGGGGTAAATGACAGAGAGCAAACCTCTAACACTCTTGTTAGAATGGAGTGCTTCCTGTGGCAGAAGGCAGGGGAAAAACCCTCCCGTGTTAAGACTGAAATGAAAAGAAAGACGTACAAATCAACATCAGAAAGCCATCAGCTGTCAAATGCATAATTTACATTAGCTTGCATTGCATCGACCCTCCTGTCTTGCCAGCAGATGGGAAACTGTGAACTCTATTCAGTGGTCTTGGGAAAAGGTTAAGCACAAAACCAAAACAAAGAAAAGGGAACTTTCAGCAGCAGAAGAATCAATTAAGTTCTGAGTGCCTGAAAGTCATGGAGACCTTTATGGTTTATTTTGTTCAGTGGTGGCTCTGGTGGGGGGCGGGGACTGAAGGGGCACGGAAGCGGTAAAGTTAATTTCTGGCAGGGTGTGGGTGGAAGAGCTTGGTGCAACATGTTTGATTTCTAAAAGAGAAATAACAGGATATTTCACATTATACCAGAGGGGGCTGGTGGCTCCGATGTCAGTGGGGCAGTGAACCCACTCTGGGTTTCAGTCAGAAGCAGCCAAAAATGGGGACAGGTTCTGATTGGTTCTGACTGAAACTCAGAGTGGACTCACCGCCCCATGGACACCAGAGCCACCAGCCATCACTGCATTAAACACCCCCCATTACTTTCTCTGAAGTAAGTCCTAGAGATTTGGGTGGAGTTAACTTTCAAATAAGCATGCTTAGTGCAGCCTTATTTTAATTTCTGCTGGATGATCCCGTTCATGCGGAAGGTGCGCTCTGTTCATGCCACCGCATATTCAGTGGCTTGGAATACAGTCCTGGGGATTCAAAGGTCAGTAGAAACGGAATACTCTCTCCTCTTCGCACAGCAAAGAAATGAACACTGCGAGATGCAAATGCTTCTGGGAGAGCTTTAAGGAATCAGAAGCATGCTTTTTTGCTCAGCTTCACCAGGTCTGCACAATTCAGCTAGGCTCGCTGATGCTTGGCAAGAAGCAGTGGCGCATGTCAGCAGGGCTGGATTAAGACTTGCTGAGGCCTTAAGCCATATCAAGAGTCAGAAGCCCCATACCATAACGATAAAAGAAAAAAAAATGTATTACATTATAAGAGAAAGGGTAATGAAAGGGTTACTACTACCCAGCATTAGAGGGAGCATGTAGTTAAACAGAGTTAGATAGCCTTCTCTGAAGATGAAAGCACTAATAAAGTAAGCTGATTTGAACTCCTTTTAATCTGGCTCTAGTTTTGCGCTTATTGCCTCCAATACTAAATGCTGTGTTGCCACGCTTTCTCTATAAGGCAACTCTTCCATAAGTCATAAGGACATAAGAGAAGCCCTCTGCATCAGACCAAGGGTCCATCTATTCCAGCATTTTTTTCACACAGTGGCCAATTACCATATTTCTTCGATTGTAAGACACCATCGATTGTAAGACGCACACTAATTTCAGTACCATCAACAGAAAAAAAAACACCCTAAGACACACACGCGATTCTAAGACGCACCCCATTTTTAGAGATGTTTATATGGGGGGAAAAAGTGCGTCTTAGAATTGAAGAAATACGGTAGCTGTTGACCAGAAACCCACAAGCAGGGCACGAGTGCAATAGCACCCTCCTACCCATGTTCCCCTGCAAGTGGTATACATAGGGCCTGTTCAGACAACATGCTTCGCCGTGGTTACGCCACTACCCCTTTTGTAGCAAATGTGTTTAAACCATAGTTAGGTAGCTACCAGGGTTAGGAATGGTTCACACGACATGCTAAGCCATAATGTTTAGCTCAAAATGGTTAGCCACCATGGCTTAGTGTGTCATCTGAACAGGGTCATAGGCTAACTGTCTCTGCCTCACTGTACCACAGTGCTACCTAGAGGATATATGTAGCAGAAAAGCAGGAAAGGAAGCACTCTTCATGTAATGCTCAGATCTCAATTCTGTGATGAAACTTGGCAAGTTTCGCTTGGCACCTACATTATATGCCTTTAGATGCCAGGCGAAGACCTTTCTATTCTCCCAGCATTTTAACAGTCTATAAATAATTTTTAACGGTGTTTTAAATTTGTAATTTTGCATTGCTGCTATTTTTATCTGGTTGAGCTTTATATGGTATTTTATATTATGGTTTTATACTGTTGTTTTATACTTTGAATGGTTTTAATTTTTGTGAACCGCCCAGAGAGCTCCGGCTATTGGGCGGTATAGAAATGTAATAAATAAATAAATAAATAAATAAATAAATAAATAAAACTGAAAGCATAGAAAAGCCCTAATTAAAAGACAGTGTAGCTACTTTCAGGGTGGGGGACCTCCTGGCATCACAGCTACTCTGACCCTGAGACCACCTTTTAGCCTAAAAGCCATTTCTTGTGGATATTTCCAAAACAGGATAAAAAGCAAGATAATAACATTCTTAAACAAAATGGACATTCTATTTTGTACCACACCTTTCCTCTGAGATGGTCTACATGGATCTCCGCACCCCATTTTATCCTCAAAACAATCCAGTGACTGGCCCAAGCTCACCCAGTGAGCTTGATAGCTGAATGGGGGATTCGAACCCAGGTCTCTCTGATCATAGTCGAACACTTTAACCACTATACCAAACTAGCTCTAGCCAATATAAATGTCATATTTACATCTCTATACTAAGGCAACAAATGCCCAAGTTGATTTGAGTCTCATGTAGGAAAAGGGCCATCAGCTCTACAACCTCTCTGCATTGCTGCTTGCACACTTTGGTACTAACCTTAAAGTAGGGGTGTCATTTAGGGAACTGGAAGCCAGCTCATATGGAATGACTATCCTTACAAATAATTAAAGGGGCCTATGGCACAAATCACTTTGCGGAAGAAGAAGAAGAAGAAGAAGAAGAAGAAGAAGAAGAAGAAGAAGAAGAAGAAGAAGAAGAGGAGGAGGAGGAGGAGGAGGAGGAGGAGGAGGAGGAGGAGGAGGAGGAGGAGGAGGTAATATCAAGGGGAGAGGGCCTTTTCAGTGGTAGCCTCCCAATTATGAAATGATCTCCCCGGCGAGGCTTGCCTGGTGCCAACATTGTTATCTTTTCGGCTCCAGGTTAAGACCTTTCTCTTCTCCCAGGCATTTAACAATATATGCTGAGTTTGTTTGTTTTTAACAGGCCCCAGAATAGCTGTTTTTATAAGGACACTGTGTTTTTATGCTTTTTATGTTTTTAAACTTTGTATGTTAGTTTTAATGTTTACTGTTTTTAACTTTCATAAAACACCCAGAGAGCTTCGGCTATGGGGTGGTATATAAATGCAATTAATTAATTGCCAGGGCCAGCCCTCCCAAGACACAGGGTAAGGCACCCGCATCAGGTGGCAGAGTGGGAGGAGCACTGAATTGTTCTGCTCCCCCCTGCCCCTGCCAGGAGGGTCTGACTAGAGTGTCCACTTCCCCCTGACACGCACACACCTAGAAAAAGTATAAGGGTGCACAAGGAAGGGAGGAGGGAGTGGCCAGATGCCCCCAGTAAAGAACTCCATTTACCCCCATTCAAGCAGGACGTAAGACACTTTCCCAGCCCCCTGGCCTTGTCAGCTCCAAAGAACACCGATTGAGCTAATCCCATCAAATCCAGACCTCACATATAGGGGAAAGGTTAAGTGCAGGCCTGCAAGACAAAGGACATCTGAGAGCAGGTATTTCACACTGATGGCGGCGGCCAATGTCCCACCACCACAGCTCCAGTGCCACCTAACTTCAGGTCAACATCGCTTAACTGCAAGGACAACACCAGGTCAGTTTCAAATGAAGCTGACCAATCAAACCCAGCCAAGTCCTTGCAACTGCCCCCTAGCCACATCACCAGTAGGGGAAGGGCTACAAGCAAAGCACATGGCAATCTCAGCTGCAATTCCCCTTCTGACCACTGCACAGAAGTATTTAAGCTATTGCCCTGCCCCAGCCCGGTGTGATCCTGCCTTTGCAGTGCGAGTGCCAGGTCATCGCCTATTCTTGAGAGTAAACGTTTTTGGAGCCCAACGCCTTGTCTGTGATCTTTCGCAAGCGTCTCAATATTGGATTTTGGCACACTTGGATTTGGCATAATTTATGCAACACACCTACCCTCTTTCCCCCTCATTGTGAACCCCCTTACTCTTGCCACTGCCCCATTGGTTCTAAGGAGAGCCCCACAGCTGGAAGAAGTGCTTGTGAGACTCTTGTGAGACCTGGGCTAGCTCTCTCTCTCTCTTAAGAGAACTAAAGTGGCAGTGGCAAAAGTAAGGGGAAGGGGTGCATGAGGGGGGAAGGGGCGCATGATGTGGCAGAAACGGGCACAATGTGGTGGCAGCAGCATGCATTCTCTCTTACCTTAGGTGCTGAGACAGCTTGCGCCAGGGCTGATTATTGCTGTAAAGTAGGGCTATGAACCACTTTGAGGCGGAATTCCTGAATCTGAACCGAGGTGGCCCGAATCCATATGAGGACTGGATTGGGCCGAGGCATTCCGAAATGCTTCAGGCCAGCTCAAGGCATTGATGAGCCACTGCCTCCACCTGCACGTGGGATTTGGCTGAACCATCCAGCAGTCACCCATTCTTGATGAGAGCTGCCATTTTAAACGAAGATGGCGGCTCTGTAGCTTCCTAGATCTAAGGTCTTGAACTAAGGTGGTTGTAAAGGGACATTTACACCAGCAGGACATCAGGAAAAACTTCCTGACTGTTAGAGCAGTACGACAATGGAATCAGTTGCCTGGTGAGGTTGTGGGCTCTCCCACACTAGAGGCCTTCAAAAGGCAGCTGGACAACCATCTGTCAGGGATGCTTTAGGGTGGATTCCTGCATTGAGCAGGGGGTTGGACTCGATGGCCTTGTAGGCCCCCTCCAACTCTGCTATTCTATGATTCTATGATTTCCGGACACAAATGTCCATTCCTGATTACAGCAGCCAAACTGAGGTGGGGAAAAGTCATTTTGTGGTTGCTATTGTTAAATAATTGGAGTCAGAAACCCCGTCTACTACAAATCACCCCAAGATCAACCAGTGGATCTTGATGTACCTTCTGCCCACTCCTATCTTAAAGTACATTTCCTCCCCGTACCAAAAATAAAATTAGTATCTTTAATATATTCCAGAGTGCACTTTTCATCCTTACTGAGTGTTTACAAAACACACACACCCAAAGCTGAAATAGGGGTATTAGATTTAAAGTTGGCAGTACGCAGGCGGCCAGGCAAGAACACACACACACACACACACACACACACATACACACACATCCTGAATAAATATTTGCACAATTGTCCTCGCCTGTGATAGTGATTAAGAAGGCAGAGAGTGGCTCCAATTCTAGATTCACTGATCTGGAATAACCAAAGGAGCGACCCGTCAAGTGTTACCAATGTATGGCGTTTAACACTACAAACTTCATCAGCAGCACAACCCTATATTTGTCTATTCAGAGGTAATTCCCGTTGAGTTCAGTAGGGGCTTACTCCCAAGTAAGTGCATATAGGATTCCAACCCAACACTAGGTAAAGAAAGAGAATTCAGCATCTTTTCGGCGCTAGGTCAAGACTTTTCTCCCAGGCATTTAGCAATATGTAATCAGCCTGGGTCTGTTTTTTGGCTCATCGTTTGTAAAGTTGTTATAGTGGTTTTAAATGTATGTGCATTTTGCGCGTTTTGTGTTTTTTAATTTTTGCATATTGTTTTAAAGTGTTTTTATCTTCTGTGAACTGCCCAGAGAGCTTTGGCTATTGGGCAGTATACAAATGCAATGAATAAATAAATAAAAGATAGATATGTAGATAGATAGACGCAGAGCACACATTCTCTCTCTCTCTCTCTCTCTCTCTCTCTCTCACACACACACACACACACACACACACACTGTGTGTGTGGATTGGATATGCCTCTGGCTAAATGCGGGGAGCTGTATGGAAAAACAAAAGCTCTTTTGCTGGTAGCCAAGCAACTCTGGCTGCCTGTTCTGACGCTGACAACACCCTGCTATCTAGCAGGGGGGAGGAAGAGAATGAGCAATAAAATATGGCTGGTATTCTCTTTGTCCAGTAGGAGAGAAGCTGCTCCTTGGACGACCAATGAAATAGCTGTGAACAGGTAGTAACAGCCAAATTCATCTCAGACAGCCTGGCCAATCACATCTGTTGATGGCTCCCCTTTGAAAGGTGGACTGTGATTTCTCTCTCTCTCTCTCTCTCTCTCTCTCTCTCTCTCTCTCTCTCTCACACACACACACACACACACACACACACACAGAGGGGGGGAGTTGGCCCTCTTCACACAACCACATGGGCAGCAAGACAATCCTCCACACACTAGAGCTTCCTGCCCATGGCTGGCGGGTTGTGTGAATCCATTGCTGTGCGCAGGATCCAGTTTTTGGTTGACAAATTGTCAACATGCGTTACCTGCAGCAGCATGTCAAAAGCCCAACTTGGGATGTGGCAGCAGATATATGCAATTTCCTGGCTATGGCCTGGGTAGGGTGGGATTAAACTTCTTCCCTAACGTATGCGCTGTATTTCCTTGCTATGTGCTGGGTGGTTGTGTGAACTTCGTACAATGACTCAGTAGAAGTATCTATGGGAGACAAAGGACTGTTGCCGCTCATATCTGAAATCCAGACGTTTATAGTCAACTTTATGTCACATCTCCAACCCTGCTGAAAATACGTCTCCGAGTTTCCCACCTCAGTTTCTTACTTATTTCAAATGCTTGTAAGTCTTAAACTTTTTTTCTCCCTTGTTTAAAAAATTAGAAAAACAGCAGGGGTTCGGTTCACAGTCTGAGGCTAGGACACAAGATGACGATCTGGACTGAGCAGGGTTGTCACAAAGCTTCCACTGATGTTGATGCTCTGGTGTTCACCACACACATGCTCTCCACCTCTAGGGTGACCCTATGGAAAGGAGGACAGGGCTCCTGTATCTTTATCAGCTGTGTAGAACAGGGAATTTCAAGCAGGTGTCATTTGTATGCCTGAAGCACCTGGTGAAATTCTCTCTTCATCACAACAGTAAAAGCTGCAGGAGCCCTGCCCCCTTGACCAGATACAAAAGACATGGATCTGACCAGGAAGGGAGGGCTGGGGGAGTCGGGTCCCCTCATTCCCCTACTATAGCAACCTTTGAGAAAGTTTTGCCCATTGGCCATTCTTCCTGCTTAGCTCTCCCTCTTTCCCCTTCCGCTGGTATTTCCTTTACATCAAATTTTAAATTGCAAGCTCATTGGGGCAGGGATCAGTCTTCTTGTACTCTCTAAAGAATTAGGCCTGCCCAAGACATTTTGACACCTGGGGCAGCAGACAAGATAGTGTCTGCCCATTCTACCTACTGGAGTGGTGGTTGAATTTTACCTCGATACTGGTGATGGGAAACCATCTCCCACAGCACCTGTGAGTAGCAGACCAACTTATGGGGCGCAGGGCCGTCTGGCTGAAACATGCGGGTCCCGCCCTCCAACACAAAGGAATGGCCAAGGGGATGCTGCTGCTGCTGTCCTGTCCACGCCAGCCACCACCTGAAGCGACTGCCTCACTCTGCCTCATGGTAGGGCTGGCCCTGATTAATAACTGTGAACACTGATGGCAGTGCAGCCACAAACAATTAAATAAGCAATACTCGTCTTGAATCTGCCAATACCAGCTGCCGCCGCCACCGCCGCCGCCATTGGAAACTAAAAGGCCAGAGCAACTGTGCACCACTCATATCTAGATTTAAGTGAACATACCCCCTGCTGCTCCTTGTGAGTTCTTTATTTCTCTCCACCTGCCTCATTTACTACTTCTAGCTGCCAGCTGCCGTATAGTCATCCCATTGGTCTATCTAGTGCAATTCTGCTACTCTGAATTACTGTGGCTTCCCAGGACCTCAGCTGTTTCCTAGCCTTACTATGTAACAGGGTGGATTGATATAAATTAAAGTCATTTAAATCATGATTTAAACCAGCAAGAAAAAGTCTGAATTAAGTCATAGAATTATGACTGAATCCTTCATATATTTCCAGAACGATAGTGCAAATCTGACCACTAAGCCATGTTAATTTGCAGTTAAATAGAATATTATTTACACTGTTTCATTCTTGGAAGCAGGCTTTGCATCTCTTTGTCTCAGTATATATATTTTCCATGCTTTGTTTTTTTTACATATAGAGGGAATGTGTTTAAAATACTCAGACACAGGGTCTTTCATTCCACCAGCACTCATGAGGTTAACATTACAATCTTATTTGTCTTCTCAGAAGTAAGTTCCAATTGCTGGGTTTACACATAACACTAAGCTATGATGGGTTGCAAATGACTATGCAGCTTAGATCATGTATACAGCCCACTACGCCCATTCGGCAGAACGCGGGTTCTCAGAATAGGGTGTTCGGGTGGATTAACCCAACGTGGGTAGCAGAAACATCCCACAAACTACACTCTAACACATCACAGGTTCCACCAGGAAACAACAAACCATTATGGCTTAGTGTTACGCGTGAATCCAGCCATTGAGTTCAATGGAGCTTATTTCCAGATAAGTGGGCGTAGGATTGTAGCCTTACGATGACTAGGTAACTTTATTTTTATGGGACTATAAGTGTAGTTTTAGCATGTTGATAATGATACTTCATTGTAACTATTTTAGTTTTTGTGAGACAGCAAATTAGAATTTTATATCTAAAGAATAAAAAAAATCTGATTTTAAAAAAATAGTTTGTTTGTTTTTTAAAAAAATTGAAGCTGAAAATATTGGGAGCTTGCACAGATCCAAGGAGCAGAAGGACTCCTTGCTCTCTGTTTCAGCCCCCAAATATTTATTTATTATTTGAGTGCAAGTTCTGAAGAACAGGAGAAAGACGATCTGCCTTTGTGAGCGCGTGATTGCTTCCCTCCTTAGGAGAGCACAGGCGGAGAATGGAGTAGACCTCTCTGAGTCAGTGAGAGAGGAGTTGAGCCCCAGAATATGATTCACTGTGTGCTTCAATCCAGTCTTGCCTCAAAACATCTTATTAACAGTAAATTACAATTAATTTCCCCAACAAAACTCATTATGATGCATCCACCATATGGCAAAGGGCAAGATTTATCCGTGCTGTCAGTTCAAACCAATAGTTTTCTCCGCTGACTGGCTCCAACGGCACAAGTTCTGCTGGAAATGGAAGACTGGAGTCAGTTTCCTTAATGCATGCGCTCATTCCATATTTCCCTCCATTGTTCTTAAGCATATAATACCAAATACTACTTAAAATGCTTTAAGAAAAAACTTATTTTTTAATTCTCAGCCCACATAAGCCAGGTTGGGTTAAAACTGACAACACTATTAAGAACATAAGTGGTGCCATACTGGATCTTCCCTCATAGGGGAGATGCTCCAGCCCCTTAATAATTTTAGTTGCACTTTTCTGCACTTTTTCCAGCTCTATAATATCCATTTTAGGTGTGGTGACCAGAACTGTACACAGTATTCTAAGTGTGGTCGCACCATAGATTTGTATAAGGGCGGTATGATACTGGCCATTTTATTCTCAATTCCTTTTCTTATAATGCCTAACATGGAGTTTGCTTTCTTTACAGCAGCCGCACACTGGGGCTGTAGCTAGACCTAAGGTTTATCCCAGGATTGTCCTGGGGTCAAACCTGTTCATCTAAGTGCCACACAGGGCATCCAGCGCTCAGGCAGAGACGAACGCGGGATGATCCTGGGATAAACTTTAGGTCTAGCTATGGCCAAAGTTGACATTTTCATCGAGCTGTCCACCACAACCCCAAGATCTCTTTCTTGTTCAGTCACCGCCAGCTCAGATCCCATCAGGGACCCTTCCACACGCCGTACTGAAGGCGCATGCATGCACCCCAAGTACGACCCCTGTTAGAAATATGGCAGGTTCTTGTCCCTGACCTTAGGTACGAAAGACGAGCGTAGAAAAAGCACTGCAGAGGACACCACGTATCAGTATACTGAGGTGCGACTCGAACCGGGTCGGACCCTGATCGGAGCTTGCACACCACTTTTATTCACATAGGGTCAGCTGACAATGGAAAAAGGGGAGTGGAATGAAGGGGGTGGGATGCACAAAGAAAAAGGGGAGTGGAATACATTTACACAACCTGTGTGAGAGGAGTGGGATACAGAGTGGAATACATTTACACAACCTGTGAGAGGAGTGGGCTAAACAGGATACCTTTACCTAATCCCATCCCCCTCCCCTGCCATTCCACATCTCTCTGGAATGTGTGAGTCAGCCACTTCCTCCTGCAGGGTCTACAGAAAACACAAAGGGCAGCTTAGAGTTCAATTAACCCCTTCATTTCTTACAATCCCCCCTTTGAGACTCACTTCCTCTTTAAAATGATGTGAAGTCTCACTTATCTGTTTTACTCTCACGGGGTATCACGGTGTATTTTCTTCTCAAGTCTCGATCTTGCTGGCTTAGGGCCATGTAGGTAACTCTTATTTGCTTTTGAGTGACTGACTCAGACACATTACGAATCAAAACAGTAAGGCAGGGAATACAGCATGGCAATAAAAGAAACAGTAATGACACCATAAGCACTATGGGAACCAGACTGCGAAGCCATCTAATATCAGGCAACTATGACCATAGCCAAGAAAAGATAGAATCACTTCCCTCATTCTTCTAAGGGCCTTCTTGAATCAGCGTTTCCATATGATGGATAGTGCGGTCAATACTTGGTGCATAATCAGAAATATACATACAACAATGGGACTTGATCAAAACACACACACCTCCTTTCGCGGCTAAAATAAAATCGAGGGCTTGGCGATTTTGTAAGGCCACATTCCTAATTTCACTTTGTTCTTTGGCCAACATTTTAACACTAGAAATTGTATCATTGAACAAACTCTCTGTCCAATTGGATAATAGGTGTAAGTCTCTATAATTAAAGGCAACTCCCACTCCTGGAATTATTCTTCTAGCAACCTCCGTCCTTCAATTAAATCTTAAGGGAGAGTTAACTTCCCTTCGATTACGAAGCCTTTTTTTGATTGTGACCTATGATGAATAATTAAAGGGGATAGCATACACTACCAATCTTTTACTCTTCCCCTTCCCGGTGGAACATGCAGACACATCTAACAATCAGATACATTTAGGGTTTTTGACAATTGCTTAATATCCTGAAAATATGCATTTTTCTCTCATAGATGTTTTTCTTTATACTCAAGAGCATATACCTGGGAAGGAATGGTAAGGAACAACACAATTTTTGCCCACATTCTCATGATTTCGCAATTGCAAACCTCAATAGATTTTCTTGTGTGCTACTGTTCATAGGTACAGATTTTAAGCTTAGCCTTCCCAAGGTGCTTTGACGTGTATGTCTTTTCCTTGCTGGCTTCTTGTGTGGGACCTCTGTCAGCTTCCGGTACTGTGGCAGAGGGACCTACGTTGGTGTCCTCAGGGATGTATGGCTTTAACCTATTACAATGTGTCCACTTAGTTGATCCTAGCAATTTTATACAGGCATGCGTCACCAGTCCAACCACATATGGCCCTTCCCAAGACTCCCCCAAAGTCACTTTATTCTACTTGTTCAGCCACACTCGGTCTCCTGGCTTGTATTGATGCAAGGGGGCGTCCAAGGGAAGTGTCTGGGTCGTCACTGCATATTCTCGAAGCTGTAAGAGACATAGCTGAAGGCCAGTTAAATGTTCTCGTAATTGGCTGTCTCCTATCTCCCATGTAACTCCAAATGAATGTGGCCGGGGAATGGGGGGTGGAAATCCAAAAAGCATCTCAAAGGGAGACACCCCCATCCCCTTTCTGGGCATGATTCAAGCTTTTGTCAGGGCTATTGGTAATGCCTCTACCCAAGACATCTGAAGTTCTATTTGTAATTTTTGCAATGTGCTCTTCAGAGTCCTATTCATTCTCTCAACCTGCCCTGAGGCCTGAGGCCTCATGCAGCTTCCACTCAATTTGCAAAGCTTGTGCAAAAGCCTGTGTTACTTTTGAAGTAAAATGAGACCTTAAGTCACTCTCTAAACATTCAGATACTCTATACCTGGGGACAATCTCTTGTAACAGTTTAACAACCACAATGCAAGCTGTACAGTTTCTACAAGGAAACGCTTCTACCCACCCCGTAAGCTGGCAAACAATAACTAAAAGATATTTATATCCCTTGGAGGGCGGGAGCTCAGCAAAATCAATTTGCACTCGTTGGAAAGGGTAATATGCAAGCGGCCGACCACCTGGTGGCACTTCCTTTGCAGAAGGTCCAGCCTTCTGACATACTTGACAACTCTGGGTGACCCGCTTCACTGCTATGGTGATCCCTGGGCAAAACATTTGCCCTTTAACATATTCAATCAGGGCTGTCATTCCTGGGTGCCCCAACTGGGCATGAATCATTACAGCAAGGGGGTGTACTAAGGCCTCTGGGATATAAATTCTTCTATCTGGGAGCCCCTTCCATCTTTCTGGGAGGTCCGTCATGGTCAGCTCTTTTTCTAGCGGCCTCTTGCGCTGCCTCATCTGCTAGCTGGTTTCCTTTTCGAAGGTATGGATCAGTGCTCTTCTCGTGTGCCCGCACATGCACTATGGAGACTTTTTCTGGAAGCTTGACAGCTAAAAGCAGTTGTTCTAGCAAATTCTGGTGTTGTACATGCTGTCCATTTGAAGACACAAACCCCCGAGTGGATCAAAGTCTAGCATGGGTGTGGCAAACCCCAAATGCATACAAACTGTCTGTATAAATGTTCACTTCTTGCCCCTTTCCAAGTTCAAGGGCTCTCATTAATGCCACTAACTCAGCTGCTTGAGCTGAATATTTACTGGGCAATTTCTCCAGGTACTTTCGAACGGGTTTAATCATGATTACAGCACATCCGGTACATCTCTGTCCATCTTTAACAAAGCTGGATCCATCTACAAACATCTCAAGGTCTGGCTTCACAATTCACCTGGTCCCTTCTTCTGCCCCTCTCCTTCCTTCTAAAATGCTGCTATCATCTTCACAGTTCTCTTTTCCTTCGCCCTTTCTTCTTCTTCGTCTCTTCTCTCAAACACCCCCCTTGCTATCTCTAGTAAGGCCAGCAGGGGCAATCTCAGAGCTCTCGGAGTCTTTTGGAGCTTTTCTGAATATCTGGGCAGAATATCTGCCCGATAAATTGCATAGTCATTAAATGCAAATTCTCTGGTTGGCTCATATCAAGGTCCGTATATTCTTCGAACCCTGTCTTCAGCCTTTCCAAAAAGGCAGCTGGAGTCTTATTCCTCTCTTGCCTGATATCAAGGGCCTTACTGAGATTCGGGGCTTTCCTGGCTGACTTTCGCATTCCTTCTAGTAGCAGAGAAAAATATCTCTGGTGCCTTTCTCTTCCTGCATCACTATTCACGTCCCAACCAGGGTCCTGTGTAGGGAGGGCAGCTGTAATTTCATTTTCAGTGGCCCCAGGCTTCCCGGACAGAAACTGCACTCTTGCTCTTGCCAATATCGTGGACTTAATCTCCGGCAGGCAAGAATTAAGGAGCATTTGGGAGTCATGCCATGTGGGGCAGTGGGTACTAGCGAGAGATTCACTCTCCTGACGCGGATGCCATGGGGGCCGTGGGCATAGTATATGGAGTAGGCACAAGATCATCATCTTCTCCTTGCTGAAACACTTCCTTTTTCACAGAATGTTTCAATGATTCTTCCTGAGGTTTTATTCTACGGATCACCATGACAGGGTTGCAGGCAAACACCCATTTGGGTGGTGGCTTAGAGGTGACCACAGTCTGCCAAGGAATCGATATAGGGAAATTGATCTAGTCTCCCTGCGTCTGTCACTATAACATGAACAGCGCTAACAAGTGCCGGGGAGAAAGAACCCCCCTTTGGGCCAAGAAGGACACAGAACAGGCCATTCTTTTTCACATAAGTGCTGCAACCTATCCCTCTTCATCTTAACACCATAATCACCACAAAATGCCTTAAAATTCTTCAAACAACATCCTAGAGGCGTTTCCCCTCCTGAATGGGACTGTGCACCACCCATCGTGACGGGGTCCTAGGGTCTGCTCCCAAACACTCTTGCCAATCGCTTTGCTCCTCGCCGGCCCTGATCCGCCTTTCAGCTTGCAATCAGAGAACCGCGGCTAAGAGCTCCACACTCGCTCGGACCGTCGGACCCTGCTCGGAAGGTCTCCTTAGTGTCCTTCAATCAACTCCACACAAGCAGACCCTGTACGACCCCAAAACGATAGTGTGTACTACAGCCAGAAGAGACGGAGGAGGAGGAGGCTGGGGAATCTGGGCGCGTCCTTGCCGCCGCTGCCGCCGCCTCCCCGCCAGCCTCCTGCTGCCGGGGTAAGAGCGACCCGGGTCGGAGAGCTCGGGGGAGGCGGAAGCCGAGCTCTCCGACCCAGGTCGCTCTTACCCAGGCAGCAGGAGGCCGGCGGGGAGGCGGCGGCGGCAAGGACGTGCCCAGATTCCCCAGCCACCGCCTCCTCCGTCTCTTCTGGCTGTAATACACACTATCATTTTGGGGTCGTACTTGGGGCGCATGCATGCGCCTTCAGTTCGGCGTGTGGAAGGGCCCCAGGTTATACTTGAAGTTTGGGTTTTTTTTTCCCCAACGTGCTTACATTGAATCACATCTGCCATTTGGATGCTCACTCTCCCAGCTTGGAGAGATCCCTTTGTGTTTTAGCAACCTTAAATAATTTGGTGTCACTGGCAAACCTGGCCACTTCACTGCTCACTCCTATTTCCAGATCATTTATGAATAAGTTGAAAAGAATTGGTCCCAATCCCAATCCCTGTGGGACCTCACTATTTACTTCCCTCCATCGGGAGAATTGACCGTTTATTCCTACTCCCTGCTTTCTGTTCTTTAACCAGTTACTGATCCATAAGAGGACAGAATGCCTGACTCACTCAATCTCTTGCTTGCACGTACACACAAACCCCTCTCACACGTTGACAGGCAGGTTGCACCCATTACCCATACAGCGGATATGCGCATTGGTCATGCTTCTGTAGAGTGACCATATGGAAAGGAGGAAAGGGCTCCTGTATCTTTAACAGTTGAATATTATTATTATTATTATTATTATTATTTATTTATTTATTTATTTATATAGCACCATCAATGTACATGGTGCTGTACAGAGTAAAACAGTAAATAGCAAGACCCTGCCGCATAGGCTTACAATCTAATAAAATCATAGTGGAACAATAAGGAGGGGAAGAGAATGCAAACAGGCACAGGGTAGGGTAAACAGAATAGAAAAGGGGATTTCAGCAGGTGTCCTTTGTATGCATGCAGTACCTGGTGAAATGGCCTCTTCATCACAACAGTTAAAGCTGCAGGAGCTAGACTAGAGTGACCAGATACAAAAGAGGGCAGGGCTCCTGCAGCTTTAACTGTTGTGATGAAGAGGGAATTTCACCAGGTGCTGCATGCATACAAATGACACCTGCTGAAATTCTCTTTTCTATGCAACTGTTAAAGATACAGGAGCCCTGTCCTCCTTTCCATAAGTTTCCTACCACCTGTGTGTCTCGAGTGCCTGCGAAGGGACTCTAGGCGCATACCGTTTGTGGATACAGCCTCCTTCTTCCACGGTTTGAATGCATAGATGGCAAAGGCGCATGGCCAGTGCACATTGCATCTTTAGGGTATGTGGCCACCAGAAGCAGCAACAGGAGGCGGGGCTTGCAGCCTCCCACCCTCCTCATGTGTACTTTGAATATGTGAGGTTTGTTGTCATTTTCCCTGAAACCTCCTCTGGTTTCCTTACCACTGGACTACCTTGTCTATTGAGGCCTTGGTCCATTTATTTATTATTATTATTATTATTATTTATTTATATAGCACCATCAATGTACATGGTGCTGTACAGATAACACAGTAAATAGCAAGACCCTGCCGCATAGGCTTACAATCTAATAAGTTGTAGTAAACAATAAAGAGGGAAAGGAGAATGCAAACAGGCACAGGGAAGTGTAAACAGGCACCAGGTAGGGTGAAGCTAACAGTATAGAGTCAGAACAATCTCAATATTTGAAGGCTATAGGGAAAAGAAAAGTTTTTAGCTGAGTTTTAAAAGCAGTGATTGAGTTTGTAGTTCTCAAGTGTTCTGGAAGAGCGTTCCAGGCGTAAGGGGCAGCAGAAGAAAAAGGACGAAGCCGAGTAAGGGAAGTGGAGGTCCTTGGGCAGGCGAGAAGCATGGCATCAGAGGAGCGGAGAGCACGAGCGGGTCCATGTCTCACCACTATCAAAGGTGTGGTTTCAGAGGCCTATGCACACCAGTTTCTGGGGAACATGGTTGGGAGGGTGTTGTTGTCCCATGTCCTGCTTGTGGGTTCACAGTCAACAGCTGGATGGCCACTGTGTGGAACAAAATCTGGATTGCCGTGGTGTGGGATATTGGTGCAAGAGAACACACAGCCCTTATGCTGTCCTTTATGTTGTCTAGATTTCAAACTTCTCCACCAACGTGTGCAAAGAGTGAAATGACACTTACAAGCAGCATAGCAATCCAAGCATAAAAGAAAGAAAACAGAAGAAAGGCAGGGCCGCTTTTAACTTTACTGCATTCAGAATTCAAGGCAAAACTCATTTCTTTTGCTATCTGCTCTCATCCAAAATGATTTTACGCACAGAGAGCACACCCACTTGCTCATACAGGTTGCTTCTTTCTAGTTAAAAGAACAGACCTCACCCCAGGCCAGACTAAACCATAGTGAAGAGTTTATAAATTAATCCGGAGAAACGAGTGTGTGGGTGTTCACAGAATCTTTCCGGGAAATAGCAAAAGCGAAGAACACAATATAATCTCAACTTGATTTAAAAAAAGAAAAAAAGAAAATAGATTAGAAAATGTTTTCTGTACACAAAACCGATAAGAGTAATAAATGTTACATGGCACATTGCAAAATAAAAATAAAAATAAAAACCACTCTTTTCAAATTCTCTACGGAATGAATGTATTTTCAGGCGGTTTCCATTTGGAAGAAATATTGCTGCCCACCGACATTTTGCTTACCACTGAGATAAAGAATATTGGCTCCTTAGAATATTCAGCATGGGCTAATACTAATGCTATTTGGTTTTGACACTAAAGTATGAAAACTGAACATTAAATCAAGTTCAGCCATTTTGAATAACTCCTTTTGCATGCACAGCTGCCTGCTCAATTGATTAGCACACGAAGAGATACCTGCTGTAGATACCAAACTTACCTGTTTTGATTGATGGGTTGCAATGTTTCCTGAAAATCTGGGTCACAGATGTTAATAAAAATGGTTTCTAACTAACAATTTGGTTCAGGCTACAATATACAGAAATCTAAGCAATGCTTCAATTTTGGGAGACAGATCAACCCTACGATCAAACCAATCTAGGTGTGAAATGATCAGCATAAGGCTTGATCTTGCTCCCTGACACTTTGAGATGTTATGTACCACCACCTCGCAGGTTGTTCTGATCAGATCTTTCACACATATCTTGTGAATATTGAACAAGCATGTCCTTTATAATCCCTAAGACAGTGGCCCAATAGCAAGAGAAGACACAGAGATAGGCCATTTGTACCAACCAAAGGCAATGGGCAGGTGCAGCAAACCCCAGTAGCAGCTGGTAATGAGAATAGTTCCAAATTTCTTAACCTATTTTGGAGATTCCAAGAGTTCTTAAAGAACTCAAATGTGAAACTGCTGGTCTGTTAGCAAGACATTATAACATGTCACTACTACTGGCCTCTGTACCAACGTACCATGAGTTTTAAAAAAGGGAACCACGGGGGATCTAGGGAATTATAGTCTGGTTAGTTTAACATTTATTCCAGGTAAATTTTCCATGATAAAATTATCAAGTATATAGAAGGCCTAGTCTTGCTAAAAAAGAATCAGCATGGATTCTGGAAAGGTAAGTCCTTTCTTACTAACCATTTAGAGGTGTTTGAGAGTGTCCGCTATCATGCGGATAGGGGTAATTCAGTAGACATCGTTGCTTGGAATTTCAAAAGGCTTCTGACAAAATCAAAAGACTCCTGAGCAAACTTAGGAGGGATAAGAGGAGAGGTTCTCTTATGGATTAGTAATGAACTAAACAACAGGAAATAAAGAATAGTAAGCCACAGACAGTACAATGGAGGAATGTACACAGTGGAATCCCCCAAGGATATGTATGGGGACCAGTGCTTTTTAATTTGTTCACAAATTATCTGGAGTTACGGGTGAGCAGTGAGGTGGCCAAGTTTGCTGATGATGCCCCTAGAACAAACCATGGGTTGTTAGGGTGGGTTGTTGCCTACACACAAGCCACCCTGCAGGAATCGATCTGGGTTCGCACAACATGTCAACCCATCATGGCTTGTCACCTACAATTGGTTGTCATGTCTTGCTAACCCAGGCAGTCTGTACTGCATCAGGTGCAGTCAAATCTTTACTAGGATTCCAGCTCTGAGATCAAAAGGATATTAATAGTTTTTAAAAATGTACAATTTTAAGTATGTGCATTGAGTGTGTGTATGGGGTGGGGAGGCGTTTGACCATCCCTATAAAGACAACCCCCCACTCTAGGATTATCCATTACATTTTATGAATTTAATTTGTACACTATGGCTTTGTCTACACCTGCTATTTATCCTGGGAGAATATTGAGGTTGTCCCTATGGGGCCACATGATGCACTGCTGATCCCGGGGTGAACCGCGGATGATCACTCTGTTCTTCCAGGATATTGGGCAGTGCATCACAATTTTTTTCCATCTCTCTGGGCATTCCCAAGGTCAGTCTGCCCAGGGCCGGTGCCAGACGCTGGGGTTGGGGGGTGAAGCCAGGACGCTGGGGCTGGGGCTTCGGAACAGCACGCCCGGAAGCCGCTCTAGGAGAGCGGCTTCCGGGCACGCCATTTGGCTCCCTCCTTTGCTTGGCACTCTAGGCCGCCACCTGAGCTGCCTCTACGGCAGCGCCAGCCCTGGGTCTGCCCACCCAAAGTCATTGATGTTCCCTGTGAGCAGCGTTGCTCAGCAAACAGGCAAGCAGCTTTGTAGTATCGGGGGGAAGCCCATGGGTATCAATGGTGAGGGGGAGAGCATTTTCGCTGCCTCCTGGATGGCTTTCAGCATCTTCCAGCAGCAAGTGTATTTTTGGGTTTGTTTGTTTTTAAAGAAATTGTACCTTCACGCAAGAAATTGTCCCTTCTGCAATCATCTCCACTTCTAAAAAATACCTTTGCCCCGGAGCGGCCTTCTTTACTTCCAAGAAAACTTACTGGCCCCTAGCCCCTGAGGGGACGATCCCGGAAGTACAATACTTTCCAATCATCCCTGCTCCCTCTCAAATAGTCTCTCGGTGTAGATGAGGCCCTTACCCTCCTAATGGATACTACAGTTGTGGTTCATAAGATTTTTGAGCATTGAGAAACAGCCACAGATGGATCATTAATTAAGTGTCATCTTGAGGGAGCTTTCCATATAAGAGACAATAACTATGTCCTGTCCTTGTGTAGCAGAGGGAGAAAAGCTTGGTGTTAGTTACTAAAACTTGAGCTAAGTCTGCCATCAGGGCTGGGTTGAGACCCCAGGAAGTCCAGATTTGGCTCGCGGGTCTGAGCCAATCTGGGTTCTGAGCACTTGGCAGTTTATGCCACAAGCAGAGAACAAGAGGGAGTCATACGCATGGCATTCATAAAGGCATGAGTAGAATTTGTAGTGTTTACCTGAATGATCCAATCAATTGCTACGTCTTTATCTCGATGGGCAATGAACCAGTCACTAATGAAATGTTGGTACTTTGCAGATACACCGATTAATGCATTTAGATAGAGGGAATTAAGTCACAACTATGTTAATGGCAGACATGAATTATATATTGTGGCAGATTTGCCAAATGGGTGAAGGTAATGTTACATAGTTATAAAGGCTGGCTGAGATACCGGTAATCAAAAATCATGCTTTGGAGTGCAATCTAATAAGCCCCCGAGCCAGGAATGCCTGACCTATCTAGAGTTCTTTGCCGTCAGATAGCCAGAGTATGATAGGAAGAAGACAGAGAAGTCCTCCAGGCACCCGGGAAAAGGTTTATTAGGCCCAACACATTTCAGAATAATCAACATAATGATCACTTATTTTTGCACACTTATGGATGGGGAGTAATTAATAATAATTGCTCTTATCAATGCCTTGCTACTCTGAAGAGAAAGATCACTAAGGGTGTTTCCAGAAGAGGCTTTTATTGTGCAATTGCCTTGCCTCATTTACAGCATTTTATGGGGGTCCAGATGAAGACCTTTTCTACATGAGGCTGTTAATCTCCTGTATCTACTTTCAGTTTTGTTGCAGAACTGAAATCTGAACTCTATGCAAAGAGCTTTTCCTTCCCTACTTTTTTTCGTTATAACCTCCAGGTGGTGCTGTGGTATAGCAGAAATGATGCAATTACACGTGAGAAAATGTGTCTTGTTTTGTTTCCACAAATAATACTCGATGGCCTTATAGGCCTCTTCCAACTCTACTATTCTATGATCTATTCCATGATCTTCTACTGCATTTTTCCCATTCTAAAGAAAACCATGAAAGAAGGGAAAGTGGAGGATCATGACATTATCTAAAGAACCCATAAACAATCAAGAGTAAGGAATGACAAGTATACAATAAATGTCTCATGTTGAAAAGCTCGACATCATCTTCATCCTATAAGCTTTCTGTGTTTTTCCACTACTTCTTTCACAAAAACCCATTATGCAGCAAAAGATGGTATCACTGCAAAATGTTTTGATTGGTAGTGCTAGGAGCTGTCTGCATGGAAGCACCCCAATTTTTGAAGTATTTATGAAATATTACTTTTCTACCATCAAGAAAAGCCTTCCCAGAACTTCGGTTCTAGCAGATGCCAACAACTTATTTGGAAGGCATGTACCATGATATTCCTGTAAGGGATAGATTATATATCTGTGCAGGAAGACGCATATAGGAGTTAGATCATTATTTATTGTCTTGTTTATTTATTTATTTGAAGTATTTTTATGTTGCTTCTCAGCCAAAAATGCTCCCAGAGCTGCTTACATTTAATGAATTAAACAAGACCGGCCCTAGCTATGGGCTTACATTTCAAAATGAAATTGTACACACAAGGAAAAGGAAATGGGGAGGGAAGAGGACAAAAAAATAATAATCTTTGAGCAGCGCTGGTGGAATGGCCCTGCTCTCCCTCTCATCTCAGGTTAGACTGCCAGAATGGTTGATATGACTAAAGAACAACAGTTCTTACTAGGTGTCTCAGGGCATCTTTACATTAAGGGGAAATTGCATTGCTTGCCTGGGGCATTTGTGCTTCCTGCTTTTGGGTGTGATTGTTAGGGGCTAACTTCATGTGGTTTGAATGGAATATTTCCCCTCTGTTCAGTTCCATTCAGTTCCATTGAGACAGCACCATCTAGTGGCGGACGTTTCCACTTTTTTCAGATGTTACCACTTTAAAAGTGGTTCTTTTCATGACAGAATTTCCAAGGGATGCCACCAGAGATATCCTGGTTGTTCACGATATTGTTTAAAAAACCCGCAAACTTTTGTGAGTGGCTATTGACGAGCATGCAATAAATTGCTCCTTTAGAGGAGTTCTATAAATGATATAGTAGCATACTTAATTTTAGATGTGTATGAATGAATATCCGACCAACCTGCATGATTTGCAAAACCAGCTAAGAAAACTCAAGTATCTTGAAGAAAGTATCAGTAGATTGTAAAAGTGATTCTCTAATCAGAGTAAACTGAGGCCTTAGCTAGACCTAAGGTTTATCCCGGGATCGTCCCTGCCTGCTCCTGGGATATCCTGTGTGTCATTTACATGAACAGGTATGACCTCGGAACAATCCCGGGATAAACCTTAGATCTAGCTAAGGCCTAAGTCAAAAGTCGTTACTAGAAATTTTTCTGATATTATTTCAGACATTTTGTCTCTACTGGCCTGACTATAAGCAATAAACTTTTTTTTTAGCTGGCTGGGAAATGCTGCAATTTATACCCATTGGGTCTGTTCAGAAGTCACCTTAAACCCTGCTGGTTAAGGCTTTTAGTTAAGCAGCAGGGTTTAAGGTGTCTTGTACAATGTGTTTTGCTAAGCCCTGCTCACTCACTAACCACAGACGGACTGTCTGCAGCAGGATTAGCAGCTCTAACTGTGGCTTAAAGTATTGTGTGCGAAATCACGGCTTGTGGTTAGTGCTAACCCCAGAGAACCACAGTTTCGCTAACCACAGAGCCTGAAGTGCCATCTGAACAGGCCCATTATTTTGGGTCCTAATTTCTGTGGCAATGGAAAATAGTTCTTGACCATCTTCCCTGTGGCATCCTTTTATGCACCTGAACACTGCTAACATGTCTCCCCTCAGTCTTTTCTCCAGACTGAACATCCCAAGTTCCTTCAGCCTGTCCTCATAGGGCATGTCCTCACGTCCCTGTATCATCTTTGTTGCCCTCTTCTGAGCTTGTTCTAACCTGTCGATGTCCTTCTGGAAATGTGATGCCCAGAATCGTACACAATGTGATCTCACTACTGCCGAGTAGAGAGGAATAAGGACTTTATGCATCTTTGATACAATGCTTCTTTTAATGCCATCCAGAACTGCATTAGCCCTTCTGTCGGCTATCTTGCACTGCTCTCAGTTCAGCTTGCTGTCGACGACCACATCCAAATCCTTCTCCACTGTAGTGCTTCCAAGCCATGAATGCTGTTTTTTATGTGTACCCTACATTTTTCCTCCCTAAGAGCTCCATTACACTAGGGGGGGGGGAACCCACTCTCTACCATTCTCCGCCCGTGTTTTTGTTCCTCAGATACTTCCTCTTTCAAAAGAGGAAGTACACAATGAGCACGAGGCCCATTGAGTTCGCTGCTCTAATGGCACTGCTTCTCCTGCACACAGCAGGAGTGAGCAGCAATTCCGTGTTTAAAAATACATCAGACTTAACCAGAGGTTTTTTTGTTGCAAAAGGAAGGGTGGAAGGGGCGGAAGGCGCACAGGAGGAAGACGATATCATGTGAAGGACCTGAGCAAACTCCGTGAGTGCCCAGTAACTAGTGTGCAATAAAACTCTCGTCGGATGGAACTTTAAGTGTAATACCTTACATTTTTCCCTGTTAAAGGACATCTTGTTCCTCTCAGTCTTTCAACCTGTCCAAATCAGATTGCAGTTGTATTCTGTCATCATGGGTCTTGGCCAGACTTCCAGTTTTGTGTCATGTGCAAATCTGATAAGAAGCCCATCAGTTCCATCATTCAGGTCACTGTAGGACTTTTTTTTTCTGCCTATACATGCATAGGATTGTGCACTAAATCCAGGGTCTAGAATTACTCAGCTGCACAACTGACTGCAGTTCCTACAGCAGCTCTCAGTTTGAGTCAAACCAAGTTACCCTGAAAGAAACTGGGGGTGAAAATTGGCTGTGATCCCTCCCCTTCCCATGTATTCTATGTGGATACATTCTTGAACACGCTTTCTTTGTTGGCCTATGATTGGATAAAGGTGAGAACAATCCCAAACTTGATCAGGACTTTCTCTCTTTTTTATTGTGTGTTTAAATATTGGGTCCACCCCACCCTTCAGGCTTGTGGGTGAGCTGCAATAGCAAAAGAAACAAGCAAGCAAACACATTTTCTGTGCTGTGATATTTTATGACCATTCTGCTTCCTGTTTTGTGTTATTTTAATTGGGGCTTTTAAATGCACTTTGTAGATTTTATTGTACATTGCTGCAGGTAATGTTCTACTCTGGAAAGATGACTGTCGTGTGTTAAAATAAATATTATAATGGAGAAGCAGTCTCTTGGGCATGTAAGGCCAATGCTGTGTTCAGGGATTGATGGGTTATAGCTGACAATTAGGAGGCTGGCTATCAGAATGGCTGTCAAAAATCTTGCTGAAGTACAGAAACCATTCCTTTAGGGAGTTAGAAATTGTGCCCAAAAGACAATTAGAAGCCACTGGAGGGCTAGAAATTGGGCCCTGCTAACAGTTCCATTGGTAAAGGAAATCAAAAGTAGTATTGAGTGAAGCTGGATCTCTTCATAGTCCAAATTATTCCCCATTGCAGTAAACATCTTGTTATAGATCTTTAACATACTGTGAAAGAAAGGCAAGCGCAGGCAAGTTGGTGCCCTCCAGATGTTTTAGACTACAGATCCCATCAGCCCCAGCCAGCATGGCCAATGATCAGGGGTTATGGGAGTTGTAACCCAACATATTTGGAGGTACTGGGTTGCATAGCTGTAAGGCGTATGTCAGACTTCCCCAAACTGGTATCCTCTATATATTTTGGATTACAATTCCCATCAACCTCAGCCACCATGGTCAATGATCAGGAATGCTGGGAGTTGTAGTTCAAATCATCTGCAGGGGGGCAGGTTGGGCAAGTCTGGCTTATCTGTTTTGAAAGATGTTTCTGGAGGCAGGAGTTAAGTAAGGTTTTGCTGTGGGTGATATGCTCTTTGCTGTGTTTGTTTTGATTCTATACCTGTGATATTAATTATGGATGTTATGATTTGTTTCTCAATGTGATCCACAGTATATAAAATCTTTTAATTATATGTGGTCATGGTGACCTGCTATATTGGTGAGAGGTGGGCGGCTACCTTTGGATCTGCTGATGCTTCCAAATAGTCTTCAAGGGCAGCCCCACACAAAACACGTTAGAAACCTTGAGGGTGCAAAGGAATGAGAGTTAATTGCAGTGTCTGAATTGGAAAGGCAAGGTGAAAGCATCACCAGATGGGAGTTTGCCAAAAGCACCCTTGGCCAAAATGACAACTTCAGGATCTGGACACAACATAAGAACACAAGAACAGTCATGCTGGATCAGACCAAGGGTTCATCCCAATACTTTGTTCACACAGTGGCCAATCAGCTGTCAACCAGGGACCTACAAGCAGGACACAGTGCAACCATTTCCCCAAGTAACTGGTGCACACAGACTTACTGCCTCTGATACTGGAGGTAGCACATAGCCATCAGGGCTAGTAGCCATTGATAGCCTTTGCCTCCAGGAATTTATCCAACCCCCTTTTAAAGCCATCCAAATTTGAGGCCATCATTACATCTTGTGGTAGCAAATTCCATAGTTTAATTATGCACTGTGGGAAGAAGTCCTACCTTTTATCTGTCCTGAATCTCCCACCAATCAGCTCCATTATGGGATGACTCCGTGTTCTAGTAGTATGGAAGAGGGACAAAAATGTCTCCCAATCCCCATTCTCCAGACCATGCACAATTTCGTACACCTCTAGCATGTCTCCCCTTACCCTCTTTTCCAAGCTAACCAATCCCATAGGGGAGATGCTCCAGCCCGTTGATCATTTTGGTTGCCCCTTTCCGCACCTTTTCCAGCTCTACAACTTTTTTTTAGGGGTGGTGACCAGAACTCTACACAGTATTCTAAGTGTGGTCATTTGTATCAAGGCAGAATGATACACAATTGATGGAACCAGGAGCACCTCAAGACTACAAACCTGTGTGACTAAGGGAGACTGAACCCCAGCAGGGCCAAGACTGCCTGTCCATCTCAAGACAATCATAGGCCTTGTTGGTTGGCTCACATGTATCCAAATCTTCTCTATGTGCACTGTTTGAAAATGCATAAATACAGCAGTGCTGGGTTTCTGAAGCTATTTAACTAGTGTCTATGGAAAATGCTTCTTCTAGTGTTGTGTAAACACCCCGGGGCTCTTATGGAATTAAGGGTATAATGAGGGGGCTGCAAGCCATCCCCTCCAGCCACGTATTGGCAGATTCATATAACACCTCCTCCTGAGGATTTCCTGGCAAAAATATTCTTAGAGAGGGAAGGAGAAAGCACGGTCAGCAACCTGCTGCCAGAACAATTTGTAGATGGCCCATCACTACAATTAGCTTCATACGGATGGATTTGTGGATCACGTTTCAGAAAGCAAAAGGAGGACTGTTTTGTTTTTAAGTACAGCCTAGCACTGTATTAATGCTATAAACAGAGGAGGCTACTGGTTAGGATGGCCAGATGCCAGGGCCAGAGTCAAGGCTAGGCATGGTCAGGCATCTGCGAGGGCCCACACCCCAGCAGAGGCCAACTGTCCGGAGCCCTCCTGGAGTTGCTCCTCCTCTTCCACCTGCTTGTTCGCCTGCCTCTTGCTCTGGTCCAGACATCGGAGGTAGTGAAAAGGAAGAGCAGTAGATGCCACGGCTTACTTGCTCACTGGCTCTCTGCCTCCCAAGGAAACAAGTGGCAGCAATGATGAGAAAAAGGAGAGGCAATGGCAGCAGGTAACAATGGCAGTGAGAAGGTGGACTCACTGAGGTTGGGATCCCATTGAGGATGTCCTGCTCAAGGGCAGTCCAAAACCTGGAGCCAGCAGTACCAGATACGAAGGAGGACAAGGCGGCTGTATGTTTAACAGAACAGCAGATCTTAGCCAGAGCAGCTTGTCTTGAAAGCTGCACCTGCTGAAATTCCTTCTTCATCACAGCTATTAAAAGGGCAGGAGCTCTGCCTTCTTTGGCATCCGAGAACCAAATGCAACCCCACCCCCTTCTTCCTGTTGGTTATTGCTCTTTTGCATCCAGCCTCCCCACCAGGATGATATATTGGATTAGGTTTTGTAAGAAGAGCGAAGCGTCAGGTGTGTATTTACACATCATCCTATATGCTGTCTGTACTGTATAGAGACCTGTCTACCCCTGTATTGGGTGGTTTCCTGTGGCCACAGAGTGTACACAACGTTCTGAAGGCGCCCCGAAGCCACTTGAGGGCGCCCCGAAAACGCTCGTGTAGTACGTACCTTAATCGTCCCTAGAAGAGGAAGAGGAGGAGGCGTGCTTCGGCGGCACAGACTGCAGGTGGGCTGCTCCAGGCTCCGTTTCCCTTTAGCCAGCAGGCCCTGCGAGAGCTCCCAACAGCGGGGCTGGGTCGTGGGAGGGAAGAGAGCGGACGGGCAAGGAAAGGGGAGGGCGCCTCCCACGCCCCCGGGACCGCGCAGGGGCCTCCGCCGCCTTCAGAACGCTGTGTAGACAAGTACATTTCTTCTTTGTATACAGTGAAGGTCAGTGCTTCTTGCTGCACTAAGCAAGAACAGATAAGGCCATCCTGCACATTTCATGCTGCCTTCTGATAAGAATGTTCTTTCTCTGTTGTGAGAAACTCTCTTTCCTGCCCAAAAGCTAACCCCCACCCCCGCTTTTCCTCCTTGGTGAAGGGAGTGAGATGTGTGTGTGTGTGTTGTGAATGTCTTTATCTGAGTGAGAAAAAGCCCTATAAAATCCTGGACAGATTGACCTGTTACCTGTTCTCGCCTGAGAGGGGAAAGGCACACCACCTGCTCAGGAAAACAGCCTCGGGACAACACCTGCTACTTTAAGGGAAATGGGAGCAGCTAAAATTTCGAGTTGAAGAGCCCATGTAAGCTTTTTTTTGGCTTTTATCATCTGCATCCATTTCCCATCAATAAACAGTATCATTCTTTCACACTAGTTCGTATCTGTTTTAGTGTGAGTCCTGGCTGTATCAGGCCCCAGGTTTAAGACAGATGGCCACTTACGCATTGTTAAAAAAAGAGGAAACACATCACCGCAACAGAGCGCACTGATCTGCGTAACATTTGCATATGTCCATTTATATTATAGATGCACATTTAAGAAATAATTACTCTAATTTCAAGAGAAATGCAAGTCATCTCACTAAAGTGGGGAAGACTGAGAACATTCAAATCCAAAGAGATTTCCAATGATCTACCAATGAGGCAGTGTGGTGTAGTGGTTAGAGTATTGGACTGGGACTCAGGAGATCCAGGTTCTATTTCCCACACAACCGTGAAGCTCACTGGGTGACTTTGGACCAGTCACGGACTCTCAGTCAAATCTACCTCACAAGGTTGTTGTGAAAATACAACGGAGCGGAGGAGGACCAGGTATGCAGTTCAGTGTTCTTTGCAAGAGGAAAAAAAGGTGGGATATAAATGTAATCATAAGATGAATGAATAAATATTTTTAAAATTGAGGAAGCATTTATTTATTTATTTATTTATTTATTTATTTATTTATTTCATTTCATTTCATTTCATTTCATTTCATTTCATTTCATTTCTATACAGCCCAATAGCTGAAGCTCTCTGGGTGGTTCACAGAAATTAAAACCATGAAGAGCATAATAAAACATATAATAATGACCTAGTAATCATTATTAACTCATGATCTGCCTAACAAAGAAAATGGCTGCCCAACTATCATAACACTCTGGAGGATACAGAAAGTGTTCCCTGGAGAAAGGTAGATGTTCTGAAAGACTTTGTGCATTTTGCTGCCGTATGGGTTTGAATAATATAAGAATAGCCTTGTTGAACGAGACCAAAGTCCATCTAGTCCAGCATTCTACTTCTTTCAGCGGCCAGCCAACTGCCTGTGGTGCTCATAGGCAGAGCATGAATGGAAAATGTACGCAGTATTAAGAATAAGGAATCTGCAGAGATTAAGAGAGAGAAGCACGTAATGAACAAAACCAAAATTAATCGTTCCTAGAAGTATGCATCCCCAAAGTGTGTCCCTTGGTCTCGTTTCTGTGAATGTGTATGGAAGTTAATTCACTTTGCACATGCTCAGAGGCCCATTTTCCTATTACTACTTTATATGCCTAAGTGTTAAATTCTAGCTCTGAAAAGAAGTTCTAGGGCTGGTCTCTGGCACAAATTAAGCCTGAAGCGGTAATGATTTTCTCTCTCTCTGTTTGCAGCAAGATTGTGTCAATACAGGAATGTCTCTCAAACGTCTTGTGTGAATTGTGGGGGCCAGGGGAGAGAAAAGGACTGATCCCCCCTTTAAATCTGTACTGCTAATGAGAAAGAAAGCCTGGGAAAGATGTTGGTCTCTGCAGGATTTCCTTCAAGCTGTCCAACCAAAACGGTGACTACCCAATGTGTGCTCTCTTGACCAACAGAGCAAGAATTAAAGGTACAGATTAAAATCTCCAGACAAGCCCCTTTGGACCATGTCAGAAATGAAACCAAGTGAGTCTACAGCCTTTTCTGTTCCATCACTCTCCATAGCATAGCTCATCGATACAGGGCACATCCTTTCCATGCAAAAAGTCCCAGGTTCATTCCTGACATCTCCAGGTAAGGCTGGGAAAGACTCCTGTCTGAAACCTAGGAGAGTCGTTGCCAGTCAGTATATACCAGGGGTGTAGAACCCAGGGTGGGGAATCTGCTCCGGGTTTCAATCAGACCCAGTCAGAAATTGCAGAGCACCTTGGATAGCTCCTGTAGAGTTCTGGCTGGTTCTAACTAAAACCTGGAGTGCATTCTCTGCCCCGTTGACATCGGAGCCACCTGCCTCCGCTGGTAGAACCTTTTTCCAGCCCAAGGACTGAAATCCATTTTGGAGAAACTCTCAGGGCTACATTCCAGTGGTGGGAAGGGCTAAAGGGTTGGGGCCCAAGACAAAACACACCCCTCTCCCCAAATGCCAGCATATTTTAGCTTAAAGCTTTTACTGCCATTAGCTAAGCCTTAGAAAAGACATTTCAGCCTTCTAGAATGGGTGAGTGGGTGCACAAAACCTAGGAATCTATTAAATGATTGGTATTTGGAGGGGAGGGTGGGCCCAGGAGAAGAGGGTGTGGCCTCCTGGGGATCCCTAGAGGGGCCATAGTTCAGTGTGATAGAACACCTGCTTTGCATGCAGAAGGTCCAGGTTCGATCCCCAGCTTCTCCAGGTAGGTATGGGAAAGCATCATGCCTGAAACCCTGGAGAGCCGTTGCTGCCAGTCAGTGTCAACAATACTGGGCTAGATGGACCGATGGTCTGACTCTCTATAAAGCTTCTTCCTATATTCCTAGAGGTCCAGATTTGACCCTTGGGCATGACCAGTGTTCTCCAACCTGGTGTCCTCCAAATATTTTGGACTCTAACTTCCATTGGCTCTCACCATTATGGCCAATGATCGAGATTATGGGAGTTGGAGTCCCAAAAATCTGAAAGGCACCAGGTTGGGGAAGTCTGATGTAGAAATTACTGAGCTACATGGGCCGATGTTCTGGATCTGTACAAAGCTGCTTCCTAAACCTTTCCCTAAACCTTTCTGCTTGTCTTCACAGACTAACAACATCTTTTCCTTTCCTCCATTTTAGGCTGTAATTTCTACTTGGCATATTGACTTAGAAATGAACAGAGAAAGAGGAGAGAATAACAAAGCAAGATTGGGCGCACATATGAATTAGGAATACATGGAGAAGGGAAAACACACTATACCAGAAGTACCAAGGGAGATTTAAGTGGTGTTGTGGCGGGGTGGGGGTGGGGAATCCTGTATTCATCATGCAAACAGGCTAAAAAGCAACCACTTCCATTAATGTGCAATATTCCGAGGGATACAGGCATTGCCAAAAAGCCCACAACCAACCAGCCATCACTTCCATGACAGCCTGATCGAGAGAGACACCTAGCGGTCTATTTCCCTCCCCTCCCATCAGGAGGGCTTCAACAAGTCAAACGCTTTGAGGCTGTTCTCACAGGACCAAGGAATTCATCCTCACACTGGCCAGCAAAAGAATGAAATTAACACCAAGGCTGCAAGCTTTCATCAGCTTAATTGGCAGATTAGTCAACTACAGCTTTAGCCAATTTATCAGGAGCAAATTTTAATTGATGGAAGCAAATTTAAATCGATGGGGTTGAGAGACCAAAGGAATACCTTTGTTTTGTGTCTTTAAAGCCGTTTTTAACCCTAGTGTTTTACTACAACATTTCCATTGCAATATTCAAAATGGCTTTGTAGAATTGGGTGGTAACTTCTAGTTGTGGAAGAAGAACAAGGGAAAAAAAGCATGCTGCTCCAATATTCTCAGAAAAGTCTAATGTTGAGTTTTTTGTAGTAAGCAGATAAAAAAATAAATTGGGGCACAATCCTATAGCCCCTACGGAGCATCCCAGGAACCATAGGGCTTTTCATTTTCCCCATCTGGAAGCCATAGAAACTGCAACAACCTTGGGAGGGGGCTCCAAGATCCACTCCCTACCCCAGCTCCCTCGCAGCCAACATGGAAAGAACTGTGGCACCTACTTTCTGAGATTGTAAAAGCAGCCTCAGATAACCGCGGATAAGTCTGAAAGAGGGAATTCCGGTGGGCAGGGAGGGGAGAGGCCAGGATATGTAAAATCCTATGGCTTCTCCAGCCTTGGCACTGTGTTAGCGCACTTCCTCTAGTCAGGCTCAGAGATCCATCTAGAGGAAAAAGAAATAAAAGGAGGACAGGGAGGCAACAATCATCTCCATCGGTCTGCCTGTCCAGCCGGCTGGCAGAGCACAAGGATGCTTGGAAGCCTTTGAGATTGGAGGCTTTCTTTTAATGGACAGCAATCTGATTGAGTTGTGCCCTTAATGGATTAAAACTGGTGGATGGAAGGTAGATAAAGGTCTAGTGGTAGATCTCTGGGTAATAAGCAGTAGATTGGCAAGGATTTCTTACTCCCAATTGTTGAACAATGGCAAAACTGCCCTCCCTGGCCACTTTTTTGTGGAAGTTTTGTGAATGGAGATTGTGAACGCCATTCAGTTTTGGTATGGAAAACAAGTTCAGGGGTGATCAGAATTCCTTAATTCTAAATGTACACTTTCTGCATCTAGATCTGGTTTGTGGATTTGGGGGTTCAGTTAAAAAAAAGTTTATCTCCCAAGCCTGAGGTCTGTCAACTCCCAGGTTAAAAGATAATGCAGCTTTCGATACCATCGACCATGGTATCCTTCTGGAACGTCTGGCTGAGTTGGGAGTGGGAGGCACTGTATTGCAGTGGTTCCACTCCTACTTGGCGGGTCGGCTCCAGAAGGTGGTGCTTGGGGAACACTGCTCAGCCCCGTGGACTCTCCAGTATGGGGTTCCACAGGGATCAGTCTTGTCCCCCATGCTGTTTAACATGTACATGAAAACATTGGATGCGGTCATCCGGAGTTTTGGAGTGCGTTGCTATCAGTACGCTGATGACATGCAGCTCTACTTCTCCTTTTCATCTTCATCAGGTGTGGCTGTGGATGTGCTGAACTGGTGCCTGGCTGCAACAATGGACTGGATGAGGGCTAGTAAACTGAAACTCAATCCAGACAAGACTGAGATGCTGCTGGTGGGTGGTTCTTTTGATCGGATGGGGGGTGTTCAACCAATTCTGGATGGGGTTGCACTCCCCCTGAAGGAGCAGGTTCATGGCTTGGGGGTTCTCCTAGAACCATCTCTGTCACTTGAGGCTCAGGTGGCCTCGGTGGCACGGAGTGTCTTCTACCAACTCCGCTTTTTGGCCCAGCTATGCCCCTATCTGGACAGGGATAACCTAGCTTCAGTTGTCCATACTCTGGTAACCTCCAAATTAGATTACTGCAATGCCCTCTACTTGGGGCAGCCTTTGAAGACAGTTCGGAAGCTGCAGCGGCCAGATTGAGAGCTATAACAGGGAGGTTTGAGCATATAACACCGATTCTGGCCCGCTTGCATTGGCTGCCTGTACATTTCCAAGCCCAATTCAAGGTGCTGGTTTTAACCTATAAAGCCCTACATGGCTTGGGACCGCAATACCTGATGGAATGCCTCTCCTGACATGAACCTACCTGTACACTGCGCTCTACATCTAAGGTCCTCCTCCGAGTGCCTACTCTGTGGGAAGCTCGGAGGATGGAAACAAGGGAGAGGGCCTTCTTGGTGGTGGTCCCCCGACTGTGGAATGATTTCCCTGATGAGGCTTGCCTGGCACCAACATTGTTATCTTTTCGGCGCCAGGTCAAGACTTTTCTCTTCTCCCAGGCATTTTAACATTTTAACAGCATTTTAACAGCATTTAACAACGTTAAGTTTGTTTTTAATGGACCCCAGAATTGTTGTTTTTAAATGGATACTGTTGTTTTTATGTTTCTGATGGTTTTTTAAAATCTTGTATACTTTTTAATGTTCACTATTTTTAACTGTTGTAGACCACCCAGAGAGCTTCGGCTGTGGGGCGGTATATAAATGTAATAAATAAATAAATAAATAAATAAATAAAATAATCGGTTGACAGGTCTAAGTAACACACAAGAATGGAGATTGTTCAGCTGTCCCAACCACTTTCAAGGAAATGCTACACCGTTGAGTCCCGTCCTACCCCTAACAACGACAACAACACACACACACCACTTTGTATGTTCACTAGAATTTAGTGATAAAGCTTTTCTTTGGACTCTATCATATCAGTCGGCAGTTGAGGGCTCACATATTTAAATATCCTCCCAATTAAAAACATCTTGCAAGTACGAACTGAGTGGATTCAGCCTAGCCATCTTCCTGATCATGTTGATTTTCTGAGTGCATGGTGAGTGACACATTCAAAACTCTATCTGCAGTGGTACAGTCCAGGAAAAGAAATAGTTACTTTTAGTTAATGTGGGCTTTACTACTTGATTCTGCTGAATATAATCTGGCTCTAGATGGATACATCTGTCAGTGGCTACTAGATTCTATGTGATTGCCTTTCACAGTTGGATTGAAGAGGACATTTTGAAAGGTGCAATTTCTAACACCACTGGAGCACTAAAGTATGATCTTGCTTTCATGGAAACACATGCTTGATTTTATGCCTGACTGGCAGACAACAAGCAATCCCAGACCTGTCTAAGAGCTGGAAACTCTTAGAAGCTCTCCAAGGGCCATGCCCATATCTACTGCTGCTGTATGCCATTTATACACAAGAGGCTTTGGGATAGGTGCTGCACTACATGATACCCAACATGGGTGGGGAACCTTTTGCAGCCCCGGGGGAATCTTCTGGGGGCTGCGTGCTAGAGGTGGGTGGGATTAAAACTAAAAGTGAGCAGGATTAAAACTAAAATGAGCAGGCCAATGCACACACACTCTCTCTCTCTCTCACACACACACCCATAACACACACCCCATCATTCACATACACATAGCTACTCATACACAACCTCCCACCCCCACTTTTTTAAAAAAAGCCTCCATTGTCAGCAATTGCCACAGAGTGTGATTTTTTTTAAAGCATGTGCCTTTAATCAGGGATGCTTTAGGGTGGATTCCTGCATTGAGCAGGGGGTTGGACTCGAAGGCCTTGTAGGCCCCTTCCAACTCTGCTATTCTATGATTCTATGTGGGGGTCACATTACATAAGCAGGGAAGTTTAGGGTTAGATCTTCCCTCCCCCCAAAAATGCTTTCCTGCAGGGCAGTTAGGCTTTTTAAAAGCCTCCCTGAATTGCTGCACGGCAGGCCAAGGTAGAGGGAAGCTGCGGGCCAGATGGAGAGGCCTCAATTTGTTCCGTAGCCCTGCCCTAGAAAGAGAGCAAATGCACACAACCATGTCAAGGGGTTTGGAGCAGCTACCACATGCTTGATGGAGTTGCTTGACTCCGTCTTAGATTGCACTCGACCAAGTAACGAACTCATTGGATTGGAGGGCCGTGACTCAGTGGGTTAATTTTTGGTGACACAGGAGGACAGACTTAAAAATTGACCTAGCTATTTAAGCCCTCTTGATCAATTGGTAATGAACAATTATTTTCAGCAATCTTCCAAACTAGAGTCTCAAAAGAACCGCCAGTGCAGGGTCATTTTCTTTGGCCTTTAAATAAGACTGCAGTACAGAATCCAGAGGGGATCTTTTATTAACTGTCCCCTTTTGGTCTCATGCTGCTTTGCCAATAACTTCCACTGGATGCCTGCAACAAAACAGCAGAAGTAGTAGAAAAGAGGTATCTGGTACATGTAAAAATAATAATAATTGTAGCAGGTAGGCTAAGCTGCTAGGGCGACCAGATGTCGAGAGTCCTTTTTTAAAAACAACAACACACAGAACAAGTAAATTTGCCAAGAGGAATGTTACATTAGGTCATAAGCCTGGATGGGTAACAAGGCAATAATGAAGTCTGCCACAGCTGTTTGTTACTTTGGGTGCAACACACTTGCAGAACACCTGGTAGGTTTGAATTAGTGTCTTATCTGGTGTGGAACGGTACATCATTGAAGTCAACTGAGATAAACAAACTGTCCTGTATGATCGTTCTGTTTTGGAAAATAATCTCTCTCTCTCTCTCTCACACACACACACACACACACACACACACACACACACACACACACTCTTCTCTGAACAGTGGGACGTTCAGAATAACCATTACAGATCAAGTAATTTCCTACTGTGACCTTCTAATAATCTAATTATTTACAAACGTACAGACTAAGCAGGTATGACAATAGTACAGATGCAAGCAAGCATTCAGTCAGGCAGTACAAAGATTGTCAAAGGAACATTTTTAAAAAGAAAATATTGATAGTATTTTTATATTGCTCTTCAGCCAAGTGTCTCCCAGAGCAGCTTACAGATCAATAACAAAAACAAGACTCTTTCTGCCCCTCAGGTGGGCAATCTAAAAGACGTCACATGGCAAAAGGGATACCAGTTCTTAAAACTATAGCATTCTTATAGTGACGCGCTGGAATGAAAACAGTCCAGGGAGAGGAGGTGCCAGTGGCATCTGAAGTCGGTGAATTTCCTGACTCTCCCTCTGGATGGAATGAATGCTTGATGGAATGACTTGTCAAGAGCCAACAAGGCTACCGTAAGACCATCTTGAGATTGTCCTGAAACCTGACGAGTATTGGAGCCTGGTGTTACTTTATTGATTCAGGGGTTTATTTGAAATACAGGGGCCTTAGAGGGAAAGTGGGGGAAGGTTGGAGGGGCCGTAGCTCAGTGGTAGAGAAGGTCCCAGGTTCAATCCCAGCATCTCCAGGTAGGGCAGGAAAAACTCCTGCCCGAAATTGTGGGGAGCCGCTGCCAGTCAGTGTCGACAGTACTAGGCTAGAAGGACCAATGGTCTGACTCAGTATAAGGCAGCTTCCTATGTTACTAATAAGGGAAGCAGTAAACAAAAATCCAAAGGAACAAAAAGAGGGGAAAGAAATTTATAAGAGGTCTGGATCCAAAGAGAGGCTACACTAACTAGCTGTATCTGGAATAAGCATCAGGATGATCAGCGCCTCAGAATCAAAAAACTGCTTCTCTCCAGTAACCTCCTACTATCAATTCCAGCCCATGCTTCAGTCAACACCAATCCTGTCAACAATCTTGAGTTATACACTCATGGTACATACCAAAAGCTTGGAACAAAACATTTTTTTAATAGCAGCCAGCTGGGGAATATATAATCCTCCAGATTTTGTTGAACTACAACTCCTATCAGCCCCAGCCAGCATAGCCAATGGTCAAACAAGTGGGCTACAGTCCAAAATCTGGAGTGCCACAGGTTCTCCAGCCCTATTATATAGCTTCCCCGCATCATTTTGCTGCAACTGCTATGGAGAATAAGTTAATATAGATGAATAGAGCTTTTCCCAACCTGGTGACTTCCAGATGTTTTGGACTTCAACTTCCATTGAAAAGGCGAGGAGAGAAAAGGCGTTGCTAAGAGACATGGTTCCTCACCCCCTTTCCTTTTTAATCCCTTCAAAAACCCTGCGATGTAGGCTAGGATGAGAGAGGTCACCCATAAGCTCGGTGTAGCCTTCCTCAGCTTAGTGTTCTCCAGATGTTTTAGACTTCAACTTCCATCAGCCTCAGCCAGCATGGCCACGAATGCTGGGAGTAGAAATTCAAAACATCTGGAGGCACCAGGTTGGAGCAGAGGACCATGACCAAGCTTTAAATAAATAAACTAGTTATATTTTGGTGTGCATATATACCTTAAACAAGAGCAGAACAGCAACAAGGAACTCCTGACTTCACTGTGACAGGGAAATCTGAAAATACCCCACTAAAACCCCTTGTTTGTTGTGTTGTGGAAAAGTGCCCAAGAACCCAGAAATACTCTGATCTGTCCCCCCACCCCCTCGCTTTTGAATTTGGAGACAGCCTCTTTGAATTTGAGCAGCCTCTTTGTCAGCTGCTCAAGGCTGTCCTAATGTCTTGGCTCCTTAACTACCATGATCCCATGGTGCTTTTTCCTTAAACACGTGTTTTGTGTTCAGGAACCAGGATAGACATTGAGGCGCATTGCTTCATTGTTTACCACCTAAGTCCACTGACTGGGCATTTTGGAAGGGTCAGGGTATACTTAGGACTTTCCGAAAGGTCCTTGGGAACCTGTTCTTTGGGGCTTATCAAAGAACAGAATGCAACATTTTGTACCGGTCATAGGTTGCCAAAATATGGTATTGTTTATGTAAGAATGGTTTTCTGTTTATGGAACATGTATGGGACTTGTGATCAGTCACAGGAGGGAGGAAGGAAAAGTATGATTTTGATGAGTATAAAAGTATGCTGATTTGGATGATAGGCAGAGAGTTCAGCCTTCGGCATGCTGGAGGCGAGCAGTTCTATGTATGTAGTAAAATAAAGCCTCTGCATCTGGACCAGTCTGGAGTTGTTCCTTTCCTACAGGGTTTGGGGAAATTTCCTAACAACTAGACACAACTAAGTCCAATGTCACGTAGTGACCAAACTATAGTATATAATGACACTGAACTGCTATGAATCCATGCATTTCATTTTGTTATGCCAGTAGGAGTGGGGATCTAGATAGGTTCCAAGCTGAGAGGTAAAAAATATCTGACAATACTAATTCAAGATATCTACATTTTAGAAAACTGAGCAAATAAAGTGCCTAAATAAATGATATGCAATTAGCTCTGCTACCCTAAATAATCTTTAATAGATCCAAATCATGTGCTAATTATCACCAAGAGGCTGTGACCAATGTGCTGCTCCAGAGTGTCTAGTTCAAAACATTCAGTTGGGATGCAGCACCCTTTCAAGCACGGTGTGTACAGGAACTCAGTGTTGATTACATCCTGTGTAAAACCTTGAATGGCCTTGTATTTTAAGGAAAGAATTAATTTAAGCGTGGCTGGCTGGGGAATGCTGGGCGTTAGGGGAGGAGTGGCAGAGGCTATCCATGCCTGTCCGACCTCTGATCTTGTTCTTTTCACTTGACAGGCTTTTTAGCTCATCTAGCAAGGGTGCTTCAGACGGGGAGGGAAGAAGGCTGAAGGATGCTCAGGATAGATCATATTTTGTTCTGGTCTCCTCCCCTCCCACCAGAACATCCCCCTTTCCCCCTCAGTGAGATCAGTTTTCCAACCACGGAGAGCCAGTTGGCCCAGTTCTCCCATTGGCGGCTGCAAAAGCGTGGGGAGGGAGCAGGAGTTGGATTTGTGACTCCCGTTTCTGAGGCCAGAGCGCTTACTCCAACCTCGGGCAGTTTTTTCCAAGCCATCCTATGGTCCATGGGATGCTCACCCAGGTTCCATAGGATTGCTCTCTAACTTAAGTTAATTCTTATGTTATATTATTATATTTCTTGCAAG
Source organism: Elgaria multicarinata webbii (assembly GCF_023053635.1). Taxonomy (NCBI): domain Eukaryota; kingdom Metazoa; phylum Chordata; class Lepidosauria; order Squamata; family Anguidae; genus Elgaria; species Elgaria multicarinata. The sequence goes on along the minus strand of NC_086179.1, from coordinate 25,342,732 downwards.
GCATCCTGGCTATGCCTTTTTTGCTTGGTTTTAAACAGAAAGGCAGGCATAAACATTTTAATAAATGGAATAAATACATATATACATCAGAACCATGCTGAATCAGACTGAAGGTCCACATTTAGACCATCACAGTGGCCAACAGTATGGGCTTCCCACGGGTATGAGCAATAGTAACTGTATAGAGGAGGGGTGGGCAACTTCTCGCCCTCCAGATTGTAAACCGTCCAGAGAGCTTCTGCTTGGGGCGGTATATAAATGTAAATAAATAAATAAAAGATGGGGGGGCTACAACTCCCATCATGCCTCACCTAGGGCTGATGGGAGTTGTAGTCAAAAACATCTGGAAGGCGACAAATTGCCTACCCCAAGTGTAGATAAATAACCCGCCCTAAGTGCCATTGTTTGGTAGAAAGACAGGGTATAAATCAAAGAAATAAAGTCTTCAGCAGCTGTAGCTTCCGGGCATTATTCCCGTTTTATAAACATCTAAAGTCTTCAGCAGCTGTAGCTTCCGGGCATTATTCCCGTTTTATAAACATCTATCTATCTATTAAGGCCTGGGTTAGGCTTACAAGGCAGCCTTGCCTCCCCGCTTTCAGCTCCTGGTGCCTTTTCTCCTCGGAAAACCTGCCCAGTCGGGTCGGGCCTGGCCCAGCCTGCGCGGAACTAAGGCGAGGCGGTTCGCTGTTTCCACGGCAGGCGGGGAAGGAGAAGCAACGCGGTGCCAGGAAGCGGAGAGAGAAAGCGAGAAGCTGAGCGGAGTTTGGCAGCGGCGTGTGTCGAGGAGGCGAGGAGCTGAGGGGCAGCGAGACCTTTTTGCTCCCCGCGCCCCTTCCCCCAGCCTCAGCCCTGAGGGACGGCGCGGTTGGAAGCGGCCGGCCTAAGCCTGCGAGCGACCGCGGGCCCAAAGGAAGGAGGCGGGGAGCGGAGGAGGTTGCCGCTGCGGCGGGGAGAGAAAAGGCGTTGCTAAGAGACTCCACGGGCCAGGTGAGGCTGCTGCTGCTGCTGCGGCTGCTGCTGTTTTTATGTATCGCGGCCTGCCTTCCCTCCATGGAGCTCAGGACTGCTGCGGCTACTGGCTCGTGCCCCCCTTTCCTTTTGAATCCCCGCAACAACCCTGAGAGGTAGGCCAAGCTGAGGGAGGTCACCCCGTGTGGGACATGCTGTCCTCCTGATGTTTTGAACTTCAACCCCCATCATCCCCAGCCACCCTGGCCAATGGTCAGGAATCTGGGAGTTGTAGTTCAAGCACATTTGCAAAGCTGGCCTAATGAAGGAGTGTGCCCCCGCCCCAGCAGTGCACTTTGTTAGGGGGAGGTGCAGCAAATGGAGCTCGAGAAAGACGGGAGAGAGAATCAGTGAGTAGGATTGGCACTTGGTCTGAACAACATTTCACTGGCCTTAGGATTTAGCCTCCTGGCTAGTTGCCACAGGGGGCGCATCCATAAAAGCAGCATTCTCCAAGCTGGTGCCCTCCAGATGTGCTTTTGCTTCAGGTTTACATCCGTTCAACCTGCTTTCTCAATTGGGCATGCTTATTACCTCCATCTTCCATTCTTTTTCTTCAAGTAGAACAGTTCTGGAGTGATTGCAGTTAATATGTTTTACACATTTAGCAGGAGGCTGATGAATCTGGATGATTTTCTGAGGTCTCTTGGGATTTTCTTGCCAGCGGTTTTGCCAAGACCGTGGTTGCCACTTGGAATGAGAAGATGACCTGGGCTCTCAATATGATTGCTTCCAAATGTCTTTGACCCAGTTGTAGAGCTGCATTTTATTTTATTATCTTGCTGCGATCCTGTTCAGATGACACACTAAGGTTTGGTGGTTAAGCATTGTGAGCTAAACTTTATGACTTAGCATGTCATATGAACCACGACTTAGCGTGTTGTGTGAACCATTCCTAACCATGGTGGCTGCATAACCGTGGTTTAAAAGGTTAGCGGACTAACCATGACTTAGAGTGTTGTCTGAAGAGGCCCAGTGTTTAGTACTGTTCTTACCTTGTGCACCAGGTTTAGAGGATTCTATCCTTCAAGGCATCCAATTTTTTTTAAATAAATAAATAAAAATAAAATAAATTCTGGCTCCCTTGAAAAAGAGTGTGCAGGTCAGGGTAATTTTTGTACTTAAAATGTAAAACTATGTCTTGGATGTATGGACCAAGTTTTATTGTTCTAAGTTAATGTGGAACAATGAATAACAACCAGAACATTACGAACACCTGAAACCAGAAGGCAGATTTTTCAGCCTATGTTATTTCCTGCCTTCATTTTTACTAACGCAAAAGTAGTAATTATTTAGAGGCAAATTGATGTTACGGCTTTCCCCCCCCGTCTCTGAAAATCTTAATCTTTCTTATTTATAGTTTACTACACAGATGTTCTTGTGTTCTTTTTCTTCGCATCAGAGTCCTAAGGTGTGCTGCGGAGTAAAACATAATCATGGCCAAAGTAATGAAAGTGTTTCACACCCTAAGAAATCATTGGAAGAAAACTACTGTTGGGGCCTGCCTGCTTGCCTGGGGAGGAAACTGGTTGTATGGAAAACACTGGTAATTATTTCTTAGTCTTTAAAGTATTATTGGAATTTAAGGTTTTGTGTGCGGGTGTATTTTTTTAATTTAATAAATTAGAGCCAAACTGGAAGTGACATGTAAGACACGTGGACTATTTCCTGATTATTTTTGCTTTTACTTTACTGTAATCATGGGAAGTTCTGAATTTAACTGGAGCAGTGGCACAACAGGGGTGGGGGTGGCTGGGAGCAGTGCATCTCCAGTCTGTTCTTTCTCCCTAGGGTTGGAAACGTGCATTTATGTGGTATCCTTTCACTGCGCATAGTAAAGCAGACTGGAAATAGGGTTAAGCCACTTTTCCAATAGAAGTGCCATTTCTCCAATAAAGCCCCAAGACAAAGCTGGGAGGGAATTTGTGTATGTGTGTAAGTCTGAAAATTAGTCTGTAAAAACATGAAACTGACTTAGGTAAAGAGTATACTTCATTTCTTTAGTATTTCTTTCTCTGAGACAGGATGGGAAATGGTTATGATGAAACTGATGAATGTATTTGAGATTAAATGAAAGTGGTGAGAAATGGTTCCCCCCCCAATTGATTTAAGAGCAGAATTGAACACACACACACCTCAATTTGGAAGTTTAATGGTTTAGTATTCTTTAGATGTATTGATTTTAAAAAAGCACTTTAAAAAGCATGAAGTTCATCGTACAATATGCTACTAAACATGGTACAGGCTGCATAATGTAGTTTAAAATGTCGTTGTTTAGTGGTTCTGCTTCTTTGCTTCAAACTTGCAGTGATGTTTGGTTTAGACCAAGTGGGATTATTAGTTCAGAATGTAAGTCTTCATCCTGCTGAAAAAGATCTCATTTTGAGAAGATAGTGCATTGTTGGCACTCTACTAGTAGTAGATTAAAAGAGCAATCCTTTGGCCCCTGGACAATGTCTTGGGTGTGTGTGCATAGGATATTTCTGATTCCTGAATTCGAGGACAGAGGCAACTCTCTGACCTCAGACCAAGGAGTCCAAACTCCTTGCCCCCTCATAGCTGGCGTGGAGAGAACTATCCTGGCTGCCTTTATGAGCTCGCAAATGCAAGGTCAGAGGGGAGGGAAAGGGTGCATGCCTGTGGGAAGGAAGGGGAGGGGACGGCTTGCACCATATCAAGGGCAGATCCAATAGGATTGTGCCCTAAGAAAATGCTGCTGGTTGCTGGCTGGCTGGCTGCCTGGGGGCTTGGGAGGGGTTGATGGGAGTTGTATGCCAATATATCTGGAAGAATCGTGTTGGGGAAGGTTGTCTTATTGTGTTCCTTGACTGAGTCAGGGTAATTTTATATCTGCGGGTTGAGAATATTTCCAACCCATGAATGTCAGTAGTAACTGTATTCAGATGATCTTGATTTCATAAACCAAGATAAGAATGAGCTTTCGCGCCCCCAACACAGCATCCTTTCTCCTGCCTTTGCACGAGCAAACAAACTATTAACTATAGTTGCCCAATTTATCTGAACTGGGAAATTATGTATAAGGGTAATTCTGTCCAGGAGCCCGTAGCAGTTTGTTTTATTTATTTTTATTAACGACATTTGTATGCTGCCCTATAATAATGTTCTCTGAGCAACTGACAGTAAACAAACATAAAAACAGTTATTTCTTATTGATGGGAGCATCTTCCTGGGTACTTTTTCTCCTTTAACGACAACAGCCCAGCAGGTATGTATTATACTGAAGGTTATAAAAATGTATAGTTATTCAAAATAACAAAAACAAATAATTAACAGACATATCCAGTGTGAATCCCCGTTCAGCTTAGCAGTTCCTTTATTTTTCTTCTTCTCTCCTTCCTCCAACTCTCTTGAGACTGTGGATTCTTCCTGCATTGGAGGAGCAAGGAGGCTCATCACTTATATGGTTTACATATGATCAACAGATTTGGAACAAACCAGTATTTTAAACCATTGTTTCAAGTTGGTTTAATAATCTGGCTTGTTCTGAAGCCATTAACAATAGCTTCTTAGTTTGGATGAAATGAGAAACTATAGTAATGGAAGACTTCCTAGTTTCTTTGCTCTTACTTCAAAGGGAAAAGGAGCGAGACTGCATATGTTGGCCAAAAGATATCTCAGTTTTTAAACTGAGGTATGATCCGTCAAACCCTTCTACGGAGTGCTTTTTTGTTCTTGGTTTGTTTCAATTTTTTTTAAATTAAGAAAACACCTACTGTTCAGAAAATTAAAGCATAAGCGTATTAATAGAATACAATGTGAGAAATAGCTATCTATTGCTGTTCTGCTTCTGCTGTCTCTGGTAGAAAGATTCCTTATAAGGGCCTAAACCATTGTACTGTTTTCTAAAAAGATATATTAATACGCTTTGACTTTAATCCCTGTTTGCTCATTTAATACAATTTCAGGGGAAAGTAAATATAACCAAATGATTTAAAACCACTGTTGTCTTGAGGACCACAATCTGTTCTGTTGTTTCATCACTTTTTAAGAAATAGGAACCAATTAGGCCCTCCTGTTTTCTGATCTCTTATATGTTAAATCCTGCCAGATTCTAAATGGGAGACTTAAGAAAGCAAATCTTCGTCTGTCTCCATTCTGTCTACTCAGTTTCTTCTCCTTGTGGACATCTGTGTTTCAAATAGAATCATAGAATCATAGAATAGCAGAGTTGGAAGGGGCCTACAAGGCCATCGAGTCCAACCCCCTGCTCAATGCAGGAATCCACCCTAAAGCATCCCTGACAGATGCTTGTCCAGCTGCCTCTTGAATGCCTCTAGTGTGGGAGAGCCCACAACCTCCCTAGGTAGCTGATTCCATTGTCGCACTGCTCTAACAGTCAGGAAGTTTTTCCTGATGTCCAGCCGGAATCTGGCTTCCTTTAACTTGAGCCCATTATTCCGTGTCCTGCACTCTGGGAGGATCAAGAAGAGATCCTGGCCCTCCTATGTGTGACAACCTTTTAAGTATTTGAAGAGTGCTATCATGTCTCCCCTCAATCTTCTCTTCTCCAGGCTAAACATGCCCAGTTCTTTCAGTCTCTCTTCATAGGGCTTTGTTTCTAGACCTCTGATCATCCTGGTTGCCCTCTTCTGAACACGCTCCAGCTTGTCTGCATCCTTCTTGAATTGTGGAGCCCAGAACTGGACGCAATACTCTAGATGAGGCCTAACCAGGGCCGAATAGAGAGGAACCAGTACCTCTCGTGATTTGGAAGCTATACTTCTATTAATGCAGCCCAAAATAGCATTTGCCTTTCTTGCAGCCATATCGCACTGTTGGCTCATATTCAGCTTGTGATCTACAACAATTCCAAGATCTTTCTCGTTTGTAGTATTGCTGAGCCAAGTGTCCCCCATCTTGTAACTGTGCAATTGGTTTCTATTCCCTAAATGTAGAACTTGGCATTTATCCCTATTAAATTTCATCCTGTTGTTTTCAGCCCAGCACTCCAGCCTATCAAGATCACTTTGAAGTTTGTTTCTGTCTTCCAGGGTATTAGCTATCCCACCCAATTTTGTGTCATCTGCAAATTTGATCAGCGTTCCCTGCACCTCCTCGTCCAAATCATTAATAAAAATGTTGAAGAGCACTGGGCCCAGGACTGAGCCCTGCGGCACCCCACTCGTTGCCTCTCCCCAGTTTGAGAAGGTTCCATTGATAAGTACTCTTTGAGTCCGATTCTGTAGCCAACTGTGGATCCACCTAATAGTTGTTCCATCTAGCCCACTTTTAGCTAGTTTGTTAATCAGAATGTCATGTGGTACTTTGTCAAAAGCTTTGCTGAAGTCAAGATATATGACGTCCACAGCATTCCCACAGTCCACAAGGGAGGTTATCCTATCAAAAAATGAGATCAAATTAGTCTGACAGGATTTGTTCCTGACAAATCCATGTTGGCTTCTAGTAATCACTGCATTGGTTTCAAGGTGTAGAACGTATTCATATTTTGCTGCCTTTGTTTCTAATGTATGTTACTACCTTCAGTAATTTGGCCTGGTTGATTTCTATGGGTTTTGACTGTGTGTTGAACTTTGGCAATGAAATTCAGGCTTCACGTGGTAGCACAACAGGTTTATTAACAGGGTTATGTACAGTTCCATAGCAGGGCTTTAAACAGCCACCCCCACCACCACAGAGTTTCTCCTATGCCAAAAAAGATGGGGAAGCTCAATTGTACTTAAGAGGACAGTGTCCAGTTAATTCCCTGTGCATAAATACAATACAGATTGGGTGAAGATCTGGTATGAATTGCTTTTCAAGGAAAAAGAAAGAAAAAATTTGTGGAGTCTATCACTGGCTAGGATGTCATGAGCATTAAAATTCCGGAGAGGACGAACAAGTCCCTACATTTAAAACTGAACTGAAGAAAAGATGAAAGTGGAACTCTCACTAATTGGGATTTATTTATTTATTTACATATTTATATTGCCCGACAGTCTAGGCTGTCTGGGCAGTTTACAACTAAACCATAATATAATAATCTAGATTAAAACTTAAAACTTTAAAAATCACATAAAACCAGAGTAAGTTACAGTCCAGTATTCGTAGAAGCAGACAAAAAGAGAGTTTGGGTAACCAGCATTGCCAGCTATGAGCATTTAAAATCAAGAGATTCATCTAAAGTCACGTGACTTCTCAAATACTCACTCCACTATTCTATTTTTTGAGCATGACTCTCAACTCAGTGCTAGTTGTTGTTCCCTTTCTGCAAAAAACCTTGAAAATGTCCTTTTTTGAGAACCTGTTAGAGAATCCTTATCATTCGCACAAACTAAGTTATTTATTGCAATTTTCTTTAGAATTAAATCCAATGTGGCATACAAAGTTAAAATCATCTAACCATATTGGATGCTTTAAAAGCTTCATGTTGATGTGCACATAAAACTATTCATGATCATATTTTAAGTTTGTTTTTTTTTTAGTGCAGTTACTATCAGGAACAAGCACTCCCCAGGCTGGCTTCCAATTCTCAAACCAGGCTTTCCTTGCTGCTTTTACCTTTTTGGTTGAGTTCTGCTACATGCAATGGTGTCTGGCTCCAAAAGTAAAAATAATTGTCATATCCCTAGCTAGTGAAGCACCTTGCTTGTGTTGTAATTTTCATGCTTCCAGTTAATGTTTGATGGAAGATAATATTTATTAAGTGGTACCATGTAAGCTAAAGACTATGGGCATGTCTAGATGGGGTGATATCCTGGGGATAGTCCCTGTGCGTCCACATGATGCACAAGGCATCCCGGGAGCAGGGAGGGATGATCCCAGGATATCGCACAGGATATCGCTCTCCCCTTCAATTCTGATTTTTCTGTGGTCTCGGGATGATCCCAAGACAGTGGGACATGTGGCCCACCATCACTGTTTTGTCCCGGCTCCTCGTGAGTAAACGCGAGGAGCCAGGAACTGGGGATGGAGCTCCTTAGGAGCTCTGTGCCCATCAGGGGTAGGGAGAGGAGAGCACGAGGTTGTTGGGTTTGTTTTTTTTAAAAAAACCTTACAGTGCCATTCGAGCACTCTTTAGCTCCTTTTCCTTTAAAAAAAAAAATCCAAAATGGCGGGTGTGACGTCACGCACCATGTGCAGACAAGGGGGACAATCTTGTGATCATAAAATCATGAGATTATCCCCCTCAACCCCCCTCGTCTAGCCATGCCCTATGCCTTGGCTTGATATTTTCTGTGGTATTCATAAGTAACATGTTTTCCTGCTTACCTTGATCAGTAGTGAAGTTGGATATGTAGAGAAGTGATTTCAGAACCTCATGCACAATTATGAAAGGAAACGTGCTTCTTTAGATGTTCACCAGAGTTCTGCGATTAACTAAGTGCTAGATCTTTCTGTTTGTGCAGTATAAGGGTTGTTTTAATTTTATCATTCTTTTGAGAACAATGTCAGCTTGATCTCCCTGTGTGCTGTTAGTGACTCGACTTTTGACCCCTGTATGTTACCACCCTGGAGACTCCAGGAGAGAGTCAGTTAAGTGCTGAAATAAATAAATGTAGAACCATTCATCTGAAATGTTGAGCAATGTTGGGAAGGATTAATAAAGTAAACTATATATACATTGCCTTACAATTGAGCTTTGGTTGATGCTGACATCAGAGGCTATATTACTATGCTCGAGGCATACTTGACTGGACTTATATAGGGCTGTTTTATAACAGCTTAAAGGTTTAGCAAAATCTTGTCCTTCTCTTTCTGACATAGATGGAGTTTCTAATGCAAAGGGGTCTGCTTTAGCTCAACATTGCTTCAGATTAGCCTTTGACTCCTTGGAATTAGCAGTTTCATGCATTTCTCATTCGTTTGTTGCTGAAGGAGGACTTCTGCAAGGGAAGGGGGAGTGCAAAGATCCAGTCCCAAAACGTTCTCCAATTAGCTCTTATTCTTGAATAGAAAAATCTGGGCTCTGGCTGTGGAGTTTGAAGGTTTAATTCTTTGGGAGAGGATTACAGACAAACTATGTTCTCTGACGCTACTGTTTATTTGCTCCATGGGGGAAACTTTCAGGAATCCATGTGATACCTGCAATTTCCCCCCCCCCATGGGGCAAATGACAGCTTCATTGGGGAGGATATTTAAATTTAGTAAAAGAGCATGGTAGGGGAAGGATTATGTCCCCCCTTCTGCACTATGATGGTCTTGATCTTATTTGGGCCCTCCCGTGGCAGCTCTTATTTAAACAGCAATGACAATGCAGAAGATCTCAATCGTAGGTCTCCTGGGTCATGTCTATATGCACCCTATTTTACTAAATTAAAATGGAAGGCACACTTTGCATCCAGGATGGTTGGAAGGACGCACGTGTACTCAGAGCTGTGACTTGCAGAGATGCAAGAGGTGCATCTCCACACCAGGTGTGATTAAATTGGTTCTGATGCAGTAATAGTAACAAAAGTGTTTGCCCTCGCAGCTGGCTGATTGGAAAGAGGCCTGTCTATAGCTCCACCAGGAGCGTTCAGTTTCATGCTCGTGTGCCCTAGTTCAGGAGTGAGCGAAGATCTCTCGGTAACTTTGCTGTAGATCAGCAAGTGTTTTCTTGTTGGGTCAGCAGCATACGTAGGGTACCCACGCTGACTCCCATCAAGGCACTGACCAGATCTAGAGTTGCTTAGCTTCAGCAAAGAGGCTGCTTTATGTCACCTCAGACCAGGCCCTTCTGACTCCCAGTAATTTAACAATAGCTGCATTAAAACAAAACAAAAAACCCAATTCTCTGCTATAGCTGGCCTTGTGCTGATTGCTTCTCTGTCAGCACCAATGTTTCTCACCTGAGAATAGGAACCTAAATTGGTTGCCTTTCACCAGGTCTTTGTGCAGCTTGGTTGGCCAGTTTTAAAGCTTCACATTGGAATCTCTGATCAGTAATCACACAGGGGTGGAATTGTTGTTGTATATTTGAAGTCGTCCCAGTGTATGGCTCATGGGGTGCCGGAGGTAATTGGCTTGACCACCAAGCCACTTTTATGGACCCAGCTTTGTTTGGTGGATCTCAGGGTTCTAGTAAAAAATAAACTAGATCTGTAAGTCTAGTGCAGGGTTTCGGAATGATTGACATTTATTTATTTATTTGATTTATATTTATTTAAGGCTGCCTATAAGACGAAAGCTTCCTCTTAAGGCAGCATAGAAAATTAATAAAACATCAATAATAGACAATTAAAATCCAGTTAACTACTTAATAACTAATGAAAACCAAGCAATATGATTGAAACCAAATACAAACATTACAATCAATCATCACATCGAAACAATTTCCTGTTCCATAAAACTCTTAGGAGAAGGCCACTGAGAATAAATGAGTCTTTAGGGCTCTTCTGAGGACCTCCAAAGTCAGGCTGTGATGTACTCCAGCTAGTAATGAGTTTCTTAAGCATGGTACTACCACCAAAAAAGTCTTATTCCCTGTGCCCACCAGCCAGATGTTTTCCAATCTTGCAGTAATACTGGGATGCAGTCTTCTAAACAGTGGGTTAGAGTGTTTAGGAAACTCTCTAGGAAACACTGGGTAGTCCAGATCATGAACAATAGAAATGCAGCTTGAAATAGATCTGGTAAACTTATTGCTAGGTGGGAGAGCAGAAATGGAAACTATGAGCAGACGTTATGTACTACTATAGAAAACATTGGCATAGTAGAAGCGGTTCAAAAGAAAGGCATTTCTATTGCCTTATGATGTAAATGTGTTTGTAATGGTTGGTTGGTCTATTGCTTTGGTATATCCAAAGAGGTAGGAAAATCTAGACTAACACTGCTTAGTTTCTGACATGGTATTGGAATTTCCATCAATCTCTGTTACAGTGGTAAATGCACATGCATACAAGTGATTGAGGGGGATGTCATGTCATAAGTCACTCTGCCTGATGTCACATTGTGCCCTCCCCCCGCTTCCTATGTAGTATGAAAATAATACTGAACTATATAATAGAATCATAGAACAGTAATGCTGGAAGGGGCCTTTAAGGCCATCGAGTCCAACCCCCTACTTGATCCCAGGTTTATCTCACGGTTATCATAAGCCATTTGTTTTTATTTTCTCTTATAACTTGTTTCAGTCTGCAATGGACATCAACAGTGGACCATGTTATAGCACCCACCCTGCCAGTTGGAAATATGGGGGTATGAATAGTTTGGCCAACTTACAGGGTTGTCATAAGATACTCTGAATATCACATCACCCACCCCTCCATGGCACTATGAACTTAACGGCAGCAGTGAAACACATTTCTCATCCCAAAAAACCTTCTTCAGAGTATTGGGAATGAGCCCTGTGCTCATGTACTTCTTCCTCTCTTCCTATATTTGGCTTAACAATTAGTTAGATTAAACCATGATTTGCCATTGCAGCTGGAACTGGCAAATTGATTTGAACAAACCGGAAAGCTACTTGTTAAGCCAAGAGCAAGAGGGAAGAGGAGGCAGGACAGCACTTGTGAGCACAGGGCTCATTTGCAGTCATGGTTTGGAGGGTCAGAAACATTACTTTAAAAATAGTTAAATTGTTTTTTTTTAAATTGAAATGAGAGACAATGGTGCTGAATTTCTACACTTGTCTTCTATGACAGCTGTTACTCCTCTTTTAAGAGATAATTAAGGTTTCAAAAATAACCAGGAAATCTGGTCTGAAAAGGGGGAAAAACTGACTGCTATGAGCATTGTTCTCTTTTGATTTTGGTATGGCATAGTCATTGATGGGAGCAATTAATGCTAATGAACCAGGCCTGATGGCTTGCGGACTGGCTAAGAGGTTTCTAGGAGCAAGTAGCCTTTAGTTTTCAGGATTCTGACTTGGCTTTAGGGCTAACATGGCCTACTTTCATGCTTGCTTCTGTGCCCCAGTAACACAAGCTATACATTTGTAAATAAAAGTAACAATTTCCTAGCACCATAGGGCTCTTTTCTGAAGAGGAAACGTACCATCTGAAGGCTGCTCTGAGTTTCTATCCATTTGGGGAAGGAATAGGTTGAACCAATAGATCAGCCTTCCCCAACCTAGTGTCCTCTAGATGTTTTGGACTACAACTCCCAGGATTCCTGACCATTGGCCATGTTAACTAGGGCTGATGGGAGTTGAAGTCCAAAACAACTAATGGGCACCAGGTTGGGGAAGGCTGGACTAGACTGAAGCATGCTCTTCTCTTCCTGACCACATGCCATTTCTGCTGGTTATTTTTGTCCTCTCTCCTATGAAATGCAACAGGCCTAAATAGCAGAATATGGTTGTTTCATTTGAAATTGATCACTTGATTCCAAGAGGTTTAGGCTTCATTCATCTTTAAAATGATGTTTCTTGTCCACGTTGACTGGTTTTCTGAGCTATTTGGAAATAATTGTAGAGTTTGAAAAGTGTAGAAAAGGACAACTAAAATGATCAAGAGGCTGGAGCAACTCCCCTATGAAGAAGGGTTACAGCATCTGGGACAGTTTAGTTTAGAAAAATGGTGAGTACGGGTAGACATGGCAGAGGTGTACAAAACCATGCATGGTGTGGAGAAAGTGAACCGGGCGACATTTCCCCCACCCTCTCTCATAATACTAGAAGCTAGGGCCATCTGATGAAGTTGATCAGTTGGAGATTTAGGACAGATAAAAGACAGTACTTCTTCACACAGTGCATATTAAATGATGGAATTCACTTCTGCAAGATGCAGTGATGGCCACCAATTTGGATGGCTTTAAAAGGGGATTTGGCAAATTCAGGGAGGATAAGGCTATCAATGGCTACTGGTCCCGATGGCTATATGCTGCCTCCAGCAACAGAAGCAGTATGCCTATGTGCACCAGTTGCTGGGGAACATGGATGGGAGGGTGCTTTTGCACTTACGTCCTGATGGGCAGCTGGCTGGCCACCTTGTGAACAGAGTGCTGGACTAGATGGACCTTGGTCTGATCCAGCACAGTTCTTCTTTTATGTTCTTAGTTGATAAACTGGGTAAGAGTGAAGCAGCCCTTCACTAGCTGGAAACTGCAGAGCTTTGATGTTGTTTCTGCCGTAAGGTTAAAATGTTGTAAACCGCCCAGAGAGCTTCGCCTGTGGGGCGGTATATAAATGTAATAAAACAAATAAATAAATAATGGGGGTGTTTGGAAGCACTGAACAAAAGCCATGGGTATAATTGCTTCACACTTCCTCTGTGGATGTTGTCATTGCACTACAAAAGTCCATTGACTTTTCTAGGTGACGATAGCTCAGCCAGCTTGTAAATTTACAAAAATGCTATCTGTCTTACCTCCTGCCTACTAATTGGAAACTTACTGTATTAACTATCATTGCTTTTAGTACGTAGTAGAGATACTTGCTTGGCATCGTCTTTATTCTCTTTGGAGCACAAGGTGAAAACTCTTTTCATTTGCCTGAGTGTCTTAAGTTCATGCTTTATTTGTTTTTCACGTTAGACTTGGGAGATAATTCTGCTGCAATTGGCTGGGGGCAGTGGGAGGGAGTTAGTGTGTGTGTGTGTGTGTTTAATTTTTTTTTTTTACATGCTGCTCTGCGTGCCAAGGCTGCAGCTAATACATGTTTTAATAAATAATATAATATTATAAATGAACTGAATATATTGCTTGTAGTTAAAGTTCGTGAGAGCACTAGTATTTATGGAACTGCTCACTGCCTCTAGCAACAAGGGTTGGGGGGTTGATGAATAGGGTGTGGGGCATGAAGCTTATTGCTGAGTTTGTGGATCTCTGAATTTGGGCCATAGCTATAAGCGCAACTGCTGAATATAGAGAACACCTTGCCCTCATACTAGCCCTTTGGCAATGCTTTACGCATGCAAACAGTTGGATCAATATTTACATTGGATCAAAATTGCTGACAGATCTGGACTTCCCTGCCCTCACCTTCACAGAGCCGTCCCCCCCAGCCCCCTGAAAATGCCAAACAGTCAGGAGACCCTTCTGAATGGGCTGAGCTGTGGTTTGGTGGGGAGGGACGATCCCCAAAAATCAGCCAGAGGGACCTTCTGAGAGTAGAGCTCTTCCTTCCTCTTCAGGAAGGCAGATCATGGATCCAACCGAAACTTTTTTCCTTTCATGGATTTCCTTTCATATCGATTGGGGAGACTTGGATGCAAAACAGAGAAACTGGGTAATTTTGTGCACTTAAATATGATTTACATTTAAATATTTAGGAATACTAATTGAGAGATATGGCAGGAATTCCTGTGGATGACTTCGCTGTGCGTTTACTTCCCCACTGCCATGCATCACCCAAAGCCTTCCTTTCTCAGCCTTTCCTAGGTGCTCGGGTAGGTTGGGAACCATTTCATAGGAATAGGCTCTCTTGAGTCTTTGCCCAGAAGTCATTACATGATGGTGGAAAAGGCACTGTGGGCATTTCCCTTAAAATAAATGTGTGCTTGTGCACAGAGGTTCTCTGAACATGTGTGGATAAGATGGAGCAGGGCTGTCCAATTCATTTCAGTGCGAGGGTTGGTTTTTAACTAGTACTTAGTAAAATTACTGCAATTAGTCAATAGTCTGTCATGCTTGTAAAAAAAATGCTCCTGTTTCTTAACACCCATGATTTATTCCTTTGAATTTGAAGAGCAAACATTATGTTAAAGGAAGTGCTAATGCCTCTAAGGAAAACTTTGATAAATATTCCAATTAGGCATGAATTGGAGTAATATATTATTTATGCGTTCTCTCGCTTAGGAAGCCTGTTTCTGTTTGTCCCATTATTTTCACTAAAGGTTTCTTATTGACAGAGTTTCTCTTGTTGCTTAGTTTGAATTTCTCCTGATTGATTCTTCATCTGAAATCAATTTTCCGTAGCGCGAGAAAAGCTACTGTGGCAATAATGTGTTAGTAAGAGCAAACAAGTTCTGTGCCTGCAAAGAGTAGGATAAGCAGAGAAGAGGGAAAAGGCCTGAAGTAAATTGTTCTGAAATAAGCCAAATAATGGGTGGTGTATTAACTGCATGTTGTTTGAGTTGAATCAAAATGAGTGTCACGTGGCCATATGACACTCTAGAGCCCAGACTAAATCGAGCGAGCTTCCGTTTGTCCTTTGGTTTTCATGCCCCTGACCCCAGCCGCTCCTAGGCACAAGCAAGCTCCTGTTGGGCTTTTACCAGCCAGGCCTTTACTCCCTGGGAAATGGAAGTGGTGGTTCTCCTCTCCAAACCCAGAGCACTTCAGGCTACATGCATTCCAATCGGAATGCCTCTGCTGTAGAGCGAACAACTCCCAGAGACTCATGTTACTGGCTCCTGTTCTTTGCCCCTTAATTATATAACACCTAGAGCCCAATTTTAATGAATCTTGGGGGAGTTTATTTGGAAAGAATGGTTAGATGGAGTAAGGTGAATCAGTAAGGCAGGCGCATGCACAAGCTCAGGTGCCCAGCCACAGAATGCGGAGGCTAGAGTGGCATAGTGTGCACGCGTAAGGATGGGTGGATGGATGTTTATAATAATAGTTGGACAATATGTGCTGGCCAGCTGGGCAATTACATTATATCACTCACAAGTGAGGCTGGAGGAAATGCTTTCAGTTACTCAATATGAATGGGTTCGGACAATGAGTGTTGGAATGAAGACTGGGCTTATTTTCCCCGGTCTGCACTTGCCAATCATGCACCTGCCATTTCTTTAATTATCCTTGCTGCAGCGCAAGGATACTCCGTACCCTGGCCGAACCTGGCAAGATGCGCTGGGGTTAGGTGGAGGCTTCCAAACCACTCCATAAATCCTACAACAAGCCAAGGATTATGGGGTGGTTTGGAAGCCCCACCCACCCCGTGCACTTTGCCTGTTCAGATGACATGACAACCTGCGCTGCGATGAGGGTGATTAGGTAAATGGTTGGCATGTGATGGGCGGGGAAAAGAAACCATGGTGCCTTCTCTTTTTCCCCGCTGATCATTTGATTCCAGCACAAATACACACACACACACACACACACAAGTTAGGGCTTTGTGTCTTTGGTCAGTTTTGTAGATGAGACATTAATTAATGTTATTTCTTAACACGTGGCACCTGGTTCTTAGTAATGAAGACATAGGAAGAGAAATAACAAAAGCTAATGTGGTCTCAAAATGATGACTTTTAAACAGTATATGTTCCTGACAAGTAGTCCTTTTGAAAAGTTTGGTCTATATATTGTGTGCTAGAGCAGTAATAATAGATTTTTTTAATGCATCCATCCATCTATCTGTCTTTCCTAAACTTCATGCTGTCTAACACCCATTCTTTCCTTTTTGTTTCTCCCCCCACCCTTCCTGATAGTGATAACCTGCTAAGGAGAGCTGCATGCCAAGAAGCCCAGGTAATACCATTTAACAAGATCAAATTAGATTAAAATCCCCTCCTTATCTCACTTGTGCAGGATTCTGGAGATTCTCCCAGCAGGACTCATCTACGTGACTAGCCTGACAAAGGGACTGTCTGTATTCTTTTGCTCAAATACCATGAGGTATTTTTTCCTTCATGCAGGACCTATGCTTTGCACCTAATTATACCTCCAATTCTGTGCCATCACAAATTATTCAGGAGCATCATGAATGTGGATTTTTTTGATTATTCAGTATGACAGTTCTGGAAACTTAATTATCTGTATTGCTTCTGTTAGGTAAATGTATGGGCCAGAGGTGATAGACTGACAACTCTGGAGATTGAAATCCCATTTCATCAACTGACAGAGTGGAGAGCAATTAAGGTGTAGCTTTTTCACTCTGATTGGACCTGGTACTCCAGTACTCATACAAAAGGTGGGAGGGGTGGAAGCTTCCATTTGATTCCTAGTACCTGTGGCCACCAAATTTATTACACCTTTTCTAAAAGCTTGACCATATTGTAAACCATTTAATGTCCTTCTCTTTGACAGTGGTGAAAAATTCCCAGAAATGTTTGATGCCCAAAAGGGAGATTTCTTAATAGACAGTAAGAAAATGATATTTCTTAGACTATCATACTAAACATAGTTATCTGTGGAGCTCACTTAGCCTGCAAATACAATTTATTTATTTATTTATTTTATTGCATTTGTATACCGCCCCATAGCCGAAGCTCTTTGGGCGGTTCACATAAGATGAAAACACTTAAAAACAATATATGAAAAGTAAAAAACCACAAAAACATGCAAAATGCACATACATTTAAAACCACTATAACAACTTTACAAATGATGAGCCAAAACCAGACTCCGGCTCATTACATATTGCTAAATGCCTGGGAGAACAGAAAAGTCTTCACCTGGCGCCAAAAAGATGACAATGTGGGCACCAGGCAGGCCTCGTCAGGGAGATTGTTCCACAGTTGGGGGGCCACCACAGAGAAGGCCCTCTCTCCTGTTGCCACTGACGTGATTCCCTCGGAGTAGGCACCTGGAGGAGGACCTTAGATGTTGACCAAAAAAAAAAGCAAAAAACTCAATTTTGTAGAAAAAAAGTTGGGAAATAAAATCTTTAAGATTCTGCCTGAAAACTGAACCTTTTGAACTAAATAAAAACACACACACATGTATAAATAGATGAGAGTACCCATTTTGGCAAAATGCAAAATTTAAAATACTCTTTGAGTGTTGCCTTCTTTCCAGCTAATAGGTAACACTACCCAATTTTTTAAAAAAACTTTATGAGGATATGAACTGCAAGAGGACGCAGAGCTTTAATCATTAGGATAAACTAAGGCCTAGCTCACACATGCAAACCATCACTTGATGTTGCAGTCAAGGGAAGAACACTTAAATGGCACCACTGCAGATACAAGAGTACATTATTTCAGTCATCAAACATAAAGGAATCAACTGATATAAAACAGGTTTATGGGATATCCAGTAACAGTTGTGTTGGGGGGAAGTGATGTGAAGTGCAAAGAGAAAGTAGTAGTGGTCAAACAGAAAATAAATTTGTCTTAAAATTGGTTTCCAAGTTTCCTACTTTACTCCCCCACTCACACCCACCCCGATTAAAGACTAGTAAATGATTATGAAGGTTTTTGACGTGTGTTCCCCCTCAACCTCTTAATGCATGAGAGCAAAGCCTCCACAAAGAGTGAGTCTGCCAAAAGTGTAATTTGTAGAAGAGACAGGTTGTTTGTTCAGTGCAGGCAAATATATCACTCCCCCTATCAAGTAAATAATTAGATATTTCTAACAGCTGTAACAGATCAGAGAATTATAAATGCAGACAGTCATTTTTCCTGATTCCCTCAAGAACGCAAAAGTAATAGAATTAATCACTGATTTTCCCATCTGTTCTTTAGATAACATGTCAGTTTGATTTTCTCTGTCCTTTGCCCCCATGAATCACTGTTTCTCACCTACCTTCTGCCTTCTCTTTCCCACTGCAGTAAAAGAAGTAGAATTTAATGCTCAACTTTGTTCTAACACATTTTAAATTCTCTGCTCTAATAATCTCACTGATGTTGATAATTGCTATGAATTGTTGCTTTGAAAAGCTACAGAGCTCTTGTATTAATACGGTTGTTTCAGCTGCCTCGTTTTATACCTTGCCACCAAAAGCATTGAGAATAAATTCATTGATTACTGTTATTAGTTATATTTTCCTAGGGCTTACCCTTATTATTCAGCTTGCATCAAAGTGAGGCAGATAAATCACAGTAGAGCATGCCATAAATGTATAGGGTGTGCATTGTTCACAATGGAATTAACGACATGTACCCAGTTCTTTGCAGTTCTATGTGCAAAACGTCAGTCTGCCTCCATCTTTTAGATTTGCAGCTGAAGGATTTAACAGAAGTCTGTATTAGGCATGTTGCAGACCTTAAAGGTTGCCTTTGCTGGCTGCTAGCTGGGAAGGGGCAGAGAAAAACAATCTGTGTTTCTCCTCACAGAGCCAGTTCCTCTATGTGGTTGAGGAGGTGTCCATTAACTACCAAAATAGCATAAGAGGTGCCAGTGTCATGTTTCACTGCCAAAAGCAGAAAAGAATTTTGATTATTATGTAACAGGTAATTCCCATTTGATTATTTTCTAAGAGTTAACTCCCACTTTCTCTTCTTTGTTAGGTGTTTGGCAACCAGATTATTCCTTCCAGTGTGCAGATAAAGAAAGCAACAGTATTTCTCAACCCTGCAGCTTGTAAAGGGTAAGGTTCCCCGTAATATTTTCCCACCCTCCTGGTATTGTTTCTTTACATCTTCATTTGTGGGGGCAATTTGTGTGAATCAGAGTCTTACACCCTATCGTCCCCAAACCTAGCGTTATCAAACTTAAGCTGTTTGCCTTATAGATAATGCATTGTAGATAAGAAACCATAATTAAATTGGGCACTCATTACATTTCGTAAAGCAAATCTCCACATTAAGGTCATCTATATTTATTCTCACTATTGTTGGGATGTAAGTTCCACCCAAACGGAGGTACTGAGCTGTTGGCGAAGCTGACTCGATGCCCCTAAAACTACTTTGTGCTTCTCTCTTCCGGTTGTGCTTCTGTTTTAGTGCTAGCGAATGGCCAGCTTGTGCTAAAGCTGTTTTAAGGTCAAAGATTTAGCTGAAGTATTGCTTCGAAGCAAATAGGGTCTTCTGTCTATGAATGGGCCTCCCCCTGATAGGCTTCATATCCTGTAAATTACAGCCGGGCAAGATTTTTATTTATTTATTTGTAATACATATATACCACTTAATATAATGAAATCTCCGCACAGTTTTGATATACTTCCATCTTTCCATAGAAAACTGGCACGCCAGGAAGAAGGGTTCTAGCCAAGCCTCTCTGCTGTGCCAGTTTTCTAAGGCTGCTTCCAGACAGCGGCTTCTAGCGTTTTTAAGGGAGTCACACTGAGAGCCAATGCGGAGTAATGGTTTAGACCGTTGGACTGAGACTCAGGAGACTTCGATTGAATTCCCCACTTGACAATGAAGCTCAACAGGTGTCTTTTGGGCCAATAAGTGACTCTCAGCTTAACCTACATCACAGGGTTGTTGTGAAGATAAAATGGAGAGGTGGAGGAACATGGGCTCCTTGGAGGAAATGGGGGATATAAATGTAACAAATAAATAATAAATTATTGTTCTTTTGCTCTTAGCTACTATCAGGGATGTTGCATGTTCTCTGTGTGTTTATCCTGTTAAATTCCATCCATGACAGTAAGTGTGACATAGCTGGTTTGGGTGAGCAAGATGAAGGTCCGGTTCTCTTGAGCAGCCATTAGAGAAAGAAGAAGATCTTAGTAATTTAAACCCCCCTTCCTCCCACACACAATAATTTATTAAGTACTTAGCACTCTTTCATTTAAGCATGATCACCCTTTACTGTCCATGAAATGTTAAAACAACAAAGTATTTAACATTTGTTTTGGATTGAAATTGTTTAATTAGGAAAAAAGTGGCGGTGATTGGAAGGGCTCTCAAAAATAATAATTAGCAGTATAGTGTGTTTACACTGTAACAGTTTTATTTAAGCAGTTTTTCACTAATATTTTATTAGTTAAAATGAATTGGAAATGTTTTAATTAGGGGGGGAAATCCTTGCTAAAATGGCGGTGACCGGAAAGGTTTTTCTTTTATTAAATTAGCATTATGTTGTAATAGCAGTATAACACTGTTTCATTTAAGCAGCATTTTGCATAGCCAGAAATTGGTGCTATATTTAATTATAGCAGTAATTAAAAGGATGATTTGGGGGGAAAATGAGTGTATAAGACAGTGCCCACTGCAAAGATTATAGTGACAGTGTGCTGAGCTGTTTACCTGCCTGATAAATCACTGCCCATATCAAAACTGTGCTTCTTAAAAGAGACAGAAGAGTAGCATTAAGGGTATCTAAGGCTGTGGAAATTACGCTATGCACCCATCCTTCTCAAAGTCAGACTTTCTGCGGTAAGAAAAAAGATGGAAGAAGCATTAGGAAAACTCAGAAGAATTATAAATGGGTAACGATCCTGTGTGAACCCCCCATAAAATATGAGTGAAACATGGTGATTCCACCCTTAAGCCTAGTGTGGAATGCAGAAAACTGTTGACATACAGAGGTGAATCCTATTATGCCCCCAGTCTGAAGTACGGCCTATACATGCAGCAAACTGAAATGAAAGAATGGACTAAACCATTCAAACTGCAGATAAGAGACCACATTTTAAAATGCTTCTCTACCTGCAAATAGAAAACCTGAGCAACAGGAAACAGGCAGGAGTAGAACTTTTCTTCCTTCCGGGCTACCTTTCTGAGTGCAGGGATTTTTTTTTTTACATGGGATAGTGGTAAAACGTATGTCCCACCTGTAGCTTGAAGTGGTACAGTGTATTCTACGCCTCATTCCACTGCATGTAGAGTCCCAGCTTCAGTCTGAAGTGGGACAGGCCAGAAACAGATACACCCCACTTGCTGTCTCTGAGAACTGGGCAGTTGTATGGTTCCCATTCAGTTCTGCAAACTGAGACACAATTAAGAACTGTACAATCACTTTTCACTCCAGGCTGTGGGATCACCAAGGCCGGGGTGAACTTTAACACCCTCACCCCCATGGTGTCCCTGAGTGCGCACTTTTTTCTTCTCCCATATCAATGTATGACAGCCACTCATTCTTACGAGGACGAGGAAAGCAGTGCACCTGTCAACAAACTTATGATAAACATGAAAGGGGCCCCTGACTCTCAATGGTTTGGCCTCCAATAAAGACTTCACATGGGGAAACGTTTCTCTTCAATCTGCAGCTTCTCCTTCCATATATATCACACTTGTGATGGGCATTTGACTGTCTCCTTAGCCTAAACTGAAAACATATTTTTGTTAGGATATAAGTCTTACAAACTGCGCATCTTTGAAAAATGTCCCTTATTTATAATCTCCTTTTGTATTCCCTGGATGCTATAAATTATTTTTGCAGAATAATTTATAATTAATAGCATGGCTATTTATTATGCATTAACGGGCATAAAAATGCATGAGAACATTACCAAAACAAGGTCAGGTAAAGTTTTTGGTCGCAATGTTACTGAATAATCAAGTAATATTTCCCCTTAAATGTAGAATTTGCATCCTATCAACCAAGGGCTAGTATTCTATAGCTCATTAGCTGGGTGATAATACATAATTTGCTTTAGGGCTTATTTGGGTGTCTTTTGAGGGGAAACAACCTGGAAAGTTTCTAAAGTTACAATAGAAAAGTGGTGTTAATGTTTAGAGTAGAGGATGAGGACTGGGGAGATGCAGCCATGAAGCTATGTGGGCCACTTGCTATCTACCCCCCCAGGGTAAGGGTAACCTTCCCCCTCAAGGGTGGTTGTGAGGATGAAATGGGAGCTGGGGTGGGGAGAACCATACATGCTACACAGCATCTTGGTGGAAAGAAGGGATATAAATGTAATGTAATAGAAGAGAAATGGGGTTGCCTAAGAAATGTAGGGTATTCAACAAAACCTAAACTTTTAAATTGCCTAACAAGTGAATATTGTACTAAGTGCCATGCTGGATCAGACCAAGGCTCCATGTAGTCCAGCATTCTGTTCACACAGTGGCCAACCAGCCGTCGGACAGGGACCAACAAAGCAGGACACAGTGCAACAGCACCCTCCCACCCATGTTCCCCAGCAACTGGTGCACACAGGCTTACTGCCTCGAATGCTGGAGTTAGCACACAACCATCAGGGCTAGTAGCCATTGATAGCCTTCTCCTCCAGGAACTTATCCAACCCCCTTTTTAAAGCATTCCAAATTGGTGGCCATCACTACTTCTTGTGTGACTAGGGTATCGTCATCTGGAAGTAAGCCTTGTTGAATTCAGTTTGATCTGAATTCTGAACATTGCTTATAATGGAGCTGTAAAATGTTTACATCTAAAGGTGTGGCATTATTATTCCTTCTCCTTTCTTAACTGTTGGGGTAAAAGCCATTTCCCCTTCTTATTTCAGTTTTTCTTTTCTGCGTCCTCATAGAGTACAATCTTTAGGGTCCTTCTGTACACCACAATGCAGGAGCTTGCAGGACAATTTTTTGTGATTTAGGTTTCTTGGGGAGAAGTAAATTCAGCCCCATCCAAGCATTGTTTCTTCCAGTTGACTGTTCCTGCCCCCCTGGGGGCCCTTGTAAGTCAGTCTTGCAATGTGTAGGAATGCTTCTACACATAGCTGTTTCTGGGCATCAAAAGAGTGCTCATTCCATTAAGGGCCAAACTAAATGTGATGTGAATTGCATGGAAGCTATTCCTATACACTTTTAAAACATGTAAATAGGTGCTGGGGGTTAGAGTCGATCTGGATCAGGACTGTAGTATGCAGGGCAGAGTACTGCCTGGGATTGATAGCAGCTCTGGAGGGTTGGTTTTGATCAGGATCACTGTGTGGGATAAAGAGTTAACACTCTGGGGCTTGGCCAGTCCCCAACCTTGCGTCCAACTTCCCCATCACCTCCTGCACGGGGACTAAGCCAGGACTAGTGCAAGGTGGGACAATTCCTGCAGACTGTGTACCCAGTTCTGTTCCTCCCCCGACCTCTGGAAATGTGTTCATTGCATTTCCCCTACAGAAGGTGGAACAGAACCATGTGTGCTGCCCTGAGATCCTCTGGGGAAGGGCGGGATAAAACTATAATATCATAAAACACACACTGAACATTCTCTGAGTCTAACATTGTCCAGCGTTCATCCTTCCGCCCCCTCATTCCCACTCGTTTCCTTCACTCGTGAGGAAGGAAGGCTTCATTGCTTACACATATCTTACCACTGAGAACTTATACTGATTGCTCATTCTGCATACAAAAACCTAATGCCAGTCACATACCGATAAAATACGACTCTTCCCTCTAGGCGACAGCTTTCATTTGGTTCCTTCAGCTGCTAGAATTTGCTAGGGATGTGCTGAACAGCTTATTTTTAGTATGAACGTGACTTTGTTTTTTAACACTGTGGGATGTTTTAAAAAGCAACTTCCATAAAGTGATTTGTCACCTTCTACTTTCTAGCAAAGCCAGGAATCTCTTTGAAAAGAATGCAGCCCCGATTCTCCACTTGTCTGGTTTGGATGTGACTGTGGTGAAGGTAAAGACTGAGAATGGACTTGTGCTTTCTCCTCCTTCCAGTACATATTGGTCAGAATCGACCTATTGCTAGAGGTGAAACTAAAGAGAGCGAGTGCCATGCTCGCACGGAGGGGTATTATTTTTATTATTTTTAAAACAGCGACATTTTTTTAGAGTTGATTCTGTGACTTTCAGTTTTTTGAACAAGGGTGGCGGAAGGTACGTGATGAATCTCGGTGAGAGACACAACGGAGCATTTTGGAGTGTCGGCTACTAATACACGTAGGCAAGCGGAGGGTTTGGTGACTCGCTGTGAAAGATAAATTCTGATGTACAAGAGCTCATAAAATTGCCACAGAACACTTGGGATTGATTAAGAGCAGCTTTTTACACCTTTAATGGCCCTTTGGATAGGAGAATATCCAGCATCGCTGATGGGAGCATTAAAATGGCAGAGAGGAAGAGACAGCTTGGATGGATTAAACAGTTTTGAGATTATATTGTTTTGGTTGTTTAACTTGCCTTGTGGCATGTACTAGCAATAAAGGCTGACCTTTCTCCATTTGTAGGCAGGAGGGAAATGTCCTCTCTCTTGGGGGACCAGGTAGGCAGACCTAACAAGCACTTACTGGGGAGTCAGGCTCTCTCTTTTTCTGAGAAGCTCAATAATGAACCTATGAAGCTACTGATACATTGGGTGAGGTTACTGCCCCATCTAGCCCTGTGTTGTCTACTCCAACAGGTAGCAGCTCTCCAGGGCCTCAAGCAGGAGCTTTCTTCCCAGCCCTGGTACCCAAAACCCTTTAACAGGAGATGGTGATGGTGATTTATTTATATAGAGCCATCAGTGTGCATGGTGCTTTACAGAGTACCTCCTTGTGTGAAAAGCCTGTGTTCTACCTAGGGGTGTGCACGGACCCCCGCAATCCGCTTCGTGGCTCGATCCGGAAAATCCGGATCGGGCCCAATCCTCTTCGCGCCGCTCCGCCCGTCTCCCACTCCGCTCCGTGGAGCGAGATCCGGCTTCGCCACCATCACTATATGGACGGCGGCAGCGGCGCAAGATAAGCCACCCACCCACCCCGCCCCCTTACCTTCCTCCGTCACGGGCTTCAATTGAGGCCCCGGTTGAAGCCGGAAGAGGCCTCGGCCTTCACTTCTGGCTTCAACCGGGGCCTCAATTGAAGCCCGCGGCGGAGGAAGGTAAGCGTCCCTCCTCCCTGCTCCCTTACCTGGCGCCACCACCGCCACATGGATGGTGGCGCCAGGTAGGCCAGGCCCCCGCCCTCTTACCTTCCTCCGTCACAGGCTTCAATTGAGGCCCTGGTTGAAGCCAGAAGAGGCCTCGGCCTTCACTTCTGGCTTCAACCAGGGCCTCAATTGAAGCCCGCGATGGAGGAAGGTAAGTGTCGCTCCTCCCTGCTCCCTTACCTGGCGCTGCCGCCGCCGCTGCTGCATGGATGGCGTCGCCGGCAGCGCCAGATGAGTCCCCCTCCCCCCCCACTTACCTGCAGGCGAAGCTCCGGATTGAGGCGATCCTCTTCGTCTCGATCCGCAGCCCCCCTGACTCTCTTCGCCTCCGAATTAGGCCGCCTCGCTCCTGCTTCTCTGAACCGAAGAGAAGCGGAGCACATCCCTAGTTCTACCAGTGAGCTCTGGATCCTTCCCATTAGTTTGCAAAAATATTGTGTCAATCCAAAGGGTTTTATATTCTAAAATAATAAGCGTTCTCAAGTTAAGCAGGATAGTTGCAAATCCCTCCAGTGCTTTAGGATGTAGAGTGGGCAGGTCAATAGGTGGCACTGTTTGCTTTCAGTAATAAGCTCGCAGAGAATCTGGGCGGAATGGCAACGCAGGGCTTTCAATAAACTATCCATTTGAAGAGGCTCAACCCACCTATTGGCCCCGCAACTTTTCTTCTTCTCCTTTTATTTGACCAAAAAGTGATGGCGCGTTTCAGGTTAAGTACTTATAATTTTAAAATAGTATGGACTATATTTATCTTCGCTGAGTGTAAAGATATATTATAGGAATTTCTCTTGCGCGATGTGCTGTAAGCCAGCCGGCGCGATGGGGGCAGTGGTGGATGTTGCTTTAAGGGCAGGATACACATTTAAAAATAAGTAAATAAAATGATATGTATTGCTGTGTTGCATTATGGATGTAAAATAGATAGACCATAGTTTTTTTGTGTGACAGGCAGTCTTAAAAACCCACAATACGTTTCTGGGCCCTTTTTCTATCTCAGACAGATTATGAAGGGCAAGCAAAGAAGTTGCTGGAGCTGATGGAACACACAGACATGATCATTATTGCCGGAGGGGACGGAACTCTACAAGAGGTACCGTAAGAGTTCTTAGGTGTTCTGCCTGTTTTTCTTTTACTGGCACTTTATTTATTTATTTATTTATTGCACTTATGTACCGCCCCTATAGCCAGGGCTCTCTGGGCGGTTTACAGAAATTCTAAAATTGAGATAAAAACGAGTATACAAAATTTAAAATTCTAAAACACAGAACATACACACATATAAAGCATTAAAAACCGTTAAAAAACCTAAACATGTGGGTGATTAAGATGTGCCGCCATATGCCTGGGCAAAGAGGAAAGTCTAAACCTGGCGCCGGAAAGATAGCAGCGTTGGTGCCAGGCGAGCCTCGTCAGGGAGATCATTCCATAGTCTGGAATTTATCCATATTGGAAGCAGAGAAATGGGGGCTGAATTATAGTATAAAGCTTTTTTTCAGGGAACCTTTGTGCATTGTTAATTTTTGGAGGAGGGGGAGGTGTTCTCAGGTAATCTCAACCCCAAAAGGCGCAGTACACACAGACTACAGTTTGAGGATTATTGTCACTTGTTTGCTGGTCTATGACCGTAATAAATTTTGACAACTTTATTGTCACTTGGCCCCAATCTTTATGTGGTTTGGGCGAGCAAAGAGAATAAAATGTGGTGTGGAGTAGGGAGGGATTCTTGATGGGATGGTTCCCTACCTCAGGTCCCATCCTAGAAGCTTTTTCCAACAACTGGATCTTATTCTTCCTAGTGTGATTCCCACTAAACCATTTGAAACCATATTGTCATTCGGTATAAGTAAAGGAAGCAAAAGTTGTAGGATCCACCAAGGTTTGGTGGTATATCACCTCTTTGCTTTGGGAATTAAGGCAATATCTAGCTCAGTTTGTGCAGCGGCTGTGTGCCAGGGAAAGCTAACATGTTTTTGTTGTTTCAGGTCATAACTGGACTTCTCCGAAGGGCAGATGAGGTAAGGTGTCCCGTCCCCCCCATTGCCTTCTTAACTGCAAAAGCCTAGGCATCCTGTAATCTTTACTATGAGGTTACTTTTTAAGACCTGCTAAGCTTCTTGCAGTTTCACCTGCCTGTCTTTGGCTCTGTTCTTCATAAGGTGGTATACCTGTGCCTACTCTGTGGCAATTCATATTGCAGGTGGTGACTTAGTGATCCTTCATGCAAAACCAATTCCTTTCACATAGAAAAGTCACATGTCAGGAAGAATGCCAGGCTAGAAACCTTCTCCCCAAAATGCTAGTTTTCTGTGTGCGGGGGACTTTTTTATCTGGAGGAACATTCATTCATGTAAGCCCCGAACCTGCAGTATGAACTGGTACAGTTTACTACCTCATTGAGAACTAACCCTTTTTCTTAGGAAATGGCTTCCTAACTGTTTTTCTGAGAAGTTATGTGTAAGCCCAACAGGGAATCCAAATATTTTATTTATTATTTATTGATTGATTGCATTTTTATACCACCCAATAGCTGAAGCTCTCTGGGCAGTTTACAAAAATTAAAACCATGAAAACCATTCAAAATATAAAACAAACAGTATAAAATGCAATATAAAAATGCAACCAGGATAACACTGAGCAGTAATGGAGAAATTAATACAGATTTATAATACAAATTTAAAACAGCAAAGTTAAAATTAAGTTGATAGCCTGTTAAAATGCTGAGAAAATAAAAAGGTCTTTGCCTGGTGTTGGAAAGATTATAATGTAGGTGCCAGGTGAACCTCTCTAGGGAGCTCATTTCACAGCCAGGGTGCCACAACAGAGAAGGTCCTCCTCCTGGTAGCAACCTCTCCACTTCCTTTGGCAGTGGCTCACACAGAAGGACCCCTGAAGATAATCTTAGGGTCTGGGCAGGTACATATAGGAGGAAGCGTTCCTTCAAATGGCCTAGCCCCAAGCTGTTTAGGGCTTTGCATGTTAATACCAGCACTTTGAATCAGGCCCAGACCTGGATTGGCAGCCAGTGAAGCTGGAAAAGGACTGGCGTAATGTGATCTCGTTGTCCAGTCACTGTTAGTAAACGTGCTGCCCTGTTTTGTACCAGCTGAAGTTTCTGGACCATTTTCAAAGGCAGCCCCACGTATAACGTATAAAAACACAACTTTCAAAGGTCCAGGGCCTTATATGTGTTTGTGCAATGCTTTCAAATTTTCCAACCCTCCTCCCCCCCCCCCACACGCATATTCATGTAGACATAAAATTGAGCTCGTTATGGCTGTGTGCGTTTCCTTTTGAAGCAAACTTTGGGTGAAATATATGCACTGGCAAGGGATGTGTTACATCAAGCATTTGAGGCTGATTTTTAATAGAACTGTTTTCCAGCGTGTCTTATCAGAACCTGACCAAAAAAAGGCAATTTAATGATTCAGCTGAAGATCTGAGGAGGCTGTTAGCAACTTGAATTGTGCCTGCTGTACAGAACTACTTTGGGTGCTTATGGGGAGACAAAATTATATTTCCACATCAATGTAAAGAATTATATTTCTCTCTGAAAAATTTTAAGCCTTCAAATCTCTAGAGTTGAAAGGAAATTGGACAAAAGGAATAATATGCGGCAACAGCTTTGCTGCTTAATGGAAGACATTACACACACACACACACACACACACACACACACACCATCTCTTCCCCCCACAACCCACCCCACCCCTGCGATGGAACAATTCCTTTGGTAAACAAACAATGGATCAGTGCTACAGTGGCTTGTACTCTGGCCTTTTCAGTTCAGCTTGTATTCCCTGTGTTAATGAGGAAGGGACTTCCTGCAGTCAATATCTGGGCTGTCATAACAGCAGAATTACCTGATACCTCCTCTCTATGTCCTCCCCTTCTCTCTCTCCCACTCCCTGGTCCCTAGGGTGGCATTTATACTCCAACCACATTAAAGGCCGTGACCCAAGGACTTCTCTCTCTGCCAAGCCAGGCCAGCTTCTGGATTTTGGCAGCCCCCTTCCTAAGGAAGAGATAATCATTTGACCCTTTTATCATCAAGGGGTAGGGGAATAAGAAATGCAGATGATGATGGCCACCAACTGGGGCAGCTTTAAAAGGAGATTAGACAAATTCATGGAGGTTAAGGCTATCAGTGCCTACTAGTCATGATGGCTAGATGTCAGAGGCAGTACGGCTATGAATGCCAGTTGCTGGAGGAACACGAGCAGGAGGCTGCTTTTTCACTCATGTCCTACTTGTTGTGTACCCATAGGCATCTGGTTGGCCACTGTGGGAACAGAATGCTGGCCTAGATAGGCCTTTGGTCTGATCCAGGAGGGCTCTTCTTACCTTCTTAACGCAGACAAGAATCATCTGCTGGATGATTAATCAAGCCAAGCCATGTGCAAAATTCATTTTTTGACCAAAACACACCCACCCACACACACACACACCAAACCCAGTATCTTCCCACTCTTGGTAGTGGAATAACTAAAGAGCACCTTCACCATTCTCTATTCCATTGCTCCCTTTGCATTGCACTGGCCCCGTTCAGAAGACACCATAAACCACGGCTTTAACCACAGTGAATAAGGCTTTTTGCCTTATTCACTGTGGATAAAGCTGTGGTTTAAGGTGTCTTCTGAACAGGGCCACTGCTAGTTAAGACTAAGAGGGGAGTATAGACCATACTATGCCTTTGTTTGAAGGTTTTGTTTACTTATAACAAACCATCTCAGCGGACTCCTTGCCAGCTATGGGGCCCGGGCATCTGCCCTACTTTAATGGTCTCTGGGGCAAGCCGTGCTGCTGGGCTCTGAGAGGGCATGTAAGTGAACCAGCGACTTTGATACAGGACTTAGACATTCTTCATCCTTTGTGTCCTTCCTGTTTGGTCTTGTGGCTGGCATGTGCCTTTTGTATGGGGACACGTGCCCATTGCCGCCCAGAGAGCTCCGGCTATTAGGGGGTATAGAAATGTAATAAATAAATAAATAAATAAATAAAATTGCCCATTGTCTTCTCCCCACTTCCCCAAAGGCTTGCCCATCTCTTGGCCCAGCCCCTTCAGTTTCCATGCAGGGCCCAGACTACTTATTGATGATTGAGGAAGACGTGTTGCCACTTTTTCAGAAATGTCCTCCATCTGCCTTTATGTTTGGCAAGAGCCAGTGGTTGATGAGGGGGGATGAATGAATCCCATGACAGAAGTGCTTCTCTTGAATGTTCTGTCTTTTTTCTGTTTTACTTTCTGTGATAAAATGGTATATTCCAATGTAGTTTGCAGTAATCCCAAATATTAAAAAGCAAAGAAATCTGTGCTGGCCTATGAGGGGGGAAATTGAAAAAAAATCACAGTTGGGCAATACCTTTAATAGACCGACCACAATTCCACAGAAACGTGCAAGTTTTCAAGTTCTCCAGAACCCCTCATCAGGCTAGGTGGACCAAAAAGCAGGGGATGGGGATAGAAACACCAAAGTCCCCAAATTAGCTCAGTTTTTGTGGCCCTGAGGTCAGCAGTTTAGATAGACACAGGGCGTTGCTAGACCTGCCGGGATAAGCCGGCAGGGAGGCGGGGCGATGGCGTGCTGACGTTAGTGCGCGCCGCCCCAGCTTCCAGACGCGGGACGCGCAGGGACATCGGGATCCCTGCAGCGTCTGCCATATTTTTTTAAAGTTTAAAGGGGCCACGTGCGGCCCGAAGACTCCGGACCAGGTAAATCCGGTTTTTTTAAAAACTAAGCCCCCCCAAGACATCCCCCCAGCCCCCCCTGCCCTCCCCATCCCTGTTGCCTGTGCCATCCGCCCTCCCTGTCCCCGGCCTTGCCCGGGTGGTAGCGCCTGCCGCTTCCCCGGGCGGCGGTGCACCCCCTCCACGCCGGGCATTGCCCAGGCAGCGGCGCCCGCCACTCTCTCTCTCACCTGCCCTCCCCCCTTGCCATCCCCGATGCCTGCTCTCCCCCCTCCTGCCGGGTCCGGCCTTTCCCCCCCCGCCCCGATGGGCACAGCGCCGCTGTGCCCAGTCCGCGGCTTTTTGCGGCTACTCGTGAGTAAGAGCAAAAAGCCACGGAAGTCTCTAGATGTTCTGCAGCTCCGGCCTGAGGCCGGAGCTGCAGAAAAGGCGTGCCATAAGCGACTTCGCTTATGGCGCGTTAGAGGAGGCTTCAGTGCGGCCTGGGGCCGGATTCCCCTGTGCGTCATGTGGACGCACAGCAGGGAAAACGGCTCTCAAGGCGGGCTAAGGCCTCGTCTAGCAAGGCCCACAGTCCTGACATAGAGATTTGTAGACTAAATGAATTAATCACTGGGAAGTATTGCAGGTATCAAATTACACATAACAATGCATTTTGGGATAGAGAAGCAATGGCTGATCTCCATTTATATTCTGAAAATATTTTGCATCTTACTGTTCTGCAGATGCTGCTCCCTACCCAAACAGCCTGGCATATACCAGTCGTATAACCTTGGTGTAGTTAACTGCTCTTGCCAGACTGTAATCAGCCCTGTACATATAATCGGTATGTTTATATGTTCATCTGACACCAGCCCATCTGTAAAGGGATGGAAGCCAGAACATGAGATGAGGAAGGGGACTGAGTCTAGAGAGCCTAGTAAAAGAGAGGCGTTATAGGCAACAAGTGATGGAAAGCTACAGAGAAATGAATTGGATTTGCTGAGTCACGCTGCTGCTGCACGCTGCAGTACTCTGCAGAGAGCCAGGGTGTATAGTCATTACCACTGATTTGCTGACACGCATCAAGAAGCAGAGCTTATGATTGTGTGTGTGTGTGTGTGTTTATTCCAGCAACATGGCCCAAATCATACCCAGATTAAGAGAACAATACAAACAGTGACTTCCAGCCAAAAACTTTACAACAGCCAGTATGTCCAGAGAACACACAGCTGCATTTGAACTTCCAAATCCTGTCCAAGCTATGACTCATTGTGTGGCCCAATTAGCAAACCACTTCTGTTCCCCCATCTTGCAGAGACAAAGATAAATGTGCAAATGTGTGCGTTTAAAAGGGGCTATTTAATTGATCTGTAATAATGTTCACGCGGCTTGATTGCCAGAGTGTCATAGAATCATAGAATAGTAGAGTTGGAAGGGGCCTATCAGGCCATTGAGTCCAACCCCCTGCTCAATGCAGGAATCCACCTTAAAGCATCCCTGACAGATGGCTGTCCAGCTGCCTCTTGAATGCCTCTAGTGTGGGAGAGCCCACCACCTCCCTAGGTACTTGGTTCCATTGTTTGTACTGCTCTAACAGTCAGGAAGTTTTTCCTGATGTCCAGCCAGAATCTGGCTTCCTGTAACTTGAGCCCATTATTCCGTGCCCTGCACTCTGGGATGATCAAGAAGAGATCCTGGCCCTCCTCTGAGTGACAGCCTTTCAAGTATTTGAAGAGTGCTATCATGTCTCCCCTCAGTCTTCTCTTATCCAGGCTAAACTTCTGAATGTTCTCCTCCTGGGGTGGCAGGGGTTGGGGTAGTGGTGGTGGTGGAAGGTGCGCTGAATTATTTATTTCCATCTCAAGTGAGCTTTGCTTGCAGACGAAATGAGACCAGAGTGCAGCCGTGCTTCGGATGCCACCTTCCGTCTTTTAGTAGATGGCGGGTTGCTGGCAGACTCCTTACAGGGCTCGGAGAGTGCGTGCCAACCTCTGTGTGTGTAACAATGCGCCTAATGAGTACGGAAGGCTGCTTTGTCGCCAGTTGGCACTTGGAGGGTTGTCCGGAGAGGCTGATGTTCCAAGTCATTATTTATTACTGCTTCTCTTTCAGGATTTGCCTGACTGCTTCATGCAAGGAGTGGTGTGTGTGTGTGCTGGGGTGGGGAGAATGATATCGGGCACAGCTGTGCTCGGCAAAAAGGGAGCTGAATTCAACTGAGGCTGATGTCAGTTTGTTTTGCACTTCTTCCCAGGCAGCTTTCAGTAAGATTCCTATTGGATTCATTCCCCTAGGAAAGACCAGCACCTTAAGTCACACACTTTATCCCGAGGGTGTAAACCAAGTCCAGTAAGTTTGCATTTGTGCGTATTATGAAAACCTGCGTGAGCGTGTTAAAAAGAACAGGATGATGGGGAGGTAGAAATTGGTGCATATTGTGGTAGGAAGGGCTGTCAATCTGATTTTTTTAACATATTTGTACCATTTTAGATACTTTACCTTGGGGTATGTTATGGACCTTTGAGTAAAAGTGTCAAATTTTATATTTGACACTTTATATTTTGTGAACCGCCCAGAGAGCTCCGGCTATTGGGCGGTATAGAAATGTAATAAATAAATAAATAATAAATAAATAAACAAATTTGATATCACATTTGTATCTTGCCCTTCCTGCAAGGTGTTCAGGGCAGCATAGATGAAGGTTGTCTTTGCAGCAGCGCTGTAAGGTAGATTGATCTGAGAGAGTGACTAGCTTCAAATCCCTCAGTAACCTTCATTGTTAATCAGGATTTGTACCTGAGTCCCCAATCTAAGACCTACACTCTAATCCATGGGTAGGTGAACTGGGTGCCCTCCAGATGCTTTGGACTGCAACTCCCATAAGCCCCAGCCGACATGGTTGATGGGCAGGCATTATGAGAGATGTAGGGCACTAGGTTGCCTAACCCTGTTCTGATCCCGCCACACTGGCTCTCACTAAATGCTGGTGTGGCCTGGAGTGATTTCATTAAAATCAGCATTGCTGCTTTACCTGTGGGGTTCATCACGTCAAGCAGTTCAATATAAGCCTGTTCATGACCAGAGCATTGGCCATCTCTCTAAGCTGCCAATGAAGAATGTTGTGCTAGTTGCCTTGGAGAAAATTAAGTTTCTGTTGAACAGAATGCTAATTAGATGGCAAAATAATTATTAATAATTAGATACCGTGAGCAAGAGTGAACAGAAAGACCTTTGTGTGGGAGGAAAAATACATCCGCTAGTGCTGTGGAGTTAGGGGGGCAGGGAGAGGTAGGATGGAAAGATGATGTACCATACCGCAGATTTCAAAAGTGTCTTTGTGGTCTCATTATCCTGGGTCCTCCCCCTTCCTTCCCAAATTTGTCTATTCTCTAAAGCCAGATATGCATTGTATCTTGCATTTAAGATGCAGTTGGATTTTTTTTTAAAACAGGCTTGCATTCTTTCTGAGGAAGGGTAGGACAGGTGAAAATGTAGTTCCAGTTAGAAAGCATGTGCTCCTTTTCATGCATCCTGACCATTTCAGCCTATGCAGTGCAGCTGGAAGTTGGCTCAGAGGGTCATGTCTGAAGACCCTTAGTGTCTTTCTCAGAACCATCTGGTGACCTTTGTGGCAGAGCAGGCGTTTAAACCTTAGTCTCCCATACCCTGACCCAACAAATCTTCACAAGGTCCACAAAATGAAGAATAAAATCATAGTTGGGAATGAGCATTGTAACACAACCTATATTGAAGTCTTGGTACCGGCCCAGCTGTAAGGTCAGGCTGGGTTAGAAAACCAAGTAAAAGCTCTAATTTTTAGATGCCAGTATACCTATGACTGTGTGGAGATGTCTTACATCCAGGACCAGCCCTATCATTAGGCAAAGTGAGACGGTCACCTCAGGCGGCAGAAAGTCAGTGGTGTGGAGGGGGCAGCAGTGGCAGCCCAGCGGCCGTTTCTCCTCTCTGGAAGGCAGACTTGTGTGTTCCAGGCAGCCTGCTCTGCATCCCCTATGCTAGTCTGCGGCCTTCAAATGAGGTGGAAGATGCCATCCCATCACCAGTGTTGAAATACGATTCAGCTGCCAGCCTGTGAGCTTCTGTAGGTGTGCCATGGCCATTGCCCATGCTGGTTGGGGATATTTTATTTATTTATTTGTAACATTTATATACCACTGATTATAATAGAATCAGGATTTGGGGTCCAGCACATCTGGATTGCAGTCGGTTGAGGAAGGCGGCCTTCTACCACAGTGAGCCAATGTTTCATCTAGCTCAACGCTATAAACACTGACTGGCAGCAACTCTCCAAGGTCTCTTCCCCAGCTCTTCTATTTTAAATCCTTTTAACTGGAGATACGTGAGCTTGCGCCTCGGATGCTCTGCATGCGCAGCGTGTTCTCTCCTGCTGAATTACGTTCTCCTCTGACTTTTCCCCTCAGGTGTATCACTGATGCCACATTGTCCATACTTAGAGGGGAGACAGTTCCACTTGACGTATTGCAGATCAAGGTAGCTTTTTCTTAGCCACTCGTTCTGTTTTGGGAGGATATTCTTACTCCTTATTTTCCTTTTTGGTCGTATCTCATGTGGATAACATAAGAGTTGTATTTCTACAGAAGGTCACAACAATCTAAAATTATTCTTCAAAGAACAGTGCACTAGGAATTGAGGGCAAGGCAGTGCTTGAACCCAGCTATTACAGTGGGAATAATCAGGCACGTATTTTAGAGCCGGCTGCAACTCGGAAACATATGTCACATGTCGTTGACAAATACAGTGGAAATATAAAATAATGGGTTGTGTTCTCACCAAACAGCATGAGACACTTCTGCAGAGTTATTCAGCTAGGCATGCATTTTCTGATGGTTCACACATATTTTAGTTGCAGAGGTACATAACACTGTTTCTCCTCGCAGGCAACTCGAAAACACATGCCTGATTATCTCACTTTGCAAAGTCATGTTTGGATATCTCAGAGTTCTTGGATCAGCTACTTCCTACAATGAAAATAGCCACCCTGGGAAGGAGAAGAGGGCCTTTCCTCCTGTAATGTCTATGTGAAAAAAAAATCCCTTTCATTTCAACGCCTGTATAGCAATCAAGGATGCTACATGTCATTCTTTAGTCTTCAGGTATCCACAAAATGAAATGGTCCATGGCTAAAATGGTGTAACTAATCCTGCTCCATGGAGGCATTAATTTATAATTCCTTTTTATTGTAGGTGCCAGCAAGTAGTGGTTGGTATTTTAGTTCAGCCTGCTGCAGCTGAATATTTGATCCCTGGTTGCTGAGAGCACCCACAGATTAGTGTAATTTAAAAACCAGGCTGCTTTTGTATGAATCCTTACTCCTGTTTTTGTGTTTTCCTTTACAGGGGAACAAAGACCAGCCTGTGTTTGCTGTAACTGGTTTGAGATGGGGGTCTTACAGAGACGCCGGAGCAAAAGTCAGCAAGTAAAGAAATACAGTATTGCTTTGTGCCCTCTTGGCCTCTAACTTGGCTTCGTAGCAATGTTCTTCTCTCCAGTATCCCAGACAGCATCTTGTGTTAACTGGCTTTGATCTGTGTCATGTAAGGAGTAGAATGCTTTGCTTCCCAACGCTTGGAGGAATTTAGCTGAGAGGACAGAGACCAGTGTGCTGTGCATTAGGCCCATAGAGGCACTGGCTCCAGCTTTGTCATTATCCACCTGTTTTGCCACCACTAGTCTGTGGAGCTGTGGGGAGCCTCACGCCTGGGCCTCCAAATCCAGCCCTCCTGGGGTCTTAATTGGGCCCTCCGGGGTTCCCCAGAAGGACATGGCCCCCTTTGCCACCCCTTTCCCTGATTGCTTGTTGGTTTCCTGCATTTTCTGTAGTTTTCTCCCATTCTAAAAGCCTGAAATGCCTCCTAAGGCTTCATTATTGGCAATAAGAGCTTTTTAAGTTACTACGTGCCGGTTTTTGTTGTCCTTGTTGTTTGTACTTTGGGCCCCATCCTTTCTGCCTTTGGCCCTCACCCACTGCTGGAATGCAGCTCCTATGAGCTTCTCTGAAATGGAATTTGGCCCCTGGGCTGAAACAGGTTCCTCAACCCTGTCCTTGGGCTTTGGATGGCCAAGCTTTCAAGGCCGGAGCTCTGCAAACCTGCTAACTGCTCCTCTTTGTTAAGGTGTCAACCCAGATGCATGAAAAGATGGCTTGTTTTGTCTCTACTGAGACGGCCTGGGGCACAGAGTGTTAGCAAGAGCCTGGCCTCGTTTTTCAGAGAGCTGTTCTGTATGTGAACTGCACAAAAGCCATTTGAAACAGTTTCTGCTGTAGTTTTAGAGTGGGTTGGTACCCATGGCTCACTCCATCATATGGGAGAGTGTCTGCTTCCAAACCAGACGTGATTGGCCATCATGTGGAATTCATCTATGCAATGGAAGTGGGTTATGTTATATGTTATTACACTGCATGTTATGGATGCTGCATGGAATAGCTGAGATGCAAACTTTCACATAGTTTGGGTAGTATGCAGACTGGTTCCAAATGATTCTCTTTCTCCTAGGATTTTGCTGTGTCGTTCATTCTATGTTCTCTTCTCAAGTGCTTGGGCACTTGCTTGGTGCATCTTGACGAATGGGGTGGGTCATCCGTGGTGCATGAGCTTCAGATATTTTCAACATTCCGATGGACATCTGTTTTCAGGAGCAAAGAGTTTCTTGCTGTAGGGGAGCTGGGGATGGGGGCAGGATCGTTCTGCAGTTGATTACAGAGTAGGTCGTTTGATGCCTGGGATTTGATGCAGGGTGTATGTATGCGTGTGTCTCTGAGGAGGGGGGAGATGCAGGCTGTTCTGTTCCGTAGAGGAAGTCCTGTTAACATTTTGAAGGCCCGTCAAGCTCGTAAGGTTCTGAACTAGTCACCTGGGCATTGGTACGCCTTGTAGTGGGGCAGTCCTTTTGCTTCCATAGCAACAAGAGGTCAGCTTAGTACACATGGCCCTGCTACTCAGGAACAGTAAGAAGCAATGGAAAGACAGAAGACCTGGTTGTGTAAAGCTGATATGGAAAGGCTAAACGGCAGACAAGTAGTCCAGTGGGACCAGATCGGGATCTGAGGTGCCAGGCAGCTTCTGACTCCTCGTGAGCTCCACAATCCAGGTTTCACTGTTAGACAAAGGATATGCTTGCATTAGCACAGATCCAGGGACCGGTTGCACTGTGCTGTGAGTTGGCTGGGCTTCTAAGGACTAAGGATTGAGCTGTAAGAAACAGCTTTAGTAGAAATTGAATTGGGAAAGGTAATTGCCTTCTCCATGGCCATAACTTTTCTTTTGCTTTTTTGTTTGTTTTATTCCCTTCCAGGTACTGGTATCTTGGTCCTCTGAAAATCAAAGCAGCCCACTTCTTTAATACATTCAAGGTAAATGGACATTAGCATCGGCCACTCAGTGTAGCTTTGTTAATGGGAAGATCTGTAACACGCTCAATATACAACGTAGCTCGGTGGTAAAGCACATTTTTGCATGCGCAGGATCCCAGGTTTGGTCTCTAGCCAATGTCACCAGTGAGAAGGATCTTATACTGGAGAAGCAGTATAAGAAGCAAACTGGAGAGCTTGACGGAGCTGTGGTCTTAATCAGTATTAGACAGATTCATATGTTCACATTGTGATGCCAATTGGATTGTTACGGAGCATATTTAAGGCTGTATAAGACTATCCAAACATATCCAAAGCAGGACCCTCAGTGTAGGATTGATGGGAGGCCAGTTTTGTGCTGTGTACATTTTGCCAAACAAGTGGCAGAAACATGGAGCTTTTACAAAGAAAAATCCTGGAATGCGGCTGAAATCATATTGCAGTGCTAGGAATGGCTGGCTAGAGAATATTAACTGTGTTCTGGAAGGGTGAAGAGAGGCTGGGATGCAGCTGAGACCCATCAGAGGCTACTCTGCTGCCTTCCTCTAGTGCAGCCCCCTCTCGTGGTTTTTGTTATGCTAATGTTTCACCCTGAGATTTATTCAGTTGACGTAAGTGGTGCCTATAAATAGAGCCTACTGGACTGCTGATAATCTGCCTCTTGCAGTCTGCCTACCTTCTGTCACAAAACGAGCAGAAAGGTTAATTGCTCTAGTTTTAGGTTCCCAAATACTGAAGGATTTGACATACGCTAAAGGAGCTGTGTCTGGTTTTCTCCTTTTCACACCCTTCTCCCGATTCCTTAGTGGATAATAAACATATAGTCCTCTGCTGAAATCCTGCAGCATCACATAACAGACGTATTGCGATACTTGGTAGAAATTTTAAACCAACTAGTCCAGATTCTTTTGCTTGTTGGCAGTGGACTGTATGGGAAAACATAGCTCCTTTTCATCCCATTCCCCAACAATGGTACAGTGTTCATGTTGCTCAAGCAGGAGAGCAAATAGTGGCTCTTTAACATTCAGAAATATACAAGACGGCTACTAAGCACTAGATGTCCCTCAACAGTGTTAAGAACATCAGAAGAACCGTGCTGGACCAGACCAAGGGGTCCATCTAGTCCAGCAACCTGTTCTTACAGTGGCCAACCAGCTGTTGCCCAAGAACCCACAAACAGGACATGGGCGCAGCAGCACCCTCCCGCCCATGTTCCTCAGCAACTGCTGTATATAGGCTCACTGCCTCAGGTATTGGAGGTAGCACATAACCATCAGGGCTAGTAGCCATTGATAGCCGTCTCCTCCAGGAATTTATCCAACACCCTTTTAAAGCCATCCAACTTGGTGGCCATCACTACATCTTGTGGTAGTGAATTTCATAGTTTAAGTATGTGCTGTGTGAAGAAGTACTTCCTTTTATTTGCCCTGAATCTCCCACCAGTCAGCTTGATGGGAGGACCCCATTGTGTTCTAGTATTATGGGAGAGGGAGAAAAATGTCACCCTATCTGCATTCTTCACATCATTTACAATTTTGTACACCTCTAGTTTCTCCCCTTACCCTCTTTTTTTCCACACTAAACAATCCCAGCTGTTGTAACCTTCCCTCATAGTGGAGATGCT
This sequence comes from Elgaria multicarinata webbii, assembly GCF_023053635.1. Taxonomy (NCBI): domain Eukaryota; kingdom Metazoa; phylum Chordata; class Lepidosauria; order Squamata; family Anguidae; genus Elgaria; species Elgaria multicarinata. Next base: position 25,302,845 of record NC_086179.1, on the reverse strand, counting down.
CCAGCCTCTTGATCATTTTAGTTGTCCTTTTCTGCACTTTTTCCAGCTTTACAATATCTTTTTTTAGGGGTGGTGGTGACCAGAACTGTACACAGTATTCCAAATGTGGTAGGGGGGAAAGCACTGGCATCAAGCTGCCCTTTGCCTTGCCCATGGCTTCTGCCCCGTTCGGCAGCAACCAGGGTTCCCCCAGTCTGCATCTGCTGCAGAACATCTAGTTGACCTTTGAGATACCTTGTCAGAATTGATGTTCTGCTCTCTTTCTGGTGAAACTCGAAGGAGTGGCCTCAGAAACATCTTGCCTCCCTTACCTATTTGGACCCAACTCCAAGACCTCCCGAGGAGCCAGAACAGAAGACGTCTAGACCACCTTTATATGTTAGGCTTTACAAGAGGCTGGCACATTATTGGGCACCTGTCCCCACAGGTAAGCAGATTTGCAACGAAATCTACATTTTTTAGAAAGGGCTTCTGTTAGAAGAGCACATTCTCTTCCCTGTGTCTATTATTATTATTGACCTTGAGAGATCCATCAGCTGTTTTAGTGAAGTCTGTATGAGTTACTCCCCTTTTGTTGTTTGAAATTCCTTTCCCTTTCTCTGCTGCTTTAGTTCTTTTTCAGCTGTATGCATTAAAAAGGTGGTAGAATGAAGCCCTGTGAAGTAACAAGAAAGAGAAGCATTTAGGCCTCCACTGGTCTTGACACAATACTGTCTTGTCTAACTTTTCTGCTTAATGGTATCTTTCCTCTCGAACCTCAGAAATCCCCATGGAGGTGACCCCGGAGGCCTGGCAAGAAATGCAGCTGTCTGCCATTGAATTATCTATCACTACTCAGAACAGATACCTTGACTTGAAAGTAAGAGGACCCTTAAAGAATCCTAAACTTTTCTTCCTATTCCAAAGTGTTGTTGCTTTGTAGCTGGAAGCTTAACAGACTGCTTTTCAATATCTTGGGTCTGATAATTCAGGTCCGAATTGAAAATGATGAGCAACTGTGTTTGAGATGGGCATGTTTTGTTGGGTCTCCACACACTATTTGCCATGTTTGTGCCTTTTAAAATAAGGCATTCCAAAGAGAAGAGAAGAAAGGAACATATATGAACTTTACAGTTGTGGGCTATGTATTTCCAGGGGTGTGTGTGTGTGTGTGTGTGTTGGAATTCCATAGGAGCACAGAATATGTATTTAGGAACAGAATTCCAGTGTCTGAGACTCCGCTCTGATTTACATCCTGTTTGGATTACTGTAACGCGCTCTACGTGGGGCTGCCTTTGAAGAGCGTTCAGAAACTTCAGCTGGTTCAAAGAGCTGCAGCCAGATTGTTGACGGGGCTGGTTACAGGGAGCATACAACTCCCCTGTTGCAACAGCTCCACTGGCTTCTGGTCTGTTTCCAGGCACAATTCAAAGTGCTGGTTATCACCTATAAAGCCCTATACATCTTGGGTCCAGGTTATCTGAAAGACCATATTCTCCCATATGAGCCTACCCATGTTCTGAGATCTTCTGGGGAGACCTTTCTCTGAGTATGTGGGAGAGGGCCTTCTCAGTGGTTGCTCCAATGCTCTGGAACTCCCTTCCCGGGGAAGTTAGAATGGCTCCTTTTGCATTACACTTTTGGAGGCAGGCAAAAGCTTTTTTGCTCTGGCAGCATTTTGGAAATACTCTGAACCTGTGTTAATGTATTGGATTTTTTTATTATTTGTTACTGTTTTTTAATTTTTTAAAAAAATGTTTTTAATTTTACTGTGGGTTTAATTCTATTTTAACTTCTGTAAATGTATATTTATATGTTTTAATTGTACATGTTTTAGTCTTGTAAACCGCCTTGAGTCCCAGTACTGGGGAAAAGGGGGATGATGATGATGATGATGATGATGATGATGATGATGATGATGATAATAATAATAATAATAATGGGATAATGGAGAGGGGAAGCTCCTAGCCCTTAGGGTTATAAAACTATGCTTGAAAGTGTGTTGACAATACCTGATGAATCTCTGAAGCCAAAGGGGAGACTGAATCGGATTTCCAGCAATGAAGAGGCTAGGCTTTAGTGCCCCATACACTCCTTTCCTCACTCCACAATTAATACAAGTAAAGAAAATTATACAAAATTAGTGTAAAGGCAGATTCAATTATGCAAAATAAGACCAAGGAACAATACATTTAATTATACTCCCTTGTCTAGCAACCTACTTTCAAATCATCTGTAGTATGTTCTGACCCCTGAGTTTCCTATTTTGGGATCTCTACCTTAAAGGTCAATCAAAAGATGTGAGAAGACATTCCTCACTACTGTATCTTCTAAAAAATGAGTCTATAAGAGAGAGGTTTGGTTCTGTTTTATTTCTGCCAGAAAGAACACTCTGCTCCAACTGCAGAAGTAAGTCCTATTGTGTTCATGGTATTGCCCAGGGACTGCATGCAGAAAGGAAGCACACACTGGGCTCTGTCATCAGCCAGGGGATCAAGGTCCACTGAGAGGCAGCACCCCTGTTTCTCAGGAAAGAACATCGTGGTAAGGGGAAGACCAGCCAGGCCCCGTCCATCGCCCAGAGAAGAAACAGGGTTTTTCCCCTCATCCCTGCCTGCAAGGACACTCTGCTCTCACTGCCCATTGCCCTGAGATTGCAAGTAAAAAGGAACACGCTATTTCCCCATTCATTAGCAAAGTGAGTAAGAGATGCTGATGCCTGTGTGTGTTCGTGTGTTCACGTGTTATTGCTCTTTATTGTAAGCCACCATCAGGCTCATTTGATTGGAAGGTGACATATAAAACTAAATATATAAATAATTCCTATTTAAAAATGTTTTTCCCTTAAAAAACTAATAATACTCTTGCATGTGGAGGCTTTGCTATAGTTCCATAAAATGCTGGTGAAACGGCTACGCCTCCTTTTATTGCCTTCAAGGTGAGGTACAAAAATAGGAACAGGCAGCAGTAGATGTTAATGAGAAAGGATATTCTTACTTTTCTAAATTTGGAAAGAGGGTGAAGGTATGCACAAATAAAGGTGTGAGTGAGAATGTGCACTCTTATGTAGTTCTTAACATGACAGTGTCTTTTTAAAGTGTACACCCTAAAAACTGTTTGTATCTCTTCTGCCTCTCAAATATTGCTTTTCTTGGGGAATGGGAGAAGCTGGTCATTTCATTACAGGCTTTTGAATTTGCCTTTCAAAGGATTATTTATGAGATGTTATGGATGTTTGTATTAATGTGTCCTTTTCTAAACATTTCTCTTAGCGAACAGAGGACTTCATGAATATTTGTATTGAACCAGATACAATTAGTAAGGGGGACTACATAAAAAGAGGGTGAGTACTAGAGAACCTGTCATTACATGTCTTATCATAGATGTTATGATTTTCTTTCTTTCTTTCTTTCTTTCTTTCTTTCTTTCTCGTTTATAAGTAGTTTTTATAGCAGGGTTTCTTAAGGACAGAACTAGAGACACTGGATGTTCTCATCAGGCTAAAATCCAGAACAGGGACACAACTAATCTGGTGCCCTTGGTGCAGATAATGATCTTGTTGTTGTGTTGGGTTCAGTCAGGAAGAAGAGAAAGAGAGAGGCTCTTGGTGGTTAATCCCTGGCCTTAATTTATGGTTTCCATGACCACTGCAAGGCTGCAAATCATCTCCTTGTTTCCTTGAATCTCTGCGTATCTCTCTATCCTGACCTGTGGTGACATTATATATTAATATGTCCAGATCTATTTGAAAATAACATTTCTCAAGGTTACCATACAGATGAGTTGCTAACCATTATTCTACACAGGTGGCTGGGGGACTAAGGAAAGGAATTGCACCGAGTGATTTATTTTTTTATTATATTTCCATACTGCCCAATAGACTGCCCAATAGCCAAAACGCAGCATAATATACAATATAAAATATAATGGCTTAAAACTGCAGTATAAAAGTGCAACCAGAATAGAACCTAGCAGCAGTGTAGAAATTTAAAATGCAATAACAGATTTAAAACAGCAGAACTACAAATCTGAATGACAAAATGCTTTGGAAAATATCAAGGTCTTTAACTGGGGTGCCACAGCAGAAAAGGCCCTTTTCCTGGTAGTCACTTGCCTCACTTCTTCTGGCAGGGGCTCCTGGAGAAGAACCCCCGCCTGAAAATGACCTTAGTGTCTGGGCAGATACATATAGGAGGAGACAATCCATCAGGTGACCTGGCTCCAAGCCACTTAGGGCTTTGAATGTTATTAATACCAGCACTTTGAATCCAGCCAGATTCCGGCTGGACATCAGGAAAAACTTCCTGACTGTTAGAGCAGTGCGACGGTGGAATCAGCTACCTAGGGAGGTTGTGGGCTCTCCCACACTAGAGGCATTCAAGAGGCAGCTGGACTACCATCTGTCAGGGATGCTTTAGGGTGGATTCCTGCATTGAGCAGGGGGTTGGACTCGATGGCCTTGTAGGCCCCTTCCAACTCTGCGATTCTATGATTCTATGAATCGGGCCTGGAAAGAGACAGGCAGCCAGTGCAGCTGGTAAACTACTGGCATAATACGATCTTGCTGGCCAGTCTCCATTAACAATCTTGCTGCCCAGTTATGGTCTAGCTGAAGTTTCTGGACCAGTTTCAAAGGCAGCCCCAGGTATAATACATTGTAGTAATCCAGACGAGAGGTTATCCGAGCATGGGCAACTGCTGACAAAAAGCATGGCAGTGTGTATAAATGACCGGGAACTCTCAGTACACTTCCAAAATATGCCAGTAGACCTAGCTTAACTCCGAGCCCCCTCCCAATTTGCAGATGGCTCCACATGTTCTGCATCCATCAGTAGAACGCATTTAACGAGTTCTTTGGAGATTTCATACATTATATATATATATATTATATATAGATTTATTTATGTATTTTTTAAAAATGCATTCTGTGTGTCCTCATTTGCCTTGTTACCTTTTTCTCTCTCCTGACATCTCTTCCTCCTTTTCACAGATTCACAGTACAACTTGCAGAGGTGTCTGCAGTCTTTGGGATCCGTGTGTGTGTGTGTGTGTGTGTGTGTGTGTGTGTGTATAGAACATTCTCTTATTTGTGTTTTCTACACATCCATTTCTCATGATTTTACACTGGTGCTTCAGTCTATTTTCTGTGCTTATCAGAGCAAGCAGAATTCAGTTCTGTAATTCTGTTCTTATGAATAGTCCTGATGAATCCGTTTTGTTGCATGAATGATGTAATATTAGAACTTCTTTCGTAAATAGTGGGGTCAGAAGAGGAACACTGACCATTCAACTCTTATTTATTTATTACTTTTGCCACTTACCCTTCCCTACAATGTGTTTGGGGAAAGAGGTACGTGGTGTCCTCACAGCAACCTTGCAAGTTTGGAAAGGCTGAAAGATCATACAGTCAGCTTTAAATTTTCAAATTTTAAATCTTGATTTTTATATGTTATGTTTTTAATTGTAAACTGCCCAGAGAACCTTGGCTGTTGGGCAGTATAAATAGGAACTAGCTAGCTAGCTGGATAGACGGACAGACAGACTGACTGACTCCATGTCTCCTGAGTCCAACACTCTAGCCACCACACCATACTGACTCTTGGGTCCTTTATACCTCACCAGTGCAAGGTCAATCAAGAAATACTCCTGGGAATTGCTAAAATTAATGCAGGTGCTCATGGGATTGGAGTGCCAGTCTGGAGCAGTGAATAGTTTTGTTGGCATTGAACCTTGGTTCAAATCTAATCCAGCGAAGCGCTTCCAGTGAAGAGCAGATTACACACACTTGCTCTCTCCTCTCTGTGTGACTAAAATGAGAGGGTCATAACTTTGCCTGGCAGGTTGGTTGAGGGGATGAATGGTCATTCCTAAACATATAGTCTTGGACGTCAGTTGCATTGATCTGAATGGAACTGAATTCCAAGCAAACGCGCTTAGCATTAATTATTAAGGCTGCAAGCCTAAGAGTTAAAGGGACCAGGCAGCTGAAAGTATTTATAATCTACTTTAATTTAGGTTCACTGACAGGTCTGCTGGTTTCATAAGCCAAGCCCTCGAATCGGCCAGGTTCCTGCCTGCCGCACTCAGTCTCTAGCTTTCTCTTCTCATTAATGCATTCGGATCTTTAACAGCGATCAACCATCTGTAGCTTTGAGGCTGGTTGGACAATAACCCTAGTAGTATATGTCCAGTGTTCCTTCAATGTTGTGCATGCCCAAATGATGGCCATCTCTGCGCTGCAGATAGTATACTCTTGGCAGGTGGCTCAGTAATGCCGCTTGCGTTACTCAGTTCTTTCAACTCCAGATACCGCTTTTCTCTTCTTTCGCAGCCCCCTTTCCTTGAGGGTCTTTCTCAGCTGATGCTTGGCCCACGTCATCTACCACGGGGGTTCACCTGTTTCTTGAAGTGTTCTCATTTAATTTATTGAATGGGGGTGCCTAAATATACAGGTGGTTTGGCTATGGCTGAAGAAAAAAGGAAAATTGTTTCAGTGGTCTGTTTAAGGCCGTTGTTTGAGGCTTCATACAATACGGCTTGCGAAGTTGGGGCCAAACGCCCTTCCCCTCTTCATGCATCTTCAGGGGTCCTTCTCCGTGAGCCCCTGCCAAAGGAAGTGAGGCAGGTGGCTACCAGGAGGAGGGCCTTCTCTGCTGTGGCACCCCGGCTGTGGAATGAGCTCTCTAAGGAGGTTCGCTTGGCACCTACATTGTATGCTTTTAGACGCCAGGTGAAGACCTTTTTATTCTCCCAATATTTTAACAATCTATAAATTTTAAATAACATGGTTTTAAATTTGTAATTTTGCATTGCTGCTGTTTTGTTTTTATCTGGTTGAGCTTTTATATTGTATTTTATATTATGGTTTTATACTGTTGTTTTATATTTTGAATGGTTTTAATTTTTGTGAACCGCCCAGAGAGCTCCGGCTATTGGGCGGTATAGAAATGTAATAAATAAATAAATAAATAAATAAAATGCACCAGATTGAGTGTCGTGCAGCAGCTTAGGTGCAAAGTTGCTGGCTAGTATTAAGCCATTTCCCCAGGTTGGGTGTTAACAGGGAACTGTGGCTTAATAGGGGCTTAGGAATGGGGTGCTGAAGCCAGTGTGGGAGAGGGGAGGGAAGGGCGAGATGCTCTCACCCCGGACACCTGGGGAAGGCTTCGTGAACTATGGCTTACGAAGCTTCGAGCGACCATTTGCAGCAGGCCGTTGTGTATCTTTGCTGAGGATTCCCAGGTTGGCAGTCCAATTCACATGCCTGCTCCCTGGCTTGTGTGTTTAGGGCAAAAAGCACAGTTCCAGCCGCGTTCAAATGTTAGCAGTACACACTTTTTAACAACACTGATCTTGATCTCCAGATCAGAAAAATGAACCTGTGAAGCAGCCTTTGATTTTCTTAGCTGTAGTCTGCATTTCACAGCTGCATGTAGCAACTGCACTGTGATTGACTGTATGTATGTGGTCTGCTATTGCAAGGCACACAGAAAACGGCGATTTCCATCCATTTTGAATTGTCACAGGATTTGCTTTTCCACATCATCCATCTCCTAGATCTCCAATTCAAAGATACCTTATTTTATTACTTACCTTCCTGAAACATTTATATCATGCCAGTTATATTCAGGGCAGTGTACAAGCATAACATACAGTCAATATCAGATAAGATCACTGAAGTTATCTTGGCACTTATTTATTTATTTGTTACATTTTTATACCACCCAATAGCTGAAGCTCTCTGGGCAGTTCACAAAAATTAAAACCATGAAGAACATAATAAAACAACCAACAATCTAAAAACACAAATACAAAATACAGTATAAAAAGCTTGATTTTTTTAATAATGGTACTTGGCTTGCATTGCCTCTCATTTGACCTTACTTGTTTTTCTTTAACCATAGCTTAACTGCCTGTATGTTTGAGCGTTTGATGTATCTCCTTCACAGTCAGTCCTCTTCCATTAATAGCCTCACCACTCACGTGGACATCTGGTGAAACAATTCTGTGACTGAGCCAACAGTGTTTGTGTGAATAGGCTTGTACATGGACTTCAGATGTGACACTGACCTTTCTCATGCTTCCTATTTACCCCACACTGCCTTTGTATCTGACACTGAAGTTGGCTCTTCAGGAAGGATTTGCCAAAGCTGCCATCAACTCAAGGTGCTTTGGGGCTACCTGTAAGCACAGGAGAGGGATCACAGCCCTCCATAGATGGGTGGCTTAGCTGGGCTATGGAAGAATTGCTTAGAAATAGCACCCACTTCTCTACTTTTCTCCAGCTGTTGCAAGTTTCTGAAACTTGCTTCTAACTAGTCATGACTAATTTTCCTTTCTAGGGGAGGCAAATAAACACTCCTTCCCAACTCCTTTGCTGTTGGCTCTTGTGTTTTAAGCACAGCTGTAAATGTTCACTCTGTTCCTCTCTTTCTTTGTTTTGAACAGAAGTCAAAAGATGCAGGAACCCCACTTGTGTCCGGAAGGAAGCCAGTGCCTTCAGGCGAGTAGGTGTATCTTGCAGCTTCCAGAGGTGAGAAATAAAATGTTGAGGAAAGTGTAGCTGTTGACCCTTCAGAGTTCTTGAGGGGAGTCAGGCGACGCAGCATGCAGGCTGATTAGGTTTCTTTCCCACATTTAGGTAAACTTACTTGTGAGCAGGCATAATAGCTCATGACTTGAAACAGCACACTATTGAAGCCGCAGCAGGGTACACTTAAAGTCCTGGGTCCAATGGCCATTGCAAACAAATTAGTACTCCCTCAATGTGGAATTAATTTCACAAGATAACACCTCATCACCAAAGATGAGGTATGAGCATCAGCCCTTCATGGTATTTCCCGGTACCCTATAACCATGAGGGAAACAGCTGCTCAGATATAGACTTAGGCAGTATATTGATTTTGTTTTCCTGTTGTAACCAGTTATGGTAAACCTTGATTTCTTCGCAGGATACAGAAGGCTCTTTGGCTATAGACAGCGAAGAGTATGAAGCCATGCCAGTGGAGGTGAAGCTGTTGCCCAGGAAGCTCCAGTTCTTCTGTGATGCTGCAAAGAAAGAGCAAATGCTTCAAAGTGCATCCTAATCGAGGCAGGGGTCAGCTGCACCACCTGTTGCCAGTCTGGTACTTACATTCAGATGAACTGCAGGCGTGACCGGTGTCAAAGGAGGCACATGCAAAAAGGTCTCTGAAAAAGGAATTAATTTGGCAGCATCACTGACGGAACCCTTCAATTAACTGAAGACTGTAGGCTCTTCCACAACTACAATGAAAGCCTTTGTTTTGCAAATTGATCTTTGTGTCTAAGTAACTCGATCTCCAGATCTCCACATTCTACGTTCCCTTGCTAGGAAGAGGAGGTAGATAGAGTTAGCCATATATTTGCCTTCTCTTCTGATTATTTCTTAAAGGAAGGCTGTTTTCCCATTCCTACATCTGTAATGAGCAGTGGGTTGGACTGGATGGCCTTATAGGCCCCTTTCAACTCTACTATTCTATGATTCTATCTGTGACGGATGTTTTAAGCCCAAGCGATGCTTGAGGATGTTGGCTCCAGAGTTAGGCCCTTTCTACACATAAGGGTTTATCCCAGGAAAATGGAAGGATCGTCCCTGCCTGCTCCCAGGATCCCGTGTGGCACTTGGATGAACAGGAACGATCCCGGGATATAGTCTGGTGTAGACATGCCCAGAGTCATACTTAGAGTAAACCTGTTGAAATCAATGTTTGTCATGACTAACTTACTTCTCTGACTAATTCTGGATCCAAGCCCCTGTGTATATATTTCAAGGTGATGATAGTGACACACTCCCCATTTGTTTCCTGTACTGTTAGGATACTTTAAAATGCAGGCAGGCCGTCACACCGCCTGAACGCACTTGGGAAAAGTCTCCTGACTTTGTAATTGCATTAGGTGTGTTTGATGCATCACTGGTCCATAACCCAGTCCCTGTGACTTGCAGCAGCGTTCTGTTAATAAGTACGAATTGCTCTCCAATAGGAAATGAAGATGGAAGGGTGGGATCAAAGTCAGACCTTTGTGCCTGCAAAGGGCATATATTATCTCGGAGCCAAGGCCTTTCCCATAAAGCTACTAGAGTGTGCTGGCTCCTAGCAATGAGGACTGTGAGATCTGAACCTGTGATCCCATCTGAAAGGAAACTGCTATGACGAAACTAGTGCAGCATCCTGCCCGTGAAGGGGCTGTCCATGTCACCTACTAACTAAGGTACAAGACATTCATGCGCTCCTGTTACTGATGTAAAAAGGCTTAAAACAAGCATTTCTCTGTGTTGGAGATACATTGGGTTGTGAAATTACACATATCCCATCAAGCTGTTCAAGAATAACCAACAGGCACAAAGGGCACATGTGTTAAAAGTGAATTTTAATAGAGTAAAAAAAGACCATTATAGTATGTACACAAGTCCCTCTTGAGCTTCACATAAGCAGTGCCATTTCACAAACTTAGTGATTTCCCTCTTGGTGAGAAATGAAGAAAGCCACTAGTACAATTTATACTGCTACAACATGGTGAGAAGAGGCTAGCTGCCAGTCAAAGCATATTCACTTGTGAGATGTTAGAATTATCACAGCCCGTGGTGCCCTTGTGGCCACCTCAAAATGATATCGATATACTCTTCAAGTCAGCTGAAAACTCTGCAGCATCAACTGTTGAGGAATGTCACAACCATTATGCAACAAGATATATATTTTCTCTTAATTGTGGGAAGAGAGAAAGGGCTCTCAGTGACACTCAAAAGTATATTCAGTTAGTATGCCCTCTTACAAGAAATCGTTCCAGTCTAATAGCTTTAGGCCTGACCTGCACATTATGTAGGAGATCTATGATTTGCTCTCCTGTCTTTTGAAACTTACCTAGCTATTGGTGGACCCAAATTGAATTAGGGCAACAGTGTGCGAGAAGAGAGATCGCAGCACACCCCCCCCCAATCCAGATTTCTCCCACCGTCCCAGCCCATTAGCCCCACTCAGGGAGAGGAGCAGGTACCTGTCTTTCACCCCCAGTGGAACGAATAGCAACTTCAGCAAGTAGGGGTAGATTTTCATCAGGGAAACTAGGCACAAAGAGAAAGGTTAGTCCTCTCCTGTGGTGCTGTTACCTGCATCCAAACTCGGAGAAGCAGCAAATTCTTTTTACGTTTTGTTAGGGAGTGTCAGGAGGTCCAATCGCAGCTCTGCTTTGGTCACTCCCCGCTATGGTAACGGATGCCCTTTCTCTAGCGTAAACAGCTGGCTTGAAGATGTGCACGCGCATGTGTGTAAAAAGCTTATGTGGCTCAGTCTGTATCAAAGCTAAGCTATTTTTCATAGATGGCAACAGCTCAAGCTATTACTTACAGTAGATATTTTGGCTTGGTTCACCGATATATGTTCAGCATTTGACTTACATACATGATGAAGGGGGCCTTCACAGACCATGTTTTCATATTGCTAGATATCACAGAATACACATTTTCAAAAGTGTGTTCACACATTCAGCTGCCACTACCTCAAACGATCCATATGTCTGTGTGAACTGTCCAGCGGTATGAACTGTGCTTGGATAAAAAATTCGCTACACTGTGGAGTGCTGATGCTAGAGTTGCCTCTGACAGATATTAAAGAAAAGGGACAGAGCAGTGCCAATGTGACATCCCCGATAGACATATAGAGCACTTTTAAAAAGGCTATTGCATTTTATAAAGAAGTATTTTCCATTCTGCTTTTAAGAGAGGGGCTGGAGAAATACTTAGAAAACACTCTCATAAGCAAGGCAATGTGTGTGTTGCATGTTGAACACTTTAGTAATTTCTCCTTCATTAGCACTGATATAGTGGATTTGCACGCTGCATACTGTAAAGGAGGGGGAGTGTCGCTGATTAACACATCATACATTTGACTAGCAAACTCAGTTTCCCAAATGCTGATCCTTATTTAGCTAAAACATCACCATCCACAACGAAGAGGGAGGTATCAGCAGACTTCAGGGGTGGGAAGAAATAGCCTGCTGTGTACTGAGCGTCCTCAGTGGGCACGGAATGTTGACTAGTGGGGGAAGGGGGAATGGAATGGAATATCCTGGAAGAGGGCCTGCCTGCCTGGAACTCTGAATTAGGAGCACACTCCACACAGCATCATTTGTTGCAGGGGCCCACTTGTACCTTCCATTTGCACTCCTGTATGATAGTGAAGGTTACACAGCCACCACTACACAAGAAGAACTCGTGGTTCTGCAATGTACTGGAGCACTTAAAGATTTCAGTATATCAGTACTGGACATACATTTTAACTCCTTTTTTTAAGTTACAAGGAAGCTGAGCTGAGAAATTTTTTTATATCTTTTTAGTGTTTTTTAAGGAAGTACAAGACAAAAAGCAGGCAATATTGATCCAACAGAGGGGGTTTCAAACTATGTCGAAGAAAGTTTCTCCCCAAGTCTAGAAACAGAATTTGGATCCCATTAACCTTTACCAGGCAACGTGATCCTATAAGTGATACTCTCTTCGGTTGTCACAGCACAAAGGCTTAAAGTTGCATCTTAAACTTGATAAGAAGAAAGCTTATCAAATTTGAACTTTCAATGGGTGTTCTATGCATGTATATTGAATGCTGCAAAATTGCAATTATCAATTGCCATCTTGGGAGTATGAAGTTTATCTCATGCTACTTTCTCTGAGAGGGGAGCAGCTGATAGAGGCGCAAAGGAGATAGAAACTGGACATGTGATGAGATAATCGTCTTGTATGGGGCCTGCAATGGGTCACAAGCCTTCACTATTCTTGAAGACTAAAATGCTCTTGTGCATTTGAAGGACGTTAACGACTACCCACTGATTATCCCAGGGCAAGTACTCTTTCTGAACCCGAATGAAGGAAGAGATAGATGAGAAATACCCTCTTATGCAAAGGGAGGACAGACAAGAGATTTACAAAACACAGTATGTGTGTGTTCTCTAAAAGTTTCTTATTCACATTAGTTTGGATCTAATGTAGTTTTTCAAAACATCTTGTTCAAGTGACGCTCTTCCAATGTGAGGCTTCTACAGCCTCCGAAAGTTAGATGACAAGAATTCTACAAAAAGCAAATTTTGCTTTGGATTCTCCTGTTAAAGCAACACTGATGGAAAAGGCCTGAAAATCTCCATCCCTGTTAAAAAGTGGTTTCTGTTTACAAATTGAGGCTGTGAGCAGTTTGATGAAATTTCAATGGTCAGTGCGGGAAGGGGACAGAGCAGGGATCCCGGTGGGCAGGGCACGCGTCCAATGCAGACCTCTTTGCCCCTCCCTCTCAAGAGTGGAAAATTATGCCAAACAAGCAAAGATGCCTTTTTCTTTTAGGTATACAGCTTAGAGTGGTTGTTAATTTGGCAGAAGCATATCACTTTGCTACAAAAGGCCCTCTGCTGTAGCTGTATATGTTGTACCACCATAGGTGCTTGTTTAGATAGGACTCCAATAAGAAAGGCAGTTTCAAGGCAAAGTATTCCAGCTTCACTGTGAAAGTGAGGTGTTTCCAAGCAGGGCGCCTCACCATTATGATAATCTTGCAATACATGTTTTCCCTCTTGATTTTTAAGCATCTTTCTCTCTCCAGTTTCAAGGCTTTTCTGCTTTCCTGTTGTGATCTTAACTCTGTTTCCTAGCAAGAAAATATTAGAAGAATTAATTCTTCCCCTGCCACACACACACACACTTTTCTATAAGTGGGGAAAGATTATAAAGTATTCATGTCCTTACAAAGCTGCTCAGACTTTGGAGCCAGGGAAATAAATCGATCCTGTAAGATGGGGGAAGATTCTCTTATGCACCCCATTAAACAGGACTACAAAGGGGCCTTGTAAGTAGGATATAGTTAGGGTGACCATATGAAAGGGAGGACAAAGCTCCTATATCTTTAACACTTGTACAGAAAGGAGAGTTTCAGCAGGTGTCATTTGTATGCATGCAACACTTGGTGATAATTCCTTCTTCGTCACAACAGTTAAAGCTGCAGGAGCCCTGTCCTCTTTTGTATCTGGTCAAGAGGGCAGGACTCCTGCAGCTTTTAACTGTTGTGAAGAGGGAATTTCACCAGGTGCTGCATGCATAGAAATGAAACCTGCTTAAATTCCCTTTTCTATACAAATGTTAAAGATACAGGAGCCTTGTCCTCCTTTCCATATGGTCATCCTAATATAGTACTTCACTGACAGCTTTAAAAGTTCATACTCAAACCACTCCTACACTTGCCAGTTTTTTTAAAAAACTGGCCCTGCTGCAATGCACAAATCAAGCAGTGATGCTTTTCCTAGCATGACAGGACACTGATGTGAAAAAGCATCACCTGATAAATATGTATCAGGCCAATTTTAAAAGGAACAGGACAAGTTTTAAGTTGTGAGTTTCTTAATTTCTACTTTTCTCCAGAGGTCTGCTTCATAGCTTCCATCTACCCCTTGCATCATATTCTGTTTCAGAGATTTACAGCTATTAATTACAGGTTTATGGACAATGATGCAAAGATATAGTACAGAAATGCAGAAAGACAACAGAGGCTTTCTGGCTCTTCCCCTTCATGATCTGTTGGACGGTCTGTCAACTGAGCTCCAAGCTTCCTGTTCTAAGAGCAATTGCCCTGCTGCAGCTTAGCAATGTGTGGGGAAAACAGCGTCATTTATGGGGTAAAGCGGCTGTAAATCATTTCAGTTCTTTTATTTCACTATACAAAATAACTCGTCCTTTGCACAGGAAAAATCCTGTCTGCGGGCTGCCGAAATATGAGGTAGGAGGAAAGGGTTAAGACAAAGAAGGAAGGTCTCTCTTCCATACAGAAGAGGATGGATGCTATCACTATAGTTATGGCCCACAAACAGGGTTGCATCCATCCATCCTGCTATTAATATATTATGTTCATTTGTGTGTTTTTAAAAGAAAAACAAAAAGGCGCCAGGTACTCCCTGCAACAAATTAGGGCAAGACAGCAAACGTTTGGGAGAAGATGACTATTCAAAGCACTACAAAGCAAAACACGGAGGAGACATTTTCTTGCAAAGACCACGGTTAACACCTGGTATTCAGAGAGGTATGACTGGCCAAAGAAACAGGTACCAGGAAAGGCTCACAGACATGGAGCCTGTTTCTTACTCCAGTTAAATCCAGCTCCACCACTCTACTAGGCAAAGAGTGGTTCTCCCGCTAGAGCAGCTGAGATCAACACCCACAATCTGAAAAAGCAGCAAAACTGTGCAGTCTCAAGAGTTTGCAGAAAAAAGACTGGTTGGTGACTAATTGGAGATATATTTTGAATTGAGCAAGGGCATCAGGGCCAGCACTATTCATTCCCCACCCCCCCACCCCCACTAGCCCAGTGCCCAAAGGAGTTTTTAAATCCGGGGTGGGGGACCTGTGGCTCTTCAGATAACCTTGGACTCCAACTCTCATCAGCCACAGGCAACGGTAAATGTTCAGGCATGACAGGGGTTGTAGTCCAACAACATCCGGAGGGCCGCATGTTTTCCATCCCTGCTTCAAAATTGCCCCACAGAAGGTCAACAGAGGCTTTCAGCGGGGTTCTCTGCTTGTGGTGCAGCTCCGCTGTTACAATACAGCTGCTGTTCACTTCAGGAAGGGCTCAAAGAGCTTCAACTGTAGAAGAGAACAGCTGAAATTCAGAGCTGGTGGGGCAGTAGAGAAGAGAGGCACCTGGGATTGCTGGTTGCCTATTCTACATCCCTCTGCTACGATCAGAGGCACTGGATTCAAAGCAGCCATAAAGCCGCACAAGCCCCGTCTTCAGCCACGAGCTGCAGAAACCGGCTGAGCTCTCAGCAGTGTTTATGTGCCCTTGATGGTGGCCCGAGGCTACCTCATGCTGCCCATCATCATGGGCACAAGGCAGTGAAGCTGCTACACAAAGAAGCCACAAGGAAGCAGAACCCACATTTGTGTGCATTACTGCCCACGGTCTGTGATGCACGTTACACCAAATCCTAGATCTAGAAGGCTTATACAATACAGTATTTCGCATAGTACGGAGGGAGCCAGGCAACTAACTAGCCCTGCTATGCCAGCACTGTAAAGGATGTTTAATGGAACGTATACTATCAAAGATATGATTTATCTCCTTGCTGTACGACAGCAAAACAATTCCAGCGGGAGTTTGATTACCACCCCGTTACTGCTTTCACCTACATTTTCAATATAATCTCACCACTGCCACTCCAGTGGAGATCCATGGAGATTGAACCAGGTCCAGTTAGAAGCCTGGATGCCTTCTCGCATAGCTTTCCCCAACTTGCTACCCTCCAGATGTGTTGGACTGCAAGTCTCATTGCCCTCAATTGGGGGCAATGGGAGTTGTAGTCCAACATGCCTAGAGGGTGCTGGGTTGGGAAAGACTGTTCCTGTGTAGCAGAATGGTCATCCAGGAGGAGCCAATTCTCCAAGCAGCAATGCACAAGAACAGCTACCGAGATGGTAGGTGAAGGCACATGGCCAGCAGAGCTAGATTCAAGCAGAAACAACCCAAAGACTGAAATGCATCAGTTCTAGAGCTGTAAATTGCACTGACAGATTCTGCAAAGCAGCGGAGGAGGTGAGTTCAACTGTACTGGTTTCAGGTGGGGATCACTTGAGCTGGGACCTTCCCCTTCAATGAGAGGGCGATTGCAAGGTTAAGCACAAGCCTGCATGGACCAGCAAGAGGCCATCCCTCCAAGTGGGAGCTGCCAAACAGTGACCAAGCTAGAAAAATAAATAAATAAAAAAGACTCACCATATTAGTCAAGAAAAGAAGGGGGGGTCGTCAATTCCTATTGCTTTTGAAGCAATCAACATAGGAGAAAAATCTGCCCCCTATAACCCACACCCCAGGTGCCACAGCAAAAGCCTAACCTTGCAGGTTGGCCATAATTCAGCAGGAAAGAACAGGCAGAACTCAAGTATCTGGACATGCAGAAGATAAGGGACAGGAATGTCACAGGAGAATTTAAAAGTCTCAGGGGACTGCTACTGCTCCATCAGGAAGGGCGTCCACAGCAGCTGAGTCATGGAGGCTCAAAGCAGCATAAAATTTTTGCGTTGGTCCCCAAGAGAGTAAAGTGCTTTTCCCAACCACCCAAACTCCCGGCCACCAGATCTGAGCTCTCAAAAGGAGCTTGTGCCGGGTTGTTTCGGAGCGGGGTGCGGAGCAAGGGCCATGGGTTTTCACGGAACTCAAAGAGAGGGAAGGGATGGTTGGACAGTCTATGCTGGATGAGAGAAAATCACACCTTGGTTAAGGTATACCTGAAAATGATAATTAATAGGAAATATAGATATATAAATAACACTTTCTGTAGAGAGTTCTCTTAAATAAAAGGCAATCCTTCACGCTGCGAGTTGTGGCGGGTTCCGGCAAGGCTGCCCTTCCTGCATCCCGCAGTCTGTAAGAAGTCGCTGCCATCTCCTCACGCTCGTGCGTTCTCCGTCTCTCGCCCTTCTGGCGCCCTCCGCTCTAAGTACAACAAGGGTTATCAATGACCAGCATGACGTCAATGCCGTAGACTTCCAGTAGGTCCATGAGGAAGCTACGGTCGCCTTGGGGGTCCAAGCCCATTCCCCGGGCGTGGTCAGCTGTCAAGGTCTTATCCTGGCTGGCCGACACCTCCATCAGGGTCTGAAATATCCGGTTGTTCTGCTCCATGAAGAACCTGCAGGGATCATGTGAAATGGAGATCGGTAAAGATGTGTGAAGCCCAAAGGAAGTTCCACCATCCAAAGCCATGGACTGGGTGCTTATTGCTTGTCCTCTTCATTGCTCTACTTAGAAGACACTCTAGGTAGGTTCAAACTGACCGGGAGCCAAGCTTGAGCACAAGGTACTTCTGTTTCAACCAAAGTGGCCGTCTGCAGCCTCCTGAGAAGCAAGCAGAGGGCTGAACTTCAAACTGGTGCTGGAAGGAACATTTACTGGTTCAAATGCACTCCCCAACACATTTCAACAAAGTGTAAATTGTTACTGCCTTGAGGGAGACAAGTTTTTGTGTTTTACAAGGTGCATCCTCAAAATTCGAATTCACATGTTTGACAGCATATTTTACACTGATCAATTCTCTTTCAGGCGCCTCTCTCTTTGCTTCTCTGGCCATTTTTGGTGCTGCCCTCTTCTTTTTGCATCTAGAGCCACCCTTAACATTGTTAAGCCTAATGTTACCCCTCCTCCACTTCCCCAGATTTCCAAGAAGCTACAGAAGAGCAGTCATGTTAGGTGTAACCGTGTGGTCATCTCCTCTGGCTGATTAACACCCCTGAAGGCCTCCCTTCGTTAAACCTCCTTGAGGTCCATTTAACTGGAGATGCCGAAGACTGAGTATTCTGTATGCAATGTAGGCACTCGACACCTTCACCCTGGTGTTTCCCACCCTCCACTTCACCGCCCCACCAGTTCAGTATGAACTAGAAATGTTGCTGAGAGCTGCATTTCTAGATGTGGAAGATGCTTCTTGTGGGGACTTGAGAAGTTCACCTCAGATGTTAAACTGAACTAGCGTAGAATCCCCTTCCTACCTGTCTCCCAGCCCTGACTACCTGACTGCTAGTGCTCTAGCAGCAGCACCACCACCAAATGGAAATTCTTTCCTTTGTCCCTACTCTGGCATGCAGCTAACCCATTCTAGGCAGTAGTAGCCTATGGGAATGTAGTTTCCCCAACACCTACTGACATTGCAGAAGCCCTTGGGGAAACTACATTTCCCAGAAGCTACTTTGTCACCTAGCGTGCTGTTCTATTAGGGTGGAGGACTTCCCCACCACTACCACTGAAGCTGCAGCAGTGACCAGGTAATAACTGCCCCCACCGCCTTTGTCTTCCCGCTGCTTCTCCCTCACTGGGCTAGGCTGGGCCAGGCTCCACCCTCCCCTCACAGAGGCCATTCGAATTCCAACTGCCTGTGAGCAGGAGAAGAAGCCAGAAAGGTGAACCATCACCACCACTTTCCATCACCTCATCCATCCACCAGAAAGGGAGCAACTGCAGCGAGCTCACTTCACCCCTCCTACAAGGTAGAACATGCAACACCAGCTGACGGTTCTGCAACTCTGCCTGGCCTCTTCCATTGGCCAGAGAACCAAGCTGCGCCCCATCTCCCAGGAAGAAGATCGTGGCGAGGGGAAGACCAACCTGGCCCGATACATCGGCCAGTGATGTATTTGCTCCCACCCCCCTCTTCCCTCCCAATCCCGCTTCCTTTTGTGTTGCGTCTTTTTAGATCCTAAGCCTGAAGGTAGGGAACTGTTTTAATATTAATCTCCATAAGCTGCTCCGAGAGATTTTTTCAGCTGAAGACCAGGAAGGGAAATGGTGTAAAAATTAAAAAGGGGGGGGGGCTGTGGGGATGGCGGCCTAGATGTGCCACTAAATTCATAAATGCTTGGAAATAAGCTGAGCTATATTACCCAATTTTGCCCTAAATAGTTCAGCTTATTTCTAATCCGCCCAAGAGTGCCCAATTCGAGCCCATCACTACCATGAAGCAATGCTCTAAAGAATCTCAACTCACAGGATGAAGAGGTCCTCTTCGCAAGAACTACAGTCCCCATCCACTTCCTGGGAGTACATCAGCATCTGTCTGGATGATGGAAACACAACACATATACCCATCACATCTGGATCTGCAATGGCTGCCCTATAGCCTCCGAAAGGCAACATAACCCAACTGGACCCAAGGTGACCCAAGAGCAGCTTCTTGGCTGTCCTACCCATGCTTCATTGCAGCACATAGATGAGCATTTGTTGGCTTCCTGCCATGGGGAAAATCTACATTCAGACCCCAACCTTTTCAACCTTGACACTTTTGTGCATTTCTACAATTTATAGTGATCTTCCCTGAGAGCCTCTGATAAAAACAATGACCAGATACAGGGAACCACTCAGAAACAAAACTTGATTCCCAGACCCAAGCTACCCCCTAAACCTGGACAGGAGACCCACACGCCAGCCCTTAGCGTTACCTCTGATCATTAAGCCGCCGGTACTTCTCTTTGTCTGCACTGTTAATCTTCAGGAGTGGCTGCAGATGCTCACGGTGCGTCTTCACGTTCTGGTTATCCACGTAGACATCGTAGAGATCCCGCTTCTCCTCAAAGATTTTCTCTGTCGTGCCTGCGGAGAGAAGAGCAAGAGAATGGGTTGGATCCGGGCTGAGACAGTCGAGCTCTGTTTATTTAATTTGGAGCCTGCCTTTCTGCCAAAAGTGGTGCTCCAGATGGTCAAGATGAATAAAATGCAGATTAAAAACAAACTCTTAATTAAAAGGTAACATAAAAAGAGATCCATTACAGCACAATTCAAACCACAACAAGGAAAGAGACAGCACCCAACCAATTAAAACCTCCTTCAGAAACAGACCAACTCACATGCCGAAGGCCTGTATAAATGAAAACATCTTTGCCTTCCCGCAGAAAGGGAGCTCCATAACCTGGGAGTGGCCACTGAGAAGGCCCTCTCTCACTTCCCTACAAAACATGTCTCTGGTGGTGGTGTCCAAGGTGCACCTTGGAGAGCTCCTCCAGAGTTCTGACTGGCTCTGACCGAAACCCAGAGCGGATTCACCGCCCCACTGACATTGGAGCTACAATCCTCCATATAGATGCAGAACATCACATACTTACAGGCCACATACGACATTTCCGTCTCCAGCATTTCAATGTCAGCCACGTTGACGTAGAAGAAAGGCTTAGAGTCGGGGACAGTCCCACCAATCCCAGGCAAGGAGACATTGGCAAGGCAGCAGCAGCAATAAACTGCAGACAAGGAGAAAGGGGGGAGATGAGGATGCTTCATCAGAGCAAGACGAAGCAGGTAGCTTCCAACTTCACCACTCTGAAAATCCCTATACGCTGGAGGGCATCATAGAGAGTAGTCTCAGAAAGGGCCTTCTACATACAGGACGAAACAGCAGCACCCACAATAAACAACAAAAGTGTATTTCTGGATGGAATGGCCTTATCTTGAAAATCAAAAAAGCAGTGAAAAATTGCACTGAAAAACCCTATAGAGCTCTTTTTTTTCTAAAGCAATTTAGGAGTCAGAACATCAACCCAATAAAGCACAATGTATTGCCTTATATGTACTGGAAAGTGAGCAGATCTAAGTTATTACTAGAAGATCTCTGGGTGATTTATTATTATTATTATTATTTATTATTTATTTATTGCAACAGATTGGCAAGTGTCTCCATCTCCCAAATGTTTGATAGCCATTTTAAGTACTAAATTAGAATCCCTGATCTGTAGTAACTCAGATGCAGACCTTCTGCCTGCAACGCATGTGCTCTACCACTGAACTACATTCTCTTCCCTTCCTGTTACGGAGCATTCCATAGTGATACAGCCTTCTGAACGCCTAACTTTTGTACAACTTTACACCCCGCTACAGAGAACGTTACAAGCAGCCACGGTGTGTTTGATCTATTGCTTAGCTTGGCGTTGATCAAGGACCCTTCTAGCTCAACTTCCACGCCTCTGACCACAGCTCACCAAATGCTCCAGGAAAGTTCACAAGCAGGGCTAAGCAGCAATAACCCTTCCCTTTGTTCCCAATCAACATGCTTCTCCGACACAGAAGTAAGGCTGCCATCCTTCGTACAGTGATCTGGGAGTAAACCCCACTGAACACAGCAGACCTTACTTCTAAATAGTCATGCCTAGGATTGCACTAACGTTACCAATCAGTGTATTTCCTCCAACTACGTGCTCAAGTAAGAATCTTAGCTTCAGGCAATGTGAAGTCAGCTTGGATCCCACTAATGTTATCACAATAGCTCGCAGTCAGCAACAGACATCTCCTTAGTGAGTATCCAATGCTTTCCCTACATTATTTATTACAAGAGACATGGCAATTCCTTAGATTAACTGTTTCATTCATACACACAAACACTCTTCTAACATGGCACCTGCAGTGACGTGTGTGTGTTTAAGGCAAATGATGCATTTACCTTCAGAATTATTGTTTGCACCCATATATAAATGTATGCAAGATCAATTAAACTCAGACAGTTAGGTTTCTATGATGGGAGACAGCCCTAGTTTCTCAGTTATGGAGTTCATGTGTTAGGGCACATCTGAAGCATTACACCAGAACCACCAAGAAAAGTGTAACTTTAAGGCTGCAATCCTAGGCCTCCTTACCTGGGATTAAGCCCCACTGAACACAAGGGGACTTACTTCTGAGTAGAAATGCCTAGGATTGTGCTGTAAGGATGGGATAACTCCAACCTTTATAAAACAATTCTCTTTTCCTTGCAAGGGAAACTGAATTTGGAATTGATTTGACCAAACCTTGACTAAAATTCAGCAGGGTCACAGGGGATCACCTAAGATTGCTTT
Organism: Elgaria multicarinata webbii; assembly: GCF_023053635.1. NCBI lineage: Eukaryota > Metazoa > Chordata > Lepidosauria > Squamata > Anguidae > Elgaria > Elgaria multicarinata. Next base: position 25,280,518 of record NC_086179.1, on the reverse strand, counting down.
TCAGGTTGCATCCTGCTCATGAGACACTAGCTGGCCTTTAAAAACACCATTTATACATCTCTTTGGATGACCCCTTAAATTCTTGGAATGTGAAAAGAGCTGGGAGACTCTATCCTTCCCCTGTCTGCACCATTCCTGAATTTATCATTCCTATCACATCTCCCGTCCCCACTGTACCTCTGTAGCAGACCACACCGACGGGAGGCGGAGAAAATATCAAAATGCGTTTGCGAAGCAAGGCGAATTTCCAGAGAGTAAGGATCTGCTCCCCAAAGAACTTGATGAACTGAGACATACAGCCTGCGGGGTGTGTGATCTGCAGCCGGAGAAAAAAAAAGAGCGGGGAATGAGAGAGAAAACAGACACAAAATGGCTCTGATTTGTGAGGTGGGGGTCGGAGAGAGCTAAAAGCGGACAAAAACTCCAAGGAAGGAAGGAAGGGGGAAGCGTCCTGGAGCTCCACATGACCAGTTGGTTCCATTTTTCTCAGGTAAATAGTGGGGAAGGTTTTTTTCTGAGGCAAACTGCTGATAGACAAAATAATAATAATAATTCTGCTGTGCTTTAATTATGCCCTGAACAACTGGCTGAAGGTCAGCAAGCAATAAAAAGGGGTGGATGGGCTTTTATTTAAGTTATTTAAGGTTCAATCCAATGCATATTTAGATAGAAAAAAAATCCTACAATTCCCAGCACTCACTCACTATTCTAATTAAAAAAGCTTTCTTGGTTTATGAAATCCTACGCCTCCTGCTTGTGGCTGAGTAAGGGGGAGGAAATAAAAGGAACAATATGAAGTTAAAGCATAAAGTCTGTGTGTCCTCACAGAGAGAGGACCAGGCGTTGGTTTGGCCTGGGCCTTAAAGGTCCTGGTGGGAGTGAAACCCAGTGTGCTGGAGGGAAGGTGGTTCCTGCTTGGAGGTGCTACAGGCCTTAGAGGAAGGGAATTCTCGCTGAGGAAAGGCGGGAGTTGTCACGGATACCCCCTGGCCCTTCCCAGGTGGCCCCTCATCCCGGGACTAGGAGAAACTCTCTTGGAGTTTCTACGAGTCAAGGCCTCGGGATCTCCATCTTAACCAGCAGTTAAACCTTCTCCATGCCATTTGCCAGTCAGGGAACATGGGCCGCGCGCTGCCCTCACACACAGCCCAGTAACCCCCATCTGACTCCTCACCTTCATCTCCGGGTACATATATCTGTGGATGGAAGGCAGCCAATGGATGGGTTGCTGAGCAGCAGAAGCACCAGCCGGGAGGACCCCTTTCTTGTCGTCATAAAACGCTTCCAGATGGGAATAATGCCCTGGCATCTCCAGCTGGTGCCTGGGAGACAAGCGAGATTTTCAAGGTATGTTATGGAAGTGCTCGTGGAGGGGCCTTTCCATTCACTGAGCAGGCCACGCTCTCAACTGGCCTCAGCGGCACATGCTAGTCCATCTCCAGGACCAGGAAAGCCCTCCGGCCAAAGACAGCTCTTTGTCAACTGCAGGGTTCTTTTCCTATCCAACGGCACCAGGGGTGAACCCACTGATTATTATTATTATTGAAAGGAAGGATCTTTAAGCATGTCCATGTGCAGCCGGCTTGGGCTAGGCGCACTGCGAGTCAAGGCCAAAGCGCAAGATCCTCTCACTCTAGCAAACCGTCAAGGGGAACCAGGCCTGCTTTTGGGGGTCCTCCTTTGTGCACGCAGCTCTTGATCTGGAAGGGGCTCCTTGCTTAAGCACATACTGCCAGGTGGCCTGAACGGCTGTGCCTAACCTCTGTGCGGCTGCCTTACTTTGCATACCACGGGAAAGTCAAATTAGGGTGTTGCACCTGCTGCCAAAACCTCATCAAACAGCCAGAAAACCCAGCATGGCTTCCCAACATCCATGCTAAACGGCCCCCAACCAACGCTAGAGTACAGGATCAAACAACTGTCCCCCTCCCTCCACCCAGCTCCCTTTTCCTAAGGACGTACCTGACCTGGTTCTCCAGGAAGTGCATGTATCTATATAACAGGGTATAGGAAGGGGAGAGAATCCCCACAGACTTCATGCGGGCACCACGCTCTAACTCGCTCTCAACCGGCATGTTGGCGAAACAGGCCAGGCCGAAGCAAAGCCCTTTCCGGAAATAACTGGAAAGGAACATGAGACGGGGAGTCAATAAATAAGCAGATAAGGAAACGCAAACATATAGGGACAGAAGGATCTCCCGATCAAAGATGGTTTCCAACATTCTGTCAGACTGGGCCTGTTCAGACAACACGCAAAGCCATGATGGTTAAGCCTTTAAGCTAACCATCATGGTTTAGCATGTTGAGTGTAGGGTGATTTCCCTAACCATAGTAGCTACATGATCACAGTTTAACACCCCTCACTAACCAGGCACTGCAAAAGGGTTAGTGGCCCTAACCATGGCTTAGTGTGTTGTCTGTCACACCCCCATGGTTAACCCCATGACTAATCGAGCCCTGCCACAGACCTGCCATTAGGGATACCATTAGAGGTGCGAATAATCTTGCGTAAATGGTGGATATAATACTGGCATTTCCATAAAGATCTTTTACATAGAGTAACAAGCCACCATTTTATGCATAATGGCAGCTCACTACGGGGATGGGTGTCTGTTCCCAACACTCACCAAGCAGTCCAGTGACTTGTGTGGTGCAGACCCCAGCCTAGCAGGCCAAGCGGGGACGGGGGGGACGGGGGCATCGGGTTCTATCCCCATATCAGACATTCGTAGCAGGGAACAAAGATTTTTTCAACCCAATGCCACTGTTATCAGTACAGTGACCTTGAGCACTTTGTGCTCCTTGCAGCCACCGTGTAAAGTGAACACGTCTCCGTCTGCCTTGCCGATGGCCAAGAGGCGCGGAAACCTCTGCCCATGGTTCTCCAAGCAGTTACAGAAGAGCAGGTACTCCCACACCCCGCAGCAGTGCAAGGAAAGACGTGCTCAAGTAGGGTAGAGGGTGGTTAGGCAGAGTGGTCATGCACATGTGGCGGGGCACTCACCAGGCACTGTAGTCAGCCTAACCACCCTTCCCCAAGTGACATCTGAACAGGGCCACTGTGTGGTACAGCCTTCTCCAACCTGAAGCTCTCCAGATGTGACTACAAGCCACGTTGGCTGGGGATGATGGAAACTGTAGTTCAACACTCCTGGTGGATGCTACGTTGGAGAAGACTGGTGCAGAATGATCAGGAAATGCAATATGGGAAACTGTAGAGAGGAGACAGAAGTTGCCCTTCCTCCTAGACCCGGAGGTCACCAGATAGGGAGAGGATCTTCCATGCTCTCCAATGGGGGCTCGTTACTTTCCCCCACAAAGTTGCCATTTGTTCTTAGGGGGAAAAGGTGTAATGGTAACTTGGTCTCCATCGACAGGGATTTTGGTAAGGGTACAATGTGAATCTCTGCGCACAGCACCCCAAAGGCTCACTGAAATATTCACACACACACACACACACACACACACCGGTGAAATGCAGCTACTGCTTCTTTTACCCATATGTTTTGGCAATGCCAAGTAGTTGCCCCTCTTGGGGAGGAAGTCATTATATGGATCAATTTTGTATTGGAACACTCCTTAATATTTACTGATATGCATGGTCTTTTAAACCATCTACCTACTTCCTCGAAGTTAACACATGGTCAGCGCAAATGGATTCTCCGTGCCCTTCTGACAGCTAAAGACTGACGTTACAACCTTGGAAGGATAAACTCCTACAATGCAATTGATTGAAGACGTCACAATGCTTTCAACATCTGAACGGGTGGTATATAGACACCACATGCAAATGGATACTTATTTGGATATTTGGTCTGCTTTTTGCTGAAGTTTATCTATAGTTCTTAGAAACCTGTATTTTCATATATATAATTTCATATGTATGCATTGAAATAGCCTTCCCTGCACATGCCTATATGTGCACATACACACAGTCCATTGTAATATTGGGCATTTTTGCTCATCTACACCAGAAAACACCAAAAAGAGACGCGCAACAGAGCAGAACCCTGGGAACGTCATGTGCACTCACATGAAATCTGATTGGATTTTATGGGATCCGCTGGCCATAGACTTGAACTCGACGCCTTCCAGATCAATATCTTGTGGCAAACACCATTCAACCATGTTACCTGCAGAGAAGGGAGGAAAACTGCAGCATGAACGCAGGCAGGGGCAAACTGAAAGGCCACTGGCCAACCAGGAAAAAACAAATGAAATGCAGGCAAATGGGCCAACGTGGAATAATGTATCCCATCAGCCACAGGGAGGAGGGAGAGGTATCACATGGCAAACCCCCCTCTGGAAGCCTTACTCAGAATCTCAACCTTGGTATTTACTTCCTGATCCTGATCCGTGAAGATACCAGGAATTGAACCCGGGACGCAAGGCTGGCTCGAGACATTTTGCTGCCTGAGGCAAAGGACAAGATGGCGCCCTTCCCATTCCACATAAAAAACCTGATTGGACTGGTAGTTTAATCTTTCTTTAACACTGTCACTGGGAGAGCCTCTACCATACCTGAAGGCAGCAGGCTAGCTTAGAAGGTGAAGGGCTGGCACGCATGATCCACAGCCCTCTCCTCCAACATCCCAGCAACTGAGGCAACTACCTCACTCTGCCTAATGGTAGGGCAGGCCCTGCTGGGGCGTCCTGCATGAAACACAGGTATTTTACACTATATTTTACCTCCCCAAGTCTCAGTTTCTCTTTCCCCTTTTGGTCTTGCTCTTTTTCTTATAACATTGTTATTCTGCTCTTCCTCCAAGAACTTGGAGTGTGAGAAGCAATGCCCACGTCATCCTCACAACTACACTATGAGGTACGGTAGACAAGTTCATCTAGTGAGCTTCATGGATGAGTGGAGATCTGAACACTGGATGTCCCAGGGAGTTGACGAACACTCTTACCCAGAGAAATTTAGTATATACAATTGCAACGCTGGGCTACAGACCTCTCCCTCCACCTGAAACCACAATGAGAACTCAACATGCTCCAGGGCAACAGAATGCTGATTGACTGTTGGCAGGGGAAAACAGAAAACTGGGGTGGGGGGTGGAATGGAGTGGCTGGAATCCTAAACAGAAGCACTTCATGCTGCAACATTTTGTTGCAAGTTCCGCTTGCACACATTGCTAAATATTGCTGAAGTTACCTGCCGTGATTCCATGCCCTCCCACTGAGATGCATGACAATAAAGTGGTCCACCATGTAATCCACAAACCTGTATTCAACAAATAAACATCTCTTCACACCTGATAGGGGTGTGGATGCTAGGAGCTACCTTCTAAGCTTAATTAGCCTAACAAAGTTCAGCAGTGGCCTTTCAACTAAAATGGAGAGTTTCCCCATGGTCCAACTGGCACTTTACCTCAGGGAGGGTCTTTTTAGTGAAGTCTCTGGCGAGTGGCTACCCTAAGGGACTGCCTCCCCCCTCCTCGCAACTCCGCCCAGTTGACCCTGCAGTGGACTCTGGGACTGTCAACTCTGGACCCCTTCCTCTCCATCAGAAGCTGAGTTCCCAGGGGCGGGAGGAGGATGGACTCTGAGCCTTCAGCATCCTGACCAATAAGCTTCTAGGAAGAGTCATCCTTCACTCTGAAGAATCTGTTTTAGCTGGTATACTTCTGGTCCTGGTCCTTCTTCTTCAGATTCAGAGGCCAATTCAAGCCCCGAAACCCCTTCCCCAACGTTAGGGAGAACAAGCCTGACCCTGACATTACCTTTCCGTACTGCCTTCTTTCAGCAGCTTTGTTCTGTGGAACACATTCCAGGAAGCCCTTGGTTGTTGTCTGACTGGTCAAACAGGCATGCCTGTCTCAACCGGCTTAATTAGCACAACTCCTCTTATGGCACTTACTGAAATTACCACTTAATGAGTTGATGACCAGAACTGCACATAGTATTCCGAATGTGGTTGCTCCATAGATTTGTATAAATATATTATAATACTGGCAGTTTTATTTTCAGTTCCCCCCTGCCCCCCGCCAAAGATCAACAACATAGAATTTGCCTTCTTCAGAGCAACTGCACACCGGGTTGATGATTTCATCAAACTATCTACTGTAACCCAAAGTTCCCTTTCCTGGCCAGTAAGGATATGCAAATCAACAAAACGCAACCTTGCCAAAGTTCTCCAAATTCCATCTTGAAGCTCACTCTGACCTATATCAGATTGTGAGCTTTATTTCACCCCCCGGATGAAAATCTGCCCATATTTTCATGCCTATTTTTCCAAATGTACACATCAATTCCACACATCATCAAAATGTACACATTCTTCTCCCACTCATTAAAATGGATTTGTATGCATTTTTCAAAAGTACACATTTTTCATGGAACTTTTTCAAATATGCGTGTGCTATCGTATGCATTTGGTTGGGGAGTGAATCACATTGCAAACCCGGAAATGTAGGGACTCCAACCATGGATTGCATCTAAGGCCGTGTTTGGTCCAAAAAGTGCAAACTGGGTAAATCCTGATTTTAAAAAATGAGCTGACACAAATTTCTCATAAGTTCCTACTGGTCCATCAATGCTAGCTCAGACCCCATCAGCGCATAGATGGAATAAGGATTCTTTTTGTCCTAATACACATCACTTTGTGCTTGCTTGCACTAAACCGCATAGGCCATTATAATGCCCATTCCCAAGGAGCTTTTCCCTGCTCCTATCTACTTCATACTGAAACCACATTGGGGGTGTCTTCACAGGGCCACTTCAGCCCCAGGTAATCCCCACAGCAGGAGGGAATACGGGCTTTCTGGCGGCCATTTGCTCATTGGTCCCACCCCCTGCCTGGCCTTTCCGCTATTCCAGCAAGCCATCAGTGGTCTCCATCCACCCCAAAGCGAAGTCCCCACCAACAAAGGGTGACCTTGCAACAAAGCAAAAAGTTACGTTAAGTCCCCTACTTCTTAAATCCACAGCTTCGGGGAAAAGCTAAGTGGTAGCTGCGAGTTGGAGGCTGCGTTGTATAGCTGACACAGCACCACTGCGCAGCCACCACAGCATATACAGGGTGTGCAGACGGCCCCACTGGCTCTCCATACAGCATTGCTCAGAAACCAGTTGCAAAGTTAACACTAACCAATGGTCATCTGCAACAAAAACCTAGTGGAATCAAAAATTCTACAAACGATAGTAGAACATATATATTTAAGAGATACTAGGAGGGCTGATTCTCAGAACAGATGCTGCCACATGCAGTACTTTTCCAAGCGAAACACAAACAACATCACAAAAGGGGGAAATTCAAAGCTTTCATTATAGCAGGATTTTTTTGGGTCATAAACTGCACCTGATTGCAGATGGCGCATGGTGGGATGGGGGCAGTGTTAGAACAGAGGAGCTCAGATTTTAGGCGCCTGAAAGAAACAGCTTTATCTCCCCCTCCACCAGCATCCACTAAGACAGGCTTCCTCAACCTGGAGCCCTCCAGGTAAATTGGATTGAAACTCCCATAATTCCCACTTGCCATGCCAAAAAAGGGAAACACTAAAGAATGTTCAAACTATCCGACAGTGGCACTTATTTCACATGCCAGCAAGGTAATGCTCAAGATCCTGCAAGGTAGACTCCAGCAATTCATGGAGCGAGAATTGCCAGATGTACAAGCTGGGTTTAGAAAAGGCAGAGGAACTAGAGACCAAATTGCCAATATCCGCTGGATAATGGAGAAAGCCAGGGAGTTCTAGAAAAACATCTATTTCTGTTTTATTGACTATTCTAAAGCCTTTGACTGTGTGGATCATAACAAACTGTGGCAAGTTCTTGGTAGTATGGGGATACCAAGTCATCTTGTCTGCCTCCTGAGGAATCTGTATAACGAACAAGTAGCAACGGTAAGAACAGACCACGGAACAACGGACAGGTTGAAGATTGGGAAAGGAGTACGGCAGGGTTGTATACTCTCACCTTACCTATTCAACTTGTATGCAGAACACATCATGTGACGTGCTGGGCTTGACGAATCCAAGGCTGGAGTTAAAATCGCAGGAAGAAACATTAACAATCTCAGATATGCAGATGACACCACATTGATGGCTGAAAGCAAGGAGGAGCTGAGGAGCCTTATGACAAAGGTGAAAGAAGAAAGTGCAAAAGCTGGGTTGCAGTTAAACCTCAAAAAAACCAAGATTATGGCAACCAGCTTGATTGGTAACTGGCAAATAGACGGAGAAAACGTGGAGGCAGTGACAGACTTTGTATTTCTGGGCGCAAAGATTACTGCAGACACTGACTGCAGCCAGGAAATCAGAAGACGTTTACTTCTTGGGAGGAGAGCAATGACAAATCTTGATAAAATAGTTAAGAGCAGAGACACCACACTGACAACAAAGGTCTGCATAGTTAAAGCAATGGTATTCCCCGTAGTAACCTATGGCTGCGAGAGCTGGACCATAAGGAAAACTGAGCGAAGGAAGATAGATGCTTTTGAACTGTGGTGTTGGAGGAAAATTCTGAGAGTGCCTTGGACTGCAAGAAGATCAAACCAGTCCATACTCCAGGAAATAAAGCCAGACTGCTCACTTGAGAAATTGGTATTAAAGGCAAAACTGAAGTACTTTGGCCACATAATGAGAAGACAGGATACCCTGGAGAAGAGGCTGATGCTAGGGAAAGTGGAAGGCAAAAGGAAGAGGAGCCGACCAAGGGCAAGATGGATGGATGATATTCTGGAGGTGACAGACTTGACCTTGGGGGAGCTGGGGGTGGCGACAGCCGACAGAAAGCTCTGGCGTGGGCTGGTCCATGAAGTCACAAAGAGTCGGAAACGACTGAATGAATAAACAACAAATGCTGGCTGGGAATTATGGGAGTTGCAGTCCAACATATCCAGAGAGCACTAGGTTGGGGAAACAGCACTAAAATCCGTGTGTGAACTCCGCCATCATATCAGTGCCAATTTGGTAGAGTTTTATTTAGATATTGCTCATGGCACCGAACAACATAGATCGATGAAATTAAATTTAGCTGTTGAAATCAAGTATTGCCTGTCCTGTTCCTTCAGGAGTTTGCCTAAGCCTGGTTAAACAATATTACTGCTTTGTGGAAAGTAAAGCTTAGGACTAGAAATTTTCACTGATTGTGGTTTAATAAGTAGGGGAGGGAGAGATCCCCCCCCCCGACCTTTGAGCAACCTGAACACCCAACATGCACCTCTTTCACACAAATATCTCAAGATTTCACAAGAGTCGTTGTTCCTTCCCCCAAACTAACTAGCTTTCTTTCTCTCTTCTTTTTTCATGAAATTTGATTTGATTTCAAAATAAAATCGACAAAACAAAGGCAACAAAAGAAGTAAAATGGCCTAAGGAGAAGCACAATACCTAATGAAAGAGTAAAAATACAATTTATGCAGCAAATAAAAGGAGCATGTGTGTGAGTGTGTGTTATTTTGTGTGTATGCATGTATTAAATCAGCCTTCCCCAATCTGGCACCCTCCATTGGACCACAACTTCCATCGCCCCCAACCAGCATGGTTAATCAGGGGGCTGATGGGAGTTGTAGTCCACGCATTTGAGAACAAATTCCTATTTATTTATTTATTACATTTCCATACTGCCCCACAGCAGAAGCTCTATGGCCGATCCTCTAAAGGTCTGAAGTTTAATTTGTGATATTAGCGAAGTGTCTTGGGGCATAGAGAGGGAACATAGGAAGCTGCCTTATTCAGACAACAAAATAACCCACATGCAAGGGTTGAGTATGAGCTTTTGTGGTTGTTCAAACGTGGGTTATGTTGACTGAAGCCCATGGTTTGTTTTTGGGTTGTGAACTGTGGGTTGTTCGTGGTTGTAAACCTTGTTAATCCATGTTTCATGGTTAAGAAACCATGGTTAACAAATTATAGAATGTGGATTATCATGTTGTCTGAACCCAGTCACTGAGTCAGACCTGCAATGGCTCCTCAGGGCTTCACACGAAATTTTTCAGGCCCTGGGGGTTGAGCCTGGAACTTTCTCAGGCCTGTCATCTGCATACGACACATTTGAGCAGCTGTTATTGCACCAGAACCTTAGCAGAGCCCACTGCTGTGCTGATGCCTGCACTGGATTCCCTGATCTGAGTGGCTGGGGGTAAGCCACCATTTTCATTTCCCACAATGCCCCTGATGTAGCATCTCTCAGGTTTTTTTTTTTACCCCAACGTGCTTCACCTTATACTTGCTTACGTTGAACCACATCCGCCATTTCGATGTCTCCCGGCCTGGAGAGTTCCCTTTGGAGATCTGCACAATCCCTTTGTGTTTTAACAACCTTAAATAATTTGGTTTCATCAGCAAACTTGGCCACTTCACTGCTCACTCATATTTCTGCACACACTAACAAACTCACTACAGACACCCACTTTCATAAGATACAGGTGGCCTCACTGAACGTTAAGTCTGCAGACTAGTGTTTCTGGAGAGCTTACAGATGTGTATGGCAACTTTAAAAGGGTAGAAAACGTTCCAACCAAAAATACATCTCAGACTAGATTATGCTGGGATTGCCTCCAGGAAGAAACACCATTTGCTGGCAGCTTTAGAGACTTATTTTGTGTGTGTTGGGCGTGGGGGGAGGAGACAGCTACTTCGCTGGGAAGGAACTCTCAGCTGCCTGGGGCATTATTTTGCATGCATCGTTTTTTGTTTGCCTTAAGTAAAACAAATACAAGGAACAGGATGGGAATGTAGAAAAAGACAGTGGTGATGTCAAGGGGGTGAGGCGGGATGGCAACCTGCAACAGCAGCCTTCCCCAACTTGTGGGAATCATTGGGCAGGATCCAATGTCCCATTGGAATGGCTAGCTTAAGTCGAATTAATTTCAATGGGTCTACTCTACATAGGACTAACATCAGATACTACCCATTAAGTCCACCCAAAGCACGGTCAGTCGACTTAATGCCTTCCAGATATTCTGGACTACAACTCCCATTATCCCAGACCACTGGCCAAGCTGTGGGGGCTTATGGGAGTTGGAATGCCAAAACATTTAGGTTGCCAATCCTGTATCACATCTCCCTCATCCCAAGGCCTGGAACACTTTATTTTAAATTCAGCCTTGTATTTAAGCACCCCCTGGGTAGCCAGAGCTGACAAGGAATTTCAAGCAAGTGGAATACATTTCTGATGTGGACTACCAGGCGTGTTCCCTGAAATCCCCTTCTTCCCTTTCCTCTCGGGTGCCTGGCAGTAATTAGACTGATGGTATCTCTCCACCACCCCCACCGCTATCTCCTCCACCCATGTAGGGACTTCTCCCAGTGAACAAACAGACTTACTTCTGAGTAAATCATATGCAATGCTGCCAGAAGCAGGCCAGCAAAAATATATTATTATTATTTTGCAGGTGGGTCATTTTGGGGGGCTTATTTGCAAGGCTGTTTTTGGTTAAAATAATAATTAAAAGGGCAACATTTCCCAGGCCTCAAGGCGTGCAAATGTGCTTTAAGGTGGATTCCTGCATTGAGCAGGGGGTTGGACACGATGGCCTTATAGGCCCCTTCCAACTCTACTATTCTACGAAATATATTGCTGCTCCCTTGGGACTTGTAAAATTGGGCAGCTAAAAAAAAAAAAGGAATCCAAATTAAGAACAGCAACGACATGCATCTCTGGCACTGAAGCCTACCAAGTGCTTGATACACGGCACCTGGGTAGGAGCTGGATGGGGCATGAAAAGGGGCAGGCTACAGACCTCCATCCAACTGCGCTTCCCCTTTTCCACCTCACCAACCACTTCCTGCCCCCACCCCCACCTGAACACCAGGCACACATGAAGTCACTCTTTTGTTTGCTCTAGAACTTTGCTTCACCGCTTCCTAACCCTCCTCCGTCGCTCAGTCCTTTGCCACGTCACCCATTTCATGCTTGCAGACCAAGGCCGCCAGGCGGCTTGCCAGACAAATGCAGGTAATTTAGGGGTAATGGGTTTAAAGGAATGGCCAGCCTCTGTGGGAGAGGCACTGTCTCGCCAAGACATGCTGTGTACCGAACGTGCTGAGCAGGCAGAGGCGGGGCGCATCGAACAAGCCGGTGCCTAAATTAGAAGCTTCCTGCGACTTCAGCTCGGTTTGCTTTGATGTTTCCCAACCTGAGGACCTCCAGATGTGTCAAGATTGCAGATCCCAGCATCCCCAGCTAGACATGCTGGCTAGAGGAGTAAGGGATTGGGTTTGTTTTTGGCCACTGTATCTATGAAGGAGCGCATCTCAATAACCGTTGAACCCTGTGCATAAAATCTAGAACACGGATGCCGTTCTGCCAACTTTTTCTCTTTTCCTCCTCCTCCTCCTGACACACCCTACTGAGTCAGGATAGGTAACATCGTGGCTATTCAAACATAATGCCAAAACACAGGCCAGGTTTGCACCATCATTTGCACCCATAGTGGCTCAACTATGGCATTGCCCATTAGTGGCGGAGAGTCCTAAAGGACACTTGTGCAACTGCATTCCACATAACACACTATAGCTATAGATGCACCAATATTGAGTCGTATCCAATATTAGTCCTACTTAAAGTAGACCCATTTAAATAGATGGGACTTAAGTGAGACTAACTTTGGAACACAACCCTTTGGGAAAAGTATTATATTTCCCACAACAAAAGATTGCAATTCTGAGTGCTGCAAACTGTCGTATCGCTGCAAGTTCTACCTTAACAGAAGACATCCAGATCCTGCAATACATACATGTAACATCTGCGCATTCCTTGCACCAGAAACACGGCGTAAGTAGGATCTTTGTTCCTCACATCCCATCAATAAATGCTACCCCATCTAAGAGCTAAGAGGAGCCCCAGCCAAGCTAATCCCCAAACAAGCATGTTAACAATACAACATATTTGCGGAGCCTACAAATATTCCTTCATGAGGTGACTAATTTGTGGCACCAGGACTTTCAATTAAGTGAAAAAGGAGAAGTTGAACAAACCACAAATTTGTGGTCAGAGAGGGATCCCAGACAAGACAACCCAGTCAAGACAACCCAGACATCACCACTCGCTAGAAATGCAGTGGACCGGAGCAAGGAGGGCAGGCCAATATTGTCATTCGCTTCTAGAAGAAGAGGCAAAAGACATGAAGGAGCCCGAGAAAACAGTGCACAGCATTTTTATTTAAACTGGCTATTTGTCATTAGAATCATAGAATAGCAGAGTTGGAAGGGGCCTACAAGGACATCGAGTCCAACCCCCTGCTCAATGCAGGAATCCACCCTAAAGCATCCCTGACAGATGGTTGTCCAACTGCCTCTTGAATGCCTCTAGTGTGGGAGAGCCCATAACCTCCCTAGGTAACTGATTCCACCGTCGCACTGCTCTAACAGTCAGGAAGTTTTTCCTGATGTCCAGCTGGAATCTGGCTTCCTTTAACTTGAGCCCCTTCAAGTTCCTTGAACTTGAGGATCGAGAAGAGATCCTGGCCCTCCTCTGTGTGACAACCTTTTAAGTATTTGAAGAGTGCTATCATGTCTCCCCTCAATCTTCTCTTTTCCAGGCTAAACATGCCCAGTTCTTTCAGTCTCTCCTGCATAAGGCTTTGTTTCTAGACCTCTGATCATCCTGGTTGCCCTCTTCTGAACACGCTCCAGCTTGTCTGCATCCTTCTTGAATTGTAGAGCCCAGAACTGGACACAATACTCTAGATGAGGCCTAACCAGGGCCGAATAGAGAGGAACCAGTATCTCACGTGATTTGGAAGCTATACTCCTATTAATGCAGCCCAAAATAGCATTTGCCTTTCTTGCAGCCATATTGCACTGTTGGCTCATATTCAGCTTGCGATCTAAAACAATTCCAAGATCTTTCTCGTTTGTAGTATTGCTGAGCCAAGTGTCCCCCATCTTGTAACTGTGCATTTGGTTTCTATTCCCTAAACGTAGAACTTGGCATTTATCCCTATTAAATTTCATTCTGTTGTTTTCAGCCCAGCACTCCAGCCTATTACGTTGCGTGCGCAATATTTTAGCTGTCGTTCGATTTTTATCTAGAACCGGCATCTTTTTATAACTTCCTTGTATGCTTACCGCATTCATTATTTGCATATTTGGATATTTCAGCACCTAGACTGTTGTGCAATTAGGCAGGGGAGAAATCCATAAACCGTAATATGAGCTTTCCATTGGTGCGGCTTATCCATGGATACTAAAACCCTCGTGCTCTGCTTGAAGCTGGCACACCCAGCAAGCCTGTCTATATCCATTATTGAAAAGAAAAGAGTTCTCAAGTGTCCCTCCTTTCAAGGACTCTCTTATTTTACCATTTTGCAGGTCTGCAAAAAACAAATTCATGGAAAAGTTCCATAGTTACCTTCAAAGACCTTCTTTTTGATTTTTTTCCCCTTCTGGCCAACATGTCTACCTTTGTTTTGCATGTGTGTCTTTCATACATTGGCAGGGTCCACACAATCGCAGGGGGAAAAGGAGCCATCGCGGCTTCTCACCCCCAGTCCAGGTTGTTTACATAATTACCCAGGATGCAGTGCAGGTTGGTGTGTTGTCCGAACCCGGCAGAGGTAACTTCGTACCCATCCTACTATCCATGACATGCAGTAGGGGCTGTAGGGGTACGGTGCGCTGGGTGCGCTGGGTTCAGACGACACGCCAGCCCACGCTGCAGCATGGGTAGTTATGTAAACAATCGCTGTGTGCACAGCACACACTGGGGCAGAAGAAGTCATGATGGCTTCTTGTAGCCCCACAATTGTGCAAACCCGGTCATTGACTCTCTGTCTTAACTAACTCCTCTGTCGTGCTTGGACCAGTTCCGCCACTACTGAAGTATAGAACAACAATACTACCTGGCCTGGATCTTTGCACATGTGGCCTTCATCAGAGAAACAGAAACCGAACACCCAGAAGTTCCAAGAAGTAGTTAGGCGAAACAGGGCCATTTTCATGAGATAAAAACACTGGAATTAATGCCCGTGTTGGATTGCCCTTCACATCTATGTCAATGTAAGCTTAGCATGTCTGTGATGAAATTTAACTCTGTTATTTTCAAACTTTTTTAAAAGAATCCAATTTAAAAAGAAAAAAAAGAACATTGATTTTTACCCTCCATGCTTCCTTCCCATAATCTTTACTCCTCTGGCTCCAATTTTTCTCTTTTTCTGCCCAGAATGCCTTGTGATACTGTCTCTCTGCCTCCCTCTTCAAATCCTTCCTTTTCTACCATGACTTTGGCATACCTTTCCCATCTTAATACCTTCCAGGTACGCTGGACTACACTTCCTATCATCCCTGGCCAGCACAACCAATGGCATAATCTTTTAGATCTCGTCCATCTCCTGCTGAAACTAAGCCCAAGTATGTATAACTGAACCGGAGACATTTTTTCACTATTTACTGCACACACCCAGACCGCAATCTTCTTTCCATCCTTCTGTTCCCCTCTCCATTGCACCCCAGTATAAGTGTTTACCCCCTTCTCTGGGATGTCTGGAACGAATGCACTCATGACCTGGAATGTGCCTTCCAGAACATTGCTCAGCTTCCCGAGAGCCTCACCTTCTTACCTTCCTTCCTCTCCCTTCCCTAAAATCAAGTTTGTAGTTCTCATGCTTGTAAAATATATGAGCCGTGCCTGCAGAGGTTGCAGAGGGCGACCGAAATTTCTGGAGTTGCCTTCAGTGTCCTGAATTGCTCCTTGCTTTAATGTGATTCTGCTACATCGATAGCAGAATCACAATAAATTATTACACAAGACAAACAATGCACACTGGGATGAGGTGGCCCAAACCTCCCCCCTTCATAGGAAGCTGCCTTATACCGAGTGAGCCCATGGGTCCTTCTAACCCAATTGACTGGCAGCGATGGCCCTACAGGGTTTCAGGAAGGGTCCATTCCAAGCCCTACCTGGAAAAGCCTGGGACTGAACCTGGGACCTTTTGGATGCAAAGCAGGTGCACTACCACTGAGCTATAGCTCCCTCTTAAGCTGATCTCTTGCCTCGCCCTGGGCTAACCAGAGAATCGCAACACCGGCCTCCTTCACAGAGCTTGTGAGCCATGCCCAGTGCCCCACCCAGCATGGGATTGGCTCCCTTGTCTCTTCACCACCACCCTCTCTCTACGGCGACGTGTCTTCAGACCCTACAGTGCATCACTGGGACTCAGGTATTAATTAATTTATTAAATTTATTAATTACATTTCTATACCGCCCAATAGCCGGAGCTCTCTGGGCAGTTCACAAAAATTAAAAACATTCAAAGTATAAAACAATAGTATAAAACCATACTATAAAATACAATACAAAAGCTCAACCAGATAAAAACAGCAGAAATGCAAAATTATAAATTTAAAACACCAGGTTAAAATTTATTTCTAGACTGTTAAAATGCTGGGAGAATAAAAAGGTAGGTATGAGAAGGGAGAGTCTCCCTGCTGACACTGGTGTCACGCTGTCTTTAGAGGCAGCCAGGGCAGGGTGAGAATCTTGAGCTACTTTTGCCAGTTCCAGGTTGGAGGGGGGCTGAGCAAAGCATCCTGTGGTGCCCCCTTCCTCTGCCAGGGGTCCTGCTGGGCTTCGCTGGCTGTGTTAGTATTGTGCCACTAGATACTGGGCAGCTGAGTCGAAGCACTCTCTTAATTCCGCCAACTGACCCAGAGCAACACAGTGGCTCAGTTCGGACAACACATTAGTCAACAGTGGTTTTAGAACTCCATAGTTGGGTTTTTACACCACCGCTGAGAAACATGTTGTCTGGTGGGAAAACTCCACGCAACGGTGGAGGGTTTTTTTTTGGGAAAACACTCCACGCTGAATATCCATGCTGTGCAGAGGAGAGTTCCTGCACAACCATAGTGTTGTGTGTTGTGTGGTGGACTCCATGCTGTTTTCCAATACGCTGAGTTGACTTTTCCCAGAGGGAACAGAGTTCCCTGGCAAGAGTGGTGAAAAGAGCGAGGGCTGCTCTAGGAGAGCCACTGGGATTGTTCCCCCCCCTCCCCAGCAATAGCTGATGGGATACCATCAGAAGGACCGGGTGAGGAGAGAGGGCAGAGGAACTGTCAATCAAACATCTCTACGGTAGCCCAGTCACACATCGGTGGAGTTAGAACATGTTGTGTGGGGAGCACCCCCTAAAAACTTAGCCGTTGAGAGAAGTTTGCACACCGTATTGACTAATGTGTTGTCCGATATGAGCCAGTGTCTGGGGCAATGTGGATAATGAAAAGAAAGGGTGGCTAGATCCAGCCACCAAGCACTACTTACTACCAGACCAGGGGGGAAATAAATAACAGAGGCCTAGGGCAGGAAACAGCAGTGGGCCCTGTTAGGACACTGGCAAATGCCCACTGATTCCAGGTGCCTCAGCACAATATGACTAAGACACACACACCAAGTTCCCTGGAACACACAGAGAAGGGCAGGGGGCAAATCAGTGGCCACCACCAATTATGACTCACTAGTAACGCAAGCCAAACTTTCTAGACTCTGATAATAGCCTAGATCAGGGCTGGCCCAAGACATTTTGCTGCCTGTTGCAAAGAGCAAGAGCAGTCCAGTCCCCACCCTGGACTGGCAGTTGAATCATTTTCACCACTGGAGACAGGAGAATACCATCCACTGCACCCAAAGGCAGCAGGATAGCTTAGGGGGCTCAGGGCACTCAGCTCTCTCCTCCAACACCTTCCTGCCACCTCCCATAGTGACACCACACTCTGCCTAATGGTAGGGCCAGCCCTGGATGCAATTATGCCTTTTTCCTTATTAATCAAGCTTGTATTTAACAACTTCCTTGGTAGTCACAGGCGACCAGAAATTTCATGCAGACAAGTGAGGGAGCTGGGGAAGGAGGCACGGATTGCTCTGTCCCTGCTCCAAAGCCCATTTGGTTTCTGTGCTAGCCACAGAAGAAGGAACGCCTCTTTTCCTCTGTGCTAGCCACGGAAGAAGGAACGCCTCTTTTGTTCTGCAACCAGCATAGAAATGCAGAGGACCGGCAAAAGAGGAATAAACTGATCCATCCCTCCTTTGCCAGTCTGCTTGGTAAAAGGCTTTTAAAAAGAAAGCCTGCCAAGAAGCTAGAAGGCTGCATTTCCATGCGAGCAATAGAGGATGGGACTTAACCTCTTCTGTGGCCAGCATGGAAATGCATGCTACTAGCTTCATAGCAGTCCTGTACAAATTTTGGCTGGCTTATAACTTATAGGCTTATTTATAAGGCTGTTGTAAATGTCAACTGAACAAACAACAGTGAACAAATACAAAGTCTGAAGTCACCCTCCAAGTACAAGAGGGAAGGGGAGGGAGAGAGAGAGAGAGAGAGAAAGGCAGCCTGCATTAGCTATTTCTTCATCTGCATTTTAGTCTCCCCCTCCTCCTGCCCCACTTTGTGCTATTTGAAAGTTCTCGCTACCCCCACTCCATCAGCAGCCACACAAAATCCACAATATAGCAATTCCAGAAAAACATGAAGCAACTTCCTAAGGACAAACAAGCAGACATCATACACCTATTCATTAAAAGTTTCATAATCAATGCAGACTTTGCATCATGTGGTTAGAGAATTTGCAAGGCATTTCAGCATCACTGAAGATAACTGCTCTTAAAGCAAAGCATTCATAGTCAAGCTTCAGGAAACCAAGACGCCACTCAACAGTCTCCCAAGCTAGGTGAATTCCAATGACTATGGGTGAGTTTGGGCGGAGGGATCATGAATGAAAGAGCATCCTAGAATCCAAGATTAGGCCTAAACAGAAAATAACTTACCTGCACTAATTTATTCAAGATAAGCGAGTCATGTATGAATGCTACCTAATTGCCAAAGAAAGTGTATCAGCTGACACACACTCTGATCCTTTGCAAATTAACCTGAATTCAATGGAACTTACTTCCATGCAATTTCACACAGAACTGCAACTTGAGGATAACCAACTCATTTCAAGACGGCATAAAAGGTGTACTTAAAAGTGTTGTCACTCTGCAACCACTGGCTGCATGTATTTCCAAAGGGTTTATGGCAACCGGCACCCCAGCTCCGTTGAAAACTTGCGACATATTCATGCAACAAGTAAAGGAAACCACGAAAGAAAAGGGAAATGTCTAGATGCTCAGAGGAGTAACTCAAAAGATTCACATCATCAACATTGTGCAAGGAAGACTTTGCTCTGCTCATCCTTAAAAGAAGAGTCTGGTCTTAATTCTCACCCAGGGCCTATTTCCAAGAGCAAAGCTTACACCATGAATATGTAAGGTAGTAACACAGAGAGGAGCCTTTAAGCATTTGTAGAGTGCTTTCCCTCGCCAGCTAAGAAATCACAACCAATTTTGTAAAGTTAGAGTTAAAGAGCAGGACCTTCAGGGTGGACAGCATACCAGAACTACTGATGCCAACATTCTCTCGTTCTAACTTGTAATGGGTACAATCTGCAATTCCCAAAATCCTGTCTTTCTGTGAAAGCTACATGCTCATGCAACTAGCCAGTTTGTTCCTGCTGCAGCAGGAGTGGTTGAAATAACCAAGAATCAAAGGCTTAGTGTCTCCTCCAACCTGGTGTTCCTGGCCTGTTGTGCCCCTTACAAGCCAGGATCACAAACCAGGTTTGTTCGAGGTTTACAGTTCCTGGTTTGTTCAGGAGCAACAAGTCAGGAACTCTAGTTTGGAAGACACGTTAAGCTTTCTATTCTTGATTGGTTTAACTGCTCCCGGTGGTGGGAAGAGCTAAGTGGGAGCAGGTGGTGGAGCAAGCCAGGATTGTCCAGAATTCTGGCTTACCACTGCACACAAACTCATTCAACGTATGTGAAGACTTTTCCTTATCTTTGAAGATAAGAATGAAAAGAGACCCTGCTTTGTTTAGCCATTATGGCTGAAAGTTCTTTCCTCCACCATTAAGCCATCTAAGCAGATATTTTGGATTTCAACATCTATCAGTCTGAGCTAACATGGCCAATTGTCAGGAATGCTAGGAGTTGTAGTCCAAACCATCTGGAGGGCACCAGTTAGAGAAGGCTGAGCTAAGCCAATGGCCATCACTGCATCTCATGGCAACATGTCCCGTAAATTCACAGTAAGTTATGCCAAGAAGTAGGTCCTTCTGTCTGTACTGAATCCACTACTAAATAATCTCACTGGGTGATCCCATGCTCTACTACTATGGGAGACAGAGGGGCCAGGCGTGTTCTCTGTTGTTGAACTACAACTCCCATCATTCCTGACCATTGGTTATGCTGGGTGGGACTCATAGGAGCTGGAGTCCAATAATGTCCAGAAGGCCACATATTTTCCACCTTTGCTCAAATATGAGCAAATCAAGTTACCAAGGCTGAGATACCAGGAAGGAGTAGGAAGTGGACGCATGCTTAGCATTTCACATACAGATCCTATCTCACTGTTGGTTACACTTGTGGGCAATGTTTAAGGAAGAAAAAGGAGTAACATGGTTCCTTGAGGACCTGGTAACACTCACTTTAGGACAGGCTTGGGAGTTCAGATGGAGGCAAGGCCTAGAATTCCCACGGATTCTTCTCCATCTGATACTCCTGAAGGAATGTGCTTTTTTCCAAGACACTTAATCTCCCAAACTCCTGACAGTCTGTGGGGAAGAATCATAGAATAGTAGAGTTGGAAGGGGCCTATAAGGCCATCGAGTCCAACCCCCTGCTCAATGCAGGAATCCACCTTAATGTATACCTGAAAGATGGCTGTGCAGCTACCTCTTGAAGGCCTCTAGTGTGGGAGAGCCCACAACCTCCCCAGGTCATTGGTTCCATTGCCGTACTGCTCTAACAGTTAAGAAGTTTTTCCTGATGTCCAGCTGGAATCTGGCTTCCTGTAACTTGTGACCATTATTCTGTGTCCTGCACCCTGGGATGACCGAGAAGAGATCCTGGCCCTCCTCTATGTGACAACCTTTCAAGCATTTGAAGAATGCTATCATGTCTCCCCTCAGCCTTCTCTTCTACAGGCTAAACATGCCCAGTTGTTTCAGTCTCTCTTCATAGGGCTTTGTTTCCAGACCCCTGATTATCCTCTGAACCCCCTCCAGCTTCTCTGTATCCTTATTGAAGTGTGGTGCCCAGAAATAGATGCAATACTCAAGATGAGGCCTAACCAGTGCGGAATAGAGGGGAACCAGTACCTCAAGCGATTTGGAAACTATGTGCTTTTTTTTGCAGCCGCATCACACTATTGGTTCATATTCCTGTTACTTCTGCTGGGAAAGAGCTGCTAAGCCCCCCTCCCTCCCGCCCCCCGCCAAATAGTGACCCTGTTCAGATGGCACACTAAGCCATGGTAGTTAAATGTTTTGAGCTAAACATTATGGCTTAGCATGTCATGTGAACCATGACTTGGCAAGTTGTGTGAACCATTCATAACCATGGTTAAACATGCTCACTAACCATTTGCGGCAAAAGGGTTAGTGGCCTAACCATGGCTTAGCATGTTTTTTTTGTGAACCGCCCAGAGAGCTTTGGCTATTGGGCGGTATAAAAATGTAATAAATAAATAAATAAATAAATATTAGTCTGAACAGGCCTAGTCAAGAACAATTCATAACCTTCTTGGTGACGGCTGAGATATCTGATCCCTGGACACAATGCCCAAGGAAATCTTTCCACTTACACCTGCAGGACAAAGGCAGACCTAGGCGGTAAAGGTGTAGTGGGGAGGGGTGAGATCACGTCAGGTGGAAAGATATTGACTGCCATTCAGAGCAGCAGGGCAAGATGAACAAACACATGGATTTCCCACACCAGACACCAAACTGCCTGCTGCCAGCCCTATTCCAGGTTCTTTTGAGGACACAAGACCAGATTAAAGCCAATACCCCCCAAATTACTTGATGAGGAAGGACACATATAGATTGTTACTATTCCAGATCTCTGAGAAGGAAGCAAGGGTGGCTCTAGGTTTTTGGGCAAGAAACCCACAATGCCCCCACTCCCTCAGCGAGTCTTCCTTCTCACCACCACTGCTCTTGCTCCCCTTCCTCTTTCTCATCATTGCTACCACTTGCTTGCTTGACAGGCAGAAACCCAGTGAGCAAGCAGGTCGTGGCATCTCTGGCTCCTCATCACCACCACCTAGGCCAAAGCGAGAGGCAGGGGAAGAAACAGAATGCAAGGGCGAAGAGGGGGCCATATTCAAGAAGGCCTTTGGCCTGCTGTTTTTTCATTTTTTATATTCCGTAATTGTTACGCTTTTGTTGTATTTTAATGCATTGTTTTGATGGATTTTAATTGTGCCTGCAAGCTGCCTTGAGTGTCATTTTTTTGGTAGAAAATCCATTCAAATCAATGAAATAAATCTTCTAGCAGCCTTTCTCAGCCCTTCCCCCCAAATGTGATTGGACTACAATTCCCACCATCCTAGCCATTGGCCAGGATGACTTGGGAGGATGGGAGTTGTACTGCAGCAGCATTTAGGGGGTCCCCCCTCCAAATTCGAAAATGTTGTTTTAGTGAAATCTCCCTACTATACTAATGGGGCAAAAACAACCTTCCCATTCGGTTAAAGGGTGTGGGCAATCACCTCAGGTGGTTGCCATTAAAGGCAGAACAAAGGAGGTGGAGATGCTACAGGTCACCCTTCCCCAACTTGGTAACTTCCAGATGCTTTGGACTTCAGTTCCCATAAGCCCCAGCCAGCATGGCCAAAGGTCAGAAATTCTAGGTGTTGTAGTCCAAAACACCTGAAGGGCATCAGGTTGGGGAAGGCTGCTATCAGTCCACCACCACCTTCGCAAACAGCAAACAGATGTGAATCGTCTTCCCAGGCGGATGATTGACTATTGACATTGGGGCTTTCTCTGGACATCATGAGCCACTGGGAAGAAACCAGCACATCCCCCCACCCCCTCCCCGCTCCCAACCTGGGGAAAGGTAAACACCAGCTGAGTCGCGCCTTCCGACCTGGAAACCGCGGCCGCGAATCTCCCAGAGAGATGAGGTTACTCCAGGGGTGGGTAGGTGGGGAGAGAGAAGCGCACTCTACACATGATCAGAGACCCTTGGTTCTTGCAGAGCAGAGACCAGCCACCCCCGAAAAGGCTCCGGAGCAAAATCCAAGCATCTACAAAGGAGGGTGAGGGGGGCTGCTGCTATAAAAGAAACCAGCCATCACGCGAAAAGCCGGATTGTAAAAGGGATGGGTGGGAAATCAAAGGCTTTCTCCCCACCCACTCACCGACCCCCACCTCCAGAAAAGGAATAGAGAGGAGGGAGATGGGGCGTTCTCATCCCCACCGCCGCTGCCAGCCTTACCGGTGCGGGAATCGAAGGTGACCACGAACACGGCTATGATCTGATCTTCCTCCACCTGCTCGGGTTTCTGCTGCTGCTGCTGCTCTTGGGGGCGCCCCCCGGGGCCGCCGCCGCCGCCGCTTCCCCATGCCGAAGAAGCGCAAGAGACCCCCCAGCCGCCGGGCTCGCCGGGCTCGGGCAAGGAGACGGCCGGGCCCTCGGCCCAGAAGAGGAGCGGCGCGTCGTCGGCTTGCTCCACCATGGCCCAGCCAGCTGCGGAGCGCCGATGGGAGGGGCGGCGCTTGGCGGCCTCTGGAAACGCCCGCTCGCCGCCCCCTCCCGGCCGCCTTCTCCCGGCCGAGCCGAGGAGGGGAAGCCGAAAGGAGGCCTCTCCTCGCGCGCGCTCGGGTCACCTGACGCGCCCGGCTTACTTGCAGAAGGAGTCCGGCGCGTCCCGATCCTTGGCACGCGTGGATCTCGGGCGGGCGGCTGCGCTCCTGTGCGCGCGCACGTTAACTTAGAAAAGGGGACTTCCCCCCGCCCCGGCGCGTGCTTGTTTGCTCGGAAGTAAGCCCTGTTGCGCTCGATGGAGCGTGCTCCCGAAGAAGTATGCATTGGATCGCAGCTCCTAAGAGCAGGATTCTATACACGTTTACTCCAGAAGTAAATCCTACATTTAAAAACGCACAAAAAGAGCTTCAGAATTTAAGGCTGCAATCCCAGTAACCACTTACCTGGGAGTAAGCCCATATTGAACTCAATGGGACTTATTTCTGAATGGGCTGGCGTTTAGGGTGCAATCCTATGCATGTTTAGACGGGGGGGGGAAAGTCCTACAACTCCAAGTGTGGCTGGCTGGAGCATGCTGGGAGTTGTAGGACCCTTTTTTCTTGTCTGAAAATGAATGAATAGGGTTTGCCCTCAGGTCTTTGTAAGCTCTAATGGTGCTATCTTAAATACACTCGCTAGGAAGTACTTCCCATTGAAACCAGTGATATTAAATGTTGAATAGACAAGTGTAGGGATTATATTTTTAAAAATGTATATTTCACCTATCTTCCATGGATTTTATCACAGATCTGGAGCTGTACTGCTCAAAACACTTGGAGAAAATTGGAGGCGAATTTTGCATACATCTTTAGTGTCCTCCTCACGACACACCATCCATTTTGTATACATCTATGGCGTCTTCCACTCCATTTTGTCCTCACAACAACCCTAGGAGGTAGGTTAGGCATAGCCAGGGTGACCAGCCTGAAGTGAGCTTATGGTTGAGAGAAAATTTCAATCTAGTTCTGACACTCTGTAACCACTACACTGGGTACAGTGTTGTACGCTTCAATGGGATGTACTCCATAATACATGGGGTTAGGAATGCAGGTATACTTACCTGCAATGCAGTGGAGGCTGGTGGTTGAGGTTTTGATGGGGCTGCAAATCCATTCTGAGAACTAGCCAGAACCACCTTGGATAGGGTGGTTTTGGGAATAACCACTTTGGATAACCACTATTTTGGGAATAACCACTTTGGATATTCCCAAAATAGCTTTTGGCTGGTTCTTTTAGAGTTCTGGCTGGTTTTGACGGCAACCTGGAATGGACTCACAGCCCCACCAAAATTGGAGCCACCAGCCCTCACTGTGTCTGCATAAGGTCTGTTGAGCAAAGTAGGGCTTCTGAGTAAATGTGCACAGAAACACGCTGCAAGTCCCAGGCTGTTAGATGATATTTACTCACCAGTAAAGGTGCACAGGGTTGTACCCTAACAGCAAGATCTCTATCGATGTTTACTCAGAAATAAATTCAAGTAGTACTTTGACTCAGAAATAAAACCCACTAAGTTGAAATCCCACTAAAGCCACAACTCTATGCATGTTTAGAAAGAAAGAAAATGTCATACAACTCCCAGCATTCCCCAGCCAATGATGCTGTCTGGGGAATGCTGGGAGTTATAGAATTCTCCCCCCCCCCCCCCACTGTCTAAACATGCATAGGATTGTGCCCTAAATTCCCAATGAGTAAGTTTAGGGTTGCAGGTCCATTAATCTGGGAACAAGATCTCTTAAAAAAAGTGGGAGGATTCACTTTGGGCTGCAAGTCTTATTGAACTCTGGGGCTTACTTCCAAGTAAGTATATATAGGATTGGTTTGGCACATGCAAGGTACTGCCAGTGGTGCTTCTCTTTGCTAGGCATATATGTATTTTATTTATTTTTTGCTCCATGTGCACAGACAGGTTGCTGCTGCCCAATGAAAGAAATGTTATTCTTAATAGCAGAGCTTCCTAACCTTTTTGGTAGATAAAAATCCAAAATTTGGGAGACATATTTAATGTTTAGGAGGTGTGCCGTGACCTCTTTATCTGTCAGGGCTCCTGTGCTTTTAAAAAGCAGAAATTAACATAGGTGGGGAGAGGGGCAGAACCTCAGGAGCCAAATCTGGAGTCTCATTCTGGCCCTCTGTGGTTCCCCCAGATGCCCCCACCCCCTTTTCCCCAACACCATGTGGTGGTTTTCCAGTTTTTGTGCAGTTTTTCCACAGTCTAAAAGGCTGAAATGCCTCTTGTAGGTCTTTGTCATTGGCAGTAAGTGCTTTACGCTAAAATATACCAGTATTTTGCTCTCATCCCGGCTCTATTTGCCTTTGGCTCTGCCCAGCACTGGGATGGGGAGGGGCTGTGCCTCAGGGGTAAAGCACCAGCTTTGCATGCCGAAGGTCCCAGGTTCGCTCACCGACATCTCTTGGTAGGGCTGAAAAAACTCCTGCCTGAAACCTTGGAGAGCTGCTGCCAGTCAGTGTCGACAATACTGGGCTAGATTGAGCGATGGTTTGATTCAGTGTAAGGCAGCTTCCTATGTAATGCGCCCCCCAAGAATTTCTCAGAAATAGAATCTCAGCCCTTAGGCTGAAAGAAGGTCAACACCCCTGCCTTATAACGAGTCCATGGTTTCAGACTGGGGCCTTTCCCAGTCCTACCTGGAGATGGCAGGGATTGAACCCGTCACCTCTCGCATGCAAGGCATGTGCCCTTCCACAGGCTCCCTGCCGTCAACACATCTCCACAGAATTAGAATGAATTCAACAGCAATTACATTCCCCCCACACACCCTGCCTCCATTTTCTTTGGCTTACAGGGAGTGAGAGAGCGGCTTGGCTGTGAGTCTTTGCAGGATGGGCCGTGATAAAAGCAGGGGACATGCAGGAAGCTGCTCTTAGGCACCATTTGCCCAACTCTCCCTCCCCACACCTCTGTGGTTTTAACAGGAAGGAGAAACCAGGAAATGGTCAGGGGTAATTCTGAACAGATGATAACTGTGCTTTTAGTACTTGCCTTTTTAATTCTCCACTAGTGCAGCACCAGTGGAGTGGTTATAAATTTTGTGGGGCAATTA